>NC_045963.1:7908255-8549505 GCF_010909765.2 Amblyraja radiata | reverse complement strand
TGTGGGACCTTTATGTAGACAGGTGTGTGCCTTTCCAAATCATGTCCAATCAATTTAATTTACCACTGGTGGACCCCAATCAAGTTGTAGAAACATCTCAAGCATAATCAATGGAAACAGGATGAACCTAAGCTCAATTTTGAGTGTCATAGCAAAAGGTCTGAATACTTATGTAAATGTGATATTTCAGTTATTTTTAATTACTTTGCAAAAATTTCGAAACACCTGTTTTTGCTTCTTTCGGGGTATTGTGTGTAGATTGATTTAAAAAAATGATTTTAATCAATTTTAAAACGAGGCTGTAACATAACAAAATGTGGAAAAAGTGAAGGTCTGAATACTTTCTGAATGAACTGTAAGTGACCTATTCATTTCAATAGAGATGATTAGCTGCAAGGGAGCAGGTGATGTTTTTTTGTCTTGAATTGAGATTATTTAAATATATTTAATTGTTTAGGGTTTTTTGATGTCCATTTTTTTTAAATCTTAATTTTAATGTAACATTTTAAAGTTTGAATGTCAGATGTATTATGCTTGACAGATGGTGATGCCTGGAGTGAGGCTGCTTAAGCTGTGCGAGTCCATGGGATTTTTGATTGGAGAGTTTGGCAGTGGATGGTCGGTGAACTGCTAGGGGAAAGTTATATAGCCCTTGGAAATTAGTATTTTGACTAGATCAGTGAGCCTTGTGAAACAATTGAATATATATAATTCAATTTTATTTTACTTGTGAAGAAGATAATCAGCAATATTTGGTGTTGCGAGATCCACTTTTACCTTTATTTCCAGTTCAGAAGATAACACCAATGTATACTTAGAAAATATATATGCTGGTGTGCAAAAATAACATTTTTCAAAAATTTTCTTTCCTATAGTGCAGTCCAATGCATTAGAAATATTGAGGCATGAGAAATGTTAGGCAAATTCAGAATCAGTACATGAAACATCTGTTAATGCATGACATTATGGCTATTCTAAAAGGGTTAGAAGTAAGATTGTTTTATTTTTTTCAAAATAAATCCTGTCGTATAAATGGAGAGTATTAATCTGTTTTTTCCTGCATCTCCTTACTAAATATTTCAATGGTACTTGTCAACAGTTCCATGTGTTAGTTTTAACTATGCTTTGAACTGATGTATAACACAAGTGTTCATTAACGCATGAGTGACTTATGCAGATTATCTGGAACCCATTTTTGAAAACACTGCAATTATTTTTGTAATAAAATTAATTTTGCCACAAAAATTAGGGTTTTATGAATTACAAACTTTCAAAGAACTACAGTCCAATTAATTGATTTGCAGTCATTTCATTTGGATTTTTTTGAAGATAAAGGTTTTATACTTTGGGGATAAATCAATACCCTCTGCAAAGATGATAATTATTCGGTGTGTGTAAGAAAGAACTGCAGATGCTGGTTTAAATCGAAGGTAGACACAAGGCTGGAATAACTCAGCGAGTGTAACGGCATCTCTGGAGAGAAGGAATGGGCGACATTTCGGGTCGAGACCCTTCAGACTGATGTCAAGGAAGGAGGCGGGACAAGATAGAATGTAGGCAGAGACAGTAAGACTGGTGGGAGAACTGGGAAGGGAAGGGGATGGAGAGAGAAAGCGAGGGTTATCTGAAGTTGGAGAAGTCAACGTCAATACTGCTGGGGTGTAAACTACCCAAGCGAAATATGAGGTGCTGTTCCTCCAATTTGCGGTGGGCCTCACTGACAATGGAGGAGGCCCAGGACAGAAAGGTCAGATTGGGAATGGGAGGTGGAGTTGAAGTGCTGAGCCACCGGGAGTTTAGGTAGGTTAAGATGGACTGAGCGGAAGTGTTCAGCAAAACGATCGCCGAGCCTGCGCTTGGTCTCGCCGATGTCGAGAAGTTGACACTTGGAGCAGCGGATAATTATTTGGAACGGATTGCAGCACAAATTAAATTATCTTTACTCTTTACATTATTCAAATTATAGTTTAACCTTGGCTGTTAAAGTCAAGAAGAATTAATAAATTGAAGAATATATATTTTTTGGTAGTTGAAACTTTATTACAATCATTTGAATATTTTAAAGTTTAGACACACAGCATGGCACGAGGCCCTTTAGTCCACTGAGTCCATGCCTGCCATCGATCAACTGTTCGCACTAATTCTGTTATCTCACTTTCACATCCATTCCTACACACTGGGGGGCAATTTAGAGGCCAATCAACCTATGAACCTGCATATCTTTGGGCGAGGGATGAAACGGGAACATCTGGAGGAAACTTATGCAGTCACAAAGAGAACGTGCAAACTCCACCTGGTCAGCAGCTGAGGTTGGGATCAAACCCGGATATCTAGCGCTGTGAGGCAGTGGCTCTACTTCCTGCACCACTGTACAGATACTTTTTGCATTTTGCATTCACTGGAAGGACCTTGAGGTTGTATTTAAAATTATTGTTTTATTGATGTTAGGAATTGTACAAAACTTTCTCAAATGTTATTGAAGATTATTGCAACAATACTAAAAGCTCAGTTATCACTTCACAATTGCATCAGAGGAGAGCGTGTCCCAAAAACTTGTAATAATAGCAATGGATAAATGTAATAAAATGCTTGTACATAGCTTTGTTTTGCTTGCTGAACTATTGTAATGTTATTTAATATTAATGAGCATCTAAACTGCAGTGGATGTTATGAATCATTTTTTTGGACAAATATTTCTCAGATCATTTTCTCAATTCAAATCTGAACTTGCTGTGGCATGAAATGATACGATAAAACTTTATTCATCCTCAGAGGGAAATTGGTGTGCCAACAGTCACAACGCACAACGTACACAAACTTGAAATTAAAAGTGAAAACAAAAAGAAAAAGGCAAGCGACTGTTATCTGGCTGCCGTGTGCACAGCGCCTTCACCGGAACAAATGAACAACCAAACGAACATAGACCTATCCCCTGGGCAGTGGATTCTAAACTAGAGTGCCCCCCCATCTACCCCAGACAGGGTCCCCCTTTGTTCTCTCATTGTCCCTCATGGTGATCCCCCCCCCCACGCCGGGTCCCCTTTGTCATTCCCTCCCCTCTCACGCTCATCAACCGCTGCCGTGGCCCACATTGCCGCCACCGGGCTCTCGTTGCCGCTACTGGGCTATCACTGCCGCCGCTGAGGATCTTTCGGCCCAGACGGGCCTCGCCGCCCGGCTTCACCACAGTCCCCTGTGGGGCGGGTCTGGCCTACTGGGTCGTCGTTCCGGTCACATTGATTGGCGGTGCTGGCTCGAAGGGCTGAATGGCCTACTCCTGCACCTATTGTCTATTGTCCATGTTGGGTGATATTGTTCACTCATCTCTTTCGGGACTAGGCCTCACCGCTTCAAATCTGCTGTCATCACTCCTCAAAATCCTTCATGTAACCACTGTTGATTTTCAGTACATCTTATTTCTTTAATGCAGTGCAAGGTCCTAAATTCATAGAAGTATTTTCTTGCATCCACCCAGTAGGTAGATTTTTAGCATTGCCAAAGTTACAACTTGCATCCTATGTATCTGTGACTGAGTAAATTCATCCCTCCTTATCCTCCTTTCAAGCATGGATGTGAAAATGAACCAGACTGTGTGCCACATTTGGCCCTTTTTAAACAGATTGGCTTGAGATGACACTATTACTAAGACTACTATTTCCACATCTACAATAGTTGACTCTACAATTGCCTTACTTTTAATGCTCTCCCATGTCTTTGCTGCTTCTCGATTCAACGATTCAATTTTATTCCTTTCCCGCCTCCCTTAATAAGTATATACATGGACACTTGGAACTCAATGGCCTATGTCCTGACTCACTACCTCGTTCATCTTATTCGCTGAATACCTCTTTACTCTTGCAATTGCATTGAGTAACCAAGCCTCCATTTTGAAGTTTTCACTCTTGTTTTCAGACCTCAAAGGCCTTGTTCCTTCCATTTTAAAATTTTCTCCAGCCTTAAAATCATTAAGATCTTTCTACTCCATTCTGTCATCCAAAAATAGCTCCATCATGAGTGTCTATGAAGGAACTGCAGATGATGATTTACACCGAAGATAGACAGAAAATGCTGGAGTGACTCAGCGGGACAGGCAGCATCTCTGGATAGAAGGAATGTGAGATGTTTCGGGTCAAGACTTCTAAGGGTCTTGACCCGAAACGTCTCCCAATCCTTCTATCCAGAGATGCTGCCTGCCCTAAGTTACTCCAGCATTTTCTGTCTATCTTCCATCACACGAGTCTGTGGCTTCAGCTGCCAAGGCCTCAGTTCTGGGCTACTCCACCACTTAATTTTAAGATGGTCCTTCAAGAATTTAAATGTAACTACTTTGAGGGGCAAATTAAATGTATACCAGTACATGTGCATACTTAATGTGGATTATGTTGGGGTCGGGGCATTGTTCCAATACTTGTCTTCCATCTCATGCATATCTCTAGCCTTTTAACCTACCTTTTATGGCCTAGCCTTGGGTCTTCTACTTGTTCTTGTTGTGCCTTGGTGTCACATTTTGCTCTATATATATTTTAAGTGCCTCAGAACATGTCACAGTTCTGTAGATAAAAACAAGTTGTTTAGTTTTATTACGAGATAAATTAAGTGCCCACAACAGCAAAGTAAGATCAATATAATTTAGTGGTGTGGACATTCACTTTGGTTTGAAAATACAGTGACAACGTAAGACAATTTACTCATTTTTGTTCCAATGTACTTGCTGCAAACTCTGCTCTTCAAAGCTTTGGAAGATTTTGTGTAGTTCATCATATTTTTCTTTGAATCTTACTGGTAAGGTTGTCTCCAAGTTTCAATGTCAATCACCCGCAGTTTTTACAATCCTAAAGAAAACCAACAACCTGCATAATTATTTACAACTTGATGCAGTAGCAACATTAAAGTTTCACTGATTTGCAAAACATACAAGCAACAATCTATTATTTATCTAATTTTCTCTTTTCCATCATTATTATTGTTCAATCCTAGCTCAATCTTTGGCCATTCATGCACAAGACTACAACAGGCTTGTGACATTGACTCCTTGGAGTCCTTGGTGCATTGCAGTTGATCCTTTTCCCATCACATATATTTTTCCGTAGGATTTAAAAAAACTCATTTTGCTATTTTGTACAATTTGTAACTGCTTTTATTCTTTCTATCCCATTGTGTATGGTCCCCCAGTGAGAGTCGCAATTGTTCTGTATTAACAACTTCCATTCACTTCATTGTTATATTCTTCCTTTCTATTTGTTAGTATACATGGAAGGACCAAAGATTATAAATCATGTTAAAAATTAAAGATAAAACTGGAAAAACGCAGCAGTCAGGCAGCATATGTTTTAACCAGAAACATTACCTGGAGGTAAGAGGGATCTTGGTGTTGCTGGCAAGGTCAGCATTTAATTCCCATCCATCCCTCAAACACAGGTAAACAAAAAGGACTACTTTAATTTGCCATCATCGCTGACCCAGATATTGTGGCTTGAATGGGCTGTTCCTTTAGGTACTGTTCCATGTTCGTCACCTGTTGCGAACAACATACACCTGCTTATCCTGCTTTTTTTTCCTGAGCTCCTTTATCTGAAATTACGAGACTTGGAGATTTCAGGAACATCCTCAACTTCACTGAAGGCAAAGCTGACCATGTGTGGATGAAACCTAATGCATTTCAACTGTCTTAAGCAGCCCTGATTAAGGGTTTGACATTAAAGGATCAACATTGAGAAGACCCATTTTGAAAAATACAATAAAAGAGCTGATAATATCCATCATTAAGTTACCTTCTTGAATGATTGGTGCAACTTAAGTTTTTTCTGAAGTGCACTTGCTTCCTCTGTTAACCGTATTACTTCCTTTTTTAGTTCATGCAATTGTTGCTGACGTTCCCTTCAGAGATCAGGAAAACATCGCAGTAAGTTTTTACAATTTATTTAATTAGGCTAGTATCTCATCCAAAACATCTCTAAGTGGCCCAAACAGAAATAGAGCCCAAAGCTGTGGTAGAGCTTATATGATTTGTGCAATACAGTATATCCCACATATCCATTTTCCAAGTCTCCACGATATTCTTGTGCAGCTTTTCCTTTTCCATTTGTTTTTACTAAAAGCCACACAAGAATATACTAAGTATAGCTGCAAAGTGTTTATCCTGCTTTTTCTGATGTCATAATGAAATTCATAGCCATCAAGATGCTGCACTGCATTCATCACAAAAACATTAGGTGGCAAGCCCAACTAGCAGTTAAGAAGGCAAGTGGCATTTAGGCCTCCATTGCAAAGTGTTTAGAATTTAAGAATAGGGAGGTTTTGGTGCAGTTGTGTGAATTGTTGGTGAGGCCATATTCACCAACAATTGAGGCCATTTGGAATTATTTGCAGTTTTGCCTCCCTCACCTGTAATATCGTGAAAGACATTACACATCCTTGTCACCACCTTTTCACACTGCTGCCCTCAGGAATAAGGTACAGGTCGCTAAAGTCACGCACTGCCAGACTCAAGAACAGCTTTTACCCATCAGCAATCTTGGAACTGAACTCTGTCTCGGGAGCGGGTTATGGGGAAGGAGGGGGGGTGGGAGACAGTGTTAATTTATTTAAATGTGAATCCATGGGTGGGTTTGGGGAGGGAGGGAGTGTAAAAAGTATGAGTATGTGAATGTTTGAAGTTCTTTTAAATGGAGAGACACAGTAATCTCGTTGTATGTGACACATGCAATGACAATAAAGCATTCTGATGATTCTGATTCTTACCTAAAACAAATGTAGTGTTATGGAATGCAGATCAAAATAATTTCACCAGGCTAATTTATGGGTTTAAAAGTTCTAACAAGTGAGGCTGAATAGTTTGGGGTCATTTTGCTTGAAGTTTGGAAGAATGAAGGGTGGCCTTATTCACATACAAGGTCCTCACACAGGCATCGCAGGATAGATATTGTACTTTACAGTAGTGAAAGAATTGTAAACAAGTGGATATTGCAGCAAAACAAGGGCCATTCATGTAAAACTGAGGCCCTTAGTAACCCCCCTCCCCTCAATCCCCAGGTGGTGGAGGCCAGATTATTAGATAATTTTAAACCAGAGATGGATAAAACTTTGAAAGATCATAGAATTCAAAGTTCGGGGGAAGTGGCACAAAAACCACATAACTCAACTAGGACCAAAAATAGGCCATTCAGCCCATTGAGAGCCCATCATGTTGAATGATGGAATAGACTTGTTGGGTCTGATGGCCTAATCAGCTTTGATTTGTGTTAAATTTCATAAAACGAACTATGAGATTCGATTCCATTGAAGTATTCTTTACTCTTGACTTCCTTCTTGCTATCTCTAAAGATTTATTGTCTTATGTTTACATTCCACTTCTCTCTGGTTCACGTTCTTCGTGCTGTAGTTTTAACCACCTCCCTAATTCTCATAATAAATCCATACACATCTCTGCAATTTTCATCTGTAATTAATAATCTACAGTAATGGACAGCCTTGGGAAAATTAATGCTTAATACCTTATATTTGAGTCCAACCTCTCAAGGATTTTTTCCCCCAGCTAACTCATTTCTCCCTATCCTGATTCCATCCTTTCACCCCAGGTTTGGTCTAGTCCCTTCCCAGTTGTATCCATGACACCTCTAATGCCCTCCATCATTTTGACAGTTGCCAATTTCCTGGTTTCAACTGGTTCATTTTAAGCATGGGCGCAACTTCCCTCTATATTTCCATCCCACACGAGATTGAAGGTCCTCCATTTTTTCCCTGAACAGACACTCTTCCTCTCTATCAGCACACTCATTCTCCTGAGTAAACCTATTCCCACATTAAAGAATTTCTACTCTTCACATTTTCTATTTTAAAGATGTAACTATGGGAATCCCATAGACACAAACTAGGCCCACCTTTATGTGGGATACATGGAACCTGTTTCAGGCCCCTTCTCCCAACTCTTTCTGATACATTGAGGGTTGTTTTTGTGCTACTTCTTGCACTTGTAAAGATCTTTTTTAATCATCATTTATGCCTTATCTACTGCCCTGCACCTTCCCATGGTCCATCAAATGCTTCCCTTCTCTTTCTGGATCCCTCTGCTGTGTCTTGGGTGAAAGATAAACAAATATTCATTCCTTGATCATCCTTCCATACAAAGATAGTATTTTCCCGTCTCTCCCACCACTTGGTCTCTGTCTCATCTGTTCCTAATATAAGACTTTCCACATGGGTGACTCTGAGATGTCTTCCTTTTCCCACATCTCTGGCTTCTCCTGTCATGATTGTCAGGATCTTTAACTACGTTTCATCTATTTCACACATCTCTGCTCTCAAACCTTCAGGGATGGAGACACAGTCCTCAGTTCCCCCACAGCTTTTAGACAAACAGATTTTCTTTCGTAGTATTTGCAAACTTCAATGAGATTCCATCACCAGCCACATCTTTCCTATTCCTCCCCTCTCAATGTGTCTGTTTCCTCAAACTCCTTGATCGGCTCTTCCATTACCACCAACTACTTCCACCTCGTATTACTTTCCCATACAACCATGGGAACTTCAACAACTACAATTTCATCCACAGTGCAGACACCCAAGCAGTCCTCTCAGTTGAAGTATCAATTCACTTGCACTTCATCAAATCCATTGTATTACATTTGATGTTGTCTACATTGTGGAAACTAAACTCAGAGTATCCAGTCTGCAGGGCCAATACTGAGCCTCCAGTTGTCTGTTCCTTTAATTCTTAATTCTTTCCCACTCTAACCTGTATGCCTGTTGACTCCTGCATTGTTCTTACAAAGCCCTATGTGTACTAGGAAAAAATGAATCCATGTTTCAGCCTTCAGGACTCAAATGAAATTCAACTATTTTTGGTAACCCTCTTTTGCTATTTCTGCCAGAACTGATCAGGTGTACCATAAGATTATCCATCTACAAAATGTACTCGGAATTTCTCCCTAAACAAATCTGTGGCCATTTCCAGTATTTTACCTTTCAATTCAATTCTCTGACCTGCATCTCATGGATTTTACACATCCTTTATTAATCTATCATTGTATCACTTCAGCAACCCCGGCCTCATCTTATCAGAGGTATTCCTTTGTCCTATCCATCCCTCCACACCCTCTTGTTTTCTTATGCTCCTGTTCTGAATTCTCATGCTCCTGTTCTGATGGGTCATCAACCTGCAACATTAACTCTGCTTGTCTTTTCACAGAAGCTGCCTAACCTACTAGATGTATACAGCATTTTCTGTTTTCATCACTGAAAATTCTCATTTGTTTTTGTACAAACGTTGCTAAAATTTATCAGTCAGTTTATTTATTAAAACTACCAGTTATAAAAGGAGTGCATAAAGCAAGGGCTGGGCATTTTATGCAAAAAACCTAAGGTGGCAAAACATACTAACAAAGCACTTGCGATTTTATAAACAGATTTAGTGTATTAAAGCAAAGCCTATATAAAACTAAAGATAGACATAAAGTGCTGGAGTGATTCAGCGGGTCAGGCAGCATCTCTGGAAAGGATTGGTGACGTTTTGGGTCGGAATCCTTCTTCAGATTGAAGAAGGGTTCTGACCCGAAATGTCACCCATCTGTTTCTCCAGAGACCCGTTGAGTTACTCCAGCACTTTGTATTTACCTTCAGTATAAACCAGCATCTGCAGTTGATTTCTACACACCTATATAAAATTAGGTTGCCTGATATAGTGTATCCAGTTCTGGTCACCACACTTTAGGAAGGCTTGAATATTCTAAAGAGATTTAACTCCAATGATTTAATGAAGAAGAAATCAGATAGGTTTACAGAAAAAAAACAAGGCTACTTCCACAGATCTATACTCGTGAGTGGGTAATTCTCCCAATGGAAGTAAAAACTGACATCAGGGTGCTTCTGGTGTTTTTACCAGTGGGCCTATGACTGAAGTAATAGTTGGCACGCTGTCCAATGACCATATAGTGCACCCATTAGAATTTATTATGCAAAACAAGGGGCAGTCATCTTGCACCTGTTTAGCAATGGTTAAAGTCTTGATGAACTAGGTTCTCAATGTAATACACTTCAACTTGCTAATTTTTGACTACTGTAGGAAGAAATATTTAAAAATATAGCCAAACATTGATTAAATAAAGTGAACATGTATTAAACGGACCATAGGGTGGTGTCCGTTATTGCCAATTGTCCACTATAATTGAATAAGATATCATTGTTTATAGATGAAACAAAGAACTGCAGATGATGCTTAATACATAAAAAGATACAAAGTGTTGAAGTCACTCAGAGAGTCAGGCAGCATCTCTAGAGACCAAGGATAGGTAATGTTGGCACCCTTCTTCAGACTGATTCAGTCTGTTGAGTTACTCCAGTACTTTGTGTCGTTTCACCTTAAAACTAGGCACGATTCCGAAGGTCTGCACCAGCGAGCCCTTCTACACCAGCTATTGCATGTCCAGTTGACGTGGCTGTTGTTGTGGCTCATGTTGTAGCCCCTGACCATCAGCTCTTTCTACAGGCAGCTCCCTGCACCACCGTTGCCTCCTCCTTCCCACCATGCTGTTCCATCCTCCACTGCCACCTCCTCATTCTCCCCCGTAAGCACTGACATCTTCCAAGGTGGAGTATATCAGTGACTCCGATGGAGCGGGGTGGGGGAAGAGGCCGACTGGACAGAGCAATGGGAGAAAGTTAAGGAGGTGTTGGTCGACTGGGAGCAAACAAAGCGACGGTCGACAGGAAGAGCCGATGGCTGTTGAGAGAAGGAGCCCCACAGCTACCAAGTGCGTCCTGTCGGTGGCGGCAGCCTGAAGAAAATGCTATCCTTATGGCCAAAAAGTGAGCTGCAACAATAACTGCGCCAACCGAACCATGCAGAAGGTGAAGAAGGGCTTGCGTGCACCTTGTGAGCCAGTGCTGGTGTTGGAAGCTGGGGTTGTAAACAGCTGGGATAGGCAAGCCAGGGGTGGCATCAGCAGGTCCGTCCGCTATAACCAAAATCAGTTATAAAGGGGTCCGTTAAAATGAGGGTTTACTGTATATCACGTGGTATAAGTACACAAACTTAAAAGAGTCTTAATCAAATTCTGAACTTTGTTGGTATCATTGGGGAGATGTTACAACTGTTTTGGTATCTATCTATACATAACTAAAACTCTGATCTTGTGCTCTTCCGGTTTGCGCGTTTTTTCTATTTGCGCAAAAACGGTACACGATAGCACTACGATTTTTCATCAGCTCCCTCACTGTTTATTGCTCATTATTCTATGTTCACTCTTCTGGGGAGATGCTAACTGCATTTTGTTGTCTCTGTACTATACACTGCACAATGACAATAAAGATTGAATCTGATCAGAATCTGAATCTGAGTTCTCCTGTGCTGCGAGTGCAACAAGTTTCGTTCCGATCGGTAGTATATTGTAAAAGTTAGCGAGGTTTAAAATTCGTAAAAACCTCGCATGCGCAGATCGATCTCTTCTCCCGCCAGTCAGCGCCGCGCGGATTGGTCTCTTTTCCTGTCACTCTTCCTGCGCCACCGCGTCTTTACTGGAGCTGAGGGACGCTGCGAAGGTCTCCAACCGGATACAATTTTCGGAGGGACCGGAAGCGACCCGGCGCGGAGTCGCAGATGTCGCCAAACGGAAAGCGGAGAGTCCGATCCCGGCGGAGGAGAGCATGACACCCAAACGCACCGCCATCACAACGCCCCGCAGCTCCAGCCCCTTCCCTTTTGGTCCCCCTCGCAGGCTCTTGCCCCTCTCTCCCGCATGGCTCTTCCCCCATCTTTTCACCAAGCTCTCCCCCCACCCTCACCTCCCGGTGTGGCCATAACTGCTGGTGCTTTCGGGCAAGGATCCATGGCCTGGCTCTAAGGGCACTGACGGCTGATGCTCCTCCGGAGCACGCAAGAAGGGAGAGGAGAGGCAATCTTGAGATCCTGAGGAGGGAGTGTGGGAGAGGAGAGGGAATAGAGAGAGAGTAGGGAAGGGGGCAGAGTTATGGAGGGAATGACTGGGGGTAGGGAAAAGGAGAGGAGGTAGGGATTGGAAGATAGTAGGAGGCGAGGGAAAAGAAGAGGAGGAGATGAGAAGGGTGAATGGGGGAGGAGGGGGATAGAAGGAGAGTGGGGGTAGAGGAGGGGGTAGTGGGGGAGGTAGGGAGTGGGGGATAGAGGGAGAGGAGGGCAGTGGGGGAAGTGAGGAGGGATAGTGGGGGGGATAGTGGAGGTGAGGAGTGGTGGGGTAGAGGGATAGGAGGGAATAGGGAGGGGAGAGGAGTTATGGAGGGAGGGAAGGATTGGGGGAGGGGAGGAGGAGAGGGGAAAGAAGAGGGAGGGTGAAGAGGAGGGGGAGAGAGTGCTTGGGATGAGGGGAAATGAGCTGCATCTGTGCAGTTGGGGGCTATGGGTGAGTGGTGTGATATTGCGTTGGTGGACCAAGCCTCCTGTGTGACAGGGACCCAATGGGTCCCACTTAGTCCAGTCTATGACTATATACACACTATGAGCAAAAGTAGCATTAAATTCAATAGTGATATATTCAACTTTATTACCCTGCTGTAATTTATTGTATAGTCGTGCACACTTAGGGCAGCTATCCAAGGATTGTTAGCAGGAGCGCAGATGAATCCTGCAGCATCTATAAGTACAAATGGGAACATTTACACATGAATAAATACCAAGATTTTCCTTCTAGAACTTCCGAAACTTGTTGCTTCAATTTTCTGATCTTCTCGTCTCTGCATGTGATTTCTGATGCATTTTCTTTTATCACTGTAGCTAATTTTTCTTCATGCTGTATGAAGCAAAACAAAAGCTTAGCAAGCTTGGGTTGAACTGGATCTTGCATACACTACTTTAAAAAAAGCTGCTGTTTAAATTACTAACCAACTTATTGAGATGTTCAGTTTTTTCTCCAAATTCCTTTCTAGACTCATAAAGAATCTGCAACTTTTCAGCTGCCAATGATTCAGCTTGTTTTAATCTTTCTTCTGTCTGTTCATGGGATTGTTGTTCCTTTTTAATTAACTGACTATATTCAGAATCCTGTGGAAAAAATATATTAAACAGACATTTATTTCTAAAGAATATCTCCACAAACGTTTACAGCCACTAGTAAGCATCACTATTGGTATATTATGTCTGTAGAATGTAAATTGTACTCATCGTTTCGTTATTGTGATTTTTTTTTTTTAATGTTCTTCCTTGATTTTATCCTTTAATTCTTCCCAGTCCCCTGGATAATAATTCATTTCTGCCAGTACCTCTACAAATGACCATTCTGCTCTCTAGTGTTTTGATGAATATTGGCAGCTGAAGATTAGAGATATCACAATTGAGGCTGACTTAACCTACACATCTACTTCACCAAGAGGGATTAACTGCTAATAATGAACACTGGAAATCCTGGCCCGTTTAACCTATTCTGACTAGCGTAAAATCACCGAATCAATGATAATACCCTATAATGAACAAGAGCTTTGATTTATTAACATTCAAAAAAATTAACCCACGATTCTTCAGAGTCTAATTGAATTTGTACATACTACAGCACTCTATGCATTTACATATTAAACCATCAGGAGAAACCTCAATGCTGCTTTTATTTGTCTAATTAAAATGACGACAGAACAGAACAGCACGAAGAGCTTTCTTCTTTACTATCAGATAACCTTTTATCTCCATCAAATTAAGTCGAGGTAGGGATAGTGTTCATGATAATGCACCAATATCACAGCAGCCCTTCCTGAAATCCTCTTAAACTGTGGATTCTTTGCATCATTCTACCTTCTGTAGAGTTTAACAGAATGAGAGTTAACCTCTGAAGCATATCTGGCAGGTTTTACAGGATTGGTGCAAGAAGAATGTTTATCTTAGCTAAAGAATTGAGATCTGTATCAAAATAATTAGTTCTTAATTCAGTGGTGAATCATTAGAATTCTCTAACCTGGAAGGCTGCAGATTTTGAGCCATTGAATACATTCGAACCAGAGATCAATAGATTTCGGCATTTCAAAGAAATCAGGGAATATAGATTATTGAAGAGAAATGGTGTTTAAGTGAATGGTCAGCCATTTAATGTACCACCAAGCTTGAGAGGCCAATCTACCACTGTTTTCCCATTTCTTGTGTTCTTAATTAGACAAGAATCTGAAAAGTAGGAGATTTAGGCCATATTGCTCTCATAAGACATGCATATCTCTGAAGATCTGTCCTAGGTACAGCAGATCAATGCAATCACATGGAAAGCATATCAAGAACTACTTTCTTTGAAGATTGAGGAGATTTGGTGTGCTGACAATACTCCATCAAATTTCTCCAGGTGGACGGTAGAGAGAATTCTGACTGGTTGCATCGCGGCCTGGTTTGGCAACTCAACTGCTCAAAGGAGACTACAGAAAGTGGTAGACACTGCTCAATCATAGGTACTGACCTCCCCTCCATCAAAGGGATTTATTGGAGGTATAGACTCAAAAAGGTAGCCAATATCATCAAAGACCCACACCACCCTGGCCATGCTCTCATTTTGGTACTACTATCAGAAAGAAGATACAGGAAATTAAAAACAGTGTCAAGAATAGTTTCTTTCCAGCAACCATCGTGCTCATGACACTACGCAACGCTAACCTTAGCAACTATGATCTTCTATGGACTGTGTCTTGGATTACTATGGACTTCAGTTTTTGCACTTTTATGGTTACTATTTTATTGTATTTTTGATTATTATATATTATCTCTGCGTTATTGCATTTATGGGCCTGTTAAGCTGCAGCAAGTAAGAATTACATTGTTCTGTTGAACAATCTTGACCCTTGAAACCTGTTTTGCCATTCATGTCTGTTCTTCCATTTCAATGCAATCTTCTTGTCCTATTCCCATAACCTTTGATTCCTTAAAATCCAGCAATCCATCAATCTGTTCTGATTGAACCGTCACAATCCTCTGCGTTAAGAAAGATTATATCCTCTTGAAGCTTCTAACTTATTACTCATTATCTCATCTAATTTGGAATCATCAGCAAAACTGGATAGATGACATTTGCTCTTCTCAGACAAATCCTTGAAAGGACATGGGTGAAGCTGTACACAAATCAATAAAAGTTAACGTGCAGGTACAGTGAACGACAGTTTGTTCATCTTGATTGCAAAAGGATTGCGAACAAGTCTAAAGATGTCTAACTGCACTTATATAGGGCCCTGGAACAAATGCGCTTGGAATAATGTGTACAGGTTTAGCTTCCATACCATTGGAGGTAATGTAACAGAGCTTCAGCCAATTTATACCCGAGGAGAGCAGGTGATTGAGTTGGGGGTGTCCTATAGAGCAGGATTAAGCATCCTGGGATATACTCTCTGGAGTTTAGAGAATGAAAAATGACCTTATTGTAACATAGAACTTTTACAAGACTTAACGGAGTAGCTTTGGGAGTGATGTTTCCAGTGGTTGGGGTGTCTAGAGCAAGGGAGTCATCATTTCAAAATATGAAGTTGTGTCAGTGAATGAAAGAAATGTCTTACAACCATATGGCAGTGAATCTTTGACATGCTCTATTCTAAGGGGCTATGGAGATTCAACTGCTAAGCAAATTCATGGCAGTGATGAATTGAAATAATCAAGAAGGAAAATACAAGAACGCATGGGGACATGATTGAGATATATAAAATTATGAAGGATGTAAGTTGGGAAACATTTTCCCTTATCGAAGATGAATAAAACTACACAACAATATTTAGGGTAAGGGTTAAGAAATTCACAAAAGATCTGAGGGGAATCTGTTCACCCAAAGCATGATGAGTACTTGGAATGCACTGGTGGATAGAATGATATAAGCAGAGTCACAGACAACATTCAAAACGTATCCAGACAATCACTTGATTCACTTTGGCATAGAAGACTCTGGGCAAAGTGCTGTAAAATGGGACTAATACATAAGAGTGTTCACTGATCAGCATTGATGTGGTGGGCCAAATGACTCAATTCCATATTGTATGATTCAATTACTCTATTATAATGGAAAATAGAGATTCTTAATAAATGTTTCAGTCTGTCTTTTGTAGATAAAGCAAAAGTGTACAAAGCATTGGACAGTTAGACAAAAATGCTGGAGAAACTCAGCAGGTGAGGCAGCATCTATGGAGCGAAGGAAATAGGCAACGTTTCGGGCCGAAACGTTGCCTATTTCCTTCGCTCCATAGATGCTGTCTCACCCGCTGAGTTTCTCCAGCATTTTTGTCTACCTTTGATTTTCCAGCATCTGCAGTTCCTTCTTAAACAAAGCATTGGACAGCATCTTTGTCATTTTTGAGGTAGATAAAATACTAGGTCCAGATGAAATGCACCCTAGGGCTATTAAAGGATACAAGGAAGGTTAATGGAAGCTCTGACTAGGTTTCCCATTGTTTCTAGCATTGATAATGTTACTATTTGGCACTTACCTTCAGTTGCATTAGTTTATTGATACTGTTTATGGTTACTTCTTTTTCTTTTAGTTGAGTTTTTAGCTGTGCATTTTCTTTTTCCAGCATACTGATTCTTTCCGTCAATTGTTTTTGATCATACATGGGAGCCTGCCAATACATACATGACTGGTTCACAATTTTCAGATGACCAGGATTTTTGAAAGAAAATATTTCTGAATAAACATTTATACGGTTTATAGATATAACCCAGGTTAATAATTATGCGCTACTGAAGTCATTTTGATGATTTCCCAAATAATACTTCGTACATTTCACAGGATTGTCAGTACTGAATCAATTAATTCCACTGACCTTTATATTATTTCATATTTAAAAATTGCAAATGTTTATGTAGTTAACCTCAAACTTTGATGGTGTTTCATGTGCTGTAAGTAAAGCATTCATGTCCCACTAAATGTAATTGAAAAAATATTTCTCTATCCTGCTTAGTGGTAATTCCCAAAACTTCCCATTGAAATTGATTCACCGACAGTTTTTCAGCAGCTTTTCAAAACTTGTCATAGCATTAAGAGCCATTGTTATGGGAGAAAATTTGATGCCGGCCATTTAGACTGCCCATGTGGACTCGTATCCATTTCTCCTCTTCCACCTATATTACTTTCTAGAATCATACAGCATGGAAAATGGCCCTTTGGGCGAACTTGCCCACACTGACCAACATGCCCCATATACACTAGTCCCACCTGTCTGTGTTTTGCCCATCTCTCTCTAAACCTATCCTATCCATGGACCTGTCTAAATGTTTCTTAAACATAGCGATAGTACCTGTCTCAACCACATCCTCCAGTAGCTCATTCCATACACCCACCACCCTTTGTGTAAAAAAAGTTACCCCTCTTGATCCTATTAAATCTTTCCCCCCCTCACCTTAAACCTATGCCCTCTGGTTCTCGATTCCCCAACTCTCGGCAAAAGACTGTGCGTTTACCCGACCTATTCCTCTCATGATTTTGTATACTATAAGATCACCCCTCATCCTCCTGCGTTTCAAGGAGTAAAGTCCTAGTCTTCAAGGAATAAAGTCCCTATAGCTCAGGCTGTCATGTCCTGACAACATCCTCATAAATCTTCACTGCATCCTTTCCAGCTTGACAACATCTTTCCTATAAGATGGTTACCAAAACTGAACACAATACTCTAAATGCAGCCTTGCTAACATCTTATATAACTGTAACATGACCTCCCATCTTCTACACTCAACACTCTGACTGATGTAGGCCAACATGCGGAATGCCATTTTGACCACCCTATCTACCTGTGACGCCACATTCAAGGAACTATGTACCTGCACTCCTAGATCCCTCTGCTCCACAACACTACTCGGATCCCTACCCAGTTAGACTTTCCAAAATGCAACACCTCACATTTCTCTGTATTAAACTCCATCAACCATTCCTCAGCCTACCTGGGCAACCGATGAAGATCCTGCTGCAATTTTTGACTGCCATCTTTACGAAATGTAATACCACCCACTTCACAATTCTTTATCTCACACCTCCCACATTTTGTCTTTCATCTGTCCTTTGTCCAACCTTCTGCTTGATTCTGTCAGTGCTTAATTGATTTTAGCAAATGCAGTAAACCTTCGCTATTACAGACCTCAACCGAAATCTGTTATACATTGAGGTCTGTAACAGCGAAGGTTTACTGCATTTGCTAAAATCAATCAAGCACTGACATCCTCTCAGCTCTAAGATTCCTAGATTTGAATTAACCCTTCCACATACTATAATAATGAGAGAGGGTAGTAGATAGCAGTAGTAACACAAAAACTTGGAGAAAGAATGAGATCAGTTGCACCTCCTCTAAACTCATCTATTGCTCGCGATGTAGCCTCCTTTACATTGGTGAGACCAAGCGTAGACGAGGCAGCCATTTCACTGAACACACGCTCAGTCTGCCAAGGCCTGCTAGATCTCCCAGATGCTAACCGCTTAACCTCCCCACTCCCATACTGACCTGGGCCTCCTCCATTGCCAGTGTGAGGCCACACGTAAACTGGGGGAACAGCACCTCATATTCCACATGGGTAGCTTACAACCTAGTGCTAAGAACAATGAATTCTCCAATTTTAGGTAACTAACGTACAAACGCAAACCCCCCTTACCCGTCACATTTTCCCCCTCTCTTTCCTGTGTCCCACATGGATGCACACTCACTTCACCTTTTCCCCTTTCCCCCCCACATCCCCTCCCACCTATAGTCTTTCCTCTGGCTTCACATTTCAAGCCTCTTCCATCCTTGGCTCCTCTCACACTTCTTGTCTTTTCATCTCTGGCCTTTGTCCAACCCGCCACTCAAAACCCCTCATCTGTATCCCGGGATTTGTCCCATCTCACCCAGCTTTCTTCCCCACTACTGCAATCAGTCTGAAGAAGGACTTCGACCCAAACGTTGCCTATTTATGTTCTCCACAGATGCTGCCTGACACACTGAGTCACTCCAGCACTTTATGTCTTTTTTTGTAAACCAGCATCTGCAGTTTCTTGTGCCTTCAATTGCATGCTGTTCATCTAAGCCAGGGGTCGGCAACCTTGTTCTGCATAGGGGCCAGGACGCATGTCTGTGAGCGGATGGCGGGCCACATCCATCATATGTACACATGGATCCCGCCCCCATCCCTCCCCGGATGGCAGGCATCAAATCGCGTGTTCACGGAAGGTAGACAAAAATGCTGGAGAAACTCAGTGGGTGAGGCAGCCTCATGCAATCTTTGCATGTCTCACCTGTTGAGATTCTCCAGCATTATTGTCTACCTTCGATTTTTCCAGCATCTGCAGTTCTCTCTTAAACGTGTTCACAGAAGGTGCGCGGGCGTGCCGGCGACTTTGCGCAAGATGCGGTACAACCAAAGCTTGGCGCTCGGCAGGCCAGATGATTACGGGGAAAAAAATCCGCCTGCGGGCCGGATGATTTCGGGTTACGGGCCTCATTCTTCCCGGGGGCTGTAGGTTGCCAACCCCTGATCTAAGCAAAGGCCACTGATAGCCAAGCTGCATTGATGTGCTCATGCACTCAACTGTGGGACAAGGATCAGCCATGATCATATTGAATGGCGGTGCAGGCTCGAAGGGCCAAATGGCCTACTCCTGCACCTATTTTCTATGTTTCTAGTTTCTAAGAAAGTGGAAGTCTCAGAGCCCATCACACTGATGAAGACTATAGTTTTACATTCCAACCACAATATAGTGCAACTCTTAGAAACGGGTAAGTTAAGAGCAGTGTCAGATAATTGACGAGTGAAATGGCAGAGTGATCTATTGCCTGCTGACGAGCAAATACAATCAAGGATGGTGTTGTGAATCCAGCCTCACTGATGGTGAAGGGAAAACATGAGTGTATGGAAGAAGCAGACACAGAAGAGAGTGGCAAGACGGTTAAAGTACTTTGGAGGGGCCAGATGTAGAGTAATTTTAGGTGGATTGATCAAAAAAATATTATAATGGAGAAGGAAGAGTGCTAAAAGGGGAACAAATCCCAGGAACTAGATTGGTGCAGGTGGAAGAATTAATAACCTTGACAGAGGCCCTCGTTAGGAGAGAACATGGAGTAAATATTTATACTGACAGCAGATATGCCTTTGGGGTTGTATATGATTATAAAACAGTATAACCATGAAGGGGATATGTCACCTCATCTGGAGGACTCATTCAAATTGAGGAATGTGTTAAAAACCTGGTAACAGCAGCTACCCTCCCTCAGTTGGGCTGTGACAAAAAGTAAGTGGGCACAAAAAGATTCAAACAGAAAGTAAAGACTATGCAGTTAGAGCAGCTAGAGCAGTAACAGAAGACAGATGGGAAAGGACAAGGGAACGAGTGTTGCCTCCATAAGTAGAATGACCCAAATGTCAGAGAATATAAAGAACAGTCTGCTCCAGGGAAAGAACAAGTGAGAACATCAGGGACAATCTTTAGGGAACAGTTTTTCAAAATTATAAATAATATCGGCATTAACAAATGTAACAACAATAATGTAGTGGTCAGAAAAATAAATGGGAAGATTGACCCTGAGCTCAAGAGCAAATATTCAAGAAGATTGAGAATACTGGCAGATACTAATGAAACAGCGCTCAAAAGAATGTTTGCAAACGAACATCTTGAGGACAATTGAAGGCAATAGTGTTAACAAGTAAGGATATAATGATAATTTAGGCTTACTTTACTTGTAGCATCTTTGGCAGAATGTTCATGTGTTTCACTTCCATATGGAATTCTCTTTAATTGCCCTTTATGTACTTTTGTGGCATCTAAATGGGTGGTCACTGATTTTGTTTCTGGAATGGGCATGCTTACGCCTGATATTCCTGTAAAATCCAGAGGCTCCTTGATTGATATATTAGGTTCTCCGTGCGTATTTTTGTGTTTCAGGCTACCAGTTGATCTTGTTGCACCCAATTTCACTTTGGACATTGTGAATTTAGTGATGGATATTTGTTCACTATTTGCCAAAATAACACCATCAGGCAACGTGCATCATTATTGATTTTTCCTAAATTGCAAAAAACATCAGGACAATGGACAATAAAGTAATAATAACTATTCTCTGATTTTAACCAGTATTTTGTATTTGAGAAATTATGAAGCTTAACCAAAATACACATGGACTGTTTTGAGACAACACCAATAAAACTAACTTGGAAATCGGGCAACTGGTGTAATTAAAATTTCCAGAATATCTTGTTTTCATTTACAGGGTATTTTATCCCAATTTTGGTTCAACTGAGGTATCATGGAAATGCGCGGACGTTTACATTAGTAGCTGATGACCATTTTTACACCATTGGCAAAGCTGCCACGGTGATGAAGCCACTTAAAATGAATAAGTATGCTAATCAATATTGAAAAGGTTAACCGAGACAAATTAATACACATTTTATTTTCCAGAAAATCTTTTGGTTTACAAATGCCATCATTCAAATCATCAATACAAATGGTTAAGAGTGCTGGTTCTAAAATGAAGGCAGATTACAAAAGAGTGAGTTTTAAACTGTCTCGGTGTTCTTGTGCAGGAATCACAAAAAAAGGTTAACAGGCAGGAGAAGCAAGTAGTTAGACAACCATGTGGCGCATTGGCCTGTATTACAAGAAGGTTGAAATCTGGTAATTGGGATTTATAAGTACAGCTGTGCAGGATTAGATGAGGCTACATTTGGAGTACTGTGCACTGTTTGGGCGCTCTTAATTGAGAAAGGACATAATAGCATTATTGAACCAGGAACCAATGTAGATCGACAAGCAGAATTTGGAACACCTCCAGGTTCACAAGGGTGAAAGTGAGAAGGCTGCAATGTCAGTGCTGAAACTGTTAAATGGTGATTGTGACTTTTAGCAAAATAGGAGCTGTGACATTTAAAAATGGTAATTATCAGTCTTGGTAATGCAATCAAAGCAAAGCACATGAATTAACAATATGTCATGGGTATGTCTGGTCTGATTCAATCTCAGCCAGTTATTTCTGAAAGATGGATTTGCTGCTTAGGAAGTGGAGTTTGTAATGGGGACTGAAGACAGTGGATTAAAGCTACTCAGTATTTGTGAAAAAATGTCTGCTCTTTCAATACTGGATGTTGCATCGAGGCACACTAAAGACAATAGAGAAGTTGAGATTGTGAGTGAGGTGAGTGTCTTCAGCATACATACAGAAACTAATTAACTGATTTTCAAATGATGTTGCTAAGGGCCTTGCTGTATTTGATGAGTAAGGGAGAATCAAGAGTTAGATTCTTGGGTGTCTCCAGTGTTAATGAAGTGCAAAGAAATATCATTGAGTATTATTCTCTGACTGTGACTGGAGACAGAGCATGGGAACCAAATGAATGAATCCATTGTTCCTGGATTACAAATGGAAGCCATGGGAGCCATGGGTCCACCATATTGAAGTCTGAGATTGATGAAAAAGGAGAGAAGGTCAAACAGGATGTTATGTGTTACTTAGGTAGCGGTTCAAAATCTAATTGAAGAGATTCAACCGTGGGATTGAAAGAAAGATGGCAGTAGACTTGGGAGCCAATTATATTTAAATTTGCAGGATGTGGGTGAGTGGGAACAGGTCAAGAGTGTTATATTTTCAGAGGGGTGATGACAAATTAAGAAGGAGAATGCATCTGAGGGGAGTGAAATATTACTAATATCAGCTAACATAGGAGCCAGGAATATCAGGATTACTGATTCACTCCCTCAATAGTAAGAATGTCCTTCCTCATACTAGGAGACCAAAACTGCACACAATACTCCAGATGTGTTCTCACCAGGGCCCTGTACAACTAACTGCAGTAGGATTTCTTTGCTCCTATACGTAAATCCTCTCTCTATAAAGACAATATGCCATTTACTTTCTTCACTGCCTGCTGTACCTGTATGCTTACTTTCAGTGACTGATGTACAAGGACACCAAGGACTCGTTACACCTCTCCTTTTCCTAATCTGACACCATTCAGATAATAATCTGCCTTCTTGTTCTTGCACACCAAAGTGGATAACATCACATGTATTCACATTGTACTGCATGTGCCCACTCACCCAACCTATCCAAGTCACCCTGCTGCCTCATAGAATCCTCCTCGCAGCTCACACTGCCACCCAGCTTTGGGTCATCGGCAGTTGGAGATGTTACATTTAATTCCTTAGTCTAAATCGTTAATATAAATTGTAAATAACTGGGGTCCCAGCACTGTGCCTTGCGGCACCGCACTAGTCACTGCCTGCCATTCTGAAAAGGACCTGTTAATTCCTACTCTTTGCTTCCTGTCTGGCAACCAGTTCTCTATCCATGCTCTAATTTTGCACACTAATCTCTTGTGTGGGACCTTGTCAAAGACTTTTCGAAAGTCGATACACCACATCCACTGGCTCTCGCTTATCCATTCTACTTGTTACATCCTCAAAAAATTCCAGAAGATTAGTGAAGCATGATTTCCCCTTCATAAATCCCTGTTGACTTTGACTGATCCTGTCACTGCTTTCCAAATACGCTGCTACTACATCTTTAATAATGGACTCAAGCATCTTCGCCACTACCAATGTCAGGCTAACGTCTATAATTCCCAAGGTACACAAAAATGCTGGAGAAACTCAGCGGGTGCAGCAGTATCTATGGAGCGAAGGAAATAGGCAACGTTTCGGGCCGAAACCGGCCTTCAGTCTA
Organism: Amblyraja radiata; assembly: GCF_010909765.2. NCBI lineage: Eukaryota > Metazoa > Chordata > Chondrichthyes > Rajiformes > Rajidae > Amblyraja > Amblyraja radiata. The sequence continues at coordinate 8,525,916 of NC_045963.1, read as the reverse complement.
TAATTCCCTGTTTTCTCGCTCCTCCTTTCTTAAAAAATGGGGTTACATTAGCTACCCTCCAGTCCACAGGAACTGATCCAGTCTATAGAACATTGGAAAATGATCACCAAAGCCTCCACGATTTTTAGGGCCACCTCGAGTACTCAGCAGACCATCAGGCCCTGGGGATTTATCTGCCTTCAGTCCCAACAGTTCACCCAACACCAAAAGAAAAGCTGGAAAGTCATTTTGCAGTCGTTTAAACGTTTGATTAGGCCACATTTGGAGTATTGTGTGCCATTCTCATTGCGGCATTGCAGGAAGATCGGTGAAGCGTTGGAAAAATGATTCACACGGATTGAGCATGGTTTAGAGGGTATTAGCTACAACGTTGGACAAAGTTAGATTGTTTTTTTGGAGTGTTGGAGGTTAATTCTGCAATTTTTATATTAATGTCCCAACTGATAAAGGTAAATCAGTTTGCTTTTTTTTTAAACCACCTATAGAATTGAGAACAGTACAGCACAGGAACGGGCCCTGCAGCTCCAATGTTTTTACCAAACATGATACCAAGTTGCCTGTCCCACTGAGGTACTCCAGCATTTTGTGCCTATCTTCAGTGTAAACCAGCATCTGCAGTTCCATCCTACACATACCAAGTTAGTTGTCTACTTGTACAATCCGAAAGAAGTATGTAAAATAATGAGAGGCAGAGACAGGGTAGATGGGTTCCCCAGGATGGAAATGTCAAATACTAGTGGGCACAGATTTTAGGTGAAATGAGGAAAATTTAAAAGGAGATTTGTGAGGCAAGTTTATTTTTACAGAGAGTGGTAGGTGCCTGTGACACGCTGCAAGTGGAAATGGTGGAAGTGGATACAGTTGTAACATTTAAAAGGCATTCAGGCAGCGCATGAACAAGCACGGATGGAGAGACACAGACCCTATCGGGCAAATATGATTAGTTTGAATTGACATCATAATGAGCACAAATATTATGAATTGAATCTTGTCCCTATGCTGTACAATTTTATGTTTCAGAGAGAGATTAAAAAAAAACAAAATAATCAAGTTAGTCAATATCACTGATGACTGATGAGTGATATAGACAGGGAAATCAAGTTATCTGGATGAGTATAGTGCAATGTAGAGTCCAGAAGGCTGCAACGAGTCTGCAAAGAAAATGAGATGTTGTTCCCCCATCTTGTGTTATTGTCTCTTTATAACATTGCAGGCCACAGACCAATAAAGGACGTGGGATGGAGAATTAAAGTGCAGAAAACAAGAAGCTCAGGTTGCAAGGCAATTGTCTCATCATCTTTGTTTGCAAGGAAAAGTATAATAAGGGTGTGACTGGGGGAATGGAAGAGTGGGAACGTCCTTTCACCTCTTCCCTTCCTACCTTTCAGTGACACAAATAGACGTGTAGGAAAGAACTGCAGACGTCCCAGGTGCAGTAGCCATTCACTTACACTTCTTCCTATCTAGCATACCGAGTTTAGTGATCACAATGTGGTCTCCCCTACACTGAAGACACCAAACACAAACTGGCTATTCACTTTGCAAAGCCACCCACATTCAATCTACGCAGGGAACCCTGAGCCTCCTGCTCAGGGCCACGTTAATTATCCATCCCACTCCGAGCTGCTGATGCGGGGACTCTTGGATTATTCCAACATGGCCCAACACACGCTTAAAGGATAGCACCTCGCCCTTTCATTCTGGTACGTTGCCGCCTTCCGGATTCAATTAAAACACGACAGCTTCAGGTAATCTGATTTCTTTGTCTAGGCCAGTCGCCCATCTATGGCACTGCCACTGGCTCCGTTTTTTCCCCCATTTTTCTCTCTGAAATTAGATATGCCCAGCCTGGCCTGCCGGTCGTGTCTTCCTGCTCTGCATTCTTTTGTGTGTTCTCATCCTCGGACTTCGTTGACCAGATAACATTCTTTACAGCATGGCTATCCCAGGTTTATTCCATCCCCTCTGCCTCTGTACCTTGAAGAACTCCTTCTGTCTACAAGGCTCTGCAAACTTAAATGTTAATTATATTTCCCTTCGGATAAATTAGCACTTCCTACATGTTCTGTTTTTTTAATTTTAGATTTCTAACAATTGTACATCTAACACTGCTGCTCTTCACTTCCTCGTTGCTGAGATTGCGCAGTCTGGTGTCTGTTGCTAACGTCGCAAAATCTAAAGGTGAAGAAGTTTAAAGATACAGCGAGAGCGAAACGCTGCGTTAAAAAAAAAATTTTATGAACTGTTCGCGGAATCTGAATATATAGACAGAGAAAATGCGAACGTTAAGAAGAGAATAGTAAGAGATAAAAGTGCTGGAAATCGTTGTGAGGAGGCGGCGATTAACAACCGGGTGGGGTTTGTACAACATCAAACGCCTCCCTGCTTAATAGTTGGGTTAAAGAGATTCTCTTAAAATAGCAGTTTCAGTGAATGGCTTTTGAAATCGTTTACCTGTTTTCTCCTTAAAAGTATTGGCTGGCTGGCCAGTGTACTTTGGGAACTTTCTACAGCTCGGTGCCGAGAGATAGACTTTTTATAAATAGAATTACTGACCAGCCCCTGTTCATAATAATAATGATAACCACGGCCCTGTTTGCGCATCGAGCTGCTCTCGCAGACTAGCGGCGCGGTTGCCTGGGTTACCCGGACGCCGGCCTTGCTGCACTGCGGCTCCGGCCCGCAGCGCCAACACGGGATGGAGGGGGAGGGGGAAGGGGAGGAGCTAAAGACTGCGACACGTTAAACCGCCTCCACCTGCTCCGCCGCCAATCGGGCGCCTCTCGCGCTGTCAATTGGACCAACGGCCGCCGCTGCTCGCGCTGTCCTGCGCGTTGCCAGGGGAACCCTCGCCTGCCATTGGCTGATGCGCATGCTCAGTAGCGGGGGCCCGCCTGTGCTGCCGAGCAGTGCCGGCCTCGCCGGGCGGGCGCGCGGGTGGGCGGTTGTTCACGTCCATGTTTGGCGCGGGCACTGTGCGGTAATGGCTGGATAGAGCAGTACGAGCAAGATACGCCTCTTTAAAAAACCAACCAAACACACAAAAAGAAAAATCCACCAATGTGTCTTTGGACTAGGCATGCGGCGGGGCCGGCGGTCTCTTAAAATTAGCAGTGTCTTCGCAACATTTCGAGCAGAAAGAACGGGTTTCCACTCCCACGCTGCTCAAGGTGAAGGACACCGTGTCGTTTGGTCAAATACTGGCTGGAGCGAACAAGTAGTATTTTGAGGGAATTGGGATGTACTGTTCAAGTTTCAATTCTACATTATCACTCTTCCGCCGTCTGTAAAGAGTTTTGATGGAGTCGCAGCAATCCAGACTCCTAGTTTAAATCCTGTTGAAAGATTGCCAGCCCCTGTGGGAGTGCAGTCCTCCAGTCTACCGGCCGTAGCTCGGGTTAGTGTAATTATGACTGTTTTATGCTCTTGTAGTCTATTTGTGCAGAATATATATGGAAATGTAATCACTCACGTACTTTAAGATCACCATTAAACATTCATCGATATAGGGCACGAGTTTTAAAATGGGATTGTAGTTTGCATGTAATCCCCGAATAAGCGTTTCTGAAAGTATGACATTCGTCTAACCTCATTCTTACTCTTGGACCCGGTTTGAACAAATTTACAATTAAGTATATATTCAATTTGGCTTTATGTTGGTAATTCTGAGATGCGGTCAAGATGTATTGTATTTCCTAGATTCTTCATACAATGGAGTGATTTACGATAGATCGATTTACGTTACGACACAAAATAAATTAAAGTTGCCATCTCTGAAGGACATTATAACTTATTTATGTAATAATGCCTTAACCATGGTGGAATCTTCCAAGGAGCTTCACGATATGCTAGCAATCAAAATTTGGTATGAGCCATCTTTATACGCTCCAAGGGAAATTATTAAAAGCTTAGTCAAAAATATATAGTTCAAAAGAAGAAAGAGAGATGAGGTATTGAACATAGAATTACAGAGCTTGGGGTCTTTGCAGTTGAATGCACAATTGTCAACTGGAGAGAGAATAAAATCCGGGCATAATCAAAAAGCCAGAATCTGAAGAATAAAGATGCTTTTCATGGATGTAGTCAGCGGTCAGATAAAATAACTAGCTGTAAATCAAAATTTAGGACCAACTTTTCAAACATTATTTTGCCCATAACATGTTTCCCTTTTTTTGTTGATTATCATAATGCAACAATTTTGAGTTTTATTAATTGATATTTGCTTAATGAAAAGATATGTTGGTAAAGCTTAGACCATTTGCAATTAAAAAAATATTGGAGAAGGAACAATTCTATTGGAAATCTGTTGATACAGATATAGAATCTACAGTTTATCAAGGAGAGGAAGCAGGAAGGTCTTTTCTATGTAACCTAACAGCACAGTTTGTGGCTGTCAATTCTTTAAAAGGTTTTCAATTTAGTCCTACAGCCCAGTTTTCACCCCATAATCCTGCAAATTAGTTTGAATCAATTACACATTAAATAGATTTTTTGAAATTTCTTACTGTGTCTAATTCAGTGTATCACAGAACATAGCCACTCTCCATTGACAAAAAATATTAATTTTCTTTTGAGTAATTTTGTAAACCTTTTGCCTGTTTAGCGACTCGCTGTCAGTATGGAATAAAAATCTTCTTTCTGTCAGACATACTTTAGGTGTCTTCCAATCTTTTATGTTTTAACAAGATCAATTCCAGTCTCTCTAGATAACACCTTATTCCTGGTAATCATCTTGTTAAATGTTTTCTGTACTTTCTCCAAAGCCTTGAATACCGTCTTGTGTGAAATGCGCATACTACTTTCACTATGGCCTGACAGGTGATTTGTAAACAATGGAGTTGGAATACTCTGGAGCCTTTTCTATCTTCCAATGAGGTCATGGCTAATCTGTGGTTTGCCTTGTCCTCCATGTTCCTTAATTATTTCCAGTTTACAAAAATCTGCCACTCTCAAATCTGAAATTTAAAAAGACTTGCCAATCATTTAAAAAAAAAAGTTTAAATCTGTAACAGCATCGAAATGTAAGATTGTTTTTACATTTAATCTATGTAGATTTGACTATTTTTTAGGTATTTGACCCTGGATTTTAGGCTGTAAGTTTATTTTCCTCCTTCTCCAAAAATTACCAACTTTTTCAAAATATCAATGAAGTTGCCCTTTAAACTTTTAAATTCCACAGAATGCAACTCTGATTTGTGTCAACTTTGATTTGATTTTAACTCTTGAAGTGCATGTATCATTTTGGTTAATTATGTACTTCTTCCACGGGCAAGTATAGGTTTTAGCACAAGGTTTAATTTCTGTGCTGCAAAGCAAAATATATTGTCTGCTTCTTAACTTCCAATAAACTTTCCTTGTCACCTTGAAGGATCTGATGTTTCTCCCTCAGGCCTCTGTTCTTATACCTCCTCTCTGTTAAAATGTTACTTGTCTTTCCACACTGTTTATCCCATATTGCTTCAGAGTCTTGGGCTGGAAGGTCAAAATTCAGGCTAGAGGTCTGTGAATAGAGGGCTTCCGCATGGATCTGTGCTGGGACCTCTGATGTTTGTGCTATATAATTGCCTTGGACTTAAATGTAGATGAGTTGGTTAGTCAGTTTGCAGTTGAAGCAACATTTCTGGGGTTATGGACTGTGAGGAAGGCTGTCAAAGTATACAGCAGGCTTGAGATCAGCTGTAGAAATGGGCGGGGAAATGGTCAATGTAGTTTCATCTGAGTGAGAGTGAGGTGGCACTTTGGCAGGTCAAATGTAAGGAGGAAATATACAATTAATGGCAAGAACCTTAACAGCATTGATATACAGATGGGTCAAATCCATAAATCGCTGAAGTGTTAACAGAAGTAGATAGTGTAAAGAAGGCATGGTATGGAGGTGGGTAGAGGGGGTGGAGTGGCTCTGCTGGTAAGGAATTACATTCAATCCTTAGTAAAGGAAGGCATAGGATGTAGAATCCTTATGGATAGAATTAAATAGTAATAGTAATAAAACCCTGATGAGAGTTATATACAGGTCAGCGAATAATAGCCAAAATGTAGGCGTACAAATTACACCAGGAGATACAATCAGCATACAATGGTCATGTGGGATTTCAGGAAAACTGGGAAAATCAGGTTAGAACTGGATCCCTAGAGAGTAAATTTGTGAAGTGCCCAACAGATGGCTTCTTAGAGCAGTTTGTGGTCAAGCCTACTAGGGAAAAGGCAATTCTGGATTTGGTGTTGTGATAAACCGGATATGATTAGGGAATTTAAGGTAAATGAGCTTCTAGGACATAGATATCATATTATGAAAAAAATTCAACCTGCAGTTTGAGAGAAAGAATATTAAACAGATGTGTCAGTATTACTGTTAAGTAAAGATAGTTGCAGAGGCATGAAGGAGGAGCTGGCCAAAGTAGGTTGAAAAGGGACTAGCAGGAATGAGGGTGGAGCAGCCATGGCTGGAGTTTCTGGGAGTAAATCTGAAGACGCAGGTCTTTTCATCTCAAGAGGAAAAAAGCTTCTTGGGAGAATAAGGGGACCGTGGCTGACAAAGGAAATTAAAGACAGCATAAAAGAGAAGGCAATAATATTGCAAAGATAAGTGGGAAGCTGGAGGATTTGGCAGCTTTTAAAAACCAACAGAAGGCAACTAAAAAGGCAATTACGGGAGAAAAGATAAAAATTAACGTAAGTTCGTCAATAATATAAAAGAGGATACTAATAGTTTGAAAATAACGCTGGAGAAGTAGTAATGATGAATAAAGAAATGACAGATGAATTGAATACGTTTTTTGAATCCGTCTTCACAGTGGAAGATGCCAGCAACATGCTGGAAATTCAGGAGAGTAAGGGGGCAGAAGTTAGTGGAGTTGTTATTACTATGGAGAAGCTGCTTGGGAAGCTGAAAAGTGTGAACGTGGATATGTCACCTGGATCAGATGGACTACACCTCAAGGTTCTGAAAGAGGTAGCTTTAGAGATTGTGGAGGCATTAGTAGTGATCTTTCAAGAATCACTCAAGTCAGGAGTGGTCCCAGAGGAATAGAAAATTGCAAATGTTGCTACACTGTTCAAGAAGGAAGTGAGGCAAAAGAGGGGAAACTATAGCCTGGCAAAAGAGGGGAAACTATAGCCTGGTTTGCTGACTTCAGTGGTTGGGAAGATTTTGGAGTCAATTGTTTTGCAAGTAGTTCCAAGTAGTTAGAAACACATAATACTGTTTTGTGAAGGGAGATCTTGCCTGACAAATGTAGGAATCCTTTGAGGAAATAAATAGCAGGATAGACACAGGAAAGTCAGTGAATGTTGTGTTCTTGGATTTTCAGAAGGCCTTTGATAAGGTGCCGCACATGAAGCTATTAAGCAAGATGAGAGCCCATGATATTAGAGGGAAGATACTAGCATGGATAGAAGGTTGGCTGAATAGCAGGAGGCAAAGAGTGGGAATAAATGGGGCTTTTTCAAGTTGGCTGCCGTTGTTCCACAGGGTTCATTGTTGGGTCTGCTACTTTTCACGTTGTATATTTATGATTTGGAAGATGGAATTGATGGCTTTGTGGCAAAGTTTGCAGATGATGCAGGTGGAGGGACTTAGAATATTTTCTAAATGGGGAGAGGATTCAGGAATCTTAGGTGCAATGGGACTTGGGAGTGCTGGTGCAGGATTCCCAAAACATTTTGTTGCAGGTTAAATCAGTAGTAACAAAGGCATTTTTAATTGAATTGGTTCTGCAGTGGGTCTATCCATTTCAGCTGTTTATTGTGTCATGTTTCTTGAAAATCCTTGTCACTATTTACTATGCCACCAAGATTTGCATCATTTGCAAACTTTATAATTGTCTTTCCTTCCAAATCTTTAATACACAACTATAAAAGCAATGGTGACAATAGAAATAGTAGGGCACTGTGCATATTTCCATTAAGAGAACCAATGTCTTGCTCCTATCCCTTTACTAATATGTTCTCTTCATTTCCATGCATTTGTGTTTTCTCTTTTGATCTGTAACATGATAGTTTATCAAATGCCTTTTGAAATATTTAGTCAACATCCACGGTGGGCTATTTTCACTGGAGCAGAGCTCAAAGACGAAAATAAAATGATAATTTGTAAAATTGACGGTATTGTTAGAGAAAATGGGGAATGACTATTTGGTTTGGGTATCCTAATGCTTTATGCAAGATTGAGGAGTGTGACATCTTAAGTCACTATAGAATGAAATACATGGCACAGGGACGATTGAATTGGGAAAATAGATCTCAGTATAACTGTGATATCATCCCCTTGCTCCTCCCTTGGTTCCAGTACGCCTGAAGACTAGATGCAGTCAGTACTGGGACGTGCTTCACATGTGCCTTTATTAAATACTCAGTAAAGTTACAGTGTGTCAGACTTAACTTCTATATATGGTGTCAGCAAGTTTAACGGGCGCCTCCTGTTTATCGGGTTTTATTTGCCCCTAGTTTTACTAGTGTTTAATTCCCTCTTTGCCATGGCATTCTCGTGCCGCAAGCCCTCTCCCCTTGTCTTTGACGCTGACATTGCGGAGCGATGGGCTACTTTCGTGATGGACTACAACCACTTCATCAATATCGTGCACCAAAATGACCCTGATGCGGTCAAAGCCTCACTACTGCTGAACCTTGCCGGTCCCGATGCCATGAAACGAGCTCGGACTTTCATCTACAATCCAGCGGTCCTGGATGACAACGACCAGGTCGTCGAGCCAGCGGAGTCTGCCAACGACCCAGTATGTCTCTTACGCAAGTTTGCGGAGATTTGTGACTTGCCCTCCAACCGTATATTGGAGCGGGCTAGATTCTTTACAAGGAAACAGCAGCCTGATGAGCCTATTGAATGTTTTATCGCTGACCTGCGCTACCTTGCTCAGCGGTGCCGTGTCGAGAACATGTGTGATCAGCTCACTAGAGATATTTTAGTCACCGGCATGCTAGATCAGAAGTTACGAGCCGAGCTGCTGCGAAAACCGGATCTCACCCTGACTGAAGCTATGCATGCATGCAGACTAGCTGAGGTGGTTGCCCCACTACATGGGCAGAGGGGATCTGACAATCGGGCTATCAATCTGACTGGTGTCGCTATGCCCCGCCGCAAGCAAGACAACGTTTGCACTGCACCGCGGCTGACTTATGCCGCTCGGGTCCCGCTTGTTAAAAAGTGCCCCAACTGTAATTATGTCCACTCTATGCAGTCGCAGTGTCCAGCTTTTGGTAAAGCTTGTAATTTCTGTAAGAAGATGAACCATTTCTCAGCTGCCTGTCGCTCCCGTGGGAACGTTCAACCAGCTCCCAGACAAGTTCTAAATAACCTGCAACAAGTTGATAACGATTTCGATTCCCAGTCTTCTGTCGACACTGCTCTCGACTCTGAGCCCAGTACTTCCATGGGAGATGCCAGTGTTTATTCTCTCCTTCATAATCAATCTCGCCTCCCCGATCCTTCTGTACTAGTCACTGTCAACAACAAATCCTTCACTGCTAAGCTAGACACGGGGGCGAAGGTGAATGTTATGTCAACATCCCTGTTCAGGAAGTTTAGAAATAATGAGCTGTTAACTGCTGATCGCTCCATATTGCGTGCTTATGGGGGAGAGGAGCTAAAACCTGTGGGGAGGGCCACCTTCCACTGTGTGCTGAAGAAATCTTCGAGAGACCTGTCGTTCTTCATTCTTGACTGTGATTGTGTGACTCTGTTGAGCATTCAGGCGTGTCAGGACCTCGGACTGGTGTCCTTTGACCGCTCTGTCCACGAAGTGCGGGTGATGTTGAATCCACTTTCTGAATACCCTGACCTATTCGATGATGAATTGGGCAAGCTGCCCCTTGTATACAAGATCGCAACTGACCCGTCGGTTGTGCCAGTGGTCCGCACAGGGTGCCGTTTGCCATGAAGGACAAGGTCGAAGCAATGCTTAAGAACATGGTTGACATGGGAGTGCTTGAAGCTGTCAGCGAACCCACTGACTGGGTCTCCACCATGGTCGCCACCATGAAGAAGGGTAAGAACGAGATACGGGTATGCATCAACCCCAAAGACTTAAATCTAGCAATAAGATGTCCTCATTATCCCATGAGGACTGTAGAAGATGTTGCTGCCCAGGTCGGCCAGGCCACGGTGTTCTCTGTCCTTGATGCTAGGAGCTCATTCTGGCAAATACCTCTAGACAAACACTCCTCAGACTTAACCACTTTTGGCACCCCCTTCGGAAGATTCAAATTTTTGCGGATGCCGTTCGGCATCAACTCTGCCAGCGAAGTGTTTCAACGCTCCATGGAGCAACTGTTTGCTGGCCTGCTGTGTACCATTATCGTGGATGACATCCTGGTTTACGGGAAAGATGCTGCTGAGCAAGACCACAACCTCCGACGAATTCTAGACCGCGCTCACCATATCAACTTAAAACTCAACCTGTCAAAGTGCAAATTCCGTGTAGCTGAAGTACCCTATGTTGGCCACATCTTCATAGCCCACGGGCTGAAACCCGATCCGCAGAAAACCAACGCTATCTCCGAGCTGCCTGCCCCGACCGACGTGACCAGCCTGCAGCGATTCCTGGGCATGGTCAACTACTTGGGAAAGTTCATCCCCGACCTCAGCGAGTTGAGCGCACCCCTGAGGCAACTGACGAAAAATAACATTGCCTGGTCCTGGTTTCCCCAACACCAGCAGGCTTTCGACCTTCTCAAAACAAAGCTGATCAGCACACCGACTCTCAAGTTTTTCGATCTGCAACGTCCGATTGTAGTTACGTGCGATGCTTCCCGCTTCGGACTCGGTGCTGCCTGCCTGCAACTCCATGATGACGGCTCGCTACAGCCCATTTCTTATGCCTCGCGTACCATGACAGACACTGAGCAGCGATATGCACAAATCGAGAAGGAGCTTCTTGCGGTTGTATTCGCCTGCTCCAAGTTCATGGACTTCCTTTTCGGTACCAGGTTCACCGTCGAGACAGATCATCAACCCTTGGTGACCATCCTCAATAAGCCCATCCACATCGCTCCACCCAGACTCCAGCGCATGATGCTACAGCTCCAGCGGTTTGACTTTCTAATCGTGTACAAGAAGGGCACCGAGATGCATGTGGCCGACGCGCTGTCCCGGGCCCCCCGCTCCTCCTGTGACAGGCACCCCTACGAGCTGGAGGATCTGCAGGTACTTAATGTCAACTTTGTTCCCTCTAAGCAGCTGCAGTGCCTGGTTGAGCACACCGCCAACGACCCCGACCTGCAACAGCTCGCAGCTGTCATCCAGCGGGGGTGGCCCAGCAGACGCACCTCACTGCCTGCGGGTGCCCACCCTTTCTGGTCCGCGACGAACTGGTGCTCCGGGACGGTATCATCATCAAGGGTCACAAGGTGGTCGTCCCTGCCTCCCTATACGACTTGTACTACAACGCTGCTCACATGGGGCACCCCGGAGCCGATGCCACCGTCTCACATGCCCAAGAACAATACTATTGGCTCGGCATGGCCAAGTACATTAAAGCCCGAGTAGCCTCCTGTCCTGATTGCAACACCCTGGCCCCACATCAGCAGCGCCAGCCACTTCTGCAGCAGCCTGCGCCTGCTATGCCCTGGACCTCGCTGGCTGCTGACATATTCGAATGGCGAGGCAAGCACTACCTGGTGCTGGTTGATTCATACTCCAACTGGTTCGAGGTGGACCTTCTACCTGCTATCACCTCTGAAATGGTTATCAGTAAGCTGCGCAGACACTTTGCTACCTTCGGGTCCCCGGTCCGCTTACAGACCGACAACGGCCGTCAGTTCACCAGCACAGAATTCCAGGCTTTAGCTACGAAGTGGAACTTCACTCACTATACCAGCAGTCCCGAATACCCGCAGAGCAACGGCCTGGCCGAGCGAGCTGTCCGCAGTGCCAAGAATTTGCTCGAGCAGTCTCGTCTCTCCAATGGTGACTTCAACCTGGGTCTACTCAACCTTCGCAACATCTCACTGGACCCTACCATGCGATCCCCTGCCCAGCGTCTGATGTCCCGCGTGCTTTGTCCACCGATGCCGATCGCCCAACAGTCCCTGGTGCCCAAGGTCCTCCAGCCTACCGCCGTCCAGCAACGGATTGCCCACAAGCATGAGGTGCAGCGCCGCTCTCACGACAAGACCTGCCGCCCGCTCTCGCCACTACTGCCTGGCCAGGTCGTCCGCGTGCAGACAGCCACCGGATTCTCCCGACTCGCAACCGTTGTTGGTGTGGACGACTCCCCGAGATTTTACCTGGTGGACTTTGATGGAACTGTATACCGTCGGAGCCGCCAGCACCTGTTGGCCGTTAACGAGCCGCAGCCTCCTCCTGCGGATCCTTACGCTCCTCCGTTGCGCTTCAAGCCTGTCATTACTAATTACCCCACAGCTCCCTGCATGCCCCGGTCAGTTCGCTTGCCGCGTTCTCCTCCTTCTGTGCCTCCTCGGTTCGGGCAGATGATTTCCTCCCCTGCTCGTTCTCCGTCTCTGTCTCCTCCACCTGGATCCCCCGTGCCGGCTGGGTCACCTCCCGCATTCCCGGTTGGGTCTCCACCTGCTTTCTCCTTCCCGGCTGCTGCTGCTCCGCCTCATCTTCCATCTGGTGGGGAGTGTGATGGTGCTATACGCACACACTCGGGTCCGGTTGTCAATACAATACAATACAATACAATATTGAATTGTATTGTATTGTATTGTATTTAGGATAAACAGAGAAAAGGTAGGGCCACGTAAGGGTAGGAATTTGTATTTGGAGTCTGGGATGTAGGTCAAGTACTAAACGAGTACTTTACATCTATTTTCACCAAGGAGAAGGACACGGAGGACATTGTGGATAATAGTGTTATACATGGGCAGTCAGAGATTAAGAAGGAGAAGGTGTTGGGGATCTATAAGAGCATTAAGGTGGATAAATCCCCAGGATCTGATGGGATTTATCCCAGGGTATTGAGAGTGGCAAGAGAAAAGATTGTGGAAGCTTTGATGAAGATCTTTACGTCTTCTCTAGACACAAGTCGGATCCCGGAGGACTGGAGAGTAGCTAATGTTCTTTTTATTTCAGAAGGAATGTAGAGAGAAATTATCGTCTGGTGAACCTCGCATCAGTGGTAGGGAAACTAATGGAGAGGATTCTTTGCGATAGGATTTCCTCCCATTTGGAATGGTTTAATTAGGGACAGTCAGCATGGCTTTGTACTTGCCGTTTGTCCATGTCTTATTAACTTGATTGAGGTTTTTTGAGGAGGAGACAAAGGTGATCGAGGGCGGTGGATGTTGTTTACATGGATTTTGTAAGGTATTTGATAAAGTCCCTCATGGTAGGCTGATCCAGAAGATTAAGATGCACAAGATTAATAGTGAAATGGTCATATAGATTCAGAACTGGCTTATTATTAGAAGACGGAGGGTTGTCGTGGAAGGACAATATTCAGGCTGGAGGTCTGTGACCAGTGGAGTTCCACAGGGATCTGTGCTGGGAATGCTGATATATGTAAATAACTTGGACATAAAGATAAACGGGCTGGTTAGTAAGTTTGCAGATGACACCAATATTGCTGAGGTCACAGACTGCGAGACAGGCTGTCAAAGTACACTATGAGATATAGATCAGCTGCAGAAAAGGCAAATGGAGTTTAATCTGAGCTAGTGTGAGGTATTGCAATATTGATGGTTCAAATGTAAGGGGAAAATATACAACTAATGTCATGACCCTTAACAGCTTTCATGTTCTGAGGGATTTCGGGGTCCAAATCCATGTCCCTGAAAGTGGCAACACAGGAAAGGTTTCAAAGGTCTTTTATTGTCACATGTACCAATTAAGGCACAGTGCTATGCGAATTACCATACAGCCGTACGAAAAAAAAGCAACAAGACGCACAGCTGCATAAAAGTTAACATAAACATCCACCACAGCGGATTCCCCACATTCCTCACTGTGATGGAAGGCAAAAAAGTCCAATCTTCTTCCTCTTTATTCTCTCGCGGTCGGGGCAGTCGAACCATCCGTCGGGGCGATCAAAGCACCTGCAGCCGGCGATCGAAGCCCCCGTGTGGGGGCAGTCGAAGCCCCCTGTGTGGGGGCGGTCGAAGCCCCCAATCGGGGCTGTCGAAACTCCTGCGTCGGGGCGATCGAAACTCCTGCTTCGAGGCGATCGAAACTCCCGCGTCGGGGTTGTCAAAACTCCTGTGGCTTGGAGTTCCCAAAGTCGGTCTCTGACCTGAGATGTTAAAGCCCGCAAGCACCCACGGTTGGAGCTCCGAGGTCGATCCCTGGCAAAGGAATCGCGGGCTCCGTGTTGTTAAAGTCTGTAGGCTCCCGCAGTGGAACTCTCAAAATCAGTCTCCAGAAAGGCCACCAACTCCTCGATGTTATGCCGCAGTGCGGACGAAGATACGATATGGAAAAACATTGCATCTCCGTCGAAATAAGAGGTTAGAAAAAGTTTCCCCCTACCCCCACCCCCCCCCACATAAAACAAGCTAAAGAACACTCAAAACATGCATTTAACACCATACTATTGAAACACAAAGAAGGAAAGGACAGACAGACTGTTGGCAAGGCAATCAATTAGATAGAGTGATATCAGGTAGATAGAGTGGTAAAGAAGGCATGTGGCACGCTTGCTTTCATAGGTTGGGGCATTGAGTATGAGTCAGGAAGTCATGATGCAACTTTATAGGACTTTGGTGTATTGAGTGCAGTTCTGGGAGCCAAATTATAGAAGGGATGTGGAGGCCATGGAAGGGGTGCAGAGGAGGTTTACCAGAATGATGTCTGGGTTAGGGGATATTGGGTACAGGGAGAGGTTGGATAGATTTGGATTATTTTCTAGGATAGAGAATGGAAGGATATGGGTTATGCGCAGGTAGATAGCGATGAGTTTGTCATCATGTTCGGGACTGACTTTGTGGGCCACAGGGCATGTTCTTATGCTGTACTGTTCTATATGCTATGCATTTTCATTTCTTTGTGTTTTGGGTTGTTTTCTTTCCCAAATTATATTGTTAAAGGTTTTTGTATCTGGAATGTAATATTTTATTTGACTCTGTATGCAATGGAATGTCACTGGAAAGCAAATATTTCTTATCTAGCCCTAAATTCCCTTTGAACCAAGTGGCATGCCAGACCATTTCAGGGGGTGGTTATGTTGCTCTGGCCCTGCAAATGCATTATTAACCAAACTGAATCAGGATGTCAGATTTCCTTCCGAGAAAGTTGTCATGAATGATGCTCGGATTTTTATTCCAAATTTAATTATTTAAATAAAATTTTTCCCACAACCTTCAATTATGGAATTTGAATGTCTTTCTTGATCACTTGTCCTCTTGCTAAATGTCCTGAACACTGCTAATTACTGTATCTATTACTCTTGTTAAGCTTTTCAAACAAGAATAGCTTAGTTTAAGTTCCTCACGTGTATGTTTAGAATGTTACAAATACAATATAAAATACAAAATATTAACCCAGAAAAATACATTTTAATTCTATGCAGCACCAAATGAGATTTAAGCAGTCTTTTCCAAATATATATATAAAATATAACTGGCTCTGCTAAATGATCTAAAAGCACAAAATTACATACCCGGGCCTGCCTGTAATAACTAGTCACAGTACATAAATATTTTTAACTAAATTGCTACTTTCTCCTCAATTTAGTCGAAAACAAGATGAGTCACGCGTGTTCAGTAAATGCCCCATTTCTTTATGAGAAGCAAGGATTGGTGCTGGATATGATTCTCCGCTCTATGTTAGGAGTAACCCAGCCTATCAACTGGGAAAGAGTAGCTAGACTCGTACCAGGAGTCACAGCCAAGCAGGTATTGTAAGTTAATGTTTTGCCTTTTGAGGTTTAAACACAATTCTCATTTTTACTTTTCTATTTACGAGTAAAGTTACATTAATCAGTAAGCTGTTTCATTGTTGGGAACAATGCGCCTGTTGGGCTCAGAGGCTGCTAATCTGTAAAATTACAGAAAAATCATTACATAAGAAATTTATTTCCAGACATAATTCTTGTTTATTACAACAATTACAATGTTTAAGTAATGAATTTTGAACATGTTAATTTCACACAGTTTCCTTTGTTTTGAAATTGTATTGCATCCTGATTAGCTGCTAGGGTATTGCTAGGAAATTCCCGGTGATAATGTTTTCTGGGGTAGGAAAAACATTGGTGAAAAAGAATGCATCAATTCTGAAAAGGGGAATGGTGCACTGTTCTGAGTCAATTTTGTTGGAGAGCCAAGATAAATGGTATTAGTTTAAGGAGCAGAATAAGAAGAAGTCATTTGTGAACTGATCAGGGAATTAGACATAAATAAATGTGCTGAGACAATTTGATGACCAAATATTTGACTGGCTCTGGGGAAAGTGAGCAGGGAAAATGAAATGGAATTCTTAAAATAAGGAGAGTTCTAAAAAAAGGTGAATATTTACCTGCGTAGAGATACTCCTAGATGTAATATTGAAAGAATTAGTTAAATACGGATTAGTGCATGTTGAAAATTAATTCCTTTGTATAAAAATGAGTACAACACATTGGAATAAGGTAGATTTTTAACAAAGATGACTGGGCCAGTCGAGGTAAAATAGAAAGACAGCATCGCAAACAAGACATTTCCGATTTTTGAAAAACTTGATATGTTTAGTTAATTATAAATAGGTCATTAAAAAGACCACAAAAATACTGCTTAAATATATGCCATTCAACCAGAATCAGAATAGTACTTTATTTGCCAAGTATGTTTTGCAACATACGAGGAATTTCAAAAGGGGATAGTCAAAAGTGTATAGGAAAATATGGGGCAAGATCTTCGACCCATGGTTGATAAGTATATAGAAAGTGAATGGAAATTGGTGGGTGTACCTAATACAGACGGCATTTTGTATTGGGGAAGAGAAAGCTTGAACAAATAAAAAAGAAGAGTGAACCATCATAATATATTTGGGGAAGAAACAGTGGGGGGGAAATCATTTGAAACACTGGTGCTAAAATTATGAAGGGTTGCGATTAATGGTTTTCATACATTGAGAGATTTAAACTTGGGGACTCATTTATAGTAGTAAGAATAGGGAAAATTAGGGCAGAGAAGAGGGGTCTCTACCTGAAACGTCACCTATTCCTTTTCTCCAGAGATGCTGCCTGACCCACTGAGTTACTCCAGCCTTTTGTGTCTATCTTCGGTTTAAACTGGCAACTGCAGTTTCTCCTTACACATGGTAAATTAGCTTTTGACTGGGTTGTGATGCTGTTCAATGCACTGACAAAGTTAGTGATTTTTTTATTTTTATTATCACATCAATTAAGAGTGGTTTAGGTGATTGAAGGAAAGGTGGTAAAGGGAAATATGGAGAGATAAAATTGTATGCCTGCTAATGTGAAGGATTTATTTATTTAGAATAGTTGGGCAAATTATCTACTTTAAAATCATCGACCAGATTTTCTGAGGATAGGAAATGAGTTGCATTGAAATGGCTACAACTTATTATTAAAGCCAAGCTTTAAATTATTTGCAGTGTGCCAAGAGATTTGAAGAACTACGAAGCAATGGAATCATGCCCCATATTTGTGATGAAAACAAGTGTGAAGGGAGTCCATCTAAATCATTGGCCACATATATTAAATCATCGTTTTTGGACAATGAAGATGATGAAAAATCTAGGTTATCTGTAATGCAGAATAGCACTTCCATATCAGGTTGGTTATGTCTGCAGGATGTTTATCTATTAATAATATTTCAAATTATTTCTTCATTAATTGATACTGTAGATATTCAATTAAACTAGCAGAACAGAAATAAAGCATTTACATTTATTTGGAAATCAAAGGGGTTGAATTAAAAAATATATATTTTTGCTGAAAAACAGGGAGATTTCTGTAGTTATTAGCGGCTTGGTAAGAAATGTCTATAATCTATCTAAAATCATGATTACAGAAGTCCATTTAGCTATTTTTCTGTTGACTTTTTGAAATAATTATCTCAACAGCATTGTCTTTTCCTGTCTGGTTCTGTAGATTTTCCCATTTTGATTGTATAAAATTCCCCTTTCAATATAACTTTTGAATCTTATTCTAGAACCCCATCTGACATTATAAACTAGACCATGACAATTTATTAAGTTAAGAAATATTATTTTAATTGCTCTCATGGATTTGTGGCAGCTATGTCAAATTTGTCTGATTCCAGACCATCCTACCAGTTTTTCTGTACCTGTTATCACATCTCCACATAATTTTAGCTTGTGGGACGCATTTGGATTGGTATTCCATTACAGGATGACGAGGCTTGAACTAACATTCCAGAAATATAAGTTTCTATGACATCAGAGCAGTTGTGCAATTGTGAATTCCGCTCATGAAATAATCTGGAATAAAGTCTGTGGCGATTGCTGTAAAAATGTATCTGTTTTACTAAATTCTGTCAGGGAAGTAAATCTGTCATATTTGTCCAGTCTGATCTCTCTGGGTACAGATCCACTGTTTAGTTTGGGTTTAGTTTAGGGGAAATTTACAAAGCTCAATTAACCAACATGGGATGTGGGAGGAAACCAGAGCACTTTGAGGAAACCCACGTATTCACAGCGAGAATGTACAAACTCCATACAGTAATGTAAAAGATTCTTAACTGCCCTCAGAAAAGACCAAACTAGCTCGAGGGTCAGTAGGGATGGGCAATAAGTGCAGGGTTTCCAGCAGCGACCATAACCCATGAAAGGTCACAACTCGTGTGGGAGGATGGACTCAGTGGGCCGAAGGACATTTTTCCATGCGGTGTCTCTAAACTAAACACAAGACTAGACCAGATAAATTCAATGTCACACACACTGGGGGAGGGGTGATTCTTCCTTCACATCCTACCAGAGCTCAATGTTAGGATTTTCATTTCTATTTGGTGTCTTTTCCACCCTCTATAAAATAACTTTATTCTGTGAATTTGAATGTGGTGATAGTATTGTCAGTGATCAAATGAAGGTCATTGATGATGCAACATATATCCTTGATTACCAAAATTTATTTTAATTAATGAGGGAAATTTGCTTGTTGAATCCATTTGGTTTCATGATTTGTTGCAAAGGATTTTGGTTCACAATATCTTTATGGCAATTACAATATTTATTTTAATATTCAAGGGCGAGCTACTTTGTCTACAGGAAGAAATTGCACTCTAAAAGAAAATGGTTCAACGGATAAAGGTGAAGACAAATTGGATGAAAGCCAAGGGTAAGTAACAATGATGTGTCTAAAGAGAAATAATCAGACCTCATTGAGATAGTGATGGATATTAATTGGTTTAAAAAAAAACTTTTTAATAAAGGCATGCATAATCCGACATTTGAAATAAGTGGATATATTTAGATATAGGCCCATGTTAGTATCAGAATATGTGTGAAAATTACAATAATTGGAAAGGAGAAGTATTCGTTTTTTGACTTTTTAAATGCTTGTGTTCAGCAGATACTGTAAACAAAGTAAAATTATTTAAGTTTAACCTCAATCTTTCAATGACTTTTTATCTGGTATTTCTTGTGTAGCAGTGTTGTCTTGTAGTTGAAATAATTGACAATTTAGTGGAAGTGGCTGTGGTACATTAGATATCTTTGGAAGAAATGTAGATATTTGAGAACATTTCTGAAGCACGTTGAGACTTGTTCTCAAGACAATGGCAGCAGCTATGAGGAGGACCTACAACCTATCAGAATGTCTTATGTATGCTTTCGCTACATGAGATATGGTGGAAGGATTTCACAAAAAAGTTATTGAATTTGAAGTCAGAGTCAAAATTGGGTGATGAAAATAGGACTGTTTGTATGCCAGATAGTTTATGAAGTTCTGATTTAGTTTAGAATTTGTATTTTATCTAGATGGAGAAACATATCCATATTGACTAGATGTTCAGATATTATTTGCAC
This sequence comes from Amblyraja radiata, assembly GCF_010909765.2. Lineage (NCBI taxonomy): Eukaryota > Metazoa > Chordata > Chondrichthyes > Rajiformes > Rajidae > Amblyraja > Amblyraja radiata. The sequence continues at coordinate 8,506,019 of NC_045963.1, read as the reverse complement.
ATGCACTTTTTATTTAAAAAAACACTTGTGTAAGCATGCAGTTAAATATGAGCTCTGTGTCCTCGAGGGTGTTAATGTTTTGCAGTTGAGGGATTCCCTACCATGCATGCAGCTCCACACCTTGTTTAAATAGTCTCTCTTTTTCACGGTAGAGTTTCTTGCCTTTTTCAAGTATTCATTCCTTGAACTGCAGACTTCCTAGGCGGGCTAAAAATCCAGAAGCTGCCAAAATTGTAGATTTTACAACAAAGACATCATTTAGGATCCAGGAATTTGGTAGAACTAGAAAGGAACTTGATATTTAGTAAGAACAATGAAATGCAGGCTGTCTTTATTCAGATGTCAGCAATGATTGGGGTTGTGAGTGGAAAGTGAGAACATGACTTAAACAGCTCTGATTGGGGATGAGCATTCTCCCACGTTCTCTTCCCAATTGTGCATTCTGACTAGTTTTGTAACGTTTATCTTATTTTTCTTCTTCATGTGCTCCTAGATTCTACTCTTGTCTCTCTCAGTAAACTGTTACCTATTTAACAAAACAAATGATAATTAGAAACATTTATATAATTTTAGAATTAGTGCACATTGCATGTGCGTAGCTGTATCTAAGTAATTCTCCCTCTTCCATCGGCCAGACGATATAAAAGCTTGAAAACACAAGGCACCAGATTCACGAATAGCTTCTTGCCCAGAGTTATCAGATTATTGAATGGACCTCGTATGCTAAAATTGAACTCTCGATCTTCCCAGTCTACCTCACTGTGGCCCTTGCACTTGTTTTTATCTGTACCTTCTAATGCTGTAACACTATATTCTGCAATTCTTTTTTATTTGCACTACCCATTGTACTTGTGTACAGTATGATTTGCCTGGAAGCACGTAAAACAAAGCTTCTTACAGAATCTCTGTACGCATGATAATAATAAACCAATACCAATCTGTCTTAAAGATAATAGCTATGTGATGGCAAACTTATGAATTCAGAACCAAGAAATCGAACCTGAAAATTTCAGGTAAAACAAACTAAGTAATTTAAGCTGTTTAAACTAATCTCATCATCCTTCACATGGTCCATCCATCCCCTTGCCTGTTTGGTTCCCCTCCATCTTGAAGCAATATAAATAAGTAAAAGCCACCTCGGTTTTTAATATATTTATTGAAAAAGGAGCAGTCTAGAAAATTAAAAATACTAAACATAAACACAACTGAATTCCTTTAGCATCCTCTGATTCATGGGACTGCACATAACCATGGCTATAGTCTTGACAATATTCAATGCTTGCCATGATAAGTTATTACAAGAATCCTTTGATTCAAGGACAAAATAATTGGTTAACTGAGCAGTAAAGTATGAGTCAACCACTTATCAAACGTCATAATTTCTTATCAACAAATAAGCCTTAGACTTGCAAAGTAATTCTAAATCACTTTTTATTTTGAAGTATAATTGTGAGCGATAGAAAATAGAACCATGTTTCATTACTGATGTTTTTTAAGAATTGCTCTTTATTTTTTTTAATAGACCCAACATGGTAATTCATGTTTGCGATGAAGCCAAAAACCTGAAGCGTGATTTTGTTTGTCCTCGGAATCTCCTAGTCAGTGAGATGAAATACTTTGCTGAATATCTGTCCGTGGATGCACAGCGTTGGCAAGAAGTAGATATCTCTGTGCACTGTGATGTCCATATATTTGCCTGGTTGATGAGCTACGTGAAGAAGAAACTAAAGCACCAAGGACAGGTTGAACAACCAGAGCTTGGTATGTGTGAGGGTTACACTGTGAAAAAAATCATCATAGGTTTTAAACAGTCTTTTTCGTTAATGTTCAAAATACACTGTACTGGAAGAACTCTGTGAGTCAGGCACTTCTGTGGAGGGTAGACACAAAAAGCTGGAGTAACTTAGCAGCACCTCAGGAGAAAAGAAATAGATGACATTTTGGGAGCTATTGACGGTGATATAGAGAGATACAGAACAAATGAATGAAAGATATGCAAAAAGTAACAATGATCAAGGAAAGATGGAACGCACAATGGTCAATTGTTGGCTGCGAGCTAAGTGAAAACAAGTTATATAGACAGTGAAACTCAATAGGATGACAAGGAATGCAAAGGTTACTTGAAGTTAGAGAAATCAATATTCATACCACTGGGTTGTTAGCTGCGATTGGCCTCACTCTGACAATGGATGATGCCCAGGACAGAAAGGTCAGTATGGGAATAGGAAGGGGAATTTAAGTGTTTGGCAACTGGGAGATCGCATAGGTCAAGGCAGACTGTGCGAAGATGTTCAGTGAAACGCTCACGCAGTCTACGCTTAATCTCACCAATATACGAGTCCATACCTGTGGATACAGTCGATGAGGTTGGAGGAGGTGCAAGTGAACCTCTGCCTAAACTGAAAGGACAGTTGGGTACCTGGAAAGATGCGAGGGAGGAGGTATAGGGAGAGATGTTGCATCTCTTGCGGTTGCAGGGTAAGGTACCTGGGGAAGAAATGGTTTGGGTGGGAAGGGATGAGTTAACCAGGGAGTTGCGGAGGGAACGGTTTCTGTGGAAAGGTGTGGAGATGGGAAGATGTGACCAGTGGTGGGATCCTGTTGGAGGGGGCAAAAAGTTTGGAAGATTATGTGTTTGTGAAGGCTGATGGGGTGAAACGTGAGGACTAGGGGGACTCTGTCCCTGTTGTGACTGGCCGGAGACTGGGAGCAAGAGCGGAGCTGCAGGTACGGAGGAGACACGTGTGAGGGCCTCATCTATGATAGAAGAGGAGAACCCCAGTTCGATAAGAATGAGGACATCTTGGATGGATAGGCAATCTTTGGTGTCAAAGCCTTCAGACTAATGGTGGGGGTGGAGAGCTGGAAGTGGATGGTGGGGGCGGGGAATAGCCTGGCAAGTGATAGGTGGACACAGATGAGGTGCAAATAATTTTTACATTAGGTTCGCTATTCCAGCGGCTGCTTCCACATTATTATTTATTGATTCCCATTTTATTTTCTTATGACCAACGGATTTAGTAAAATAAAAAGCCATATGTAAATCTAATGAATCATTTCAGAGTATAGTCTAGTTCTGATTATTCAAAGCTGTTTGTGCTCACAGAATAAAATATTCAATAACTTGGATTAAGCTTTAAAATATATTACATTGTAAAGCAGGAATTTAATTATCAAATTACTAGTTAATTCAAATTGAGTGACTTTGGATTAAGGATGCTCTGTAATTATAATGTAATGTTCATATTAACTTTTTCAAAATAAAGTCAGATTTAAGATCAATTCTATTACCTTCTACACTGGAAAATAGAAAAAGTACAATTATTTTTTTAAATTAAATTATCAAAAATATAAAATCAAAATAAGAAGTTTTAAATCCTGCAGGCATATTTGTTCAAAATATAAGATTTACTGATGCATAATTCAGTCTATAATAAAAAATGACCAAAAATAAAATGTTTTTATGAAACAGCTCATGGGACCCAGCTCAGTGGTGCTGCTGTCTCATATTGTGCAGAGACTCGGGTTCGATCCTGACTTCGGGTGCTGTCAATGTGGAGTTTGTACATTCTTCCTATGACAGCGTGGGTTCACCCTGAGTGTTCCGGTTTCCTCCCACATTCCAAAGACATGGGTTTGTAGGTTAATTGGCCTCTGTAAATTGTCCCAAGTATGTAGTGAGTGGATGAGAAAGTGGGATAACCTAGAACTAGGGAGAACCGGTGATCAATGGTTGGCATAGACTCCGTGGGCTGTTTCCCTAAAACTAAAACTAAAGAATAATTTGGTATTAAATGCATTGCTCTTTGAGATTTCAGAGTGAAATTTATTTAGATGACTATTACTGGTGCCATTAGATCACAAATATAATAGTAATATTTCTGAAATGCATACTATCACCTGTTTTTTTTAACTAGACAAAATTCACGAACATTGACATTGTAAAAGAAATGAGCCTTTGAGCACTTTTCGTTTAATATACTTTTAATATGCTGAATTTGTTTGGAACTGTAGACAGTTGAACATAACAGCATGTCTGACGGGGATCTGAATCAGTTTGAGAAGAGGGTAGGAATGGATGCAAAGAAACAGCTTTTGGAATATTATAAGTTTCTTGGGTGTTTAAAAAAAAAAAAAAGTGCATGCAAAGCAAGGTGATGGCAACCAGAAAATGGCCCAGTATGAGAAACAATTGGATTTGGGTAGCAGGAATAATATAAAGAGACCGCTTGTTCAGGTGGCAGTTTTGGTGTCCAAATTAGTGGACTGCTGTTACAGACTGACATTATGTTTTGGAAGGTCACAGTTCAATCAGGCTGGGGGGGTCTTGAACAAAGATCATAGAGGAGCAAGATAGACCACTCCTCCGAAATCCAATGGACTGACGTGTAGTACGTGACAGAACGTCACGGCCGCCATTTCTTAATGCGACACGCGACTTCCGGTATGCCACCCGCTGTGATCCAAAGCAAAGATTATAGAGCTCCTCTATAATCTTTGATCCAAAGCAAAGATCCTCGAGTATCTTGTAGCGGGAACAGCCCCCTCCTTTGCGTAGTTTCCCTTGCATTGTATTGTGCAGTTTCCCTTGTATTGCTTTAACACACACTGCACAAAATTAAATTTAACGTATATATATTTTATATTTATATGAATGTGTGTCTGTGTGTGAGAGGCAAGTTAGAGATAATAAAGTTTATTCTCATGGATCAGAAGCAACTTTGATTTAAATAATCACTATTAATTCATTTGTCTTGTAAGATGATGTACATAAACCATAAAGGCAATTATATATATAATTATATAGTAATAATAAATATATGCATATATATATATTTATACACATACATATATATACACATACATATACATACATACACACGTATACACATACATATGCACACATACATATGGATACATTTATATGCATACATACACACATATATAAACATATATATACATACATATATACACACATATACATATACATGCATATATACACATACATGCATATATACACATACATATATATTTATACATATGATCATTTTCCAACGATCAATAGATTTACGATCAGTTCCTGTGGATTGGAGGGTAGCTAATGCTATCCCACTTTTCAAGAAAGTAGCGTGAGAGAAAACAGGGAATTACAGACCAGTTAGCCCGACTTTGGTGGTGTGAAAGATGCTGGAGTCAATTATTAAAGATGTAATAATGGGGCATTTGGATAGCAGTAAAAGAATTAGTCCAAGTCAACATGGATTTATGAAAGGGAAATCATGTTTGACTAATCTTCTGGATTTTTTTGCCGCAAGGCTTGGTGTTGGGGCCGCAACTGTTTACCATATATATTAATGATTTGGAAAAGGGAATTAGGAGCAAAACTAATGCATACATACCTACATATTTAAATTCATCTGATAAGTTGGTCAAATAACATGGGCACCTTCTTGCTTTTTTTGAGACATGGATTTTTTAAATGTGAATGTCTCATAGCAACACATTTGTGGGTCAGAAGTATTTTGTACCAACCCCCACAATTTCAAATAATTCTAAATTGAACTTCTTAAACAAGGAAAACAATTTTTATTTACATCATTTTGTGTGGCTGTCAAGGTGGCTGTGTTGACTGTAATTATGAGACTGCCGGGCAGTATCACTGTGAATGGCGGTGGCTGTGTGTTTTAATGCAAGTGTGAAAAGGAGAGTAAATTTAAAGAGACAATGTGAGACCCATTAGGGTTTCATCCAAGAACCAATTTAAAGGCAAGGTTCCATCAATTACAGTATTTTAATTGAAAATCTTACTCTTAATATTCTTCCTAATTAGGCTTTTTGTGTTCCCTCTTGAACTTTGTGTCTCCCAGAGCCTCTGGGGAGGTCCTGGAGATACAATAATCCAATCTTGAGGCAAATAACCATCTTTAAAACTGGCATTGCCTCTGCCTTTAATTCTACATTCTCCGAGGATGCTGGATGCCGCGACAATCTCTTGCAACAAGTACAGAAAGGCAGTCAACTGCAAAAAGATCAAAGAGAGGAAAGAGTATGGCTTTTAGGGAAAGGCTTTTCAGAATCATAATCAGATTTTATTTGCCAAGTATGTTTTGCAACATACGAGGAATTACATTGGCCAGGTCAGTCATACAATTAAAAGCAACAGCACTCAAAAACACATTTTAATACGGACATTCACCAGTGACTCCTACACATTCCTCACTGTGATGGAAGGCGAAATAAAGTTCAAGTCCCTTCCTTTTGTTCTTCCTCGGTCGGGGGCCTCAAGCCCCCCGTTCAAACTCCGTTCAATGGTGAACTCCTCTTGGTCTCCAGGCCTATAGTGCTGCACAAATCACTGCACCACATGCAGTGCATTTATTCCCTTTTCCCATGGTTCATGCAGCTGGATATTAACTTGCCGACATGGAAAGAGATGCAGTGAGCATTCAATAGTTCAGACTTCTGGGTGAATTAAGGGGCTGCTTGATGGGCTGAGGGTAATCGAGATTGTATGATTGTCATTCTTTTGGAAGAACTGATGGAGGTTCTTATGGAAAAGCTGATGAATTGACTACGGGATGAGCTGGTGGGCTCGAGGATTGCTGGATGAGTGTTCTAGAAACATAGAAAATAGGTGCAGGAGGAGGCCATTTGGCCCTTCGAGCCAGCACCGCCATTCATTGTGATCATGGCTGATCAGCCGTAATCGATAACCTGTGCCTGCCTTCTCCCCATATCCCTTGATTCCACTAGCCCCTAGAGATCTATCTAACTCTCTCTTAAATCCACCCAGTGATTTGGCCTCCACTGCCCTCTGTGGCAGGGAATTCCACAAATTCACAACTCTCTGGGTGAAAACGTTTTTTCTCACCTGTCTTAAATGGCCTCCCCTTTGTTCTAAGACTGTGGCCCCTGGTTCTGGACTCGCCCAACATTGGGAACATTTTTCCTGTATCTAGCTTGTTCAGTCTTTTTATTCATTTATATGTTTCTATAAGATCCCCTTGCATCTAACAAGAGTGTTTTATTGTCATGTAGAACAATTTCCTGCATCTAGCTTGTCCCAGATAGAACAATTAAATTCTTACTTTCAGCAGCACAACAGAATCTGTAAACATAGTACACTGTAAACAATATGATAAGTTCCCCCTCATCCTTCTAAACTCCAGTGAATACAAGCCTAGTCTTTTAAATCTTTCCTCATATGACAGTTCTTTTAGGTTATTTGACAGGACAGGGTTAGAGGGGTATGGGCCAAATGCAGGCATGTGGGACTAGTGTAGATGGGACATGTTGGCCAGCGTGGGCAAGTTGAGCTGAAGGGCCTGCTTCTACGCTGTGAGACTATGACTAGGTGATCTGTTGAGGCTGGTGGTATGCCATGAGGAACAATGGGCATGGACCTTTGTAAACCACCACCTGGTTGAGTCTCCTTGAGTCACCATCGGCATTGATAACATCAGTCAGGGGTTGATGATCTGCAAAAAACAAGTTGGTCTCATTCTTGTTCTCTCATGCGATACAGGCAGCAGCTCTGAACTGCCTGTGTTTGCCCTCTTGGCTGTCTTGTCAAATTATGCTGGAGATTAGTCACCCCTGAAACAAACAGTGCCTTGTGATCCACAGGGGAAAAAATAAAATCTAAATGCAGAACAATGGATGGTTTAAATCAAAGAAAATGATACAAAGAGGCCATTAGAGCAATACCGATCTAGGAAACTGAGAGCAGATTTTACAATGCATTTAAACCTCTCCCATTTTATGAGATGCATTCCTGGAATATGTAGGAAGTTTATTGTAACCTAGTGCCCTAGTGGATTAAGGGCGGCATGGTGGTGCAGCGGTAAAGTTGCTGCCTTACAGTGGGTGCTGTCTGTACAGAGTTCGTACATTCTCCCCGTGACTGAATGGGTGTTCTCCGAGATCTTCGGTTTCTTCCCACACTCCAAAGACATACAGGTTTGTAGGCTTGGTATAAGTGTAAATTGTCCGTAGTGTGTGTAGGATGGTGTTAGTGTGCGGGGATCGCTGGTCAATCGCTGGACGCGGTGGGCCAAAGGGCCTGTTTCCGCGCTGTATCTCTGTAAGAAATAGAAGCAAGGATAAGCCATCTAAGTTCAAACCACCATCAGTAAGATTATTGTTGATCCTGCAACTCAACACCTTATTCCCACATTCTCTCCATTATCCTTCATCCTTTTCGTATTTGAAAAAAAATATCTCTCCTTTCAAGGACTCGACTTCCACCATCTCACGCGATAAAGAATTCCAAGATTCCCAGCCCTTGAGTGAAGAAACTGCTCCTTGTCTCATTACTAAATATCATGACCCATATTCTGAGACTTTGGCCCTCGTTCTAGATCACCAGACCAACCGCAATCTCCACCCACGAGCCCAATCTAAACAGAGATAGACACAAAATGCTGGAGTAACTCAGTGGGTCAGGCAGCATCTCTGGAGAAAAGGAATAGGTGACGTTGCAGGTCGGAAGCCTTCTTCAGACTGCGTTCTGACACTTCTCCTTCTTCTTCTTGCGTATGGCGTGCACAGCCTAAAGTTGTAGGACAACTTGTTCTATTTGATCTTATTTGACTGTGCACACCAGGTTGATTGGATTTGTCGAAACAGGGCGGACCACGTGAAGGTTGCAATCTCCCACCCCGCGTTCTGACACCAAAGAGCAAAATGTCCAACGTAGATACAATAATAAATATATCGCCATTTGCATTAGTTTTGTGCAGTTAACAAATCACAATTTCACACAATGTACATAAGACAGCAGTTATTTGACAAATACTCTGCAGTTCGGTGCAGGAGATCTTGTCGACGAATATTCTGGACCCACTGTTGACATCTGAAATTACAGGAGATATCATTTAGGATTAACTAATAAGATAAAAGATGATCATAACTACATGCCTGAACAATGGATGATATGTCACTTAAATACAATTGTTTTCAGTTGTGTGGAGAGACCTGTATGTTGAAGATGCTTTTTGCCTCTAATATGTCAATTTACCTTAAATGTAGAAGAGCTTATTAAAATCTTCTTACAAAGACCATTAAGTATATTCTTTCTATCCTCTTTTGGACCCAAGGCATAGCAGAGCTGCCAACTCTCACGAAGAGGAAAGGGAGGGAGAAGAGAGGGAGAGAGAAGAGAGGGAGAGAGAAGAGAGGGAGAGAGAGAGAGAGATCGAGAGAAGAGAGGGGAGAGAGAGATCGAGAGAAGAGAGGGAGATGGGGGGAGAGGAAGAAGGGGGTGAGGGAGAAGGGGAAAAGGAGGGAGAAGGGGGACAGGGAGAAGGGGGAGAGGGAGTGGAATGATAACACATTATAACGCGCAGCCGTCCCATTCCGACCAAAGATTATAGAGCAGATCTCCTCTCGTATCTTTGATTGCGGCCGCCGCCGAACCCCCCGGCCCACCATTGCACCCAATGTGTCCCGCGGGCCATATTTTGGAGACCAATCCCTTACAAGAACAAAACCAAAAACGTACAGAAGTGTTAAAATTGTCTTTATTATTATGGTAAGTAAAGATCTATTAAAAATAAGACTAATAACTTTCTAATGTACCGACAAACCTAGTTTCCCAATGGCCGTTGATGGGAGAACAGAAAATAACATTTTCACGACAGAATATCGACTGAAAATAATAATAATATTTTCTCACCTTTCTTTTTTATTGGGGAACCTAAAGATTGACAGGTCGGGTCGTTTAGATTTACGATTAGAACAATTGATAGCAGAGCAGTGATGTGAAGATTTAGATAAGGACGCCATGACAGTGTGGGGGGAAGCCCAACAAAATGCCTCAAGAAATGGCGTCGACAATCACACGTGTCATACTACGCGTTTTTCGAGGAGTGGTCTATCTTGCTCCTCTATGATCTTTGGTCTTGAATGCTTAGCCTGCAGCTATTGTATCGTTTTTAGTGTCTGCAAGGAGGAACAGAGAACAATCATTTTGACTCCATGCTGAACATATGACTGGATATCTAGACATATGGCCAATGAACTCATTTAATGAATTCAAACCAATACAAAATGAAGGAGATGGGAAAATTATATCACAATGTGCATATTTAGATTTTATTGTAATGAGCATAAATATTCTTTAAGTTTTTAATAGTTTAATATGACGCTATTCATGGAGAAATAGAAATTGAGACTGAAAAACATTATGCATCAGTTATGCCCTAATCCCCTAAAATCTACTTAATTATTTAATTTCCTTCCTTCTGGTTTTCCTTTAAGAACCTCCCTTTTTCATCAAATCTGTTTTATTCTCATACAGTGAATTACATTTGGACAATTGAACTATGAATTTGCATAAGATTCCTGGGGCAGATAATGCATTATGTGGGCCTTGGAAAATAAGAAATGCATGTTCATGTTCTTAAAATTGACAGGATTAATTATTACTTGAATTGATTTTGACTTTTCCAAATGATCTAAAAGTGGAAAGTTTTTGTTTACCTGTAATGTTGTCTTTAAGAAATTTACAGGTACAATTTGTGATGTTTTCTGACAATTTTTGATTTCCATTTCTTTTAGAACCTAGTAATGTTATCTCAATACTCATTTCATCTGAATTTTTGAAAATGGATTCCTTGGTAAGTACACTTTTTATTTAAATGCTCAGTATGACAAATATCTGATTTGCTAAGACTTGTCTGTCTTTTCTATCCTTTGATTCTATACGCAGTAAAATAAACATGTACTCAGTGCTTTTCCTATCCCTTGAAAGGTGTCCAATAGTACTAAACAATCAGCAGTGTTTTTGAAATATAATCATTGAGGTAGTGAAAGAAATTGAGCTCTAAAAATAAACTCTCAAAAGCAATGAACGGATGATCTATTCTTAGATTATTTTGAACGATGGTTAAATATTGGCCAATTCCTAAAGATTAACTGCTCCTGCTTTGTGCCATAAAATCTTCTGCATCAATTCAAGAGATTAGTCATATGCATTTATTTTAAACAATCAGCTTTATGTATTTAAAGTAATTAAATCATCAGCATCTGTCGTGGATGAGAAAGCAACCTTATAATGTGTACATTGAGAGTAAATGTTACAAATGCATGTGCGGTATCAATATATTTTTGAATAATGCCGTTTGTGTGGTTTTACTTGCTGGAGTCAGTGTGGGGAAGTCATCCATTCTCCGACCAGTCTGTCAACTGGTCTCTTTTAAAGCCAATAGAGGTGATAATTGGTCATATAGGTCATAGACATGAAATCCATATGGTCCTTTTCGAGCAAAGTTAGAGGGTTGGGAACTGAATCCTGAGACTCCAGAGTAGTACAGAAAGATAAGATATTGTGCTAGTTGCTCCCTCAACTGGACAGAAAAGATCATATGACAATTATTCAGAGCAGGAAGATAATCCCAGGATTATGGCCAATATTTACTCTTTTAGCAAAATTACTAAAAAAAAAGCACACTGATCATTGACCACATTGTATTTTTTGAACATTTGGTGTAAATACTGGCTGCCATATTTTCTAAATTGTGACACTTGCCACATATTGAAAGTAGTAATTTAACTTAAAACATTTTGGGATATCCTAAAGTAATGCGAAAGACTGTAAATGTAAATCTTCCTTTATAAGACTCACAGATATAGCTCCAAAACTATGAGCAGATGATGCTGGAAATACTAAACAGGTCAGTGAATCTGGAGAGAGAAATAGAGTTCACGTGTAAGGTCAACTTCCAGTATCTGTAGCTGCTTTCAGTTTTATATTGGCTTCATAAATGACATTGTTATTATGTATGAAATATTGTTTCTTGTATTTATATGTAAACCCATATAACCTAGAATATATAATATTCCAATTTAACTTTACTGTTAATCTTTTATTTGGGAATGATATCAAAGTAAGCCAAACGTTCTAAAAAATAACTTTTTTAACAAAATTGTTCTGTTGCTCTAATCTTTAAAAAATAATCTGTTTGAAATGTTGGCTATATTTGGTATACATTTTTAAATGAAGGACAATATGCTTCATGCAGTGCTTGGTAGCAGTGGCTTGAGCATTATAAATTTCGAGGAACCAAGTTGACTGTGTCATTTCACTTTAGATGGTTCCTGACTGGCATGGTCCTAACTTGCTTTTACATGCAAATGTTCCATTTGAAACCAATACTTCTTCCAACAAGAAAGATATTCGAGTTGAGACTGAAGTAATTTAAATTTCACAGATTATATCAATTTATGAATCTATCATTACTGCAGTAACATATTTTGCTGGTAATTTATTAGGAATTGTAGGGCAATACATCACTTTTTTCTCCCTCGGTTAGAGCTTGGTTAATCATGGTCGGTGGTATCTATTAGATGACAAAGGGGAGAAATAAAAGCTGTATCTAAAAATATAAATTCCAGTTTAAAAACTTGCATATTGCATTTTTTTTAAATTGTAGTGATACTAATGCTAAGGCCCTAATGGATACTGCATGATTCATCTTGGTGAATATGATATTGGGTTCTTTTCTATCTTTGTTCTTTATGTTTTAGGTTGAAGAATGCATACATTATTGTCATAAAAATATGAGTGCCATTGTAGCTACTCCTTGCAATATGAACTGTATCAATGGCACTCTGGCCACACGCATCATTGACCTTTTCACGCATAATGAAGCTGATGAAGTAAAAGACAAAAAAGATAAATTTAAAAGGTAATAATATAGGCGTTGTCTTGAAAATATTTTTAGCTAAAACACACACACATTAGATCTTTTAGTAAAATCTGTGACTTAAATGGCAATATTTTCCCCTGCCTCATAAAACTTCTTTGTATTTTTATGCTCTTGAATACAATGCATCAACGTGGTCAATTTCTATTAAAGTATGTTGTGACTAAAATGGAAAGCAGATTTGCATTATTTTGATCTGTATTTAAATCTTGATTTGAGGGAAGAGTGATACGTATGCTAATTCACTGTTATTTGGCGCTAGTCTGCCTATTTTAACGTACTTTTTTCTTCTTGAGTGTTTTCAGTTGAAAATGTTAATACATCAGCATCATGCTGATTATTGTTAAAAGAAGGTCACTATTTGATTACTAGTAATAATGATAGCTGTATTTGTTTCAGTAGATACATAAAATAGCATTTAAAAATATGTATATTTGGTTTTAATGTGCATTAAATTCAATTAGAACAACTTAGACAAGTTCAGCTATCTTGGAAGTTAAAATGCCACACTGGTATATGCTCCTGCTCCTGAAAGTAACTGTTGTTGGTTAGCTATCTTTGGATTATGCCTTTTGTTTGGCTAAATGCTCAACCATTATCAAATTAATTTTATAATGGAGGCTGAAACCGAAATGAAGCTGATAATGGAAAATGAGAAAGGAAGAAGAAATCATTGTAACTGTCTAGTAATTTGAAGGTTGGGAACAGATATTGGAATTTACTAAGATTGATGGGTGATTTTTCTTTTAATTGTCTGAGAACAATCTCTACTCAGAAAAAATAACAAATTTGCCTTCGGGCTTATAGAATGACCTGATCCAGTTTGGATCAGAATATTTCCATTATAACAAGGAAAAGGCTATTTTTTTAAGTAAATAAAAGATGGGGTCAGAAGAATGTACAGTAGAAAGTCTGATAATCCACTCTCAGACTATTCAAAAAATCTCAATGTTTTGAAGTCTAGCTCAGCAGGTGTTGTTTGCACTTGCCAGGGTTGCCTTTTCTGTGAATGTTGCTATTTAACATGTTTTTATAAAGTGAACTAAAAGTTTCTTGGAGTATCATTAGAATAGCATCTGATAATCTGTTAAAATAGCACCACCAAAATCTATGTTGTTTTAATAAAGTTTTAATATGATTGACTTCAATGTAAGAAGTGAAAATAGTAATAAAATGTCCCAAAGTCCAAATAAACAAAATAAACAAAAAGAAAATCTGAAGCTGAATAATATGATTGGAAAAGTTGACAAACAAGATTGTGTAGAAATTGAAACTAGCATCTCCCTGCATGCTATAACAATTGATTTGCAACAGGTCAACAAACAAACAAGCCTGTACACAATGAGGCCTAAGCCTTTGTGCATGACTGAACAGATCTCGTACAATCACGAGCCTTCTCCATATCACAATGGCAGGTGTTGAGAGGAGGGAACACATTCCATGGGAGAGGGAGCAAATAATTTAAAGAGGATCTTCCTGATGTTGTTTTCAATGCCAGGTTCATGGGGTGGGATCTGAGCAGGTGGGAGAAATCCTGCTTCTCCGTAAAAATTACTAAAATATTGTCCAGTTATGCACTACACACTATTGGACCTTGCTGAGCAATGCCGGGTGACTGCATGCATTAATGCATCAGACATATGGTAGACCTAGAAGTAAAATTATTCAATAAAAATAGAGAACTCTGAAAATGGCAAGTCAGGTGACACTAGTGGAGTGATGGGCCAAGTTAATGTTTCAGATGAACTTTCATTTCAGACCTTGTACAATTTGTAGTAAGTCTGACTCTTCAATTTTTTTCATCGAAATTGGAAATCTAGAGTGACTAGTTGGTGCAGTATAAAGGAAGTATTACACTATTGGAAATGGGTGAATGAGATGAGGGGCCATTGTATCATCGGTATTCTCAAGTGGAGGGTCAAAATATGTAAATTAGTCTTATCTACTTTTCCTTACCATGGTCTCCAACTTTAGTTCTATTTTCTTTTAATTACTGTGGTCTCGAACATTAGAAATCTCCTTTAATCATGTCAGTGGCAGCAACCATTGGTAGTCGATGGAATTTCTTGCAGGCTTCCCTTCGGCTAATTAGATAATGAATACATCTCTCAGTTTGCTGTTGTCCCTCTGATATAATTGTTTGAATTTATTAGAATTGCTTAAATCTGTAAAATGAACTAGTAACATGAGGCCAAGACATTTTATCTTCCGAGAATCTAATTGGAAGTGATAATCACATGGGGCATGCATTTTCTGTCCATTAAGTCAAAAAAATCATAGCCATCACTCTACAGACCTCGAGGTGTAGCAAAATCAACATTTTGGAACTTGATTTGGAGACCTGACCAATAAAAACAATTGCAGAAACAAAGAACCGCAGATGCTGGTTTATACCAAAGAGTTTGCATAACTTAAATTTGCATTTCAGAAGATGCAAATTCAACAGCACTCTAGCACACTGTTCCCCCTTCCCCGCCGTTTCTCACGGGAGAGATGAGTGAAACAAGATGATTGCTGGCAGTGAGTTGATTTGTACATCAAGTTGCACCTATTATTAAATATGGGACTTCCGTACTTAATAACTATCCACTTATTAACAAACACTGCAAACTGCTGCTTATTTTATTACATCCAAGAACCAATCTTATTTTATTTTGTTTTCATTATCTATCTCTGTTGCAGTTACGTTTTGTACAAATCACAAGGATGTACCATGTTATCCTAATGTCCTAATCATATGCTTAACTGTTGAATGATTGAATCACAACAGAGACAAATGTCATTCTGTTCTTACATGGCAGTAATTGTAAAATCAGATCCACGTCAATGCTTAGTAACTTGCTTACACACCTCCTTGTTCTTCCTCAAAACTTGCTCCCCTCAGACAGTACATCATACCTTTTTCTTGACAATAACCGGAATTTATTGGACGTTACTCAGACTTTATTGGACTTCATCTTGCACAAAATGTTGTAGGGCTGATCATCTAAAATCAGTACCCCGCTCCTGCTTTCTCCCCATATCCCTCGATTCCTTTAGCCCTCGGAGCTAAATCTAAATCCCTCTTGAAAACATTCAGTGAATTGGCCTCCACTGTCTTCTATGGCAGAGAATTCCACAGATTCACAACTCTCTGGGTGAAAAGGTTTTTCCTCTTCTCAGTCCTAAATGGCCTACCCCTTATTCTTAAAGTGTGACCCCTGGTTCTGGACTTCCCCCAACATCGAGAACATTTTTACATGTCCATCCTTGCCAAACCAATATCAATCAATCAATCATTTATTTATTGTCATTCGATCAAAACATGCTTCCACATGAATCATAAACGAAATTTGTACTCGGGTCCGAGCAACGTAATAGTGCAGTAAGACATCAATAAATTCTAACATATAAAAACCTTCCACAATAAAATCTAAATAATAATGAGCCTATGAATAAATAGTAAAAAGTAAACAAGCAGCATGGTTAAAAGACAGCAGCATTATAATGTCCATAGCAGCAGCAGTAGCAGCAGACAGTTCACTGAGGTAGTGAGGGTTCAGTCAGTGAGGTAGAGAGTTTAAAAGTCTCACGGCCTCGGGAAAGAAGCTGGCTTTAAGCCTTGTTGTCCTGGCCTGAAACAGTGAGTTAGCAAATGGTTTGGATTTCTTTGATGCCTCAAGCCCTATTATAAAGATGAAGTGAGATTTATTAACCGTGACATCAGGCAGCATTTATTATGTAGCTTGAATGAACCTTGGACACACTTGCAGAAGTTCCCACTTGGATCTATTATTCAATCAGAGTGATTGTTAGAGAATCATGCAGAATTTTGTCTAAAATTAGACAATCTGATGATTCTAACGTAAACTGGTACGTAGTAATTACAGTCGTAGACAAGCAACCTGCAGCAGACACCAAGCAGGAATAAATTACAGTTGAATTACTGGACTGCAAGCCTGAACTAGTGGTGTGACAAGGTAAATTCAAATACCATTATAACAAGTAGGGAATTTAAAATTAAAAAAATCGAATAATCTGAAATAAAAGTCATGTGAATAATGGCCATGAAACCACTTGACTTTCATTAAAAACTTAGCTGGCTTACAAATGCCTTTTGGAATAGAAGTCTGTTGTATACATGGTGTGCCCTAAATGTTATGTCCGAGCAAGCCACCAGTGGTAGTGAACCACTATGAGAACAGAATGAAAATTAAACTGGATGGATCACTAAGCACTGATAGACCACCTTCATAAAGTCAAATTTAATTAGTGGAAGAGTAGAAATGCATGCCAGGAGCAGAACTAGGCGTGCCTATGAATGAATTGCTAGCCACAACTGCCACTGTGCAACACAGCAAAAGAGTGGTGATGCTGTAACAATTATGTCTGGGTCAAGGTTTTGGAGTCCTGCATACAAATGTGAATGAAGTAGCTCAATTACATTACAGCAGGAAAATACGTTGCACATCCTTCTCTCAAAGATACTCAAATGGCATTCAAGAAAGAAAATATTCATTGGCTGCAATTGGAAAGGAAAACTGCTTTGGTTATTGGAGGCCAATCAGCTAAGGCTGATATTGCTGATGGAGTTTGAGGTGCCTTAGGCTCTACTATATTTAGTTGTTGTATTAAAGACCTTCCTATCATAGGTAGGGATGATAAATCCCTACTCAATGTTGAGTCCTGCTTCCAATTTTTCAGATTAATGATCCTCAAAATCTAGGTTAATAATTGACAATTAGTATTCGCATCACATAAGCTCACAACCAATGCGGGGCTAACTATTTCAGCTTTCAGCTGTGACCATTATGCAAGTGTCTCATAATTCTGCATTGTGCCACAAATTTGACAATTTTGTCCAGCTCTGAGGTCGTGCATAATTGAGGGTGGTGTGTATTTTTGGAACCTCACTGTATTTCTGGACTTTTATTACTTGGAATACTAAAACTTATGCTGATCTTTTTTTTCTCTGGGGGAAGTGAATCTCTGGAATTCTCTGCCCTAGAGAATGGTGGAGGCTAACTTTATTAGAAAAGTTCAAGGTGGAGATGAATAACTATTTGAAAGCTTGAGAAAGCAGTGCAATGGGAAATGGGCATAGATTAACCATGATCATATTGAATGGTGTTCTCGTGTAAGAAAGTCCGTTCGGCAGTATGCATATAGTGATGGTTAAAAAAACTTCAAATTAATTTTTATTTAGAGCAAAAATAAGTTAAAAGAGATTAAATATTTGTGATGTAATTTTTAATATTATTCTGTGAAATAGCAAAATATTTTGTAAGAAGATTGAGAGGCTATTTGATCCAGAGTACAAGGACCAAGATTCTCCGGGCAGCGCTCATACACTGTACAGGTATTCCATGAAAATTTTAACTGATGTTTACAAATGTTTTTAACTGTTAGTCCTGACTACTGACAATCATGCTTTATCTTTTTCAGATGCAGTTTGTGTAAGAAAGTTCTTACCAAAGAAACAGAGAAAATGTTTCCTTGTTTGCCTGTGAAAATAAGGATTGATCTGCGTGGAAATATAATATACTTGCACAATAGGTAACTGTTGAATTAGATTGGAGTTTATAAATTACACTGGAGTTTGTACATAAGAATTAAATATTAGGATTTCTGGCCATTGTCTTTCATACTGCGTTTCACTTCATTTTGATTCCCATCTAATTCCGTTTCATTTTCCAAAAATGTATTTTTGATGCAAAATTGTAATTGACCTCAAACGTCTTTCTTGTTTTGATATTGCTATATTTTTTCCATGGTCTGTTACTTTTTTCCGAGGATGGAAACGTCAAAGACTAGAGGGCATTGCATTAATTGCAAGTGGTGAAAAGTTTAAAGGAGATGTGCAGGACAAGCTTATTACACAGGGTGATGGGTGTATGGAGTTCAGTGCCAGGGGTGGTGGTGGAGGCGGATATGATAGTTGTGTTTAAGAGGCTTTTAGATATGTACATGCATATGCTTGGACTGGAGGGATATGGATCATGTGTAGGCAGATGACAATGTATACTTGATTTAAGTTCAGCACAGACTTAGTGGGCCAAAGGGCCTGTTCCTTTTAGATAAGCACATGGAGGAATATGGATCATGTGCAGGCAGAAGACGTCAGTTTAATTTGGCATCATGTTTGGCATAGACATTGTGGGACAACCATTATGTAGCAGTGGGGAAGCTGTTCCTAAATCTGGCAGTATGCTTTAAAGCGTTTGTATCTTCTGCCTGATGGGAGAAGAGTGAATGGCTGGAGTAAAATCAGTCCTTGATTATGTTGGCTGCTTTCCCCAGACAGCATAAAGTGTGGGTGGTTGGGAGGCTGGTCTGTGTGATGGATTGGGATACATCTACAACGCTCTGCAATTTCTTGCAGTCTTGGACAGAGCAGTTGCCAAACCTGATGAATATGTTTTCTCCAGTACATCTGTAAAAGCCCGTAATTGTCTTGGAGCTGGGTCGATCTTAGTCTTCTGAGGAACTAAAGATGTTGGTGTGCTTTCTTCACCATTGTTTCAATATGGTTGATCCAGAATAAGGTGATAATATTTATGCCAAAGAACTTAAAGCTCTCGACCACTTTGTCACCATTGATGCTGATTGGAACATATACTCCACCTTGCTCCCCAAAGTCAATGACTGGCTCCTTTGTCTTGCTGACATTGAGGTATTTGTTGTAAGTGTAAAGGACTCAGTGCCCTCCATAATATTTGGGACAAAGACCCATCATTTATTTATTTGCCTCTGTACTCCACAATTTGAGATTTGTAATAGAAAAAATTACATGTGGTTAAAGTGCACATTGTTAGATTTTAATAAAGGCCATTTTTATACATTTTGGTTTCACACGTAGAAATGACAGCAGTGTTTATACATAGTCCCCCCATTTCAGGGCACCATAATGTTTGGGACACTGCAGTGTCACGTAAATGAAATAAGTCATGTTTAGTATTTTTTGCATATCCTTTTGATGCAATGACTGCTCGAAGTCTGCAATTCATGGACATCACCAGTTGCTGGGTGTCTTCTCTGGTGATGCTCTGCCAGGCCTGTATTTCAGCCATCTTTAGCTTATGCTTGTTTTGGGGGATAGTCCCCTTCAGTTTTCTCCTCAGCATATAAAAGGCATGCTCAATTGGGTTCAGATCGGGTGATTGACTTGGCCACTCAAGAATTGACCATTTTTTAGCTTTGAAAAACTCCTTTGTTGCTTTAGCAGTATGTCTGGGATCATTGTCTTAGTGTAGAATGAACCGCCGGCCAATTAGTTTTGAGGAACCTGTTTGAACTTGAGCACATAGGATGTGTCTATACACTTCAGAATTCATTATGCTACTACCATTAGCAATTGTATCATCAATGAAGATAAGTGAGCCAGTACCTTCAGCAGCCATACATGCCCAGGCCATAACACCCCCACCACCCTGTTTCACAGATGAGGTGGTATGCTTTGGTTCTTGGGCAGTTCCTTCTCTCCTCCATACTTTGCTCTTGCCATCACTCTGATATAAGTTAGTCTTCGTATAATCTGTCCACAAGACCTTTTTCCAGAACTGTGGTTGCTCTTTTAAGTACTTCTTGGCAAACTAACCTGGCCATCCTATTTTTGCGGCTAACCAGTGATTTACATCTTGCATGATAGCCTCTGTATTTCGGTTCATGAAGTCTTCTGCGGACAGTGGTCATTGACAAATCCACTCCTGAAGAGTATTTCTGATCTGTCGGACAGGTGTTTGGGGATTTTTCTTTATTATAGAGAATTCTTCTGTCATCAGTTGTGGAGGTCTTCCTTGGCCTGCCAGTCCCTTTGCGATTAGTAAGCTCACCAGTGCTCTCTTTCTTCCTAATGATGTTCCAAACAGTTGATTTTGGTAAGCTTTGGTAAGGGTTGGCTGGTCTCTAACAGTTTTAATCTTGTTTCTCAGTCTCATAATGGCTTCTTTGACTTTCATTGGCACAAATTTGGTCCTCATGTTGATAAACAGCTAAAAGTTTCCAAAGATGATGGAAAGACTGGAGGAAAGACTAGGTGCTGAGAGCTCACTTATACCTGCATTAAGGAGGCAATTAAACACACCTGAGCAATTACAAACACCTGTGAAGCCATGTGTCCAAACATTATGGTGCCCTGAAATGAGGGGACTATGTACAAACACAGCTGTAATTTCTACGTGGTTAAACCAAAATGTATAAAATTGGCCTACAGAGGCAAATGAATAAATGATGGGTCTTTGTCCCAAACATAATGGAGGGCACTGTACTCCATTGTAATGAATGTAAAGTTGACTAGAATGTTTTCAATTCTTTAGAGACAAAAGCTGGGATGTGCACGAGTATCTTAATGGTCTCTATGAAGACTTGAAATCTTGGCAAGATGTGTATTGGCGTTTATGGGGAACTATAAATTGGCTGCCCTGTACTAGATGTAAAAAGGTAAGTTTTCATATTTACTTAAATGTTGATTGCTGAATTTTTAATCAATATTTTAAAATAACTTGTTGAGAGTAGAATTTTTAAAACAAGCTGATTCCAGCCAACTTTGACAGATAATGAATTTATTCAACAGAAAAGAAATACTGTATTGAAAGGCTAGCAGTACTAAAAATGGATCAATTATCCAGTTTGAATGATTTCCTAGATGCTGAGTGATGCATTGCTGGAAATTATTGATGTTGTGATCACCTTCCTCCAACATCTCTAGATAAAGTGCACCAATAAAGCACAAATCAAAGGCCAGTCATTTTTACCTGCATGAAAACTAAACAATAGCGATAAGTGGCAAACAGTGGATGAGATGAGAAAACTAACAAGGATGTAATAATGACAAATTGTGCTTAATAATGTTTTTGGATGAATAACAGCCATTTGATGAGGGATCTCTGGTTAATGTGTGTGTGAATTTTCAAAAGCATTTGATCAAGTGTTATCTGGTAGTTTTTGAGCATGATTAAAGCCCAAAGAATAAAAGGGCAGGAGCAGCAAATAAATAAATCATCCAGTCCCTTTACATCATCTTTACTATGATATCTGTCCCTTTATGTGTCCATTCTCCACCAGGAAGGTCACAGGTCTTTGGGAAAGTGATTATAAAAATTTAAAAAACCCATACAGGATCCTATAATCAAAACCATAGAGCACAAGAATAAGGAAGTTGAATGAATCGTTAAACCACTAGTTTGGTCACAACTGGAATAATGTATCCAGTTCTGGGCACCGTACCATAGAAAAATGTGAACAACTGAAGAAGGGTGCAAATGAAGTTCTACTGCAATGTTTCCAGCAATAGGGGGCTGATGGGAGAAGCTTGGATTGTTCTCCAAAAGAGGAGTTTGACATAATCCTTTAGTGGTATTTAAATACATGGAGAGTTTAGGTCGATAGAGAGAAAATGGACTTATTGGCAAAATGATCAAGGAAATAAAATTAAAGTAATTGACAAAAGAAGAAAACCAACATTAGGAAAACATCTTTCGTGCAGTGAGTAGGTAGATTCTGAAATGCATTGCTAGGGCAGAAATAGCAAAGGCATATTAAATTGTGATGTTTAAGAACAAATTGGTAAGTATGTGGAAAAAGGCTTTAGGGAGGCAATGAGTGAGTGGTTCTGGTTGGACTTGTCAACAATGGCCATATGAGCCGAGTTACCCCTTCTACTATATTCTTTCTTTATAAATTTGAATTGAAGTGAATTAACTTTATTACCAATGTACATTGAGTTGGAGGCTTTGTTGTTTGAAGTAATGGGGTTGCATTTGATTGTGAGGATGGAGATTCCATAACTCTCTTTACAATTGATATTGGGTCGGTGATGTTGAAGTTTGTATTTAAAGGGCATGTGGTTGGTGAAAACGTGCTAGACGGTATTTATAGTGAGTTAGTCAGGCTGCAGTTACAAAAAGAGGACATGAGTGACTGCCAGGAAGGTCAGTAAGGATAGGCAGGTGGTTCAGGAATTCCCGGTGCTCATCTCCCTCTCAACCATGTGTGTACCATGTTGGGGTGTTTAGAGAGAGAGCCTCAGTGGCAGCAGCCGCAAAGTTTGTGGTTCCATGGTTGGCTCTGATGCACAGCGCGGAAGGGAATAGTGGAGGTGAGAACTAGTGGTGGGGGATTCGTTAGGGAGGGGAACGGGTGTTTCAGTGGTCGAAAGTAAGCAGGGATATCTTGGATTGGATATATAACATCATATGTACCCAGGGAGGGAGAAGAGGTTAGCAAATCAATCTTTTTTCTCTGGTAGGGGTATCAAAAACAAGATGGTATAGATTTAACGTGAGAGAAAGCACCTTAAAGGGAATCTTTGGATAAAGTTTTGTTTTAACGAAGAGATTTTTTTCTTGAGTGCATTGCCAGAGGAGGTGAATTATTGGGTTTAGGTATTTAGATAGACACTTAAATAGGCATAGAAGGATATGGTCCTAATGAAGGCAAATGGCAATGTATAGATTAGCAAAAAGATTGGCATGGGCATGGTGGGCTGAAGGGCCCATTTCTGTGATGTATGAATCTATGACTCTGAGACAGGACGAGGGATTTGGGGGTACAGCTAAGCCACTGTATAATGGAATGGTGGGTTTATTCCTGTGGCTCTGTGGAGCAAATGGCTGTCCACTGTTCCTATAAAAAATTGGCTCCCCAGGTTATGAACGACCTGACTTATAGAAACCAGACTTAATGCAAATTCTCCCACACATTTTTCAACATGGTGAATATTTGATAAAAGACCAAGTGTACCTAGAGCAAAATGATATGGACAGTTGTAGGAAACTGACATTTCTGGCAAAGATAAATCTACTTTCAGTCATCCTCATGAATGGAACTCTGAAGTAATCTGGGGATTGCCTGTATTCAATTTATTTTTTAGAAAGTGTTTGTGGCTTTAAAGGAGGAAAAAAACACACAATCTGTTACATTTTCAGAACATAGTTATACAACATGGAAATTGGCCCTATGGTCTATTTTTGGCAATTAAGATGCAACTATGGGGAAAAGTAGCATTTTAGCTTTGGAGTGGTATTAGGGCAACTGTAAATGTTACTGTGGTCATATGAGTGTATGAAGAAATACTTTTTTTTATCATCTCTGTCATAGTTAGGTGACCATAAATTCTCCCATTAGAGATGACTGGTAGTCGGATTCAGATTCAGATTCAAATGTTATTGTCATTGTGCAGTGTACAGTACAGAGACAACGAAATGCAGTTAGCATCTCCCTAGAAGAGCGACATAGAATATGAGCAATAAATAAATATATTTACGTGCATACAGTCATAGTAGTGCAATTATTATTTTATTTTTTTGTATGTAGTCATACCTAAGTCGCATTTTAATGCAAGTTGTATTTGTCTTTATATAATGTTACAATTGAAGGGACTAGTTAGTATAGTACTAGTTGAAACAAATCTATGCCACATGCTATGTTTATTTAGTATTGTGCTATTTTCATTTCTTTTAGGTTTTTCAATGCACTGAACTCTCCCATTGCCGATATCACCCTGAACAAGTGATATATCTTCCCTTAGGCAATCAATTGTCCACTCCTGGCTTTGGATTGTATCCCTGTTGCAAGCAGAAAGTCATGCGGTTTGATCCTCTTCAAGTAAACACAGTAAGCATGAAAGATGAACAAAAAATATGCTATTAAATGTCTACCATTCTGGGAGCACTCCGTAAAGATATTGAGTTCTGGAAGTTAACAACAAAGAAGGAAGCCAGGAAGCCTGCTGTGAATGTGCTTGCTATTTTTTAAAACTCCTCAAGAGTGTGCAATGTAATGTATTTAAATAATTTCCTGTAGCTAAGAATTTTATGCTCCAACAGCCTGCGAAAGACAATCGAAGCCCTCATCGGCGAAACAACATATGTCTACCAACATACACGCTCTGTCTACCAAGGCCCGCTGCAGCTCCCAGTTGCTTTCATTTTAATTCCTCTCTTCTTATTCCCATACTGTTTTTCTTTTTTTCCTTGGCCTCCTTCATTGCTGGAGTGAGACCTTACGCAGACTGGAAGAGCAGTATCTCGTATTCCACTTGAGTAGCCTTCAAACCAATGGTATGAACATGTGAATACTCCACTTGCAAGTGATACAACATCCTTATTTAGAGGAATATGGGGCAAATGCAGGTTGTGGGCCTAGTATAGATGGGGCATGTTGGTCAGCGTGGGCAAGTTGGGCCAAAGGTCCTGTTGCCACACTCTATTCACTATTTTCCAATTCATGTATCATTTGTAGGTCAGTTATTTTCCTTGTGTCACTACTCTGCTAAATCAAACCATGTTCTTCTTCATATAAACTCAGTACATACTTTTGGAAATATTCAAAATATTTACATGATAAATTTATGCAATGTTTTTCCATTCTCTTAGTGGTGCTAGCTAAATTGCCCCAAATTATTTCTGTTTTGTGTGTACAGTGCCCTCCATAATGTTTGTCCCAAAGACCCATAATTTATTTATTTGCCTCTACTCCACAATTTGAGATTTTTAATTAAAAATATCACATGTGGTTAAAGTGCACATTGTCAGATTTTATTAAAGGGTATTTTTATACATTTTGGTTTCACCATGTAGAAATTACAGCTGTGTTTATATATAGTCCCCCCCCATTTCAGGGCACCATAATGTTTGGGGCACGTGACTTCACAGGTGTTTGTAATTGCTCAGGTGTGTTTAATTGCCTCCTTAATGCAGGTATAAGAGAGCTCTCAGCACCTAGTCATTCCTCCAGTTTTTCCATCACCTTTGGAAACATTTATTGATGTTTATCAACATGAGGACCAAAGTTGTGCCAATGAAAGTCAAAGAAGCCATTATGAGATTGAGAAACAAGAATAAAAATGTTTGAGACATCAGCCCAACCTTAGGTTTACCAAATCAACTGTTTGGAACATCATTAAGAAGAATGAGCGCACTGGTGAGCTTACTAAACGCAAAGGGACTGGCAGGCCAAGGAAGATCTCCACAGCTGATGTCAGAAGAATTCTCTCTATAATAAAGAAAAACCCCAAACACCTGTCTGACAGATCAGAAACACTCTTCAGGAGTCAGGTGTCGGTTTGTCAATGACCACTGTCCGCAGAAGACTTCATGAACAGAAATACAGAGGCTACACTGCAAGATGCAAATCACTGGTTTGCCCCAAATTAGGATGGCTGGGTTACAATTTGCCAAGAAGTATTTAAAAGAGCAACCAAAGTACTGGAAAAATGTCTTGGGACGAAGATTAACTTATATCAGAGTGATGGCAAGAACAAAGTATGGAGGAGAGAAGGAACTGCCCAAGATCCAAAGCATACCACCTCATCCGTGAAACACGATGGTGGGGGTGTTATGGCCTGGGCATGTATGGCTGCTGAAGGTACTGGCTCACTTATCTTCGTTGATGATACAACTCCTGATGGTAGTAGCACAATGAATTCTGAAGTGTATAGATACATCCAATCTGCTCAAGTTCAAACAAATGCCTCAAAACTCATTGGCCGGCGGTTCATTCTACAGCAAGACAATGATCCCAAACATACTGCTAAAGCAACAAAGGAGTTTTTCAAAGCTAAAATACGGTCATTTCTTGAGTGGCCAAGTCAATCACCCGATTTGAACCCAATTGACCTTGCCTTTTATATGCTGGAGAGAAAACTGAAGGGGACTAGCCCGCAAAACAAGCATAGACTAAAGATGGCTGCAACACAGGCTTGGCAGACCATCACCAGAGAAGACACCCAGCAACTGGTGATGTCCATGAATCGCGGACTTCAAGCAGTCATTGCATGCAAAGGATATGCAACAAAATAGTAAACATGACTACTTTCATTTACATGATATTGCTGTGTCCCAAACATTATGGTGCCCTGAAATGGGGAGACTATGTATAAACACTGCTGTTATTTCTACTTGGTGAAACCAAAATGTATAAAAATGGCCTTAATTAAAATCTGACAATGCGCACTTTAACCACATGTGATTTTATTTTCTATTACAAATCTCAAATTGTGGAGTACAGAGGCAAATAAATAAATGATGGGTCTTTGTCCCAAACATTATGAAGGGCACTGTATATCACTGAATTATTTAAAGGCGCCACTGCTATTTGTTCGCCTGTAGAACCCTGAGAATTATATAATTTCTGAATCTGATCTGTGATTGTATATTGATGTGCTGCACTATGCAACATTGTAAAATGATGCTGCACTGGAACCTTTCTCTAATATATCTCCTATTCAGTTTTGTCTTTTCCTCCCTTCCAAAATTACTATTATCAAGAATATGAAGTTCCTGTAGAGGCACTAGAGATTACAGATGCTGGAGGAACAGTGGGTCCGACAGTGTTTGTGGGAAATAAACAGCCGATGTTCTGGGTCTGAGACCGAGTTTAAAGTTCCCATTCCGATGAAGTCTTAAGTGTCAATTTTTATTTATTTATTTATTTATTCCCTTTTTTCAAGCTTCAGTCAGGTCTTTATTTCAACTCTAAATCTCCATTTTTATTTAGAATATAACCATATAACCATATAACCATATAACAATTACAGCACGGAAACAGGCCATCTCGACCCCTCTAGTCCGTACCGAACACATAGTCTCCCCTAGTCCCATATACCTGCGCTCAGACCATAACCCTCCATTCCTTTCCCATCCATATAACTATCCAATTTATTGTTTTATCAATTTACATAAGTCAATAATCAATCCTGTACTTTTTTGGAACTGTTGCTTTCTTTGTCCATTTTTTTACCCCTGTACTTTCTGAATCCCCCTGCAAATTTTGCAATGATATTTTATTTCACTGTCTTGCCGTTTGTGCCTAGAACAGTAGAGCACAGGTAAAGACACCCTGGCTGACATCTATGTCAAAAATGATGTCAAATAAAATTAATCTCTTCTGCCTGCCTAAAATCCATGTCCCTTCATTCCCTACACATTTATGTCCTATCTAAAACGTTGCCTGTGTTTCTAGTGTCTGAAATATTGTTTTCAGAATGTATTTGACGTTTATTTGGCAAAACTTTGAGTTTATTTCTTTCTAGCAATACACACAGATATTAAATGAGTATTGCATTCATTTTCTAATCACCATACTTCTGTTGGTTTTAAAGAAACAAAAATATACATTCATAGGAACTCAGAAAGACTAGACTATATTAGTATTTATATATTGGACAGGCAATGCATTTTTCCCCACAGCAAAAACTAAGGCAACTACTTACAATAAAAACAAAGTGCTGTGGATATTTTGCAGATTAAGCAGGAACGCTGGTGGGTAATGCTTAGTGCTTTTACAAATCACTGACAACTGTGTAGCTAACTGCATGCTTTTAGCAAGGATTATTGATCATTTGAACATTGATAGCTCACTAAAGCAAGGACATAATGGCTTCTTTCTGTTTAATTTTCTTCCTACTTTGTGCGTTATAAATCTCAACTGTCAGTGGAGATTGAGCTAACTAAAAAAAGTGAGAGATGATGGTCTCTGTTAAGTAATTGGTGTTTTTGTATTTTTACTTTTAGGGTTGTAAACTTCAGGATCATGTTGTCAAATTGGCTAGTCAGCTTCAGAATGGTAAACTTACTTCATTATCAATTGGTCAAGTGTACTGTGATGTACTGCAACACAAGGATGTTGTCTGTGTGCCATTTTGTAAAACTGAAGAAAGGTAATATTGAGAAGCTCTTATTTGAACATTTAAACATTGCAAAATTATGTTGAATATGGATTATTTATGTTTTTACCTATGTAAAGATGACAAGTACTGAAATTTAAGTTTTTTACCCAGGGTAGGAGAATCCAGAGAGCATGGGTTTAAGGTGAGAAGGGAAAGATTTAATAGGAACCCGAGGGCCATCTTTTTCATAGAATAGTGCTGGGTATGAGCAACAAATTGCCATGGGATATGGCTGAGGCTGGTACTATAACCACATTTAAGACGTTTGGACAGGTACATGGATAGGAAAGGTATAGATGGACATGGGCTAAACGTGGGCAAATGGGACTAGCATTGATGGGACATCTTGGTCAGCATGGACAGGTTGGGCTGAAGGGCCTGTTTCCAGGTTGTATGACTATTGCATGCAGATACATTTTAAAGTGATCTGGAAATAATGAGAACATGGGAGTCATAGAGTTGTACAACACAGAAAGAGACCCTTTTTGCCTCCCCCCCCCCCCCACCCTCCCCTCCATCCACTGGTGTTGCCACGTTTAGGGAACTATAGAACCTTAAGGTCTCTGTGTTTATTAACATCTGGACACCCTACAGTTTATTGTCTATGTACTACCCCTATTTGACTTCCCTGCTTTGCACGTTTCAATATTAAATGGTGCACTCAAATTTCCATCTGATTTATAAATCAAAAGCACAGTTACAGTGGCTGCAAATCGTGGATTTGGAATGGGAAAACACCGTTGTCAGTGGTGGCCACACAACAGCCAGATGAGCAAGCAAATTGAGCCCAGCCTACAGCAGCTACATGGAGCGGCAGCGGCTATTGAAGGAGCTGACAACACCTTGCCAGGCCGATTTCCCCCCTACACCACTGTCAAGAGGACACTGGGCAAAGTTAGAATATAGAAATGCATATCTCCTTAGGCTAAGATCGAACTTTTCAGAGACTTGAAACTTGAGATTTGGAAGATGCAAGGTGGATCCGGAACAAATGTGGAGATTTTATACATGCTGTCCCAGAAGAGGATCCACTATTATTGACTTCAATTGTTCCACTCTTTTACTTGTCATAGAGTCATAGAGTGATACAGTGTGGAAATTTAAGCCCTTCGGCCCAACTTGCCCACACCGACCAACAATGTCCCAGCAAGTCCCACCTGCTGCGCTTGGTCCACATCCCCCCAAACCTGTCTTATCCATGTACCTGTCTAACTGTCTCTTAAACGATGGGATAGTCCTAGCTTCAACTACCTCCTCTAGCAACTTGTTCCATACACCCCCCCACCCTTTGTGTGGAAAAAGTTACCCCCTCGGATCCTATTAAATCTTTTCCCCTTCACCTTGAACCTATGTCCTCTGGTCCTCGATTCCCCTACTCTGGGCAAGAGACTCTGTGCATCTACCCGATCTATTCCTCTCATGATTATGTACACCTCTATAAGAACCCTCCTCATCCTCCTGTGCTCCATGGAAGAGAAACCAAGCCTACTCAACGTCTCCCTACAGCTCACAGCCTCTAGTCCTGGCAATATCCTCGTGAATCTTTTCTGAACCCTTTCAAGCTTGACAATATCTTTCCTGTAACATGGTGCCCAGAACTGAACACAATATTCTAAATGTGTAACTTGTGTATGATGTACTCATGGTATCGGATTGGGTAGCACGCAAATCAAAGTTAACATACACCTCTGACAATCAGGAATGCCAAGTAGATACTGGGACAAACCTGTGTCATGTATAATGGGCTACAAAGCAAAGTCAGGCAGCATCGCTAGTGGTAGTGCGGCCCTCCCTGAAGAACTTAATGCATTCTATGCTCGCTTTGAGCAGAAGGCCACAAAGCAATGACATCCTCTCATGTCAGACTCGAGTGTGCCTTTTCCCAGGGTCACTGCTGCAGAAGTCAGATCAGCCTTCTTGAGAGTGAACCCATGGAAAGCAACTGGCCCAGATGGAGTCCCTGGCCATGTCCTTAGGAACTGTGCGGACCAACTAGCAGGAGTGTTCACGGACATCTTTCATCTCTCCCTAGTCCGTTCTGAGGTATCCGCCTGCTGAATATGACACACATTAATCTACCAAGCAGCCTTGATCCACTGCAGTTCGGCTACCGCCACAACATGCTGATGCCATCTCCCTGGCCCTGCATTCATCCCTGGAATACCTGGACAAAAAGTATTGGATGTTGGACCTATGTTGGATTCATCAACTCTAGCTCTACTTTCAATACCATTATCCCAATCAAGCTCGTCTCCGAACTGTGACTGGATCCTCGACTTCCCAACCAACAGACCACAATCAGTGAGGATAGGTGATAAATAACCCTCTTTGGTAATTCTCATCTCTGGTGTCCCACAAGGATGAGTTCTCAGCTCCCTACTATACTCCTTATACACTCATGATCGTACAGCCAAATACCAATCCAACTCAACTTACAAGTTCACATATGGCACCATTATAGTGGGCCGGATATCAAATAATGAGATGGAGTACAAAAAGGCGATTGAGAACCTTGTGATGTGCTGTCAAGACAACCTTTCTCTCAATGTCAGCAAGAGAAAGGGGATTGTGATCGACCTCAGGAAGTAAAGCAGTACACGCACACCAAATGGAGATGGTCAAAAGCTTCAAGTTCCTAGTAATAAATAACACCAGTGATTTGTCCTGGACCAGCCACATCGAAGCTATGTCCAAGAAAGCACACCAATGCCTCTATTTCCTTAGAAGACTTAGAAAGTTTGGCATGTCAGATTCGGATTCAGATCCCCAACAAACCTTCACCAACTTCTATAGATGCACAATAGAAAGCATCTTATTGGGTTGCGTCACAGCTTGTTTGGGAACAGCACTATCAAAGACTGCAAGAAATTGCAGAGTTGTGGACATATCCCAGATTATCATGCAAACCAATCTCCCTTCCATTGATTCAATCTACACTTGCTGCCTCGGGAAGGTCACCAGCATAATCAAGGACCGGTCTCACACTGGTCACTCTCTCTTGTCCCTTCTCCCATCAGGCAAGAGGTACAGAAGTTTTAAAATGCATACCTCCAGATTCAGGGACAATTTAAAGGGCAGTCCTGAACTTCCATATACCTCACTTGACCTTTTTTTAGTCAAACTTTTTTTGCACTAGATGTTGAACACTTTATCCTTTATCTGACCGCTGTGGACAGCTTGATTGTAATCTTGTATAATCGTCTTTGACTGGACAGCATGCAAACAAAAGTTTTTCACTGTACCTCAGTACATGTGACTATAATAAATTGAACTACTGATATCCCCTATATTTGTATTCGGGTCATTTGAGGTTCATAAGAATCTTGAACAATATTTAGTGGTGTATTTTGTTCGTTATTTAAAGTAATTTTCAGTTGTTATTTATGCACCCTTATAGTTCAATTATATTGCCGTAAGACATTAACACGCTTAATGTTCGTTTTTAAACTATTTACAAATGTCTGGACTTGTGGCAAAACTGTCAAAGTAATTCATTATTATAAAGAAAGACAAAATGATGGAGTAACTCAGTGGGTTAGGCAGCGTCTCTGGAGAACATGGATAGGTGATTGGACCCTTCAGACTGAATTCATTATTGTGTCCTTTCAAGTGGTAGCAATTTGATTATAACATGCATTCCAAATAATGTGCAAAACATATTTAGTAATTTGCAGGTGTTTATTTAATTTGTAATGTGTGGCCGACAGCAAAGGGTGGATGATGGAATAACCGGGGTGAAAAAGAGATGTGATTATGTTGGCCTCTTTCCCAAGGCAGCGTGAAGTGCAGATGGAGTTAATGGTGGGGAGGATAGTTTGTGAGATGGACTGGGCGACATCCACAATTCTCTGCAATTTCTTGTGGTCTTGGGCAGAACTGTTACCAAACCAAGCTGTGATGTATACCAATTGTTTTTCTCTAGTGCATCTGAGGAAGTTGGAAAGAGACATTGGAAACATACCAAACCGCATAGGTCTTCTGATGAAGTAGAGGTGTTTGTGTACTTTCTTGGTCATAGCTTCAATGTGGTTGTTCTGGGATAAATTTTTGGTGATATTTATTCTTTGGAAATTTACTTATCTACCATCTTTACACTGGCATCATTGATGCAGATAAGCTCCATCTTGCTCCCTGTAATTCATTTTGCTAACATTGAGGAGGGAGCGGTTGTCTTGTCACCATTCTATTAAATCTCTTTCCTATACGCTGTCTCTTCACTGTTTAAGATCTGGCCCAATACAGTGGTGTCACTTGCAAATGGAATGATAGCAGATTCTGGCTGTGCAGTCCTGGGTGCATAAAGAATAAGGGGCGAAGAATGTATCTTTGTGAGGCACCCATGTTGAGAATGTGTGACTGCCATGATTTTTTTGTTGGATCTAAACCCTTCAAACTTTGGTGATGCACATTAATAGCAAAGCTTGAAACTATTAGATGTGCTCTGAATCTATGCAATTTGGTATATCAGATGTCATGCAGCTTGATGGCTGTTCTCAATACGAAGACTAAAATTTGTCGCTGCAAGATTGCATTATGACTGTACAGTAAACTCTTGTTATTATGGACCTCTTCACAAGGGATTGTGGTTAAAGCGGACGGGCCTATCGACCTTTGCTGCCAGGCTGGGCTGCCGCCACCACCACCACACCACGCAGCTCCCTCACTTGCATTCCAGCCGATGGCGGGTCGCGACCAATGACTACCCCAGCAGGCCGGGGCGGTCAACTTACCTGGATTCCAGGCCCAGTTCGCCATCATCAAGTTCGCCAACGACACTACTGTTGTGGGACGCATCACTGATGGAGACGAGTCCGAGTATAGAAGTGAGATCAACCAACTGACCAAATGGTGCCAGCACAATCACCAGGCTCTCAACACCAGCAAAACCAAGGAACTGATTGTGGGCTTTGGAAGGGGTAGGATGGGGACCCACTGTCCCGTTTATATCAACGGGTCGATGGTGGAAAGGGTCAAGAGCTTCAAATTCCTGGGCGTGCATATTTCCGAAGATCTCTCCTGGTCCCAGAACACTGATGCAATTATAAAGAAAGCACATCAGCGCTTCTACTTCCTGAGAAGATTACGGAGAGTCGGTATGTCGAGGAGGACTCTCTCGAACTTTTACAGGTGCACAGTAGAAGTGCTGACCGGTTGCATCGTGGCTTGGTTCGGCAACTTGTCCGCCCAGGAGCGGAAAAGACTGCAAAAAGCTGTAAACACTGCCCAGTCCATCATTGGCTCTGACCTCCCTACCATCGAGGGGGTCTACCACAGTCACTGCCTCAAAAAGGCTGGCAGCATCATCAAGGACCCACATCATCCTGGCCACACACCCATCTCTCCGCTGCCATCAGGTAGAACGTACAGGAGCCTGAAATCTGCAACATCCAGGCTCAGGAACTGTTGCTTCCTCACAGCCATCAGACTATTAAACTCAACTCAACTGTGCTTATTTATATAAAGTGCAATAGGCTATTAAAGTTCAGATTTTTGTTTGAGTTGAGTTTAATAGTCTTTTTATTTATTTATTTATTTAAAAAAATAAATTTTTTATTAGAAGTACGGTAAATTACAATAATACACAACACATATCTTAATACATTTTTTGTACCGCTTCATTTTTTTGAGCTTTAAGAAAAAGATAGAAGTAAAGTAAAGTAAAGAAAGTGCGCAAGAGTCGTGAAGTGCAAGAGAGTGTTGGGAAAAGAAAGCCCCTTAGAAAAGAAGTTAGAGAAGGAAGTAAAGTAAGAAAGTAGACCCTAGAAAAGAAAGTAGGGACAATCGCTCTATTATAACATTAAACTCTGCAGAAAGGGGACTACCAACCAAGTCTGTTTTTGTTGTTTTACCTCCCATTGCCAGGTCCTGATACCATATATTTATTTATTTATTTTTAAAATTACTATTGCACCTCATGCTTGTAATAGGTCCATAAACGTAGACCACGTCTTTTGGAATTGGTCTGCTTTACCTGCTAAGAGGAATCTCATATCTTCCAGATGTAATGTTTCAAACATATTTGATGTCCACATTTTTATTGTTGGTGTGGGCGCATTTTTCCAAAATTTAAGTATGAGCTTTTTTCCCATTATTAGCCCGAGTTTAATAGTCTGATGGCTGTGAGGAAGAAACTGTTCCTGAGCCTGGATGTTGCAGATTTCAGGCTCCTGTACGTTCTACCTGATGGCAGCGGAGAGATGAGTGTGTGGCCAGGATGATGTGGGTCCTTGATGATGCTGCCAGCCTTATATATATGTGTGTGTGTGTGTGTGTGTGTGTGTATATATATATATTCAATGGTATATGGACACACTGATCTGTTCTGTATTTATTTATGCCTACAATATTCTGTTGTGCTGAAGCAAAGCAAGAATTTCATTGTCCTATCTGGGCCACATGACAATAAACTCTCTTGAACTTGAACAGTTCCAGACCAAAAGGTCTTGACTCCAAACGTCATCTATCCATGTTCTCCAGATATGCTGCCTGACCTGCTGAGTTACTTCGATACTTTATGTCCTTTTGTGTATTTGCCAACATCTGCAGTTCCTTGTTTCTACTACGATAATCTCTTACTTGGTTATAGCGGATAATCGGTAATAACGGACACTATTTCCCCTACCACCTATGGTCCATTATGCAAGGGTTTACTGTACTTATAAATACTGTAGTAGTTGGCACAGTAGAGCAACTAGTAAAACATGTCTCAGCTCCAGAGACACAGGTACAATCCTGACCTAAATTGCTTCTTCCTTCCCCCTCCCCATATAAAATAGACAGATTAAAAAGAATTTAAGATAAACATTTCTAGTAACTTGATTTCTTAACATACTTTGCTGCAGAATAATATGTTTGGTTGTTAGATGTTGTTTTTAAAAAAAAAGTGTGTTTCTATTATAACGTTTCAATTGGAATTTTATTGCAGTAATGGAAACATAAATCTATCTGAAGAGCAGGATTTAGATTCTGAAATCTTAGCAGAACCCAATTCATGGAAAGGACAAAAAATTGGAGATGTCACAACTGTAAGTAATTGCACTGTTGGATGGTCATATTTCCTGTAGAGGAAAACAATGGTATTTTAAAAGTGAAGTAATACTCTGAGGTGTTTCTGATATGCAATGCCTACCCCTACTCATTTTGCAAGAATCTTTTGGTGTTTCATTGCTTCAAAATTAATATTTAGGTAGCATATTGTCTGGGTTTTCTCTTTTTGTTTCATATCTTATGAAATGCTGTGGTTGCTGTTTAGCAAAATGTATAGATACCAAATAGATGATTACACAATGATATTCAGTGATATTTGCTGAGGGTATAACTTTGAACAAAGTAATCCTACTAATTGGAATGGCAGTAACCATTTGCCTTAGAACATATTGTAAATATTGATTCAATATCTTGCGTAGGATCTCTGTAATTTGGCAACATAAATGCAATGTAAATTGTACTCTATTGAAATGATTAAAATGTCTTATTAGGAATGAGAATCATATGATGGTACAACAGTTATTGCTAATGTCTCACAGCTCCCTGGATCTGGGTTTGGTCCTGACCTTGGGTGCTTCGTCCATTTTATTATGTTTTTTTACTTTACTCTGTTTTCCTCCCATTTCCTAAAGAGTGAAAAAGAGGAATTGATTAATTCAATCCATAGATATGGGGCCCAAAACTGCTCACAATACTCCAAACGTGGTCTGACCAGTGCCTTATTAAGCCTCAGCATCACATCCCTGTTTTTATATTCTAGTCCTCCCAAAATAAATGGCAACATTGCTTTTGCCTCCTTACTACTGATTCAACTTGCAAATTAACGTTTGGGGAATCCTGCTGTAAGTCCCTTCGCTGTAAGTCCCTTTGCACCTCTGATTTCTTAATCCTCTCTCCATTTAGAAAATGTTCTAAGCCTTTATCCCTACTACTAAGGTGCATGACTGAATACTTTGCCACCGTACATGTGAAGAGTAACGGCCCCAGCATCGACCCCTGTGGTCATTACCAGCCAACTATAAAAAGCTCCCTTTATTCTCATTCTTTGCCTTTGGCCATTCAGCCAACTTTCTATCTATGCTAGTATCTTCCCTCTATTATGGGCTCTCATCTTCATTAGCAGCCTCACATACAGCTGTATAAACCACTGACTCTCCTTTATCTCTCCTGCGATTTACTGTCTGAAAGAATTCTAACAGATTTGTCAGGCAAGATCTCCCCTTCACTAAACCATGCTGACTTTGACCTATTTTATCATCCGCTTCTAAGTACTCATAAACCTCATCGTGAGACAGGGGTTTAAATCTACCGCTTTCAGAACCTTCGGGTGTAGTCCATCGGGTCCCGATGA
The DNA here is from genome assembly GCF_010909765.2 of Amblyraja radiata. NCBI lineage: Eukaryota > Metazoa > Chordata > Chondrichthyes > Rajiformes > Rajidae > Amblyraja > Amblyraja radiata. Next base: position 8,469,328 of record NC_045963.1, on the reverse strand, counting down.
CTCATCCACCAAACCTTTTAGCTTCCCAAGCACCTTCTTAGTAATAACAACCCCACTAATTTCTGTCTCCTAACTCTCTTGAATGTCAGGCATGCTGCTGGTGTCTTCTGCTGTGAAGACTGACGCTAAAAGCTTATTCAATTAATCTACCATTTCTTTATTTCCTATTACTACTTCTCCAGCGTCATTTTCCAGCGGTCCAATGTCCATTATTCTGTTGGTCTTATTTTGAAGCTGTTGATTCATTTAGCAGCAATCAGCAGGTTGTGACTTTTTGTATTTCATATTTAAATAATTCCAAATTTTGAAGATTAAATATTCATTAAAGGTTTATCTGCAATATTCAGAATTATTATAATATATATAATTGACATGTCTTGCTGATTATATGCTTATAGGTATCTTGTATAACTATTTTTGCTGGTTTCACAATCTCTAAATTCCTTTTGTAGTTTTCACTTTTGAAAAACTGGAGTTTGCAGCTGGTATGTAATAGTTATTAATGTATTATTTGTTATTATTTCTGTAAAATGGTAATACACACTAATGCTAAAATGAAGTATTTGGATAACAAATAAGTCAAGTTGAATTTTATACAACTAATGTTTGCTATCACTTGCAAATTACTCAAGTTTAATTCAATGTTTATTCCATCTGCCGTTAGCCGTTTCATGTTTCAGTTTTTTGCATCAAGCATGAGCATTGTAAGATATGTCAATGGGAGCAATGGTAGTATAAGGGAGCAGGAACTATTGAGATGCAAGCAAGCTGTCAATTGAGGGTTAAAGAACTGGGCCTCTTGTTCATCGCCAAAATTGGAGGAAAACATGACTCGAATTTCAAATGGATAGTTTTATTCCAGCAGTACATAACTGGAAATAACTTATTTTTACTTATTAGAGAAAAATATAATAATAATTTCCAGACCTTTGAATCTCTGAAAAGAGATGCTTCATGATGAGGCACCATTACAGCCCTGATGCAATTGTCCTGGGCACATTAGACGATGCCATTGTACAGCTTTCCTTTTGGAGCACGGCCCATGTTGTCCTGGGAGTTGGAACAACAATCAGAAAGGTGTATTTCCTACTTTCATCCCATGGACTATCCCTTGCACAGCCTAACTGTTTCTGCTTGATGTTTAGTCCATTTCCATCTCCTTGCAGATTGGTCCTGATCCATTACCACCCCACTTCACTATCAGCCAAGCTATTGGACATGTGACCACTGATTCCTTAATCCTAGTACCATAAGGAATAACAGATGGCATATTTTTTATTCTGAAAATGCAGAAGAATTATTGCCACAGACACTGCACACCTGCTGCAGATCCATTGGCAAACATTATATTCTTCAAGCAATCAAATACCTGGAGAACTGTCAGATTAAATTTAAGGAAATGAGACTAGACTGGGATAAAGTTGAGGTGTTGGTGCAATGAAGCCAGTGTAATCTGTGAACATACTTGTGATGAGTAATGGAGATAATGTATGTTGTAGTACAGGCGATGAATGTTTGGATGAGTTTACCGTTAGGAAATGTGTAAGATGGGCAAATAGGGCGGCATTGGAGTAAGCACATAATAGAAAATTGGACAATGCTTATTGCACAGGTGATTTGAAGGCAAACAGTGAAATGGAGAAATTCAGCAAAATTGTCAAATACTATGTTGAGTTTGTGTGAGATGGCAATTGTGGATCACGTGGAGAAATCTTGCTAATAAAATGAGTTTGAAGTAGCTAAAGCAGCAACTAAATTAACCAGTAGAAGTCTCAACCTGCTTGTCAGACAAGCACTTTGATAATAAAGGCAACAGAGGTGTTGAGGGGAGGTATCATATAATGTGGAACTGTATGTTTTGTATGAAACTGCTCACTGCAGTGTGCCCAATGGAGCAGCTTTTGTTAGGTCTTGGGACTCATGGATCATCCTTCACCCCCATTCACCCAATTTATTTCCAGGAGGATAATTTGCATTAGATTTAATTCTTTAGACTCCATCTCAATGGAACACAGGCTCATAATGCAAGAACCACAGCCCATTTGTCTGCAAGTACATGACATTGTTAATGTTTCTATATGGAAGGCAGACTGTAAAATATTAGTGAAATAATGTCCAACTTTTCATTTAATGAAACAACTAATATAATCTACTTTAATTAATCTACATAAACGATTAATAAATTAATCTACATAAATGATCATTTCAGACTTGTTCTCAGTAAAAACAATGACTCGATTTGCCCTTAAACACGAACTCCTATTTATTAACTAAATTGCTGGAGTTATCTGGCCAAGAGCATTGAAGCAACTTGTTGCAATCATGAATCTCCTCTATCTGAGGGAGACATGAGTTAGAAAGGCTTTTCTATTTTCTACTGGAAGCTTTGAGGGAAAGATCTGATAAGTATAAATATAACTATCTTTGGATGTAAGGCGTGATGGTGCCAATTGGTCCTCTACAATTTTACTTGATTAACCTCTTATAATGTAAGTTTTGTTTGTAATAGCCAATAAGCTAGATTGTTCTCACTGATTGTTATCTTTTGATAACTGCACAGACTGATGCCTTTATCATTATAGAGTTATTACATTAAAGAAAAATCCATGCTGGGCAACCTGTAGATTTTGTCCCGAGAAAATCTGCATTGTTTTTAATTTGCAGGGTTGGTGACCAATTAGAAAGCTAGAGTTAATAAATATGATAAGGTAGAACATTTTGGTTAACTGTTGAAATTAGAAAATCCAGAATGGCTGACCAGGTGAAATGTATCCATCAGATTATTGATAAAATCCAATTTTAAGGCTCATTGGGAATGAGCCTTCAGAAAACCATTTTGTAAGTCACTTTTATCCTCTTTTTAGGTGCAAGGTCTTCTCCCTCACTACCAATATAATATGCTATAGACCATCTAATTACTGAGAGTGGACAGATCTGTTGCACACCCATGTCAAGTCTGCCCAATCAAACTGCTGGGCAGGACCAAACGGTATCACTCATTGGTTTCTGCACCAATTTTCTCATGATTTGGAATATCTCATCCGAGTGCATTCCCCCATCCCACCCAATTGAGGATACGATCAAATATGTGGAGAAAATTTCCACCAGTTCATCATTCCACAGAGGGGTCAGGAGGAGAGGGGGTTGGGTGGGGTAACTGTTTTCATGGTTTACAATCCCAACCTCACCTTGTATGCAAGAGGCTGAAATAAGGTAAAATGGGAGGAATTAACTTTATTTATTCGACAATAACATCACTTTCCACTAATTGGACTTTTACTCCAAAGGAACTGAGCATTATGTCTTCAGTTTGGATTTAACTCTACATATTTAATTTTTGGTGAAATTAATAAACATTGGACTGTTTATCATCAGCAATATTTAGGAACCAGGATCTTATAACGGCAAATTTGCTATTGATCTAGTTTTAACACCTGCAGCTGTTAAATTGAATGGAATTATGTGATTTTTTTTAAATTGTCAAACCCACTAAAGAATGTTAAGTGCTTACATCATTATTATTCACATCATTCAATTGTGACGTCCCAATTATAGCAAGATTTCATTAACAATTTCAGCAGAATTGTGCCAAAACTCCATTGTTAGAATTTTCTTTCCCAATTTCTTTTAAATGTGAATTGATGTTACGTGATGAATTATAAAATTGTTACTATTTTCCAGTGACTGGTTAAAGCAAATCGGTTATTGTTCTGAAAATACACCAACTCTTACAAGTCTTTAATACTGTGTAAACTATTCCAGATTAATATTGAGTATAACCATTGTTGGACATGCAAAAATGTTGGTTAAAATTTTATTTATTTTTGAAGCAACAAGCATTATATTCTGAAGATGAAGAATATACCACAGGTTCAGAAGTAACAGAGGATGAAGTAGGAGATGAAGAAGAACTGACCAAAAAGCAAGGTAAAAATATGACAATTGATTTCAAATGTTTATTGACATTGAAGCACATACTAGATACTTGTGAACAATATTAGCGTATAGTCACAAAGTTTCATTCAACAACCTCCATAAAGGCATTCTACTTTAAGAAAAAAATCATATTAACATGAAAATTAATGATGCTGGTGATACAGAATATATTATACAGATGAATTATTCTAATTTTATAATTCTGTATTACTTATAGAAAGCATGATGTGGCTGATTAGTCTATTGATCAACTATTTATTTTACCATCTCCTGTCTTTTCTCCACTACAACGGGGCTGCCTCCTGCACCTATGTAGACCTTGCTGATTTCATCACCTTTACCACTAACTTCAACCCTGCCCTGATTCATTTGGACTATCACTGACATGTCTCTCTCCTTTCTCGATCTCTGTTTCCATCACAGTGGACAGATTATCAACTGGCGTCTACTATAAACGCATCGCCTCGGATAGACCTTGATCGCACCTCCTCCTACCTTGCCTCTTGCAAGGACACCATCCAGTAATCTCACCTGCTCCCAAAATGAGGCTTTACACTAGGATATCCAAGATATCCTCACTTCAGCAAAGATGGCTTCCCCTTGCTTTTGTCGATAGATCAGTCTCCTCTGTGTCCTGCAGTTCTGCTCTCACTCCCATGACTCACCCAGACGGAGTAAGGATGAGAATTATCCTGGCCCTTGCCTATCACCTCACTGACCACTGCATCCATGGCATCGTCCCCGACAATTCTGCAGGAGATGTAACACCTGTCACTACAACTCTCTTCCCTCGCATCCATCCAGGGATCCCAGCCGCACTTCCTGGTGAGACAGAGGGTCACATGCACCTCTACTGCATTCAGTGCTCTCGATGTGGCCTCCTGTACATCAGCAAGATGTAGATGAGACAAACGAATCGCCCAACACTTGCACTTCCCTTTATTTACTGACCTTCTGTCCTTTGCCAGAGTGTGGCCGCACGCAGATTGGAAGCAGAGCACCTAATATTCTGCTAGCTAACAACCCAATGTATGGACAGTGAAATCTCCAATTTTAAGTAACAAACCCATACCCCCAACCCCCCCGCCCCACCATCACGATGACCTTTTCCCCATCATGTCTTCCCTGTGCTCCACCTGGCTGCACACCCAATTCTTCCATTATCCCAACCCCTTTCCCCCTCCCACCTAAATCCTTTACTCTGGCTTTACATTTTACTTCTGTTTCTTCCTTATCTGATACCCTTTTGTCACCTTTTCATCTCAAGCCTTTGTCCACCCATTTGCCAATCAAAGCCCCTCTCACCACTATCCACCTGTCATTTGCCAATTTGCCAGGCTTTATCCCTGCTACAATCCATCTGAGAAAGAGCGTTGACCTGAAATTAATGCCTCCGTGTCCTCCTGAGATGCTGTCTGACCCGCTTATGCTGAAATATTGTGTTTTTCTGAATCTAATTGTTTCTTCAGTTTCACATTATAAAATACCAGTCTTCAAATCTCACATTGATCTCTCCATCTTACTGCTAAATCACCTAATTAATAACCTTTAAAGCAGAAGATTTGCTAATGCACACTTCACTTCCACTTTCAGTTAATGTTCCAAAAAGCCTGCTTTGGTGAAGTATTTAAAAATGGTTTTAATTGTCTTTCTCGCTAACAATTTAGAATCTGCTTTAGGGACACAAAAAATGAATAACTCAATGCAAACTACTTGTTTTCACAGGAAAATGATAATTACATATTGATCAGCTCTCACCTGTGGAATTAAGCTTTGACCTACATCATTGTTAATTTGTCAGTTTCCAATAAAGGAGATTTTCTAAGCTTGTAAGGTTTGCTATTTCCCACCCCCATGCAGGTACAAGAAAGTGTAAGAAAGTTACCAATCGAACAAAGAAGCCAGTGGCATCTCCTATCACACAGAAAAAAGAGAAGGTAAAATGGATGGGAAAATATCAGGGGCTTTTTATGTGAAATTAAATTGCAGCAAGTATTCTACTGCATATACAGTGCCCTCCATAATGTTTGGGACAAAGACCCATCATTTATTTATTTGCTTCTGTACTCCACAATTTGAGATTTGTAATTTAAAAAATCACGTGGTTAAAGTGCATATTGTCATATTTTAATAAAATACATTTTTATACATTTTGGTTTCACCATGTCGAAATTACAGCAGTGTTTATACATAGTCCCATTTCAGGGCACCATAATGTTTGGGACACAGCAATGTCATGTAAATGAAAGTAGTCATGTTTAATATTTTGTTGCATATCCTTTGCATGCAATGACTGCTTGAAGTCTGCGATTCATGGACATCACCAGTTGCTGGGTGTCTTCTCTGGTGATGCTCTGCCAGGCCTGTATTGCAGCCATCTTCAGCTTATGCTTGTTTTTATCTGTCAGACAGGTGTTTGGGGATTTTTCTTTATTATAGAGAGAATTCTTCTGTCATCAGTTGTGGAGGTCTTCCTTGGCCTGCCAGTCCCTTTGAGATTAGTACGCTCACCAGTGCTCCCTTTCTTTTTAATGATGTTCCAAACAGTTGATTTTGGTACGCCTAAGGTTTGGCTGATGTCTCAAACAGTTTTATTCTTGTTTCTCAGTCTCATAATGGTTTATTTGACTTTCATTGGCACAACTTTGTTCCTGATGTTGATAAACAGCTATAAAAGTTTCCAAAGGTGATGGAAAGACTGGATGAAAGACTAGGTGCTGAGAGTTGTCTTATACCTGCATTAAACAGGCAATTAAACACACCTGAGCAATTGCAAACACCTGTGAAGCCATGTGTCCCAAACATTATGGTGCCCTGAAATGGGGGGAATATGTATAAACACAGCTGTAATTTCTACATGGTGAAACCAACATGTATAAAAATACCCTTTAATAAATTCCGACAATGTGTACTTTAACCACATGTGATTTTTTTTTCTATTACAAATCTCAAATTGTGGAGTACAGAGGTAAATAAATAAATGATGGGTCTTTGTCTCAAACATTATGGAGGGCACTGTATTTATTGAACATGAGCAGTCATTGTCCAATGTTCCTCTGAAGTCCAGAACAAGAAAGCATAATCTTAAATTAGACCTAGGTGATTTGGGATGAAAACTTCTTTCATTTCCCCAACAGTAATGAATATTTGGAACACTTTTGCGTTACTAACAGTTGATGTGTGGAGATGGGCAAGAATTGAGCTGGTATTGTGTAAAGTGCGAAATTGTGGTTTCAAAGATTGGCCGTTAGAGAGAGGGATGGGGAACGAGGAGTTAGACTGACATTGTATAAGACTGAGGAGCAGAATTGGGCCATTCAGCCCACTGAGCACTCTACCCTTAAATCATGGCTGAACTATTTTTCCCTCTCAACCCCACTCTCCTGTCTTGTCCCTGTAACCTTTGATGCCCTTTCTAATCAATCTCTGCTTTAAAAATACCCAATCTCCTGGCCTCCACAGCTGTCTTGCAATGAATTCCACAGATTCACCACCCTCTACAGTGCATCCTTTTATTCTGAGGCTGTGACCTCTGGTTTTAGACTCTCCCATTACTAGAAACATCCTTTCCACGTCCACAGTATCTAGGCCCTTCATTATCCAGCAGGATTCAATGAGACCCCGCTGCATCATTCTAAACTCCAGCGAGTACAGGCCCAGAGCCTTCAAATGGTCATCCTACATTAACAACCATCCCCAGGATCATTCTTGTAAAGCTTTGGACCCTTCCAATGCCAGCACATCCTTTCTGATTTAATCCTCTCCTCATTTACAATATAGTACATATTGCTACAGTGTATTCCATCTCCCACTTCTTTGCCCTCTCTCAACCTGTCCAAGTGCTTCTGCAGCCTCCCTGATCCTTCAACACTACCTACCCTTCCACCTATCTCTGTATCATCTGCAAACGTGGCTACATAGCCATCAATTCCATCATCCTGATCATTAACCTACAAAGTGAAAAGTAGCGGATCCAACGCCGACCCTTGTGGATCAGCACAAATCGCCGGCAGCCAACCAGCAGAGGCCTCTGTGTTCCCACTTTTTACCCTTTGTCAGTCAGCCAATCCTCTATCCATGCTAGTACCTTGCCTCTAATACCATGGACTCCTATCTTCTTTGGGAGCCTCACGTGTGGCACCTTATCAAGAGACTTCTGAAAATCCAAGTAAACAACATCCACTGACACTCCTTTGTCTTAACTGCTTGATTCCTCCTCAAAATAACTCCAACAGATTTGTCAGGCATGATCTCCCCTTAACAAAACCATACTGACTTTGGCCTATTTTGTGTGTTTCCAAGTATCCTGAAACCTCATCGTTAATAATGGATTCTAAAATTTTACCGACCATAGTTGTCAGACTAACTGACCTATAATTTCCTTTTGTTTGCCTCGCTCCCTTCTTAAACTGTGGAGCTACATTTGTGATTTTCCAGTCCTCTGGAACCATTCCTGACTCCAGTGTTCCTTGAAAGACATTGCTAATGCCTGTACAATCTCTACACCCTGCAATCTTTTGGTGTAGCCCACCTGGCCCATACTTTTCTAATCTGTTTAACCCACTGTCCCACCATCCAGTTTAAAACCATGTCTAAAGCCCTAGTTATGAGATTCTCCAGGACCTTGGCCCCTGCATGGTTCAGGTGAAGTATGTCCCTTCGTAATGGCTTCTCCCTCCCTCTCCAATACTGATGCCAATGTCTAATGAATTCAAGCCCACTTCTCCCACACCAATCTTGTTTCTAGGTCAGTTAGTCTGACATCTGTGGTTGGTAACATTTTAGACCCGTTTGTTTAACTTTCTACTCTTAATGACCCAATGCCAATTTGCATGTGGCTCGGGTAGCAATTCATAGATTATTCCCTTTTTGGTTCTGTTTTTTAATTTAATTCCTAGCTGCTCAAATTCCCTTTGCAGAAGGAGCAGAACCTCTTTGCTTGTTTTATCTATGTTGGTGGTTAAGGCCAGTTGAGGCGATGGGATGATGTTGGAAATTGTGGATCGAGATTTTTAATGGACGGTAGTGAAAGGTCAGGTTCAGCCTCAAGCTTTTGAATCAGGAGTGAAATTGTGCAATGTGGCGGGGGGGGGGGGGGGGGGGGGGCACAATGTGGTCAGATATCTTGTAAAAGTATTACATTTGGACAAAACCTCGAAATTTAATTGCACATCAATCTCAAAGAATCAGGGACAAAGTTGAGGAACCGAACATCTTCTAGATTATCTAATCGAATAGATTTGAAGGGCTGATTGGCCTTCTGTTTCATTGTTCCTACCTACATTAAATAATACCAAATTCAAATGACATTTTCTGTAACTAATTTTCTTATTACTTTATTTGTCATTCCAGGGGTCAGTTCGAGATGGATCTCCTTTCACGTAAGTAACATGATTTTTTTTTTTTTATTGTTTTAGTTTAATTAATAGCATACTCTGAAGTTAACAAACAATAAAAATAGGAAAAGGACATTCAGCCTCACTAATTAACTCTTGTATAATCCTAATGCATTTTCTACTACACGAACCAAAGTTGCATTCTTATTGGATTTTTTTATGACAGGAACTAAATCCCAAAGTGCTTAATTAGTCATTTGAAAATAATCAAAGGAGGAGAAATGATTAAGAGCTTAATAAAAGTAATGGGGTTTTACAGAGATCCGAAAGAACTGGGATAATAATGACACAAAGTAACTCAGCAGAAAAAGGATGGGTGACATTTCAGTCGGGATCCTTTGTTCCGACCTGAAACGCCACCCGTCCGTTTTTGCCAGAGATGCTGCCTGGCCTGCTGAGTTACTCCAGCACTGTGTCTATCTTTGGTATAAACCAGCATCTACAATCCTTTGTTTCTATATTTTGGGATAATATAATAGAGTCGGGTTATATCTGGATAATGGTGGCAGTGGAGTAGTCAGAGCAAGGAATCATCAGCTAAGGAGTCGCATTGAATTTGAATGTAGTAAAATCATTATAAATCTGAGAGCTATGGGAGTTTGGAAATGAAGTAAGGCATCTGGGTATTGGGAAGAATGTATTAGAATCTATCTGTAGAGCAAAAGAAGAGATTATACAATGTGCGCTGTAATGTAACTGTTTCTTTTGTCAGTGTCAGTTTTCAGAAAAGCAAATGGGACAGCAATCGCTCAATGCGATATAACCAGGACGCCCAAAGAGAGGAAGGTACCTTAAATTATTACAAATTGGTGGTCTTTTGTGGTAAAAATATTATAATTTAGTATAATATATAAATTATGTTATTATTTTACCTTTAACTTTCTTTGTATGTGCCAGTTGCAAATTCCCAATATATTTAGCACGTGATAAATGTCCGTCTTTAATCGTATTTGTAGAAAGTAGTGCAGAAGCAGAAGCGGTTATTTGAGGTTAATGCTGACTTTAATTTTCAGATCAGAGAAGGATGGTGGAAATAATTGGACATCTGACAAAGATACGATTTGGAGAAAAAATTGACCGCAGTAAAGCAAAAGAAGGAAAAGAGGCAAGTTAATTTTTTAATGGCATCTGGTACAAATTGGCTGAGCATTGTCTTGTGATTATGTCCGTAGTAGGAAAGTGTTTTATTTTGGGCAGGGGAGCAAAGGTCTGTATCTGCTACTTGCTGTTTTGTCATTTGATCTTTCATGATTTCGAGAGTATTGGTTATTCATTTAAAAACTTTCAAAAGGCTGTTTGCTAGATTTTATTCATGCATTCATCTTAATGCTTTGATGTAAAGTGAATGCAAGAATTTGGGTCGCACAAAGCCAGTTGAGCAGTTAAAAAATAGTAAAGGAAAACTGATACGAACATATTTCTGGTATATAAATAATCTGTGAAGTTAAAGAATGCTAAATCAACGCAGTCAAGGAGAATGTGCATTTGGTAAGCGATCACTAGAAGAGTCTCCAGCTTCACTTGCTGTAGCACAAGGCGGAGAATTTTCTGGGTAGTATGATCCGAGAAGTAGTCAGATAGTACCCCGAGTGTGTTCAGGCAGAGGGAATGAGGATGTTTGCCAGACTAGGAACAGCCAAAAGGGAAATGTGGTGTAGGAGTACCCCAAATCAATCTCTCTCACAAACAGATTTTAACAATTGAATAACATTAACAAGAGTGAGGCCAGCATTGGGAACCTTGCACCACGTGGCTCAGTTGCACAACGGGGGAAGAGGAAGGATGAGATCATGGTCATAAGAGGATTCAACAGATAATAATAATAATAAATTTTATATTTAATGGGCGCCTTTCATACAAAATCTCAAGGACACCTTACATAGTAGATCGGAGTAAAACAAGTAATTAAAGACATCACAATGACACAAATTAAAAACAGAATTCAATCCAAAAACAGAAAATCAAAAACACAGTGTGAAGAGAGAGCAGCGGCAACCAATTCGTGCCAGCGTCCACTCTCCCTTCACGGCAGCCATCTTGGACACAGACCTACAGGACTACAGTGTATTGCTAGACATACACATGCCTCCTTACCACAAACGAGGAGCTTATGTTGTTGAGTTTTGATTAGCAAGGATCCGAGTGGCACAAATACTGGCATGGAACCTGTTTTGTCAAATGTTAATTATCTTCCTTAATTTTAAACCTACTACTACTTTTGCAGTTTGCTGGTGGCATTTATTCCAGATTGGAATCTCAATTTAAAGTCTGTCAACCAGCAACCTCTCGCCAGAATAATTCATCACAAAACACAAGGTAAACTGGATTTCTAGTTTTGTAACTAAGCTTTTTACAATGCCCCCTAATGAGTGAAATTAAGATTTCACAAAAATCTTTCAGTTTCAATTCACTCAGTTTTGGGAGTACCTCAATTTTGTTTTGTTTGTACCTTTTGAATTGTTGTAATATAGATAGGTCTGTGATTAACAAGGTGCTATTTAGTATGGAGTTGTGACCATATAAAATATATATTCCATATATAGGACCTACCTAGAGTGCAAAATCTAGAAATGCCTGCTAATGTTGGATACAACCTTTGTCAGTAACTAATTGAGAAATTATTCAGCTGTACAAATGACTTGCTTTTCTCAGTTTACCCTGCCAACATTATCAGCAGAGGAATAGGCTGCGTGTAACAGGTGCCTATTACTGGCTCCATTACCTCCCACTGAGGGACACAGCTAATCTACAGTTTGTAGCACCAACTGCACTAGACAACTTGTTTAATTTAGAGGTAGCATGAAATATGTGCTTTACAATAAACTGAATGTGTTTTACTCTCTTGGCCCTAGGTCGAAGGCCCGCTTATCACAATTGCGTCCAACATAGTGGAACCTAGAAGCAACGAGGATTAAAGCTTGATAAATGCCACCTTCCACTGCAATTTAAATATGCATGTTTATTTACATTAAATATCTAACTAATAAAGTACAATGGTTATCATAATGCTTCTGTAGACTACCCAGATTATATCACAAGAGTAATGCCATTTAAACAATCAACTCTTCTGCGCTTGACAATATTTAATTTCACTTCCAATTGCTTGACTGCTCTTATTGCATATGGTTGAAATGTTTTACATGAAACTTTTCAATGTAGTTTTTCCAGTTTTCTAAAAAATTACAGCAAGTTCGTAATTTTGTGAACTATAGTTAATACTTTAAAGGTGTAGATTTGATTACTTGCAAAGTTTCGAGATTTAAATTGCTGGCCAATTCTGAGAAAAAAACTGGTTGACTGCTATCCTGCAGCACTAAGGAATAGCTTGTATATTTATAGATAAAGTTTTAATTTCCTACCTCTTGGCTTCAGATTTGATTTGAGTTTTAATGCCATGTGGAAATTCCTTGGGATTACATTTTCTACTAATTTATGAAAAGTAAGGATTTAAAAAAACATTTCTAGTATCCCGCACTGATTAATTTCTACAATATAAAATGGTCTTACCAAGAATAGGTTCACTATTCAAACAATCTGAACATTCATTCTTTATTTTACATAAGCTATTCTATAGTCTTCATTTGTACAATTAATCATTAAATTGTGCAGATGGACCAAGGACCTTGAGAATAATTACATAAATGAATTGTTTGAGCTACTATTTACAATCTGCTGAAGGGATTTTACGCTGAACATTTAGAACTTGTTTTTACAGCTCGTTAAAATGTTTTGCACACTTAAATGATATTCAACATGGTATGTGCATTTTCAGGTATACTTTTGGGAAATCAACATAATGAAGAAATCTGAAACCAATAACAATTGACAGAACAACTAGTAGAATTAAATGCAATTACAATAATATTCTTGAGCATTCAAAAGTAAGTTTTTTGCCTATTCAGTAACTCATTTAGAAATCACTTATTTTGTTTTTTATCTGGTTTTAACCAAGTAATTTTTGTTCAGAAATATCAAAATGAGCCTTTTAAAATATATTCAGCAGTGGCACATAAAACCACTGTTGTAAAACTGAGTGTTACCAAATTGCTGAATAGCTCCAAAGTGACAAAATATCCAAATGACATTAAAGCTTATTTTGACTGACATTTGTTTTGTAATCTATTTTTAAAACAATCCTGTAAACTTATTAAATTATGTGGTGGTGGAAAATATTTGTTTTTCCAAGGAAAACCTGGAAGTAGTTGGCCTCTAAAAATAGTTGGCCAAGTTTTTGTTTCACATACAGGAATTTCCACACACTTGTGCTGCACCATATGGAAAAGACTAACAATTGTAGTGGTTCTTGTCTTCTGTCTGTAAATACCTGTGTAGCTTTTGTAGTGAACTACTTTCATGAGCAGATTTAAAGAGATAGTAAAGCAGAAGTACATCATGATATCACATTTACTCCAACTAAGTTGACACATAAAATTCCTATGCAAAGGTTGCTGCTAATATTCTAACAAACTGCCCAGATTTCTTTGTAGAAGAAATATATCATGTTCAATGAAGTGAACAAATTAATTTAGATAATAAGAGTACACTGCATGATCACAACAAGATCACACAGGTCTAGCATTAGCCTTAACTACATAGTTTAACTTGTTCTCTCACTCACATCCACTCTATAAAGCAAGAATGTGAATGTATTTAAACTCCAATGCGTCACCATTCCCCTGGGTAAAAAATTCTGAAGTTTCTCCAGACCTGGAGATGATCTTTACCTTAAATAGCCAGCTATCTATGCTGAAACCAGGGTCTCTAGTTTAGATTCTCACTGAAGGAATAACTTTCTCTCGAACCACACATTGTATCTACAACTTCCTCCAGTTTATTTAGTCTATACCATAATGTGTGTTATATTGACCTATTGTTCATTCAAAAAAGTTAATTGATTATTTTTAAATTAGATTATTCAATACTGATTTATGGATGTTATAATAAAATGCAAAGTTACCATTTGCTTAACATTTCACATCATGGGTATTATTTGAGGAACATTAATCTAGGCTGCCAATATGTAAATCAAAAATTTATCTGGACCACAGACAAATTTTCTTACTCTGATCTGATTTCCCGAATTAAGTCATTTTTTCTTTTGTTGTTTTACCAATTGTCAATAAGAAAGGAAAGCCATTCAATCTTCCATCCATAAACACGAGTACTAACCATGAAACACTAAGTGCTGGGTGAAAAATGTGCCAGATTGAGCTATCAACCTGCATCTGTTCTCAGAAACTACCAAAAAAAAAAAAAAAACACAAATGGCTTTGAGTTTATTTCTTTATCCTCAGTAGCATGCCTTGGACAAACCAAAGGATAAAAGATGAGCACTGTTATTCTTCACACTCCTTTACATATGGCTGTTATTATAAAGAAGTGAAGTGCCTATTTATGATAATAGCAACTAATGTTTTGACTGAAACTTTGGGACAAGGATACCTTGAAGGTTTTAAGAGTCTTGTTGCAATGAGGAACAATCTACCTATTATATAATTTCAATTGAATTTTGAGGCAATGCTTTACGGTCCATATCAACTGAACCACATTAAGAAAACTCACTTTTTTTAACGAACAAAAACAAAAACAAAAAAAAAGAAAGAAAAATTCTGAATTTCCCTGAGGGGATCAATAAAGTATTTATTATTATTAGAATGGCCAGACACCAAACTTGTGCCGTAACCTTTTTAATCATCCCCAATACTTAAAAATGAACGTAAAGAGAAAATGTTGAACAAATTAAGCAGGATATACAGGGGGGGGGGGGGGGGGGGGGGGGGGGGGGGGGGGGGGGGGGGGGGGGAGTGACCAGAACTGCAATAAAATGAGTGCCAATATAGAGCTTAAATGAAAATTTTAGACAACAAAAATTGATCAATCTTTAAATACTTACTGACTGGCAATCCAGTAATGGGACCACGTGGCAATATCACGGTAATGGGATCCCATTGACCCCACCTACACTTCGTGCTGCCTCGTGATGCGGATAACACTAAGCTGGGGGGCAGTGTTAGCTGTGAGGAGGATGCTAGGAGACTGCAAGGTGACTTGGATAGGCTGGGTGAGTGGGCAAATGTTTGGCAGATGCAGTATAATGTGGATAAATGTGAGGTTATCCATTTTGGTGGCAAAAACAGGAAAGCAGACTATTATCTAAATGGTGGTCGACTAGGAAAAGGGGAGATGCAGCGAGACCTGGGTGTCATGGTACACCAGTCATTGAAAGTAGGCATGCAGGTGCAGCAGGCAGTGAAGAAAGCGAATGGTATGTTAGCTTTCATAGCAAAAGGATTTGAGTATAGGAGCAGGGAGGTTCTACTGCAGTTGTATAGGGTCTTGGTGAGACCACACCTGGAGTATTGCATACAGTTTTGGTCTCCAAATCTGAGGAAGGACATTATTGCCCTCGAGGGAGTGCAGAGAAGGTTCACCAGACGGATTCCTGGGATGTCTTATGAAGAAAGACTGGATAGACTTGGTTTATACTCTCTAGAATTTAGGAGATTGAGAGGAGATCTTATAGAAACTTATAAAATTCTTAAGGGGTTGGACAGGCTAGATGCAGGAAGATTGCTCCCGATATTGGGGAAGTCCAGGACAAGGGGTCACAGCTTAAGGATAAGGGGGAAATCCTTTAAAACCGAGATGAGAACTTTTTTCACACAGAGAGTGGTGAATCTCTGGAACTCTCTGCCACAGAGGGTAGTCGAGGCCAGTTCATTGGCTATATTTAAGAGGGAGTTAGATGTGGCCCTTGTGGCTAAGGGGATCAGAGGGTATGGAGAGAAGGCAGGTACGGGGTACTGAGTTGGATGATCAGCCATGATCATATTGAATGGCGGTGCAGGCTCGAAGGGCCGAATGGCCTACTCCTGCACCTAATTTCTATGTTTCTATGTGAGCAAAATCAAGGGCCAATCACCCCGGTGATTCCTTCTATCAGGCAAAAAATACAAAAGCTTGAAAGCCTGTACCACTGGTGTCATCAGACTACTGAACGGGCAAAGGCTGTGGTCCAGATCTCCCAACCAACTTCATTGTGGCCCAATGCGCTTTTCTAAAATCTGCACTTTCTTTGTAATTAATGCTGTAACATTACAATCTACACTCTGGAATTTTTTTTCTTTGCACTACCTGGTGTACAGCTTGATTGTAATCACGTATAGTATGGTTTGACTGGATAGCACACAAAGCTTTTTGCAGAATCGTGGTACAGGTGAGCATAATAAAGTAAAACCTCACTTCAAAATTGTACCCAATCCACCGAGCATAGAAATTAGAAAAAGCTGGAGTAACTCAGCGGTTCAGGCAGCATCTCTGGAGAAAAGGAATTGGTGACGTTTCAGGCTGAGACCCTTCAGACTGAGAGTCGGGGGAAAGATAAATGAGTGCTGTAGACGGTGATTAAAGAGAACAAATGCTTAGAAGATATGCAAAAAAGTGACAATGATCAAGGAAATGGGCTAAACAATAAGGAGATACAATGAAACTCACCAGGCGACAGTGAAACTAGTACAACGACGGGAGAAGGATGGGGATGCAAGGGTTACTTGAAGTTAGAGGAATCAATGTTCATACTGCTGGATTGTAAGCTGCCCAAGCATGTGAAATAGGAGCTGTTCCTCCAAGTTGCGTTTGGCCTCACTCTGACAATGGGGTAGGCCCAGGACAGAGAAGTCAGAATGGGAAGAGGAGTTAGCGTGTTTGGCAACCAGGAGGGAGATCATGCAGGCCCAGCGAAGGTGGTCTGAAAAACGATCGCCCAGACTACGTTTAGTCTTGCCGATGTATCAGAGTCTGCGCCTGGAACAATGAATGCAGTAGATGGGGTTGAAGGAGGTGCAAGTGAACCTCTGTCTAACCTGAAAGGACTGTCGGGGTCCCTGGACAGAGTTAATGGAGGAGCTGTAGGGACAGGTGTTGCATCTGTGGTTGCAGAGGAAGGTACCTGTGGAGGAAGTGGAGGGGAATGGTCTCTGCAGAAGGCAGAAAGGGGTAGGGATGGGAAGATGTGACCAGTGGTGGGATCCCGTTGGAGGTGGCAAAAATGTTGGGAGGATTATGTTGTATGAGACGGCTGATGGGGTGAAAGGTGAGGATTAGGGAGACGGTCTCTGTTGCAACTGGGGGAGGGGAAGCAAGAGCAGAGCTGCGGGGTACTGAGGAAACGTCTGAGGGCCTCATGTATGATGGATGACGGGAACTCCCGTTCCCTAAAGAATGTGGACCTCAGATATCCTGGTTTGGAACATCTCATCTTGGGTGCAGAGGCAGTGTAGACGGAGGATTTGAGAGTAGGGGATAGAGTCTTTGCAGGAGGCAGGGTGGGAAGAATTGTAGTCTAGATACTTGTGTGAATCAGTAGGTTTATAATAGACGTAAGAAATGAGATCGAGTCACAATATGCTACTAAAAAAATAAATGCCACTTTCACAGTACACCTCTTCCTCATCATTGTTTGTAGTGTTATCATCAATGCAATACGTTCTACAGGGGGACTCCGAATTTTAAGCAATGCTGGTCAGCACTTGACAGCAGCAGAGGAGCAGTACAGTACATGCATTTGGAGGAGGTGACATCTAGAGAGGCAATAAGAAACTTGATTTCAATATTAACAAGCCTGTAAACCATCTGATTATCCGCATGTAACCTTAAGACAATACAAAATGCACCTATCCAACATATTAACGCTTTAATGACTAATGTCAATTTATTGTCATATTGAATTCTGCAAGCATTTAACCGTATTAAACATTGTTCCCCACTGGCTGCAGCAGGAGAACAGGCTGCTCATGAACTTGCAGAATTATCTCAAATTGCATTGAACCAAGAAAGAACTGGGTTAGATGGTGATATCAAGAAGTGAGTGGTAAGGTTGGGGGCATAAATATATCCAGAGTGAAACCAATGGAGTTGTCCTCCAAAAACCACTTCCTTCTCAGTTAAGAGACACTGAAGCTGAAATGCCAGAGTTAAATGAATATCTAAGGCACTAGATAGCTAATGACATTATAATGATCATCTCTCCTATGTTGTGTAGAAGAATGCACATTAAGTCCACTGTCGCACTCTTTTCCAGAGATCTTCTGCTTCTCGGTTTCAAAAATGTAATTGTTTCTGGCTTACTCATTTCCTTTGGGAAATTATTTGATGCTCAAAAAAGCATCTGTAAAGAATCCGCCCCCTCCATATTCATTTTATGTGAGGCATTTAAATAGATGACCACTAACACTGTATTAAAAAAAATTCTCAGCCACCTTTCCAATGATCCCAAGTACAGTTGTTTGTAATACATTTAAATGATTTAGATGAAAATATAAATTAGCAATTGTTGAGAGTGAGGAAGGTTATCAAATGATTCAGCAGGATATATACCAAATGTAAATATGGGCAGGGAAATGGCAGAATGAGTTTAATTCAGACAAATGTGAGGTGTTGCCTTTTGGCAGGTCAAATGCAAGAGGAAGTGTACAGTAAAATGAAAGGACCTTTAGGAGCATTGATGGCTGAAACTTGGGATGCAAATCCGTAGCTCCCTGAAACTGGCAACACAAGTAGAAAGGATGGCAAAGATTGCGTACAGCTTGCTTGCATTTTTCATAAGACTTTGATTCAGCCACATTTGAAGAACTGTGTGTAGTTCCAGTTGCCACAATACAGGAAGGATTTGGAGGCTCCAGAGACAGTGGAAAAGAGGTTCACCAGAATTTGGCTGGATTAGAGTATTGGATATAAAAAAAGGTTGGCGAACTTGAATTGGTTTCTCTGGAGGCTAAAGTGCAGACCTGATAGAAGTATAGGAAGGAACTGATTAGAAGTATGTCAAGTTATGAGAGTCATTGGTAGGGTGGATGGCAAAACGTTTTTTTTCCCCCCCAGGGTGGAAATGTCAAATACCCCAGGGCATATATTTAAGGTAAGAGCTGGGAAGATTGAAGGAGATTTATAAGGTTAGTTTTTTTTTACACACTGAAAATGGTAGGTGCTTGGAATGCATTGTCAGAGGATATGATATAAGCAGATATGGTCGGAACATTTAAGAGGCACTTAGACATTCACATGAACAGGCAGGGGATTGACAGATATAGACGGCATGCAAGCAGATATGTCGCTTAAATTGGCATTGTGGTGGCACATATATTGAAGGGTCAGTTCCTGATCTAGGTACCCTTTCGGCCGGCAATCTCCTAGTCTGCCCTGTGCATTCTAATGGATTGTGTGCCATTTCCGTAAAGCGATACCAAAAATTTGGCATTAGACAAAACAAGATTTTTAAAATCAACATTAGCCAAGCAAAAAAGTTTAAATTATAGTCCAGCTTAGAAAAAAAATAAAGAACGAAAATGTTAATATGAATCAAAAACAAGAAATTTGACCATCAGACAAGTCAACGGAGAATGCGATCTTGCTGGCTCTACCTTCTGCAATGGAGCACTTGGTCAATAAAAACACAGACACAAGAGTGTTGTTCATACGCTGCAGGTTGGCATTCCCTGCTGGTTACCAAGCTTACTGGGTCTCTGCACATCCATCTGCAACTGGATCCTCGACTTCCTCATCAACAGACCACAATCAGTACGAATTGCCAGCAACTAACCATCACTACAGGAGCATCTCAAGGCGGACACAGTTCCAACTCCATCTTCAAATTCACCAATGACACAATCATTGTTGGAAGAATTACAAATGATGATGAGTTAGAGAATAGGGAAAAGATTGATCAACAGGTGCCAGAACAACAATCTTCCTTTCAACGTCAGTAAAACCAAGGAACGGATTGTTGATTTTGGAAAAATCAACCGAGGATCCACAAACCTGGCTTCATTAACAGAGAGAGTGAAAAACTTCAATGCCTGGACGTGGAAATCTCCTGGACCAAGCACATTGTCCTGGACCAAGCACATTGATGCAATCATAAAGATTCATCAATGCCTCTACTTCCTTAGAAGACTGAGGAGATACAGATAGTCATGAACTTCTACAGGTGTACAGTCGTCAGCATACTGACTGGTTGCATCACAGCCTGGTTCGCCAACTCAAACACCCAGGAATGAAGTAGATTGAAGGAAGCGGTGAACACTGC
Source organism: Amblyraja radiata (assembly GCF_010909765.2). Classification (NCBI taxonomy): domain Eukaryota; kingdom Metazoa; phylum Chordata; class Chondrichthyes; order Rajiformes; family Rajidae; genus Amblyraja; species Amblyraja radiata. The sequence goes on along the minus strand of NC_045963.1, from coordinate 8,448,913 downwards.
CCAGTCCACCACGGGCATTGACCTCCCCAACAACGACAGGAGTCACTGCCTCAAAAGGACACCCAATATCATCAGAAACCCACACCACCCTGGCCACACACTCATTTTACTCCTGCCATCAGGTAGAGGAGCCTGAAAGCTGTAACGCTAGGTTGGGGAGCAGCTTCATCCCAACTACTATCATGCTGTTAGACTCTACAACCTCCAAATAAGCTACTGAATGTTTTGGAGTTTATTGTGGTGTTTACTGAGTACCACATTTACATATCTGTTGTGCTGACACAAGTAAGAGTGTCATTGCTCCATTTTGGGACATATGTGAACAGAACACTCTTGATTCTTCTGCAGAGATTTGGCCAGGCCTGCTGAGTAACTCCGGCATTTTATTGCCTTTCGTACATATTACACATTGAAGTTGCCTGCAATCATCTTATGTTTAGAAGTGTGAATGATCTTTAAAGACCAGGTGCAGGGCACAGTTGCGAGACCAATCCAGCACATGTGGCCTTTTGGTTTTTCTGTCCCTTGCTTCCACCCTGCAGAGTATCCTTTTACGAGCTGAACCTCTTAAAGCTTTTGCTCAATGCTTCAGTAGTATCTGCAAGTGGAACAAACAAACATAACTTATTATTATCCCCATATGGTCAATAAGTGACAATTGCTACACGCACAAACATTCAAAAATCTTTCTTTGTTTGTTATTTCAGGATCCACGTATTTATTATATCTTCTGCCTTCAACTTTACAATTCTGGAATATCACATTATATTTTCCTTAATTCTTTTGCATATACTTGCACATCAGAATGTAATTAACTATTTAAAATCATGGCAAAATACACTGTCCACAAGCAGTGAAAAATTAATATTAAGAATTCATATGCAAATAGAATTGTCAAACATATTACAAAACTCGGGAATATTGTCAAGATTCACCTTTTCATTGAGCATCATGCATCTGTCCATTCCCAACACCATAGTAAATCTTAAGTTTCAAGATGATTTGACCATGAGCACTTCAAATTCAATTAAAATGCAGATGCTGGAAACGACTTACAATATCAGTGAGCATCGGAGTTAAACTAATATTTGTTCCTAATTAATGATTTTGAACAGCTACTAATAAATCCCCAATAATGCTTAGAAACATGTTAAATTCACTTTGCATCAGTGTAAAACGACTGAACAAACACCATGTTCTATGATCTTTCTATTAATTATAATTAACAAAAAGAGAATGACCCAATGTTATTTTCACTTTAATTTTGTAATAATTAAAAATATGAATCCATTATTGACTTCCTTTCATTCATAATATTTGGCAAGTTTGTGTGCATCAAAAAACATGGAAAACAATATAAAGTTCCGATTTTTATTTTGTGTGCTTTATTTCCACCATGGGAAACCTGTCAGATAAAGCACCTTATTTATGCCAGTTCCTGTCTACAGAGGATTCTTCACAGAATCAAATTAATCGTGGTTGGTTTAGTATACAAGTAAACAACGTAATTTGGATAATAAAACCACGGAGATTTGAGGCAAGGTTGCCTCCTTAATAGAGTACAAAAACCGGCAACAAAAGACACAATATTATACACAGTAAAAATGCAATATTTTTAAATTACATCATACAATGTGAGAAGAACAAAAATCTCTGTAACCCTTCACACCTAGATACACCTCAAATCTGGATGAAAAGCCACAACAAATTACTTCTATGTAAAAGCTGACCATTAATATGATTTCCCTTGAGAAATATGCTGCAAATGCCTTTGTTTTAAGTTATCTAAAAATTTGTGTTTAGTTTTCCATTTATCACATCTTCAAGCGCATAACCCTAACACACTGGATCTCTCTCATGGCCGAGATGCTTCTTCATACAAATAGCTAACAGGCATTCAAGCAGGAAAAAATGTCACTTGACAGTGAAGCACAAAGCATCAGATCAACAGGCAGAACAGAATTAAACGAAACTCAAACTGTATTTATAAAGGACAAAACTAGTCATGCTAGTAGTCTCATCAAGAAGTGGATTGGCTCCCTCTGCTCAATATTCGTGTGACTGCGCTCATAGTGGATTCAATGGTCCTACACAAATTATCTAAAAGGTCCTGCTGTTGCATGTTAAAAAGCCCTCTGGAATGGGTACAGCTATTAGATAAACCAGTTTCTGGATCAAATGATGGCAAGTTTTGAGCCTCACAGTTCCTAAGGTCAGTCAGCTCAGATAAAATTGTCGTAGCAGGTGGTGACGTAGAGGGAGAATCAGAATCATCTTCATTCACACTCGTTTCTTTTTCGGAACTTAGTAGTTCCTTCACCACTTTACAGTTGTCTGCTGCATCCTCTCCCTGCAACTGTTCTACAGAGTCCTGGGGCCTATTGTTGATTAATGTCTCATGTGCACTCAAGGAAGAAACTTCCATTTTATCTTCTTTAATAGAAATGGGATCAGGGGTTGGTGGGTCTTGTTCGGTGCCTGGATCAATAACCGTTGAGTCCCTAGTTTCAGTGTCAGAGGTACTGGCAGAGGTTAATGCCTCCCTAGGTTCTGTCCGAGCATCACTGGGTGTGCTTTGTCCCGTGCTGTTGTCCAATGGATGTTCTTCATCACTGCTAACGCGCCTCCTTTTAACAGGGGTGGCTCCTTCATCATCTGTTAGATAAAAAGAGGAAAACTAAATGTGAAAAACATTCACAACCAAATATTGCAAAAGTGGGATAATGATATTCCAAAAACATAATTCTGCATGTTTTCAAATCTAAAAGATGTAAAAGGCTGATTTAAAAAAAAGAGGTCACGCAACTTTTGGGGAAAGAGAAATTGTCAATATTTTAGGTAATGATCCTTCATTGGAGCTAATAATGGGGCATGAAAAAAACATCAACCTGGAAGTAGTTAAAGTCGAAGCAAAATGTGAAATTATCAAAGTTAAACTCTCAATGTTAAAAATAAGAAATTAAATGTCAAGGTTCTTGAATTCATAGTGAAAGGTCATACTGTATCTTGTCAGAAGATGGATACTATTTTTCACATTGTAAGTGGGCTTCACTGGAGACCAACGTTGGAGCAGCCAGAGTGGGAATTGGATGGAGAATTAAGCTCAGAGGTAACTAGAAGCGCAAAATCAGGTTTCTGCACAGAATGGAGATCTGCAAAGCATTCATGCACTACATTGAGACCACCACCTCATAAACAGTAACATGTAGGAATGGAAAAATGAACCCGAGCATCCCAAAGGAAATTATCTCTGAACGATACCCCTCTCAAAAGATATATCTGGTGTAACTTTACGGAGGTATCAAAAAACAGTCAGAAATATATTTAATTGGAAGATGTAGAAGGTGAGGAAAAGGAAATCCCATCTCGATGTTGACAGAGAAGCAAACAAAAGGGTGGAGACGGAACCAACATGGTCAAGGTCTCTGTCAGCTATGGTTGTGAGGAATCCTATATGGTTTGAAAAGGGAGAAATATTAATATCAGTGGAATGGAAGATGGCACAGCCTAGAGAGATCACTGGAGAGAAACTTTGAGAACAAAGTGGCATGAATAGAGTCATCTATGTACTGAATGTATATCAATGTACAATGTACAATGAATGAATCATCAATGTACTGAAAAAGAGGTGAGGAAGGGGTCCTGAGCATATATGAAAAAGAAATGCTGTGCATATCCCAGAGGGATAGGCACAGTTTGGACTTATTTGGAAGAAACAAATGAAGTTAAATGAGAAGATAGACACAAAATGCTGGAGTAACTCAGCGGGTCAGGCAGCATCTCTGGAGAAAAGGAATAGGTGATGTTTCGAGTCGAGACCCTTCATCAGACTGACAGTCAGGGAGGGAGACACCTCTTGTGTCAAAGTCGGCAGTCCCCGCACTTCGTAGCGCCAACACAGCGACCCCGGTAAGGTATCGCTCGCTCTGCGGTGGAATCCAGTGCTGCGCCGCCGCTGCTGAAGCTGAGGCTCTGGCCGGTCTCCGGCAGATAAGGCCGCGCCGATCCAGGTGGTAGGCCACGAGGAGGGGGGGGGGGGCGAAGATACGGCTCGAAGAATAGTCGCATCCTTGCCCAGGAAGTGACTAATAAAACAGTTTCCCCATGCCCCCACAAGACTAAAAGACCTCCAAAAACAAACTTTAAAACAGACTAAAAATACCAAAAAGAATGAAAGGAAAGACAGCTGCAGGCTGGGCAGCCACACTCGATGGTGCCACCACTAAGGCTTCAAATGACTAACACAATGAGAATATCTCTGAAAGGGTGAGCCCAGGAATGCTGTGGGAATAGATTGTAGGTCAATTGGTCACTGGGTTAGTGGAGGAAGTTCCAGAGAGATAAAATGAACAAAGGCTATGAGCCAATATCACAGATGGACTTGCATGAGATTGGCTCTGTTTTTCTCTATTAGTGCAGCTGGGATATCTTTTAGTCCTGCATTGCTTACCTTTTCATATTTATTTGTCAATCTCCAAATGCCCTCATATCATAGATTTTGTTCTATTTTTTCCTCTCTCTTTTGACCACAACCACACCACGACCTCACCCTAACAGATACTTCCTTTGTCTTAAACATCCCATCCCAACTTTCTCTTAAACAGAACAAATGTTCTCTCTTTTCCACTTTGACAAACGGTCTGCCACCTGAAACAGTAAGTAACTCTGATTCACAATCACCAGGCAATGCCTGATCTGTTGAGTGCTTCCAGCAGTTTTGGTTTCGATTCAAGTTATTATTCACTTTTGATAATGTGGGATTACTTGCTAATTATTAAAATATTGCCATTCCTTTCCCATTAAGCAAATAACTACCACTGCAATCCAAGAGTAAGAAAAATGACTTTCTTTCCAATTTTCCTTTGGGTAATGTATTAAAAAAAAAATTTCCTTTGTAGTTACATTGCTTTCAGATTTGCATTTATAACATAGGACTTCCCCAAGTTATGAGTGCCAGACTTATGGATAGTCCATACAGATGGATGAGGATCTGGCAGATTGGCGGGAGAGATGGGAATGGATTTGCCAGTTGTGGTGGGGCTGCAGGTACGCATTGCCAGATGGGAGCAGGATATTTCTGGCTGCCTTCTCCCCCTACTTTCCCCTGCCCACCCCCCACACTGTAACAATCGGGGACTGTTTTAAGCCAAGCAGACCTGAGGCAGTAAGGTCAGCTGGTATCGGCTCTTGTTCTGTCCATTTCTGACTTAAAGAGATCTGGTTATCAACAGTTCTCAGGAACTGTCATAACCTGGGGACTCCCTACAACAACTTTCTGCATTTGTTTATGAAGGAACATAACTTCAAGTAACCCTTGCTTTCCCTCGCTCTCCATCCCCCTCCCCCTTCACAGTTTGCCGTAGGAGTCCGTAGATATACCGTAGCGGCTCGTTATGCCAGCCGTAGGTACTCGGGGCATCAGGTAAGGACCTTTTTTCCAGCCTGATAAAAAATGTCCACGAGTAAAAAAAGTCGAGAGGATGCCCCGAGTACCTACGGCAGTCATAACGGGCCGTTACGATATATCTACGGACTCCTACAGCCTCCTACGGACCCGTTACGAACATTCTGCAAGTTTGAATCAAGGGGAAAACTCGGGAGAATTCGTGAATAACTCGGGAAAGTGGGACAGGCTCTTTACTGGCTAAGGTCAATGTTTTTTCTAGAACATTGAGAGACTACAATTGCTGATTTATTTCCTAAACTGATCCACTTTTATCCAGTTATTTGGATGCTTTTGGAATTTAGTTAAGCTCTAAAGCTCTATCAGAAAATATGTCAAACTTCTTGGCATTTCTTGGGCTAGAACCTGGTTTAGTACCAAAGCCATTACTATTGCAAAGGAGCAGCTTCTGCCTTTCAGCAATAGTCCGCTTCTATTTCTCAATAAGACCAGAAAGTTAAAATGATGTAATTTACGTTTGACATGACATGAACTACAAGTATCTTCATATTATCAGTACCATCTAAATGGCTAAGATGATAGTCCAAGTAAAATAATCCAATGGTAATATTGGTTGTGATATTAAAGTTTTAAAAAGGAAACAAGAATTAAAATAAATTTCAATTTAACAAAACAATGCCTTATACCCACCCTTTATCTTTCTTTCCTTTGCTTCCTGTTCCTGTAATGCATTTTTCTGCTGCTGACATGTTCTACACTTGTTTAACAAATCCTGTAGTGTCTGGATTAGTGCCGAGTCCAGTAGATTGGGGGTATGTATAGAAAGCAGCAAAGCAAGAGCTCGAAGATCCTGTTAACACAAAAAATAGATCAAAGGCTTCTAGAAATGTTTTGTCGGGTATTAAGCAAGTGCAATTACAGTAGAAGCTCCATTATCTAGACTTGACAAGTAGTAGTTTATGTGCAGCTGATCTCTTGGTGCCTCCGCTCTGTTGGGCTGCCTCTCCCTCCATTGCCCTTCCCCCATGCTGTCAATATCAGTCCAGACCCCCTCTGCAGCTACACATTCCCTCCCATTGCCCAACCATTCCCTCTCAAATATTAATGACTGGATTGTAATGAATTGTAAAATGCAGTATAATAAAGCCTTTACTGTAGTTGCTGCAGGAACTGAATGAGAAATGGCAGAACACATTAAATGCAGGAAGTTCATAATCACCATGGAGGTTTTAAAAAAAAAGTAGAAGTTGGATTACTATTAATGCACAAAAACACGATATAAATTTCCTACCATCGTTGCAAAAGGGAACTATATTAATCACAAGTACCTTCTAAAAACCATTACTAGTAGAGAATAAATCTCTGCATGCAAGTGGATGATTAGGGAATATACAGTTGATTCACTTTCTGATCATGACTCAAGCCATTTGAAATTCATCCAAATCTGTTTTGAGAGCATATGTCTTTGTGCAGGTTGGATAATCAATCCATGCACCTTTGCTGCCCATATCATCAATGCTCATTCAGGACAGGCGAGGGCGAGGGTAGAAGGGTCCATTATATATGTTATTGTTTGGGTGTTTATCAGCATCACACTGATGCAGGTTTTGATGCTTGGGCCTAAATTACAGCCCATGTAGTTGAATTCCACCGAGTCACAGTTTCAGAAGACCGTGGATACAGAAGGTACATTTAGACAAAACATTAGGAGGCAATACATTAAAAAAAAATCAAGCAGAAAACTGGAGAAAAGATTTATTAAGACCATATATATCTTACCCCATTTAGAATAGCACCAACTTTATAGATTTCAACACGTTGTCCCAGAAGCTCTGGCTCAAGATTATGGTATTCATTTATTAGATTTGTGATTAAATTATTGATCAAACTGGAACAGTTAGAACTGGAAAAAACCTGATTCTGAACCTGGGAAAACAATGTCAAGAATAAAGATAAAGAAATCGATAGATTACAATTAAAAACGTAAGTCTGAACACAAAAGGCGACTCAAGCATTCATACTTCTCATAATCCTATCGAGAACTATCTTTCTGAAATATGCTTTAGATTGGTTTATATTTTTGAATAATGAAATTCAGTCAACGGCCATTTGAAAAAGTTACACAATTTAGTTCCATCAATTTACACATTTACATGAATCATTTAATTTGCTTCTCTTCAATACCGTATCTTGGTCCTTTCTGAAAGACACTAATGAATCTACTTTCACTGCTTTGTTAGAGTGTATTCCAGACCATAACATGCTGACCAAAGAGAAAATAAACTTTCAATTTCTGCCAATCAAACTGTTACCTTCTGGTGACTGGGATTCTTCCAGAAGAAATACAGCCTTTGTCTATTCTATCAAAACCTCTCAATTATTTAATCTCTCCAGAACCAAGAACAATCACAAATTCTCCAGTCTTTCTCTAAACAGAAGTCCCTCAACTCTGATTTAAAAAATTCTGGACCCCTCTCCAAATCCTTTGCATCTTTCAGTCATGTCAAGTTGCTTTTGCCACTTACAAAAATGTATAAACCGCCTTCGCTCTACCTGCTCCTGCACCTACTTTTAAATTCTAACATTTAATTTATATTGCCTATGTATCTTTCCTTACAAAATGCATCATTTCACAATTTACTGTTATTTGTTTACTAATGTCCATTAATATTGTAAAAGGAACCATTTGGGTCTGTTGGCTTTATCTAAAACTACATTAACTTTTAAGTCTTGCAACAAAGTGCTCCAACACACCTTTGCCTGGCATCACTTCCTTCTCTCTTCTCAGCAAGCGTGAGATAAATTGCCAACTAGGTCTACTGCATTACATTCTACTCTGTGGATCCCTTATTTATTCTATTCCTGTTGGTTTATGGGCGGCATGGTGGAGCAGTGGTGGAGTTTGTACGTTCTCCCTGTGACCATGTGGGTTTTTCCCAGATGTTCTGGTTTCCTCCAACATTCCAAGGACGTGCAGGGTTGTAAGTTAATTGGCTTCTGTAAATATTCCCTAGTGTGTAGGGCAGAACTAGTGTGAATGGGTGATCGCTGGTCGGTGTGGACTCGGAGAGCCGTAGGGCCTATTTCCACACCATATCTCTAAACTAAACTGTTATAAAATAGACTGTCTGGCCAGGTCATTGCTGAAAATCTTGACCCAGTTAAACTATGCTTTGACAGGTCCCTTCAGTTTAGATATCAAAATCTTCCCTTCTTTCTTTATTCATTTCTATTTGCCTTGCCTTTCACCCTGAAGGGATAGACAGGCTAGTCCAGACATCTCGTTTGTTAAGTCTCGTACAAAACTACTTTTGCCAATATAGCTTCTTATAATGAAGTGCTCCATAATAGAGATATGCTGATGCTGCTATAATTATTAATAATCCAACCTAGACAACCTCTTTATAGCTAACACCCTCCCTCTAATCCAGACAGCATTGTCAACCTCTTCTACTACTTCTTCAAAGCATCCAGATCCTTTCTTTAATCGGGTGACCAGAACCCTATAGGCCCTAGAAAGCTACAACATGGATTCCTGACTCTTATACTCAATATGCTGACCTATGAAGGCAAGCGTACCATACACCTTCTTTACCAATCTATTTACTTGTGCTGCCACTTTCAGGGTGCTATAAACTTGGAGCCCAAGATGCCTTTGTATATCAATGCTGTTAAGGGTTTTTACGCTAACTGTATATTTTCCCCTTACTTCTTCTTAGAAAAGTGGAGGTTAAGAGACATATTTAAAATGATGAAGGATGTGGATGGATAGATGGGGGGAAACTGTTCCCATTTGAAAGGTGAAGAACCAGTGGTTTTGCAAAAGAACCAAAATACAGACATGAGGAATTTTTATGTTAACGCAGCAAAAAGTTAGGATCTGGAATAGATTACCAGAAGAATGGAGAAGGATTCAACATTGAACTTGATTGTCAGTTCTGACTAATGGTCTTGCAGCTCAAATATTAATTATTTCACTGATCTTGCCTTAGATTTGCCTTAGCAGTTGAGTGTTTTTCAACATTTTCTGTTTTTAAAACAAAGTAAATCCTGGTATTCTAACAGAATCAGATAATTATTTGAATGAACATTATTTGGAAAGCTGGCATGTCTGAAGTGCTCCATTTTAATTCAGCTGAGTGCGAGGTGCTGGATTTTGGGAAGTCAAACAAGGGCAGGACCTTCACAATGAATGGTAAGACTCTGGGCAGTGTTATAGAGCAGATGGAACTTGTGGTACACTTTAGTTCCATGAAAGTGACATCAGATAGGGTGGTGAAGATGGCCTTTGGCACATTGGCCTTCATAAGTCAGGGAACTGGGTATACAACTTGGAACATTATGTTACAGTAGTACAAGATATTGGTGAGGCCGCAGTTGGAGTATTATGCAGTTTTAGTCCCTGTTACAGGAAAGATGCTATTAAGCTGGAAAGGATGCAGAGAAGATTTACAAGGATGTTGTCAGGACTCGAGGGCCTGAGCTATAAGGAGAAGTTGGGCAGGCTAGGACTGAACGCAAGAGGCTGAGGATTGATTTTATAGAGATGTTTAAAATCGTGAAGGAAATAGACAGGATGAATGCAGTCTTTTTCCTAGCGTAGGGGAATCAAGAACTAGAGGGCATAGGTTTAAGGTGAGAGACAAAGATTTAATAGGAATCTGAGGGGTAACCTTTTCCACTCAGAGGATGATCGGTATATGGAACAAAGGAAGTAGTTAAGGCAGGTACAATAACAACATTGAAAAGATGTTTGGACAGGTATATGGATAGGAGAGTCGTGAGGCATGGGGCAAACGTGAGTTCATGGGACGAGCTTAGATGGGGCATCTAGGTCGGCAAGGACAAGTTGATCTGTTTCCATGCTGTTTCCAATGGATGGGACAGGGTAGCTGCTGTTATATCGGGCCTGAATGAATGAGCCTCCTCTGCAATGTAATCTTTTGTAATTCCTTGAAGAGCTGTAATCATGAAGGTGACGTGTTTCCATAGATGATATCTATTGTTTATGCCTTTTCAACCCGAGATATATATTATTCTCTTACAAGAATGCACTAGACTCAAACAATTTATCCAATTCACTCTGCAAGAACTATACACCATATATATGTTTGCATGAGATCTGTGAGGTATCAACACAAGATTTACTAAGGAAATGGGATCAGATGCTATCATTTTTTACTTGCACTAGACACCAAGAAGTAGAAAAATAGACATTAAAACACATGACAAAAGAAAAATAGAAAAAAAAAAATCATATGGCAGAACTTGGATAAAAATGTGAAACACTGCAATCAGGAAGAACAACTCTGATGAAGCTGTAACAACATTTCACTTGAACTATTTGCAATCAGAAATAATGGAATCCAAAAAAGACACAAAGTGCTGGAGTAATTCAGTGAGTCATGCATCTTCATCGGAGACCAATAGGTGACGTTTTGGATTCCAACCAAAATCCAGGCTCCATGCTCCCCAAAGATGCTCCCTGATCCGCTGAGATAATCCAGCACTCTGTCTTTTTTTGTAAACCAGCATCTGCAGTTCTTTGTATCCAAAATGGAATGCAAAATTTGAATGGGTGAATGATGAAAAAATACAGCAAAGATTTATTGAGATAACGTGATATCGTCATCTTCAAAAACAGTAAAATAAAAACAAGCAATCAATACATCTCATGAGGTTACATGAAATTCCATTTCTAATGTCTAATGTATTTGCAATTTCCAATGACATTGCTGTTGAGTTATATCAATTGAAACAAACATTTTTTTGAAGTTTTCCTTCCAGAATGGTTGGGACAAATTTAGCAGAATGTTAGCCTAACCAAGTGTTTCTTGTAATCCGCAATTATTTTTCTCTCCTTATCCATTTAGCAGTTTTTTTTCTCATTGAGAATATTGACCATTTTGCTAGCTTCCAATTGTACAGATTACATAGCACCCTTCTAAATTGGCTGCTATTCATTTATCTGCCAATGTGATCACAGGCCAATTTTGCCCTTGACAGTCTTGTACAATTTCAGCTTGAAACAACGAGTTGTAGGATTTTCTTACTCCCTCACCCAAGCATGTTGAGGTCATGGGTTCACCACCCCAGAGATGATTGATTGGAACAGAGTTAACCATCAAAACTAATCACTTTGTTTTTCAGAGTCAATTATTTCCAGAACTTTCCTGAAATAGTACATGAATTCTGAAGCAACACAAGCAAGTGTCCTTAACTTCATGCACTGTGTTGCAAGAAATCTCATAATTCAAAAGTATCAGACAGATGATGTTGTATTAATTAACATGGATTACAATGCAGAAACAAATGTAACATACCTTGGGGAGGAAACAAGCAAGAAAGGTATAAACTGCATTGTTGTTTAAACAGATCCTCTCGTCCATAAGAATACACTTAATATATTCAGCAAATACTGGTTCATCACACAGCAACTTAACGCAATTCTTTGCCATAGTTGACTGGAAAACAAAGATACAAATAAAAAATGTGTGCACAATTAAGTTATTACTCGTTTGCTCTTACAACCATAGGCCAAGGCATTTTTGCAGCCAGAAGACTGCTTATCTAGTGACGTTTTGGTCTTGCTTCTGTTTTGCTTTCCCTAGAGAGAAAAGGCTGATTCGAGAACTCAGCAGCACGACCGGGTTCCACATACTGGAAAGAATAGAAACTATTTACAAACGACCTGGATGTCATCGATTCTGAATTGAATCTCTGGGATTTAGTCATTTCAGCATCGATAAGGCCTGGACATTACTGGAAATGTAAGGACAAATCAGTCAATGCATCCTCTATTGGAATTCACTCGGTCCAACAGTGGAACCCAGTCTTGTTAATGGGAAGGAGAAATTACTCCTGGATGTGAACTGCTACTAATTTCAATGGTGATTGTAGTGTTCTGGCTTTGGAGGCAAAGATGACTTTATTAAAACATTGGCCATTCAATGCTTTTAGCTAAATTGTCTTTCAATTATGTCAGAGATATTAGCTATTGAAAATCTCTTATTACTTTTACTGCCAACAACACTGGGTGTGGTTTTTGTTAGCTGTTAATGCTCTCTAGGCAGTTTCATCAACCGTGCCCTCTCAATGGATACTGGAAGTACTGCTCAGACTTCCTGTCACCAGTCTTAGATAATTCCGGACAGCAAACTTGGCATCTGGATCAAGTACATATAGCAATTCCAGGTGGGCTGAAAAAATGCCATTATTTCGAGACACCTCTGACTTGATGCATTCGTTGTTAAATCCACCTTTACAATGATCAGAACTTATAGCACCACAAAAAGGGTTATGAATTTACATTGCACAACTTAATTTTTATCAATTTTAGCTGGTCATAAGTTGTAGATTTACAGCAACTATTGTGAAAATAGTTAAAACTTAAGTTTATGCTATTCAGCCCCTTGTGCTTGCCCAATGATCAATAAAATCATGCACTATCTTCCATTTCCATTTCAGCTCCATTTTCTGGCGTTATCCCCATCTCCCAAAATATCTAAATAGCTCTCCGTATCTACTTTGAAATTTGACTGGGTCTCCACAACTCTCTTGGGTATAGAGTTCCAAAGATTCACTATCCACTGAGTGAAGAAATATCTGCGATGTTCTGAGTGGCTAACTTCCTATCTTGAGTTTGACCCCTGGTTCCTGAAACCCCAGCTCGGTAAAACATTATCCCACTATTTACCATTTCAAGCTGGCAAGCATTTTGGATATTTCAATAAGATCATTCCAGTCTTCCAGTCTTTTAATGTATTCACATACAACATCCACATCTCAGGAATCAATTTGGTAATCATTTTCTGTGAGAAATCCCTCCTGAATTGGGAGGATTTCATAATCCCTATGAAATATTCAATATCTCACCAATAATTGGAGCAAAAGGTCTTGACTGCTGTGCCTAAATATTTGTGCAAATTAGTGTTGCCTTACTAAATGATTGCAGAATATGCATGTTGGTACACAAGCCATTGAGCAAGAATACCCTGGTCACTCTGAACAATAACACCTTCTAATCTCTAACTATTTAAAAAAATGGGTTTCTAGTATATCAACCCAAAGTGGATGATCTCGCACTTTTCCAATTCATCTGCCATATCCTTGGCCATTGACTGTACCTGTTTGAAACCTTTGTTCTCCTCATGGCCTGATTTGTATCATAAGCACACTGGGATGCATCATACTTGATCCCCTCATTCAAATCACTGATAGAACAAACTGATCAAGTGTTCGCAGGCAAAACATGGGGAAAATTGTCTCTCAGATCTGAAATGGCGTGTATCTCAACAGCTTCAGAATAAATGTGGCATCACGATTTATCCTCTCCAACCACATTCTCTACCATTATCAAATACCTTGTGATCTGAATATCAATCTGATGAATATGAAAAGATCTACAATCCACTAGTATAAAATAAAAACAGAAAATGTTCGAAACACTCAACGGGTCTGGGAACATCCGTGGAAAGAGGAATGCAGATAACATTTCAGATCTGCAGAGCACTTCTAACATTGTCATTTTCTGTTTTAATTTCAGATTTCTAGCATTTGCAGCATCATGATTTTCATTTACAATCCACAAATAACAGGTTTCCAGTAATTAATTTAACAGGATAATCAGTGATGCCAATAAATTGACAACTTTGTCAGAAGAATCTCAGAATTTAAAAAAAAGTTTTTTAAAGTACATAACTTATGGATGATATTCTCAAAAATGAAAATAAGGTTTATCCATAATTTAGAAAAAAGTGACAGTGATCAAAACTTGAAATACCTGAGATTGGCAAATCTCCGTCCACAGTTTAGGGAATAAAGCTAAATGTAGAGGTAAACCTTCATATGCTATCAGAACACCTGTATAAGAACAAAACAAACATGCACAGTCACTGAAGGAGGACAAAATAATAACTTCAACAGTAATTAAATTATGCACAATGTATCCCCGATCATTTTTGCAACATTGTGTACAATCACAAATTAAAGTGTATTTTCAAATGCAATTCCTGTAATTCCTTATTTTATTTTTGTTCACAAAATGTTTTAATAATTGATTTGTTAAAAGCTATAGTTATATATATTAAAATGTAGAACAAGTAATGAAACTGAATTTTACATGGATCCAAATAAATGAATAAATTACAACTTCTAACCTACAAATTCAGTAATTAAAATATACAAGGTACACACAATTGCTGGGGAAACTCAGCGGGTGCAGCAGCATCTATGGAGCGAAGGAAATAGGCGACGTTTCGGGCCGAAACCCTTCTTCAGACTGCTGGGGGGTGGGGAAAGAAAGAAGGAAAAGGGGAGGAGGAGGAGGAGCCCGAGGGCGGGCGGATGGGAGGGTGGGAGGAGACAGCTAGAGGGTTAAGGAAGGGGAGGAGACAGCACGGGCTAGCCAAATTGGGAGAATTCAATGTTAATGCCATAAGGATGCAAGGACCCCAGACGGAATATGAGGTGCTGTTCCTCCAATTTCCGCTGTTGCTCACTCTGGCAATGGAGGAGACCCAGGACAGAGAGGTCGGATTGGGAATGGGAGGGGGAGTTGAAGTGCTGAGCCACCGGGGGAGGTCAGGTAGGTTATTGCGGACTGAGCGGAGGTGTTCGGCGAAACGATCGCCCAACCTACGCTTGGTCTCACCGATGTAAATCAGCTGACATCTAGAGCAGCGGATGCAGTAGATGAGGTTGGAGGAGATACAGGTGAACCTTTGTCGCACCTGGAACGACTGCTTGGGACCTTGAATGGAGTCGAGGGGGGAGGTGAAGGGACAGGTGTTGCATTTCTTGCGGTTGCAACGGAAAGTGCCCGGGGAGGGGGTGGTGCGGGAGGGAAGGGAAGAATTGACGAGGGAGTTGCAGAGGGAGCGGTCTTTGCGGAAGGCAGACATGGGGGGAGATGGGAAGATGTGGCGAGTGGCGGGGTCACGTTGGAGGTGGCGGAAATGGCGGAGGATTATGTGTTGTATTTACCGGCTGGTGGGGTGAAAGGTGAGGACCAGAGGGACTCTGCCCTTGTTGCGTGTGCGGGGATGGGGAGAGAGAGCAGTGTTACGGGGTATGGATGAGACCCTGGTGTGAGCCTCATCTATGGTGGCGGAGGGGAATCCCCGTTCCCTGAAGAACGAGGACATTTCCGATGTTATTATTATGTATTAAAATATACATATTGATTGATAAATGAACATTTGGAGACATATTTTAGTTTACAGTTATAGAGTCATCGAGCTATGCAGCCCAAAACAGGCTCTTCAGCCCACCTTGTTCATGCTGACCTAGTTGACATTCTGGGCTAGTTCCATTTGCCTGCGTTTGGCCCATAGCTCTCTAAACCCTTCCTATCCATATATCTGTCCAAATGTCTTTTATTGTGTCTGCGACTACAACTTCAGCTGGTAGCTCATTCTATATATGGACTACTCTCTATACTAAATAAGTTAAGGGCAACAAAAATATAATTTATATGTCTTCCATGCAATGTGTTCAATTTATTTAAGTTTCTTCTTCATCATTCATTATGTCTCCAAGTCTATTTACAATACGGTACGATATAACTTAATTTATCCCAGGAGGGAAATTAGTTTGCCAACAGTCATAAAAAAACACAAAATACATGAAACATTTATACCTTATTAACCAAACTGTCATACATTTATCACATTGACCCCAGGAGTCATAATAGTCTTTCATACAGAAACTTCTCTGAGCAAAGGCACAATTAACGTCCCACTAAACTCCATCTGTCTCTTTACAGAAGAACACTCAGCAGCCACTTTCTAACCATAACACAAAGCATGTGCAGGATTACAATGACCAGGAATATACCCAAGCAAGGCTCCCACAACCACAATCCTGATTTCTCGATGCTTTTTCAGGAATCCTTCCCCACAACAAATGTGCCAATGGTGTTGATTCTCAAAAATGAAGAGGAAGAGAAGCAGCAATTGAGAAACAAACGGTGAGAAAAAGCTAAATCATGTATCTTTCAAAAGATTACGTTACCTTTGGAATAGGAAATTCAACTTCTAGTTAGGATTCAGTATGTCTTCTGCTTCTACCATACTTATCCAATATTATGTATTTAATAAACTCTCCTGGTTTCTCATTTAAATGCCTTCTGTATCTGCAACCTCTATTCATTTATCTGAAAAACCTACCTTTTTGTCCTTTGCTCTAAATTCTCATTTTTCACCAGAATCTATGTTGTTTTCATCTCAGTGAAATGTCTTGAGTTATTTTCTAAGCGAAGGGACTATATATATGTTCAAGCTGTTATGAAATTCTTGAAGGAACTGTGCCTCTACAGTGATTATGTAATTGCACATAAACATTCTGGGATTTGAAATAATGCTACTGAATGTCAAGATTGAAATTTACAAAGCAAAACGATTCTGCATCACAAAAGTCTATTCAAAGTTAGTCCTACTAGATTCCGCCCACTACACAATCTTGCTTGCCAAGTTGCCTGTCCTATATAGAACAGTACAGCACAAAAACAAGCCCACACTATCTGTTTGGGACACAATGCCAAGACTGACTCCTATCAGCCGGCACATAATCCATATCCCTCCATTTACTGCCTATCCAAAAAATTCTTCAATGCCACTACGGTATTTGCTTTTATCATCGCCCCAGGCAGCGCCATCCAGGCATTCACCACCCTCTGTATTTAACAAAATACTTGCCCGACACTTCTCCTTTAAACTTTCGCCCTTTCACCTCAAAGCTATGCCTTCTCATTTGATATTTCCATCCTTCAAAAAAAGATTCTGACTGCCTGCCCTATCTATGCTTCTCATCATTTTATACACTACTATCAGATCTCCAGGAGTGTTCCAAAAAAAAACAATCAAAATCAGACCAACCTCTCCCTGTGGCTAATACTCCCTAACCCAGGCATCATTCTGATAAACCTCCACTGCACCCTTTCCCCAGCATCCACATCCTTTCTGCATTGAAGTGACCAGAACTGCATGCAATACCGATATTACTAAATCTCTGATCTTGACCGCTTTTGGCCGACTGTGCTGCGATTTCCGAGAGAACGTCACCACCTACGGCCGTTATTTTTGACCACCTCGCTCAGAGCCCCCCTCCGCCATATGAGTCTGGAGGATATTTTCCACCGATGAAAAATGAGAGAGATATTAATGTTTTTACAAAATTCCCCATTCTCTCTGCTGCCCCCGCTGGAGGCAGGGGGAGGGACTATAAAACAAGGAAGTGTCGTGCCTCACTCAGTCTCTGCCAGACCCAGGAAGCGAGAGGGTCTGGCAGAGACTGAGCTGCGAATAACACTGAACGCACGTCTACTCCACGGTGAGTCCCCTCGATACGGCTGTAAAGCGGCTGCAGCCCTTTTAAAAAGTTTGTGTTCACAAAATGAATTTTGGTTGTCGGGTGTCTGCAGCCCAATTGTTTGCCTCTCCTTTTTTAACAAGTTTGTGTTCACAAAATGAATTTTGGTTGTCGGGTGTCTGCAGCCCAATTGTTTGCCTCTCCTTTTTTAACAAGTTTGTGTTCACAAAATGAATTTTGGTTGTCGGGAGTCTGCAGCCCAATTGTTTGCCTCGCCTTTTTTTAACAAGTTTGTGTTCACAAAATGAATTTTGGTTGTCGGGTGTCTGCAGCCCAATTGTTTGTTTCGTCTTGGCTTTTAAAATCGTTGCAACAGTTGGATGCCTGCCCAAGCATCCATATGGCCCACAATGTCTATACTAGCCCTCTGGAAACCAGTACCTTCGGCCCGCAACACCCATACTAGCGCAACAGACAGCCCCCACCCACTGGTGAGCAGTATTGGAATTGGTGAAGAGGTGGAATATTGCGTTGGTGACCAGCCCTCTCGTGTGATGCTGGGACCCAACGGGTCCCACTTCGTCTAGTAGACCTATAAAGCTTCATCATTACTTCCTGGCTCATATACTCAATGATTCAACCAATGAAAGCAACCATATGTCCTAATTAATTGTGTCTCTTATCTAATTGTGTTGCAACGTTCAGGGAGTTATGAACTTGGACCCCAAGATCTCTCCTGCACAAAACTGTTCCAGATTTGGAAATGACCCATAATATCCCAGAGACATCAAACAGAGTCAGGCAGAGTAGATCTTTGGTGCTGGATGTAGCACCTAAGACCTAGAGAATGGAGCGGCTGGGCTTGGAATTTAGAAGGATGAGAGGGTATCTGATAGAGGCAGGAAACATGTCCCCGATGTTGGAGGAGTCCAGAACCAGGGGCCACAGTTTAAGAATAAGGGTAAGCCATTTAGAACAGAGATGAGGAAACACTTTTTCACACAGAGAGTTGTGAGTCTGTGGCATTCTCTGCCTCAGAGGGTGGTGGAGGCCGGTTCTCTGGATACTTTCAAGACAGAGCTAGATAGGGCTCTTAAAGATAGCGGAGTCAGGGGATATGGGGAGAAGACAGGAACGGGGTACTGATTGTGGATGATCAGCCACGATCACATTGAATGGCGGTGCTAGTTCGAAAGGCCGAATGGCCTCCTCCTGCACCTATTATCTATTGAATCCTGTAACTGCATCTTCGGTTTGCCCTGATAGCCTTTGGACCTTTTGTTAAAGGCCTTTAAATTGTTTTTAAACACCTGACAATCAGAGATCTTAAAACATATATTTAAAAATTAATATTTATCTTAATTATTTGCCAAAAACTAAAATAAAACAAAGAACACACATCAAAGTACAAATAATTAATCAGTTAAAAAAATTAGGTTAGTCCATACTTAATTTCACCAGGGTTTCTGTAAATTTTTCACAATTCACTGCTACTCGACACAGGAGATGGATGAACTGATGGTATGAAAGGAAATAATCCACTAGCACACGGTCATAAATGTCATCTTTTCCCTGCAAAACAAACTAGCATAGTTAGAAGAAACATGATCTTTACATCAGTTAGATGATAGAAATTTTAACATGCATTCAAAAAAGTAGATAATACAAACGCTTCCCAACTTACATGAGGGTTCCGTCCTGAGGACCCGAGCCCAAGTTAGATGTTACACGTCGGAAATGCACGTGCCACTGCTCATGCATAGATTTACTCTTTAAAATGGAGACCACGGGGGAGCTCCGAGGCAAAGACCATGGGGGAGGTGCAATGCAGACACCACGGGGGAGCCCCGACAGTGGGCTTGAAGAATGCTTATATAAGTTTATCGGTCGCTTATTATGTAAGTTGGGAGTGCCTGTATATTTTACATTCAAATCCTTGTATCACAGTGGAGTGAGAATGAAATATTTTTGTGGGGAATTCCCTACTTTGGCAATGTTTGTGAGATGCGAAACAACAGTGTTCCATTGGAAACATGATTGTTTCCCACTTGGCCATTACTTGCGCGCCATTTACGCGACCTCGTCGTCGTGTTGAGACGCACGGGTAGGACGGTCGCATGGACAAGTGCAGAGGGGTATGGAGTGGCGCACGGTATCGCGCGGCGCTCCAGGAGAGGAGGATGATAACATAACCCAAAGCGACCAATTTTCTGAATTACACCATTATTCGAAAAAAAAAAAACAGTATTTTGCACTAAACAACTTTCCACTGGGTATTCAAATGACGTCATGCGCTCCAGACGGCTGTGCTGAAGCATGAAGACGCGTGCGACCGTCGCGTAAATTTGATTTGATTTGTTTATTTGTTCCGAACAAGTAAAGACATAAATAGGAATAAATAACAACAACAAAATCGAAATAGTCAAACAATTGGACATTCCAGGCAATATTTGCAAAGCAATGAAAAGCATAAAGCAAAATTTAAATGTCCAACACTTTTTCTTTACAAGCTCGAAAAGGAGTGAGAAGAAGAATAACTTATTTAATCTCACCCCTTCTCCCTAAACCCTTCTTCCATATTTAATAATTAATTAATTAATCATAATAATACCCCAGACAATTTTTAGAGATGCATACAGACATATATATACATACAACTGATATACACATACAAGTAATATGTATGAAGTAACCAAAAAACATAAATAAATAAAATATAAAATAATAAATAAACATTAACCCCTGTTTGTCAATCATCCCCTTCATCCCTGTACCTTGTGAAAAAAAGTTTTTTGTATGTCATTTTGAACTGGTTCATGTTTGGACATTGCTTTAACTCCACATTCAAACTGTTCCACAATCCTACTCCACAGACCGAAATACAAAAAGTTTTCTGGTCGTGCGGACTCTTTGTACCTTAAAATTAAATATTCTTCTTAAATTATAACCCCCCACTCGCTCATTGAATAATTTTTGTATATTTCCAGGTAAGTTTTTATTTTTGGCCCTAAACATTATCTGTGCTGTTTTAAATGCAACCAAATCTTCTAATTTTAATAATTTTGACTGTAAGAATGGATTAGTGTGACCCAGATACCTGACATTGTGAATAATACGTATTGCTCTTTTTTGCAGAATAGTTAATGAATGTAGCGAACTTTTATAGTTATTGCCCCAGACTTCTGCACAGTAATTTAAATAGGGTAAGATTAGTGAACAGTAGAGAATGCGGAGTGATTTGTGATCCAGAACCTGCTTTGTGTAATACAGAAATGCTTTTTGACAGTTTGGATTGTACATGTTTAATGTGTGATTTCCAGCCAAATGACGGCCAAGTGGGACAGGCCCTTTACTCTTCTGCGATATGGGAGATCAAAGGGTTTTGGGAATTGTAAAAAATGTCAGGTTTCACCACATAAATCCAGAAAACACATTTAAGTTTAGATTATGTTGAAGGGGGAACATTTGGTGTTTCTGAACAAACTTGCCATGCCAGGACCCCGGCTAAGCTTGTGATATTCTATACGCTATGTTTTTGAGAGATGTAAACCCATTAGAAACATAGAAAATAGGTGCAGGAGTAGGCCATTCGGCCCTTTGAGCCTGCACCACCATGCAATATGATCATGGCTGATCATCCAACTCAGTATCCCATCCCTGCCTTCTCTCCATACCCCCTGATCCCTTTAGCCACAAGGGCCACATCTAACTCCCTCTTAAATATAGCCAATGAACTGGCCTCAACTACCTTCTGTGGCAGAGAATTCCACAGATTCACCACTCTCTGTGTAAAAAATGATTTTCTCATCTCGGTCCTAAAAGACTTCCCTCTTATCCTTAAACTGTGACCCCTAGTTCTGGACTTCCCCAACATCAGGAATAATCTTCCTGCATCTAGCCTGTCCAACCCCTTAAGAATTTTGTAAGTTTCTATAAGATCCCCCCTCAATCTTCTAAATTCTAGCGTGTACAAGCCGAGTCTATCCAGTCTTTCTTCATATGAAAGTCCTGCCATCCCAGGAATCAGTCTGGTGAACCTTCTCTGTATTCCCTCTATGGCAAGAATGTCTTTCCTCAGATTAGGAGACCAAAACTGTACGCAATACTCCAGGTGTGGTCTCACCAAGACTCTGTACAACTGCAGTAGAACTTCCCTGCTCTTATACTCAAATCTGTTAGCTTAACTAAGCTCAAGCTAGCATTTGTATTAGCAATCATAAAGATGCATATGCAACTATTTCAGGTGGACCATCTCCCTATGATTATTTTTGCCAGGAATAATGCAATATCTTTGACCTGTTTCTCACCCTGCTGATGATGATCAGGTATTTAAAAAAATGGTGGCCATGAAATTCAACCGCAAAAGCATAACAAAATTATTCATTTCTTAAATTTGCCTTTAAGGAAAAGTAAATACACGTGTAAGCCTTGCCTAATTAGAACTCTTCAATGGAGCCTGAACATACCTTGCTAGCTTCCACCATTGTGGGTAAGAGGCACATGTTGAGTTCTGGACGAGGAGGACGGATATTATTCTTGCCGCCCATTAACTTTATGTTCTCACGACAGGGAAAATAGGGGCCCAAGGACACTAAAACAAATTCAAAAAAATGGGAAGTGACGCATTATTTTCAAAGCCAAAGATAATAATGAATACATAATTTTACGTTTTGCTGAGTAATTGCTTTAAGATTGAACTTACTTGGTATATTACTATGGTGATAAGTACAATGATTGTGCTGAAGGAATGGCACCAAAGTATGAAGGAAATCGTGAGGACTGAGGAGAACAAGCTCTTTTAAAACATCTAGAAAGCAATGACAATTTTGTTAACATGACAGGAGAAGAACATTTTGTACATTTAAACAAAAAGACCCTGGGTTGATCTCCACGCTGTCTTGTTTTAAAAAAATTCTAATTATCATTTATGGAATAAACTGATTTGACACTGCGACAGTATGCAGTTATACATTGTGCCAAAGTGCACACAGATGTCGCGTTTAGAGTGTGTAAGTTTTCTAGTTTTAATTTCATATTGTAATTCTATTGTATCTAATAGCAAGAGACGATCAGCTAAAACAGATTTGTGTTAATATTTCTAGAAATCATAACTTTATTACACAAGGTATTTTTATACCACATGCTGACTGAAAAAAGAAACTTTCAGGCTATTCTGAATCTCCTTCACGACTGAAAATGAAAATACCTTTTTTGTTAACATGGTCTTTTTTTTTTTTTAAACTTAACCCCTTGTGTACCCCTTGTTAGCTAATCTTAAGTAAAAACAGTTTTGACATTTGCAATCAGTGCCTTGCCTTAGTTACCTTATATGTGCTTTGCCATCTGTATTAATATGGTGGCACTCCATTGGAAAATGGAGACCAGTTGTCATATCATAAGTTACTGAAACTCATCATTACATACAATGGAAACGTTTAAAAAAGTACACCATTGCACATAATTTTTAAAATTGGTATTTTGTCTAAACAATTGATCATGCCCAATATATCAATACATGCAAATGTCAAAAGAGTTTGTCACAATGATACTACTGAAGCCTTCTGCCAGGCTTTGAGTGAGAACTCAGATGAACTCACCTGCAACATGTTGGCACTAATGCAAGGGGCAGATTCATTAATTATTTTGCAAGTGAGGAACTTAAAGATTGGAATTGTGCATAGTTCTCCAGCTAATGTATTTCTATAATCCGATTATCCACCTAAATTACATATTTCAGATTTGCTATTTTCCTTGCTCCTTAGAGCAATTAAAAATGGAAATTGAATGCATTTGATGCAAAAATGCACTACACAGCCCGCAATAAGTGGCATTAATGCACTTATAGTTCACATGCGAGTTCATATGTGTTAATACCAGGTTAGAATTCTTCCTTTTTTAAGATATATTATGCTATTTTAAAAAAAAACAATAACTGCAGATGCTGGTTTACAGAAAAGACAGATGCTGGTGTAACTCCATGGGTCAGGCAACATCTCCACAGAACTTGCATAAGTGAAGTTTCAGGTCAGGACCCTTTCTTCAGGCTCATTTCTTTCCCTGAACTGAAACTAAAGCCATTTTTGTTTAAACTCTTTTTTTTAAAAAGCAGCACATTCTTCTAAAATATTGGATAAAGCACCATGTTTCAAGCTCCACCCCGCATCCCCTCCACTTCCCTTATTTAAAAAAAAAAAACAGTTGCATCAGAATGGCAGACCCGTTAAATAGGACAAATTTAAGATATGCAATAAAAATTTGGTTGAAATTGGCAAAACTATTTCATAAGCAGGATTCTCTTAGTCACTAGGGAGAGGAAAATGCGAACCAATTTGTGCTGAATTTAAATACTACATCACAAAACTATTTCCAAGAACTACTCTGCCATTCAAACAGATAACGCACAAGATTTACTTTACATAGGAAACTGGCCCATCCTGATGAATCAAAGATTTCAGTGCCGACTTGTTTAGTAGCAGCAGAAGTACAACCTAAAGTTCCTATTACCTATACAGGCATTTCGAAGTTCTGGAGGGCTATAGGAATTCAATAATGTGAGAAGCTTGTGAGCAAATTCGATTCTTTCTTGCCACTGGATCAGGGCTTGTTTAACATCTGTAAATGCAAGGTGAAAACAATGAATCTGAAGCGGAAAATGCTTCATTTAATTGCAAATAAAATTTTAATAATACTCATGTATTGAAAACAATTTAAGGCAACACTAAATATCCGCAGTGCCCTCCATAATGTTTGGGACAAAGACCCATCATTTATTTATTCGCCTCTACTCCAAAATTTGAGATTTATAATAGAAAAGAAATCACATGTGGTTAAAGTGCACATTGTCAGATTTTATTAAAGGCCATTTTTATACATTTTGGGTTCACCATGTAGAAATTACAGCTGTGTTTATGCATAGTATCCCCATTTGGACTGCTTTGAAACCAAAATGTATAAAAATGGCCTTTATTAAAATCTGACATTGTGCACTTTAACCGCATGTGATTTTTCTATTACAAATCTCAAATTGTGGAATACAGAGGCAAATAAATAAATGATGGGTCTTCGTCCCAAACATTATTGAGGACACTGTATAATAAATAAATTATACTATCAAATCTATAGTAAGTACAACTTAAAACAAAAAGTATGCATGATTACATATTTATGTACTCATGGGTCTGTTTTAAAGATGCAATCTAGCACAAAACAATATTTATTTTTTGTGTTGTCTGATGTACATTATCTTGCAAATATCATAAATGCGAAAAGTTAACATGATTGTAGGAATTTTTATAATTAGAGTTGACATGCTTAATTCTTGAACATGGCTGAGGATTAAAGTTTAATATCCTTTAATTTCACCCCACTAGTCCTCCCACAAATGTAAAGTAAATAGTAAAACTAAGGCAAATGCCAAATAAAAAGCTATTTAATGAAAAATAAACAAAATCAAAGTCTGCATGAGAATGTTTACTGTTCATCCCACTGTGACGCTCATTGAAGCCTTCCAAATAAGATCAATAACTTTCCCATAACATGCCAGAATTTAACAAACCTTTCCGTTGTAGATATGGGCGAGTAGATTTCAAAACAGACAGGAAAATAGAGAGAAGTTCCACTAAGTCTCCAGTTACATGGCAAGCAGTAGCTTCGTGGTACATCATGTGCAAAGTATTAAAAGACTGAAAGAAAGATTAAATTTATAACTATCGTTTTAAGATTTTCTTGTTTTAAAAAGAATCTTAATCCAATAAAAAGAGGCAAAATTGTACAAAAAACAGTGGTGTTGGTGTAATTGTCTGTGAGCATGACTGAAGTTCAGTTGCCTGTCACTTTAATTCTATATTCAACTCCTTCATGGTTCCAGCAGAGCTCATCACCATAAGCCCAAGAACAGCATCTAACCTTCCAAACACAAAGGATTTGCAATAAGCTCAAAGATTTCTGAAATGAACATTCTAGTTTGTGTATTTTCCATTTTCAGAATTTAAGACTCTTTCATTCTGCTCATTCCTTTATACCTCCTTCCAATTTGTACTTTAATCCTTTTACCACCCTACACCATTATCCCTTTAAAACATTAAAAATCTGTACAACGCCGCTTGGCCTTTGATGCTTGCAATGCACCAAAATAACTTGGGATGTGAACGTGAGTGCTTTGTATGTACAAAGATGATGCAAAGATTCATGATGCCACAGATAGTGAAGATCTTTACCTAAGGTTACGGTATAATATAGATCAGCTGATAAAATGGGTGGAGCAATGACAAATGGAATTTAATCCTGAAAATTGCAAGGCAATGTATTTTGAGAGGGATTAACAAGTCTTTGGAGGGTGCCTTGGTATTATCGATGAATAGATGCACCTCAGGATATGTCTACAGACTTTTGTCAGGACAGCCAGAAAAAGTGGTGAGGAAGGCATGTAGGATGTTTGCTTTCATCAGCCGCAGCATAGAATAAAAGAGATGGCATGGAAAGTTAAAAATTCATTAAACTTTGGTTAGTCACACCAGGAGTATGAAGTACAGTTCTGGCTGCAGCAATAGAAGAAGGATATGATTGTGCTGGAGTGTGTGCAGAGTAGATTCTCCAAGATGTTGCATTAGTTATCATGAAAGATCGAATTGGCTCAGTTTGGTTTGTCCCATGAAGGGTGACCTGATATAGGTAGAAAATTCAGAGTCATAGAGTAAAGACTAAGAATCTTTTTCCCATGGTAGGGGTGGCAAAAGTAAGAGGACATAAGTTTAAGGTGAGAGGTTGGAGGATTTAGAGGAGATCGGAAGGAAATGTGTTTTCTACACAGATAACAGTTGAAGCCTGGTTTGCTGTTGGATGAGATAGCAGGTGGATATTCTCACAACATGCAAAAAGCACATAGACAAGTACTCAAATAGCTACGTATACAAGGCCATGCGGCCAGTGTAAGTAAATGGGATGAGTATAGAGTTGCACAGACAGGTGGGTCAGAGCCTGTTTCTGTCCTGTATGTTTCTATTATTCTGTCTCCCTTGATGTGTCCCTTTCATTTCCCTGAACTTTGAAACTGGTTTTATTTTGAACATTTCATTGTTCGTTTAAATGTAATTGAACTAAATCATCTTTTCTCTCTTCTGACTCCTGTATAGTATCAACATTTTAATTTCAGATTTCCAGCATCTGCAATACATTGCTTTTAGACCCCCTTTTTATGCCCGTTCCCTGTGGGCATAATTGATCTCTGAAGGACAACCAAGTACAATGACAGCAAACAGAATTAAAGGGAACAAAGCGTGTGCAAAGTATAAATATGTGCGCATGGTTCGTGGCGTAAAGATCCAGAAGGAATGGAAGACCTTCGTACAGAAGTGGATAGCAATAGAATTCTCAGGAGAATACTTAATAGAAAGTGCAGTTCAATAATTGGAATACATAGAAGGCAAAATGAAATAGCTTTTTTTCAATAGATGCAATGCCATTTTTTCTGACTGGTCTTGATAAACGGGTTGGAAAGTTGCAAAGTTATATATTGCAGCCTGACTAAATCCCAGCAAATGTATCAGTAAGATCTTTATTCAATGTACTCAGTTTTGTATTTCTGGTCTTGGATGGGGGTCCACCAAAATAGAGAAATCAAAAAAACCTGTTAATACTGAAAGGGTTTCAAATGTGTCTGTAATGACCAGGAAGACACTGAAGTGGGTAGAGACCGTACTGTAACACAGGTATCAGCAGAAGAGACACTTTCACCGTGGACTTCCTATTCGACAAATTTGTATTATTCTAAGATCTGTTATGTCTTGAAATCTCAGTCTTATTTACTCTCTAATTAATGTAATTTGAGTACATTTTATCACAAGTTCAAATTTATGACAAACTTATCACAGTTAAACTGAAAAGTTATATTAACAACATGATGTTATTCATGTTTCTCAACACATTAAGAGACTGTAAATACTTAAGGTGAAATTAGCACAACACAGCTGCTTTGTTTTGAGATTTTAAAGAGAAATTTATGTTTGGTGAAGAATGAATCAAGTATTTAATTGCATCTAACTATTGGTTTCTCATACGAACCACAGTCTGTGGTACATTGAAGGTCTGAGGGATGAAAATCCCAAGCAAAACGATGAGCATGAGGGTGCTCAGCAAAGAATAAAAAAGAACTAATTGAACATACCTCAGTCATCAGAATCAGACCCCGATTGAAAACAACCAGCAACCTATCTTCATCTGTCTCCAGGAGGATTCGGAAGGCACTGTAATAAGAAAATGATGAAATGGCCCATTAATAAAACAAGGAATGCCTTAATTCACTGCTGGTTAATGCCATTTGTACACATGAACATCACCACTGATGGTTTAAATTGTTTTGTCAGGATAATTATATGTTGCAATATGAACTTCTAATAAAATCTTACAATTGCAGATATAAATAACATAGCCATTATCCTATTTCCTCACTATAAATGGTTCAATGGTGCTAACACAGTGAAATTATTTTTTTTACAAACAGTCCAGTAGAGTATTGCCATACCCCCGACCCTCGATTAGCAAGTGTACAGAAATAGTCTACTAAGTCCGCATTGCTTGGGGTACCGTGTTTTGGCGCCATTTTTAAAGTCCACGCTCCAGTTCTTATGAGCGGCACCTGTTCTCAGCAACTCCCAAGTTGTTATGGGCTTCCGGTCATCTTTTTCCTTGGATGTCATGTCTCTTTCCTCGCCCGTCCACCGTTGTTCTACAGGGGTGCCTTCCGCAGCCGACCACGAGAGGCCAGACCCCATTTTCCCTCCTCTCCTCACCCGTTGTTGTCATCACTGGTGTCTGGTCTTTGGGGGACATGCAGGGGCCGACACAGAGGACTCCCCCTTCCAGGCCAGTATACTGCCAGGTCTAACAAGCGGGGAACCGGCTCGGTGGGCTCTCCCTGAAGCCATGATCTGCCAGTCCGGCTCTTGAGTTTGGCTACACGGGGGCCGCGGGCTCCTGGAAGCCCGAAGCAGCTTGCGGCCCCTATTTCCTTCAATTCTCTTGCTTCTGTGACCTTCTTAATTCACTTCCTTACTGACCGACTGTTCTCTCTCTGCACACGCTGCCTTGCGCCTCAGTCATTCGGTAGCACGGATTTTCCAAACTTCTTGGAAAACCTTTACACACAAAGCCTTCTTGGCAGCCCATCGCTGTGTCACCTTCCTGTAATACTCAGAGGGAAAGGTATACTGAATACCCAACTGTGTGCAGACATTCTCGAAGGCCTCATAGTATGTCCGCAGGAGGTACTTGAGCAGCTTTTTATGCCTGTCGATTGGTAATTTTGAATTTTTGCTGTTAAGATGGCAATTTGGACTTCTGTGGAACCAACATCACTGGGACTCCACACCTTCTCAACCAGAAGGCTGGTTTTCTGTTGCAGCTTCTCTCTATGACTTGCCAGTGATAGCATTCTAGACACCACATCATCAGTCTTGCTCACTACCGCCATATCTCTGTAGTCTTTCTTCAACATGGTTGGGGTCAGATCATCCAACTGGCTGGGAAATACTGCTGTCCTCCTTGATACCGTAGCATACACCGATGACTGGTGATCACTTTGAATCCATGATTCAAATCAAAGCTGATCATTTTAAATGGTATTAATTTGTTGCAAGTAAAGAAAATGAATACTGGAGATTTAAAAAAAAAATCATAAACATGTATGATTTTAGATTAGTGATGAAAATGCGATCAGTGGGTAAAATGGATTTGGAATTTCTATTGCAAAACACAGATTATTATGCATTGCTTAATAGAATTTTTTAAATCTCGGCTGCACTTAGTGAGTATGGTGGAATCTTCAATCGGAAGTGGTCTTGAATTTGAATACACACGAGATATCAAACCTGTGTTTTTCTCCAAATATTGTCAAATGGGCTCAGGTTTGAAGTTATTTAAACAAAATGGCCTTGATCAAGACAATATGAAGTATCTGCTTCGACTGATTGCCTGATGACGTGACAACAATTTAAAATTGGAACAAATATTCAAGAGTGGGGTAACGAGAATTATTATGTTAATATGGAAAGTACGGAAAGTTTTACTGCCAGGACTGATTGAAATAGAATAATGTCGCCTTTTGGAGAAATTAGATAATTATGTCCAATTAAAGGTAGAGCAGTTTCATTAGTTTGTAGCTAAATGCTTTTGCAAAGATGGGGACCTGGCAACTGACAAAGACAGATTAATTAAGTGATTAAAATAGCACATGGAGTATAACATAGAAAATCCCATTCACTTTGGAAGAAATAATAACAATCATTTTACATTTTTAAACAAATAAATGTGAGGGTATTGTGAAATCTTGCTACGGTTTATAAAATGTAGGAACTTATCCCTTTTACCAGGGTAATATTTATCGGACTTTACTGCTAGAGGCTTGGAGCACAAAATGTTGGAAGGGAAATTCATGTTTGATGTCACCAAATTCATCTGCATTATTAAAATGAAATGGATGTTGGATTAAGAAGCAAATGTGCACAACTCTAGCTGAATTTCTGGGGCTTTCTGGATGAACAAGGACAGAAGGATTGGTTTCCATTCTGTACCCATAATGATTGTTGAAGCTTCTCTTGTTCTGACAGCCACTCATCAGAACAGAAGAGGGTTTCAGCTTTACAATTGGTCACCTCATTCACCAAGTCCCTGGATTATAGTTTTGGCTTCAGTACCCAATCACTGGAAGAATGTTTGCGGAAACAGTTACATAAAAATAAAGCTCATTTAAAAATAGGCAGAATACACAAGATATTCTGCTTGTTTTCCTGAAGAAATGAAAGAAATGAATTGCAATATTTGTTCTCGAATTTTGAACTTTGCTTTCAATCCATTATTCTCAGATCTTATCACCCTTATAGAGTTTTACCAGAATCAACCCAAAATTATTTATTTCATTCATTCATCATTGTTGAAAACATTAGCGACGCAGTGGTGCTGGTTTCCAACGGGAACGGTGACGGACGCACCACACATCTCTGTCCTCCAGTTCCTGCGGACTTCCGCCGCTGGAAGTGTAGGATTTTGGTGTGTGTGTGCTTTATCATCCTTCCTTACAATGCTATGTACGACAGTGAGTGCAACTTCTACAGAAGTGTGGATGGCCGTTGGCTCGCTAGAAGCTCATCCGCCCTTTGACAGGTCTTGTTTTTGGTCCTGCTGAGGGTCCACAGCCCCCTCCTCACCTGGCAAGCCAGGTGGGGGAGACGGTTTAGTCGCTGAATATCCGACCATGGAGCAGGGAGCACGGGATACATGGTACCCGTGGCAGGGGGAACTCCCCCCCGACCTGACCTGAACATGCTTATTATCAAATATTTTTCAAATTAAAACCCATTATATGGTATATACGTAAAGATTGACATTATTTGCTTTCATTACCTAATAAGTGTAGTCCAGCATGAGCGCCCATCCAGACATCGCAAGTAGCAGCTAATGGTGGTTTTCTTGAATTGCTTTATGTCTTCCACTTCCTCTTCTCTCATATCTGGTCTCTGAGCTACAAAAAGCTGCATAAGATTAAATAGTTCTTCAACAGCCTGTGTACCAAACAAAGAAAAAATTAGTACAGGAGTGGAGCAACAAAAAAAGCCTATCATTGTACCTCGATACACATGACAATAAACTAAACTAAATTACGTACTCAGGTTTTCTGTAGAAATTCACTTTCAAACTAATGCTCTCTGCAACAAAATCTAAAACTAATGAACCTAATTTTTGATGTGGCCGTGGTACATTTGAAAAAAAGTAATGGATGACTTGACTGAAAATGAAAAAGGTATGAGCCTGATTGCTTCCAATGAATCCGTGAGTTGCTCCAGCACTTTGTGTTTTGTTATATAAAGACCTTCTTTTGTAAAAGCACAAATTTTCTCCTTTTGTGCTACACTTATGAATTGTGAAATAGCTAGAAAATTATTTATATGAAAGTACAATGATCTAAATATTGGCACTTAACCTTCAAAAGTATGTGACTAACTTAAAAGCCATAGGTCACATTACTAGCAAAGATCTAGATTTGATGGTCAGCATTTTTGGCTGTTCCAAATGCCCTTCCAGCAGATTAGTTTATGTAACACATACATGTGAACTAATTTAGCTCACCAATAAGCATCAATGTACAATTTGGCTAAAAAAAAAAAGTTAAATCAATAGCAACACTTACCCCTGGATACTGGCTTGCATGCGGTGTAAGATTTTTGAAAGCCCACTGAATATTCTGATGAGAAGCTAGTTGCCGTGTGAATGCAGGGGACTGTTCACAGCACAGACGCAAAATCCCATAATATGCAGGCAGCATCCCACGGTTAAACAGAACAACATCTTGATCATCATGATCGGCCAAGATGTAATTAAAAGCAATGTTTTTTGTCACTACAGGATTCTGTACAATGAAGCGTACATTTTCTGGGCAGTCCACACACACATTATACCAGAAAATGAGCAACGCCTGCTTATTGTGATTTGTTGCAATAGCAGGTTCAGACAACTTGGGCTGGAAGAGATTCCACAGGTCCATAAAATAACTAGAGAACATCAACTTCTCAGTCTTTGAGACTAAACAATAGGTCATGAAACTGAAATAAGGAACTAATTTTGTAGTGCCATGGACAGCGGCATCAACATATAGCTTGGCTCTTGAAAGCAGACCAAGGAGGATATTGTACACCTGATGAAGAACAACAGTTGTGTCTGGACTAAGAGGCAAATCACGCGTTGGATTATGTAAAGAACGTGTAGATCGGAACATCTGACGAAATGAGTTACTTGGAATGAGCGAAACCAAAAGGTAAGCTGCAGCTGTAGGAATAAATAAAGTTATAATCAATTTAATGGACCACTGTTCTTGTTCACTTAAAATTCAATATTGAATGTTCTGAGAACATAGTTTAGGATAAACAGGTCATGCACGCTATCAGTATTTTATTTGAGTATTGTACCTGAGAACAGGATTATAATCCTTAAAAAGGTTAAAGCCGACATATTCATAAATTAAAACAAAAAATGCTGGAAATAACCTGCACTTCATGCAACATCAAGTGAAAGATCAATGTTCTGATATATTAACCATATTGCACTGCCCATTACTGTTGGTTGACTTGTTGGGCTTTCTAGCATTTTGTGTTACCTCAGATCTCCAGGATTTGTATTTTGTTTTGAGCTCAAAGTACTCAAGTTTAATTAGAACTAACACTTAATCCAATTACTCAAAAAGAAACAATTTTAAATAAATAACAATTTTAAAAGAACAAAAAGATTTAGAATAAATTACAAATACTTAAGTACATTCCAGGATTTAGTTCTGTCTCATTGGTAAAGACAACTGACCCTATTTACCCGCATTTTTATATCAAATATACATTAAAAGTAGAAACTCCTCAGCCTTGCCTGACCACATTGCAATTTTTTAAAAGATGGCCTGCACTACCATCCTTTCCCCTTCAGCAATGTTGATAACTCTGAGACAACTTACATGTTCTGACTCTAGGATAGTTGTGCGCCAGCAAAAACCGTTCCACCCAGTTCTCCATATTTTGAAGTACCCAGCTGTGAGCAAGCTTATTACGAGGGGTTTGCATTGCTAGCCAGTCCAAGCACTGAGATGGGTTGTATTCAATAACCTGATTCAAAACAAGAGATCTGACGTTAAAAACCATAAACACAATTAAAAAATGACCATAAAATTGAAAGACAGTTACTGTTCCCAATACATAAAATAAACTGATATAAACTTATATCTGAATTACACTGTGTCTTCGCCATTCATAAAATAGTATTATGGATTTCCTGCGAAAAACAAAATCAAACCATGCAACAAAAGGCTGGAGTAACTCAGCGGGTCGGACATCATCTCTGGAGAAAAGGAATAGGTGACGTTTCTGGTCGAGATCCTTCTTCAGACACGACACGAAGATTGCAGTGACATACAGCAATCATGGATAAAACAACTTTCATTTCAGTTCCAGCTTGGCACTACAAGCTTGTGTGTTTCAGTCCACATGCCTGGTGTTCCCAACCCGAACCCCATCTTTTGATATTTTATGACTTGCTAGCAAAAGACATCAAATGCAATCCATTTCATGGTAAACGGGATTACCAGGATACCGTGGGAGAGGACTGTGAAAGATCTAAGTATATTTAGCAACAATGTCAATAATACAATGTCTGTGCTGAACATGATGCCGAGTTAATCTTCACCTCCTGCACCTGATCCATATCCCTCCATTCCTTGCATATCCTTGTGCCTATCTTAAATCCGCTTAAATGCCACTAATGCCTGCAGTCCTAGCAATGTCCAGGCACCCACCACTGTGTAATAAAGCTGTCCCCATACATCCTCAAGCTTTCCCCCTCTGACCTTAATGCTATGCCCTCTAATCTTTAACATAATTTTCATAAAGTTATGGATCATTTCATCCCCTGTGAAAGTATGTTTTGTAATCCAAAACCACTGTTTGTAAAAGTCAGTGAATTTATAATTGTACGAGACTAAAAATGTATGCATACCTCCCAAATTCTCTGAAGAATATAAGAAGCAAATGGAGGCATTCCAGGTGGTCCACCAGCAAACTCCATCAACATGGATAACAGCTTGAAGAAAGGCTGTGCAGCCTAGAATATAAACATGAACATGATTTTCAGCTTAGACATGGGAGAATGGTACCAATAGAAGCTATGTTTGCTTTTTCTTCAACATTAGATGCTGCTCAGAGCGACAAGAATTTATAGATATGTGAATGTAGTGCACTTTGCAGTAACAAAACAATGGGATGAAATCGAAGATCTGACAGGGATTTTTGGTCATCCACAAAAGTTCAATCAATAGAAAAAGGCAAGTCTGGCCAAGAAATTAGATTCTGTATATTTTCATTCCAGAGTCACTGCGCCACTTACTTAGTGCCCTCCATAATGTTTGGGACAAAGACCCGTCATTTATTTATTTGCCTCCACAATTTGAGATTTGTAACAGAAAAAAAAAAATCACATGTGGTTAAAGTGCACATTGTCAGATTTTATTAAAGGCCATTTTTATACATTTTGGTTTCACCATGTAGAAATTACAGCTGTGTTTATACATAGTCCCCCATTTCAAGGCAACATAATGTTTGGGACACATGGATTCACGGGTGTTTGTAATTGCTCAGGTGTGTTTAATTGCCTCCTTAATGCAGGTATAAGAGAGCTCTCAGCACCTAGTCTTTCCTCCAGTCTTTCTATCACCTTTGGAAGTTTATATTGCTATTATCAAAATGAGGACCAAAGTTGTGCCACTGAAAGTCAAAGAAGCCATTATGAGACTTGGGAAACAAGAATAAAACAGTTAGACATCAGCCAAACCTTAGGCTTACCAAAATCAACTGTTTGGAACATCATTAAGAAGAAAGAGAGCACTGGTGAGCTTACTAATCACAAAAGGACTGGCAGGCCAAGGAAGACCTTCTCAGCTGATGTCAGAAGAATTCTCTCTATAATAAAGAAAAATCCCCAAACACCTGTCCGGCAGATCAGAAACACTCTCCAAGAGTCAGGTATGGATTTGTCAATGACCACTGTCCACAGATGACTTCATGAACAGAAATACAGAGACTACACTGCAATATGCAAACCACTGGTTAGCCGCAAAAATAGGATGGCCAGATTATAGTTTGCCAAGAAGTACTTAAAAGAGCAACCACGGTTCTGGAAAAAGGTCTTGTGGACAGATGAGACAAAGATGACCATATCAGAGTGATAGCATGAGCAATGTATGGAGGAGAGAAGGAACTGCCCAAGATCCAAAGCATACCACCTCATCTGTGAAACATGGTGGTGGGTGTGTTATGGCCTGGGCATGTATGGCTGCTGAAGGTACTGCTCACTTATCCTCAATGATGATACAACTGCTGATTGTAGTAGCATAATTAATTCTGAAGTGTATAGACACATCCTATGTGCTCAAGTTCAAACAAATGCCTCAAAACTCATTGGCTGGTGGTTCATTCTACAGCAAGACAATGATCCCAAACATACTGCAAAATCAACAAAGATGTTTTTCAAAGCTAAAAAATGGTCAATTCTTGAGTGGCCAAGTCAATCACCGATCTGAACCCAATTGAGCATGCCTTTTATATGCTGAAGAGAAAACTGAAGGGGACTAGCCCCCAAACCAAGCACAAGCTAAAGATGGCTGCAATACAGGCCTGGCAGAACATCACCAGAGAAGACACCCAGCAACTGGTGATGTCCATGAATCGCAGACTTCAAGCAGTCATTGCATGCAAAGGATATGCAACAAAATACTAAACATGACTACTTTCATTAACATGACATTGCTGTGTCCCAAACATTATGGTGCCCTGAAATGGGGGGACTATGCATAAACACTACTGTAATTTCTACATGGTAAAACCAAAATGTATAAAAATGGCCTTTATTAAAATCTGACAATGTGCACTTTAACCGCATGTGATCTTTTTCTATTACAAATCTCAAATTGTGGAATACAGAGGCAAATAAATAAATGATGGGTCTTTGTCCCAAACAGTATGTTGCTTAAATTAAAAAAATATATGGTTCTAAAAGTGGTAGACCAACTGTCAACAATGTCTGAAACTATCTGCTCTTCATAACTATACTTTCACTTATCATTACACAAATGCAACAAACATGTATTGTATACAAAAATAAACTGTTATCACATTATCCTTAACAGTGCTAACAGGACATGGCATAACTTTTAGAACCTTGCGCACTGGAGTAAATTCCACTCACTATCACACTAGTTCAGGATCTAAACACGGTGTCTCCATGTGAAGAATAAAAGCAGAGGGCACCCTCGTCTTTGGTCTGTTCTGGCTAGATTGCTTGCTCACCTTAATACATATTTCAGAAATTAAGAAATGAGCCATACAATTGTCAAAATGGCAGTTACTGACCCATGGACTATCTTTGATCGGACTTCACTGGCTTTATCTTGCACTAAACGTTATTCCCTAATCATGTATCTGTACACTATGAATTGCTCGATTGTAATTATGTATTGTCTTTCTGCTGACTGGTTAGCATGCAACAAAAGCTTTTCACTGTACCTCGGTGAACGTAACAATAAACTAAACTGATTAAACGTAGACACAAAATGCTGGAGTAACTCAGCGGGTGAGGTGGCATCTATGGAGAGAAGGAATTGGCGAAGTTTCGGGTCGAGACCCTTCTTCTGAACTGAACTGAACTGATCTTGGGGTTGGTTATATCATGCCGGCCAGAGTAATCCCAAAAAAACACTGAATTGGACAAATTATTTGCCATTATCTAATAACCGCTATTATAAATGTGCTTGCAGATGAAATCAAGATTAAATCTAAGCATAGCTACATTGTTATATTATAAATAGACAATAGATGCAGGAGTAGGCCATTCAGCCCTTCGAGCCAGCACCGCCATTCAATGTGATCATGGCTGATCATCCCCAATTCCGGCCTTCTCCCCATATCCCCCGACTCCGCTATCTTTAAGAGCCCTATCTAGCTCTCTCTTGAAAGTATCCAGAGAACCGGCCTCCACCTCCACTGAGGCAGAGAATTCCACAGACTCACAACTCTCTGTGAGAAAAAGTGTTTCCTCGTCTCCATTCTAAAAATCAAGTCTGTTGACTGAAACCTCATACATAATTAATATTCACTTGGGCAAGATAACAAAAAAATGGATGACATCCAGGAATCCAAGTGCTCCACGTCAAAGAGAGAAACTGTGGGAGAAAGTTTGTGATGAATGATAAAAAAAATATTCTAACTAAAATTATAATGCCGTACTGAATTTAGTACTGAAGCTCAACATCTAAACAATGGATTTTTAATATTTTTTTTATAACTGGAACACCAAAGTTGGTACTTTCCCTCAAAGTCAAATAGAACACAATACCACAACATACCTCAGGTGTCAGCTTTGCTATTGATGTGAACAGCATAGAAACAATCTAGATGCACAAAGAGAAAATTATATGTTAAAATATTTGCCATTCGATTCGGCCTGAACATCAATGACAATGTAAAGTATTGTTACTGAATTACACCAACACAAAAAGGTGCATACATGCTCTGCAAGTCGATTATTGTAGCGACACAGACTGAAGATCAAATTGCAGGTCTGCCTAATGTTGATGCCATCACGGATATGCTGAAACAAAAATGGGAACCCCTGAAAGAGAAAATAAACCCATAAATTCTAAATATTAGAAATGTTTAAAAAATGGCCATGGTATTCAAGCACTTACAATACCACCATTTTGAATAATTACCAAATGATTAATGCAATATGTCCTAAAACAAATGCCTGGACAATGAATTAGCAAAATTCTAAGTTCACCAGTCCAAGTAGTCCTTTGTGGAATCTGGTTGTCATTAATTAAAATGTATCATGAAGCTTGCATTTCACCACATAGACTATCCTGCAGCACTATTTCTCATTCTTATTGCACAACTATTGCAGAAATTACAAAACCATCCTAATTTAATAAATTCATTAAAATGCCATTGTAAATTGTCAGCGAGCACTAAAATGTTACTCTGTAATTCAAAATCCAGTAGATCAGATGCTTCTTTTCTACCATTTATTTTTCTCTGTAATAATATTGTAAACCATTTATAAATATAGATCAGAAACCTTAAGAAACTAGGTCACACTGAAAGAACAAAAAGTAATGCATCGAAACGTTACAAGAAATGAGTTTGTAAATCTCCTTGCCAAGACTAATATTTCTGATCAACAATTTAAATTTATTAGTGATTAATTAGAAATACAATTTAGATTAACTCTTTAAATTATACCATCAAAACAAGGCAAATATTTTAAATTGCTATGGGCAAAGCAATGTTGGTCTATAAGGTCAAGCATTTCTAAAAGAGAAAGAAATATATATCACCAGTTCTATGTCTACTGACGATACCTTGCCTCCTGTCAAGGCAGCCATGTCATTCTGCGACAAAGTCAGATGCCTATTTATAAAAGATTGGAAATAAACCATTAATATTGAGCACTAAATATTAACTGGGATTTGATGCAATATATAAATAAAAATATAGTTTTCAGAAATACAGATTAAAACAAGTTGAACTTTACTGTTAAATTCAAAAATTGCCACAAGCAAAGAAGATAATTAATATTCCAAAATTAAATTGGCGACAGTTCAATTTTCAGGTTACCTCTAGATTGAAAAAAATCTGCAAAAACAGTAGA
Source organism: Amblyraja radiata (assembly GCF_010909765.2). NCBI lineage: Eukaryota > Metazoa > Chordata > Chondrichthyes > Rajiformes > Rajidae > Amblyraja > Amblyraja radiata. Next base: position 8,409,975 of record NC_045963.1, on the reverse strand, counting down.
TGGTTGCGACAAACCAAGTTCTATTAATGCAACGTACCTTTCTGAACGCGACTGCTCTACTAAAAGTGCAATTAAGGCAATCATCTTCTCTAGTGCTGCAGGTCTATACTTCTCTTCTGTTAAAGATAAAATGTCTTCCTCTTCCTCTTCCTCCTCACCTTCTTCTTCAGATAATACCTCAACTTGTGGTTGGGGGAATTGCTAAAGTTTTTAAAATATAAAATGACAGCAACGTTCAGATAATAAATGGTATTGTTTTATCACCTATTTAATTGTACATGATGTGGGAATGTCTGGAAATTATTAAAAAATTGGACGTTTGTGATGTGATTAACCCAAGTCTTACATAGTGGAAGAGGATGATGAAAAAATAGGCCAACAGTGTTGGTATTTTAAGGGTCATGTTCAAAGAGGCAGCAATCAGATTATGGAAGCGTTTAGATAATAAGGTGTAGTTACATGGAGCAAAGATTTAAATAAATGTTTGTATCAGGATGAGGGCAATGAAATTGATCAAAGGATAAGATGGCATTCCTATACAGAATATATAGGAGTATGGCTTTCTAAGCACAGAAAAGTCCCAGCTATCAGACAGATAGAGGCAACTGGAAATAACACAATTAATGATTACAAAGTAAAGTAGGTTACTGGAGAATAATTGAAAAATGTAAAATCCAGATTCATACTACTGGGCTGTAAGCTGCCCAAGCGAAATACGAGATGCTGTTCATCCAATTACACTGGTAAGGCCTGAATAAACAGACTTGTTTGAAAAAATCACCACTGCTGAATGAGATTTTCTTTGTGTCCCGGTCTGGCCATATTTAAGAGGGTGACTGGGTACTACATGAAAGCTTAATTGAGGGTACAGGCCAAACACACAAATTACTCGAACAATTGGTGCCACAAGTAGGGTACTGCACAGAATGATCAACAACAATGCGGCTTATGATTGGGTGGTTGCATATAATTTAACTCTATAGTTAGAGGAAGAGATCCCATATTATTGTCAGGCGACCATAGCTTTTGGTACGAAAATAAAAAATTGGAGGAAAAAGAATGCGTGGTGACATTGCTTGGCAAGATTGGCGAGGGGCAAGACATCAGGCACAGATGTAGAAAGGTAAGACACAAGGTACTGGTGGGTAAGGCAACAGGTACTGACACGGAGAAGTAAGAAATCAGGTACTGATGCTGAGATGGGTTGACAAGGGTTGCTTATGTTGGGCAAAAATTGCACGATGGTATAAATTAATACAAAATATTTAGTAGGGCGTGTGACGTACAGACTAAGGTTACCAATATAAAAAGTGAGACATCAAACGGGATCCATAGCACAAACAAATCAATCACAATAAAATGCAATTAAAAAAGATGATAATTAAGAGAGTATACGCCCACATGAAAGCTAGATTGAGGGTGCAGTCCAAAGACACAAATCCCTACAATAGTACGTATAAAACTTTAATAACCTTGTATAGCAAAATGACCATGCTTATCAACAATGCAGATTAAAATAAGGTACGAGGTTTTTTAATGTGCACATTCTACAAAAGCTCAAACTTAAGAAATGACAACAAATTCAGTTGTGTGGAGAAAGGGGAATTAAGAAAAGCCAAAATAATTATTTTTAAAATAAAAAGAAAGAACACAAAAAAATAGCACTGCATAAAAGCAGTTTGTTCTACAACCATATTGCCATGTCTGAAAAGTTCTTACGTTTTCTGGTCCCTTTGTTCCCATGTAAAAATGTACCATTGTTGATATTGCTTGCAAGGACAAAAGAAACTGACTCTGAAACAATTAAATAACACATTGTTAGTAGGATCTTATGAAAAAAAAATGTACATTTTAATTACCCCTCCTTCAAATGCTATTTAATACTTTATGCATCCGTTTCATTTACCTCTTCTTCGCCCATTTTGGCAAACTCAAACAAGAATGCAAAATATTCGGTGAGATGTTTGCTGTGAGGTTTGACTCCATGCTCCATTATAGATAAGAGCGTCTTCACAAACCTAGTTACACATGAACGACTTCCAATATCTTCTACTGGACCATCCATATCATCAGAACTACAAAAGCAGAAATTGAGATGCATTAACTATATTGTCTTGGTCATCGAATAATATTCTAAAACAATATGTTAAATAAAAACTAAGGTTACATTTTAAAATCTAAAAATTTTAACTTTTGATATTTTTGCCTGAAAATTAATGTTCATAACTGAGCAATAACTTTGCGATTTTATCCTTAATCTGCAAACTGTATATCAATTCCAGCAAGGAATAAAGGGACTGAATCTGGACACAACAATGCAATCATTAAAAAGAGCTGTCCAATAACTTTTAGTGTCATACTTGAGCATTTAGAGTAGAGTACTTTGAACACTTAAATAGAGTAACTACATTTCATTGCAGTTAACTACATTGTAAAAGAACAAAATAACACAAACCTTTGAGTAATAAGTATAAACAAATATAGTTTTTACAATGGATATGGGATACCTTTCTAAGCCACTTTATTTAAAAAGCCAAAGAAAGTGAGTCACTATTTGATCTAGAAATGGAGAATTAACCTGAGTGGAATAGGGCAAAAAATATGGAGTTACATCAAGGCAATAATGAGCATTGTAATGACCAGAATAATGACAATAATTGCAGATGCTGGAATCCAATAATAAAAGCAGGAAAGAGGGGAAACACAGCAGCTTAGGTAATATATAGGGAATGATGAAGAGTTAATTGTTTCGCTTCTGACTAGGGGCATTTGAAAGGTTAACTCTTTCAACAGATGCTGTCTGATCAGCTGAGTATTAGGACCATTTTCTGTGAACGTTATATTTTGCTTACTAATCAAGAAGGAATCAAGTATGAGCAAAACCAGTTGGACCGAAGAAAAGCGATCTTGGAGCTGAGAACAGAATTTATAAAGATAAAATGGGCAATAATATTAGCAACATATAAGGTACAACAACACTTGTTAATGCTTAAAAGACCTCAGCAGGGGGCAATTAAACCTCAAAAAGGAAAGACTAAAACTTGTGAACTCTCAATGATGATTAAAGATGTGCGGGAACAACTGACAATAGGAAAGATGCAGAGAAGTTCATGATAAGAGAGACAATAAAGTAATTAGGCAGCAGTAAAAAATAAGCATGTATCAAAGCTTAATTCGAGCACACTGAAGAGTAGTACATATAGTTACCATATTATAAATAAAAGGATGTAGATGCACTGCAGAAAGTGTAGAGAAGGTTCACAAGAATTATGACAGAATGCAAAAATATATCAGGACAAGATGAAAAGAATGGGCTTCTTTTCTTGGGAAAAGACTGAGGAAGACACAAGCAAGGTCTTTAAACTTATATAAAGTTTTGATAGAGTGGATACAGAATATTTCCATTTATGGGGAGAGAACATAATTCGAGGTTGTCAACATATAGGATGGTCACCGATTAAGAATTTAAAGTCGTTCTTCGGAACGGTCCTTCCATAGCTGGGATGTGGTCAGAATCATCTCTATCCAATTGCGGACATTGGACTTGGTGTTGGGGACAGTTGCATTGCAATGCTGAGATTGATAGTCTGCGCTCTGTATCTCTGGTAGACCTCTGGTAAACCTATTATACTTGAGTTTGGCATGCTTGCATTTATGTTTAGAATTATTTGATTTGATTGGATAGCACACAAAGATTTTCACTGTAACTTGGTACAAGTGATAATAATAATAATAATAATAAAACCTAAAAATCAAAACCTAAAAACCTATAAAGTTATTTATTCAAAGAGTAATGAGAATGATAAACTTACTAACACTGCAGTGGGTGAGACCTTTAAGGGAAGGCTAGAAAAGCATTGGAGAGGGAAGGAAATAGTGGGTTACACAAGCAAAAGAAAAACATTTATTTTGGGTGACATAGTAGGAAAAGCTCACTGCCAGAGACCTGGATTCAACCCACATCTCGGGTGACGTCTGTGTGGAATTTGCACATTTTCCCTGTGACTGGATGGATTTCTTCTGTGTGCTCCAGTTTCCTCCCAAATCTCAAAGATGTGTGCATTTGTAAGTTCATTGGCCTCAGTTAAAAAAAAAAACTTCCCCTAATGTGTAGGGTGTGGATGAGAAAGTGGGATAACATAGAAATAGTGTGAAAGGTGTGATCGATGGTCGACGTGGACTCGGTGGGCCAAAGGAACCGTTTCCATGCTGTATGTCTAAACTAAATCAAACATGACTTTGCTTGAGTGGATTATAAACACTACTATGGACGACCAAGACTAAAGGGTTGTTTCTGCGCGACAAATCACATTTATGCAAGTCTGGTAATCTCATGGTGGTATACCACTGAAGGTCCTTGCTATAGTTGAAAGATCGAGGGGCAATAAACTTTAAAAATACAATTAATGTTTGTTTTAATTCCTTTATTCGACTTTAAAAAAAAAGCTTTACCATATTAAACAGAATTATGCAAATACAACGGAAGAAATAAGCATTCACAGACAGAAGACAGTGCTGGAAAAACTCAGCGGGTCAGACAGCATCTCTGGAGAACATGGATACCCAAGCATATTGGGTGTTGTTCCTAAAGTTTGTCTGTGGCTTCACTTTGACAATGGAGGAGGGCCAAGACAGAAAGGTCAGTCGAGGAATGGGAAGATGAGTTAAAATGGTTAGCACCCGGGAGATCCAGCAGGCCTTCGTTGACCGAGCGCAAGTGTTCAGCGAAACGGTCAGAGTCTATGCTTGGTCTCGCCGATGTACAGGAGGCCACATCGGGAACACACCGGATGCAGTAGATGAGGAGAGAAAAGGTGCATGTGAACCTCTGGATCAGTTGGAAGGATAGCTAAGGTCCCCAGATGGAGGTGATGGAGGAGGTACAAGGTTAGTTGTTGCATCTCCTGTGGTTGCAGGGGAAATTACCTGGGGAGGGGGTGGTTAGGTTGGGAAGGGACGAGTGAACCAATGAGTTGCTGAGGGAGCGGTCTCTGCAGAAGTTGGAAAGGGGTGGGGATAGGAAGATGTGACCAGTAGAGGGATCACGTTGGAGGTGATGGAAATGTCGGAGGATGATTTGTTGAATGTGGAGGCTGTTGGGGTGAAAGGGAAGGACCAGGGTAACTCTATCCTTGTTCCACGCTGGGGGCAGGGGGAGCAAGAGCCAAACTACAGGACACATGGGTGAGGGGTCCATCTAACCATTTTAACTACGTAATCCTCCCTCTCTCCCTTCTTCCATCTTATAAACCCCCCACCCCTTCTCTCCATGTGCCAAACCTTGACTCGCACCCATTTCACCCCACTCCCCTCACGTTTATCAACGTATTAGCTGTGTAGGAAGGAACTGCAGATGCTGGTTTAAACCGAACATAGACGAAATGCTGGAGTAACTCAGCGGGATAGGCAGCATTTCTGGAGGGAAGGAATGGGTGACGTTTCGGGTCGAGACGAAAAGAGGTCGGGTCTGAAGAAGGGTCTCGACCTGAAACGTCACCTATTCCTTCTCTCCAGAAATGCTGCCTGTCCCTCTGAGTTACTCCAGCATTTTGTGTCTATCAACGTATTGCCTGCCAGGCCTTGAACTGTCCTTCGTCTTACAGCTTTCTTCCCCTCCCTATGATCAGTCTGAAGAAGGGTCCTGACCCGCAATGCCACCTATGAGATGCTGCCCGACCCTTTGAGTTACCCCAACATTTTATGTGTGCTTTTGTAGACCAGCATCTGCAGTTCCTTGTTTCTATAGAAGATAGAAGCTAAGTTCACAAACTGCAAACAAATCCATTCAAAAGCTACAAGATGAGGACAACTGATGGAGGCAACAAGACTAACTGGCTGAGGCTTAATAGGAAACCGCCACCCACTTACAGCAGAGTACATCTGACATGATTGCTCAAAAAGTTAAAGATATAGCACTGTCTGTGTTGGAATGTTAATATTAAAAACCAAATATTCATTCTGCAGAGCACTTTTAAAGATTACTCACATACAACCAGAATCCATCCTCGTTACTCACAGGGAGATTTACTAATACAATGCTGCTTTAATGTGCAGCACTGTTAAGTGATATTTGGGCATCAAACCTATGCCACTGCATTATGTAATAGCCTTCGGATATCGTGCTTGGTGGCTGAGCCAAACCAGACCATGATGGAGAAGGTGAGGACAGGCTCTACGATGGCCGTATAGAATTGGACCACAGTCGTTGCCTGTGTCAGATTGTGTTTCCTCAGCTGCCACAGGAAGTACATCCTCGGTTGGGCCTTTTTGAGTCGATGGTTGCCTCCCATTTAAGGTCCTTGGAGAGGGTTGTGTCTTTCGTAAACTTGAGAAGCTTGACAGAAGAGTCTGTGGAGGTGCAGTCGTTGGTGTAGAGAGAGTAAAGGGGAGGGGAGAGTACACAGCCTTTCGGTGCTCCTATGCTGAGGGTCTGCGGGTCCGAGATGTGCTTTCCCAGCCTCACATGCTGCTTCCTGTCTGTCAGGAAGTTGATGACCACTGACAGAGGGGTTCAGGCAGAATCAATTGGAAGTATTTGGAGTGTAGTAGCTCTGGCACAATGGTGTTGAATGCAGAGCTAAAGTCAACAAACAAAATCCTTGCATCGGTCCCTTGGTGGTCTAGGTGCTGGAGGATGAAGTGCAGGCCTAGGTTGACAGCATCTATTGGCCCAGTATGCAAACTGCAGAGGGTCTTGAGGGTAGAGGGGGAAACATTGTCTGGTCCTGGAGATTTCTGGCTTTTCTGTCTTCTGAATAACCTCTCCACTTCCTCAATTTCTAGTGATGGAGAAGTGGCCAGACTGATGTTGGGCAGCAAACAGAGAGTGGGTAGTGAACGTGGGCCCAGATTGGAGTCAGGCTGTGAGTAGGTGTGGAGTGGTGATTGGGGAGGGGGGGGGGGGGGGGAGGGGATATTTATCAAACCTGCAGTAGAACTCGTTCAGGTCATTGGTCCGCTGACCATTGTCTAAGGAGCAGGAAGATTTTCTCTTGCAGCTGGTGATGGAAGTTGGAAGTGCTTTCACAAAGAGCAGCATAGTTGAAGAGCAGATACATAAAAGGCCTGGTTTGGCTCAGCCACAAAGCACGACATCCGGAGGCTACAGCAAATCGTCCGATCAGCTGAGAAGGTTGTTGGCTGCAACCTTCCCTTCATTGACGAACTGTACACTGCAAGGGTCAGGAAGCGAGCGGTTAAGATCATCTCTGACCCCTCTCACCCTGGCCACAAACTCTTTGAATCACATCCCTCTGGAAGGTGACTCCGGACTGTCAAAGCCATCACAGCCAGACATAAAAACAGCCTTTTTCCACGAGGAGGTCTACTCAATAACCAAAAGTCTGTAGCCTCATTGTGCTTTATTTTATTTCATTCACATGTTTAAACTGTAATGTCTTATTATTAATGTTTAATGCTTTATGTGTCATTCTTAATTGTTACTGTATGTTGTGTTGTTACTTGCGAGTGGAGCACCAAGGCAAATTCCTTGTATGTGTACATACTTGGCCAATAAACCTATTCATTCAGTTGGCCTACCAGTTGCATTTATCACTGTAAACTTGCAAAAGCATCGAATATAGAACATCAAAGGGCTTTTTGGAAATCAAAGTACCCATTTTTCTGTTAAAAAAAATGCTTTCCTCACTGACCACTTTACTTTTGCAAAGAAGGCAGGTCGGTCATGTTCCTCCATAGTTTCTCATTGTGATTTCCAGCATTATTATGCAGATAACCAAGTATATTCTTGCCGATTAACTGAAAGCATTGAAACTTGCATATGGAAAATATAAATATTCTACTTCTCCAGTTCAGTTTGTCCACTCAAAATATCAGTGAATTATAATTGAATAGAATCAAACATAACTTTGAATTCAAATCAATCTTTTCTACTTGTATGCACAGGGTTAGGTTCAAGCAGACATTCAGGAAAGGATTAGGAATCAGAAACTAGGGCATGGATTTCCTGGCAGGAACTACACATGCTGGCTTTAGTTATATTAATCTGTAAATCCCTAATAGATTCTGGCAATCTACCATGGTGCTGCCCAACTGTTGTATTGACATCCATTTGTAAATTGTCAGAGAATGTATTTACATAAAATTTTGCGTTATACACCAAAAAAATGCTGATAAATGCAAAAACACAGAAAGAAAGTGCATTTATAAAACTCAGATGCAGTGGAAAAGGGATCAGAAATCGCAATTCAATTCTATTGATATTTTACATGTGGGGGCCTGTTATTATTGGTCCCTTCTTTTAAGGCCCCTATGAAGGATATCCGGAGGAAACAAGTGGTTCTACAGTAAAATAAAACACTACACATGTATGAGATAATGGGCGACTGCACCAGAGTTAGATGGATGGTGGGTTGAGTGCTAGACCTCTGGTCCCTTAGTGGGATTGGCTGCCACAAATGTGTTGAGGGTGAAGAACCAGATTACTACTATTCAGTCTGGCCTCTGTTGTTTAACACTGTCATTTATTTTTTTGACGTGGCATTTTAGGGTCCTCTGACACCTCTTCCGACCTCATCTACTGTTTCAGGTATATATTTTCAGGGTTTTGTTTGTTGATTTTAGCTCTGCATTCAACACTATTGTGCCAGACCTACTACACTCCAAACTTTCCGGGTTGACTGTGCCTGAACACCTCTGTCGGTGGATCACCAGCTTCCTGACAGACAGGAAGCAGCATGTGAGGCTGGGAAAGCACATCTCGGACCCGCAGACCATCAGCATAGGAGCACCGCAAGGCTGCGTACTCTCTCCTCTCCTCTACTCTCTCGACCAATGACTGCACCTCCACTGACTCCTCTGTCAAGCTCCTCAAGTTTGCGGACGACACAACCCTGATTGGACTGATCCAGGATGGGGAGGAATCTGCCTACAGACAGGAAGTGTCACAGCTGGCGTCCTGGTGCCATCTCAACAACCTGGAACTCAATGCTCTTAAGACAGTGGAATTATTGTAGACTTTAGGAGAGCTCCCCCTCCCCTCATCCCACTCACCATCAACAACACCACAGTCACATCTGTGGAGTCTTTTAAGCTCCTGGGAACAATCATCTCCAAGGACCTTAAGTGGGGGGCTACCATCGACTCCAGTCAAAAAGGCACAACAGAGGATGTACTGCCAGAGGCAGCTGAGGAAGCACAATCTGCCACAGGCAATGAAGGTCCAATTCTATATGGCCATCGTAGAGTCTGTCCTCACCTTCTCCATCATGGTCTGGTTTGGCTCAGCTACCAAGCACGACACACAGAGGCTGCAGCGAATCGTCCGATCAGCTAAGAAGGTTATTGGCTGCAACCTTCCCTCCGTTGACAAACTGTACACTGCAAGGGCCAGGAAGCGAGTGGGCAAGATCATCTCTGACCCCTCTCACCCTGGCCACAAACTCTTTGAATCACTTCCCTCTGGAAGGTGACTCCGGACTGTCAAAGCTGCCACAGTCAGACATAAAAACAGCTTTTTTCCTCGAGTAGTAGCTCTACTCAATAACCAAAAATCTGTAGCCTTATTTTGCTCTGGTATTTTATTTAATTCACATGTTTTATTATTAATGTTTAATGTTTTATGTATCATTTGTAGCTGTCACTGTATGTCATGTTGTCATTTGTAGGCGTTGTTAATATCAGAAAAGTTTTGGGGAGAGAAAATAGCTCAGCTCTCTCATCTTTTCTGTTACACTGCCCGAGACTAATCCATAACCATAACATTGGATACATTCAATAATTGATAAAGGATTCTAAAATGCAGCCTTTACTAAATATATTCAGATATAGAGAAGTGATTGTCATTACCCATCTTCCATTCCTGGCTGTAAGTAGAGATGTGCATGTACTGGTCGGAGTCGCTGAATCACGTGAATGCATAGACGCTGGAACATCTGCAGAGCCCAAAGTAAGGTTTGAAGGGAAAGGTTTTAATAATCATATTTTATTGAGTGAAACAATTTAATTCCTGATAGTTTCTATTCAGAGCAAGCTTGAACTTAATACTAATTCATAAATCAGTACAACATGAGGAAACTGTATCGTAAAAATGATCTATTCGTTAGATGTACTACAACTGATATTAAACACTTCATACCTGTCTCACAATCTGATTTGGACACTTGATAAGAATTTGCATTGGCCACCAATCATCATCAGCCATTCGATCCAAAAACCACTACACAGATAAAATACCAAGATATAATTTTGAAATTACACAAAAATAAAGTTTCCATTACTTTTGAAAGTTTCATTTAAACAATTCTCACTATCCCATTAACAATGAAACGGACATAACCACACGACCAAATAACCAGATCGAAGTTCAGGGCCTGCAATGCTGCAGAAATAGTTTTATACCCTTCCCCAGATCTGTGTCTCGACACAATCCTGTCTTGGAGGTCTACGGACAATTCCTTTGTCTTCATGGTTTGGTGTTTGCTCTGACGTGCACTGTCAACTGCGGGACCTTACATAGACAGGTGTGTGCCTTTCTAAATCATGTAAAATCAATTTAATTTACCACTTGTGGACTCCAATCAAGTTGGAGAAACATCTCAAGGATAATTAATGGAAACAGGATGCACCAAAGCTCAATTTTGAGTGTCATAGCAAAGGGTCTGAATACTAATGTAAATGTGACATTTCAGTTATTTCTTTTTAATTACTTTGCAAAAATTTCTAAACACCTGTTTTCACTTCTTCATTCTGGGGTATTGTGTGTAGATTAATGATAAAAAAAAGAATTCAATCCATTTTAGAATAAGGCTGTAACATAACAAAATGTGGAAAAAGTGAAGTGGTCTGAATAATTTCTGAATGCACTGTATGTCCCTCACAGCACCATTTCCATACTAGTTCTCAGCCTATGACTGTTAACGAGCCACTTTCTTCCCATTACCATGTTTCATAACAAAAATGGAAAGTACTGGAAATCTGAAGCTGATCAAATAGCATCAATGTAGAGATAAATGGAGTTGACATCACAGCTCAAAGATCCTTCATCAGAACCAGACAAATTAAAAAACAAGCATGTAAAGTTGCAGAGACTGGGAGAGTTCAAGAAAATAGATGGACAGTTTGTGAAAGGATGGAAACTTTCTGTCCACAAAAAGGTTAATTATGGATGCTAGGTCTCTTCCTGCAAAATATTTTTCACATAATCTGAATTTTAACAAATAGGCACTACTTAACTGTAATAAAATTCTTGAAATGTCAATTTTATGTAACTTGTTGAACAATAAATAAATTAATATTGTACTTGTATGTCTCTCATAAATTGAGTTAATTTGACTATTTTAAGTTACCCAATGAGCATTATCATCTTAACTGTGGCAATTTAAGCAAAGCCATTTTTATTAGCACTAGTAGTGCCACGATATTGTTTAAAACATTAAGCCATACAGTACCAATTGGAAGAAAGTTGTTGAGAAAGTAGGTTTCTCACCTCACAGGCTGCCTGGCTGTTGTTAAACTGTTTTGTCAAAAGTTCAATCCATTGCAACATAGTGGGCTATTAAATAAACAAATATGTTCAACTTGAATATGCATACATCTGAGAGCTAAAATCGACAAGCTGGCCAATAAATAAAGAAAGAGTTACGCAGTCAATGTATACATTTGCTAATACATTTCCCCTTCACTGCAAAAATGCTTTGGTCAATCAATCCCCAAACAGCCATGTTAAGTGTGTCGATTTGATGCAGGATATTGAGAATTCACAGAAACCACATAGAAAAATATTATTTCCTCTCATATCAAGGCATGCATCAATAATTCACATCTTTAGGAGATACCTTCCCACTTTATACATGATCAGCAACTAGATTACAGTAAATACGTCAAATGCCTGCACTACACTATTCTGTTGATTCCAGTAAATTGCAATGCAATGTGATCCCACAGAGAGGTGGACCCAAATGTGCATCTGGACTCCACAAAGTTTTAGCAAACATCCCAAATACATTCATATCTAACAGCAATGCCCAAGAAAGATAGTTAACTTTCTTCACTCCATGTGTTCACTAATACTGGTCTTCTACCTAATCTAAAAATATTGGAAACATAGATGTTGACCTTGGCTCTGAACAATATTTTTTTTCAGGCTAATGGAGAACTGGAGCTATATTTTTTATTGTAGAGCAATTTCACTAAATTGTATAAAGAAATATAATATTCCATAAATACTGTATTAAAAATGAAATTAAATTCAGTAAATACCTGCACCGTGTTTATGTACTATACTATGTGTGTGTGTTTTATACTGATATATTTAAAAAATGTGCACTTACCTTTTCTTTGGAGTGGATAAAGGTTTCCAGGACGAAAGAGGTACTTAGCTATGATCAAAAACAAATACATTTCAACAATGTAGAAACAAGGAACTTACAAAAATAAACAAAGTGCTGGAGCAACTCAGCAGATCAGGGAGCATTTCCAAAGAACATAGATGTTTCCCTTCTTCAGACTATGTATGAGAATACAAAAATATAGTCTAAAATATTTTTTAAATGTCCTGAAACTGCTGATGAGAACAGTGTAGTTGCTGTATGAAACAGTGATCTTTACTCTGGCCTAATGCAACTCTCTTGACACTTCTTCGTACCTCTATTAAGACAGTAACCACATCACTGTCGACCTAGCCACTGTTTCCCATTGACCTTAGCACCGTGAGCGATTTCCTAAGGTGCTAGATGTATATCAATGCCCATGAATGATTCAGAGCACCCACCCACACTGAGTCGCTAAACCACATTGCTTCTCCTTCTTGCTGAGGATCCACAAGCAGGACTGTCCAGGCAGATTCATCATTTCAATGGCAACACTCAGACACTATCTCCTCAACAGTTGACTCAATTGTTTCACTTCTTAGCTGGTCCCTTTTCCCTTACACCCATGACACTTCCATGCAAATAACCAGGTCTCACCTTCGCAGTCATAAGGGATACAGCCTTTGGATCAGGTAACGTGCTTGGGATGCTGCTGCACAACTGCCACATGAATCTGAAATTGTAGAATTTTTATTAAGCAATTTGCATTATAATGCCAACATGATTCTGTAATGGTCTAGACGTGATCTAATGTTGCAAAACACTCACCCAAAGTAAGTATGTTCAAAGATATTCTTGTCCTGGAGAAACTGCATGTTGTCATGCCAGATCCACTAGATTAAAAAAGATATGATCACCAAAAACACTCTTGGAAGATGGATGCTTGAAGTTTTATTTTGCATAAACATTGAGATTTTGAGGTTTGCTTTGCCCTCTTCTTAAATGTTTTCTCTTTAAAAAAAATAAATTCTTCAGTAGCATATCCCTTCTTTAATCACACTAGATTGTGAAACCTCTCTCCTCTGTTCAGCCTGCCTTTCTCTAGATCCATTCTTCACAAACTGCTGCCATGATATTTCCATTAACCTTGCTCACCCTAAGCTGCAGCCAAACCACCTGAATCTACAGTGCTCCACTCACTATATCGAACCCCAATATTATCAAACTTGATGATGTGAAGTTGCTGTATGGCACATTGACTTTTATCCTGGCTTGAATGCAAGCCCTTCTTCATACTTCTATTATGACAACAACATCACTTAATAACTAGCCACCATTTCTCAGACATTCAGTGATCTTAGCTTGAGCGATCGTCCTTATCCTTTCCCATCCTCAGGCTCCATATCACTCAGAGCCAACTTCTACTTTCTGCTGAGGATCCACAAGCAGGACTGTACTGGTAGAGTCATTGTTTCAATGATGATCTTCAGAAGTAAAATCTTCAAAACATGACTGAATTGGTTCATCTCTTATCCAGCCCCTTTGTCCTTACATCTGATGCCCTCAATCACTAGTGATAGCTTTTAGCTTCCTGGTCCCAAACAAAAAGGAAGACCAGTCGTACATCCAATCCCTCTAATACCTCACAGCAGGAAAACCCTGCAAATCTTTCCTGAACAAGATCCAAGCAGTGCCCTTCCCTCAATCCCCATATTGCCCATCTCCTTTACCACACTTCTATGCTCGGCTACACTGATTCTTGCATTGAACACCTTATCCTTTGACCATATTTACGCCTTCTAAATTAGCTGTGTAGTTCCCAGAACCTGCAAGGGTCCAAGTTATTTCTTTCTCTTTGGGAACTGGTGGAATGGCCATCGTTTCTGTTCTACTCAGAGCTTCCTCCCTCGTCCCTTTTACCATTGAGTCATACAGTGTTGAAACTGACCACAGTGTTTCCACGCTTCTTGTCAACCATGGCTATTCCTCCAGTATGGTTGACAAGGCTCTTAAATCTTGTCAGTTCCAATATGTACTCAGACTTAGAATAAATAGTCAGTCTTTTTTCCAAGGTGGAAATGTCAAATACTAGAGGCCATAGGTTTAAGGTGAGAGGGAAATAAATTCAAGGAGATAAGCAAGGCAAATTTTTATTTTACACAGAGAACGGTAGGTGCCTGCAAGGTGCTGGACCAAGTAGAAGCAGATATGGTAGCAGCTTTTAAAGACATTTAGACGGACACCGGAACAGAGAGGGAAAAGAAGGATATGGACCATATGCAATAGGGCATCATGGACACTACAGACATGGTTGGCCAAAGGGCCTGTTTCCGACCTGAACTTTTCTGTATTTTATGATTACCTCTGCATATATCTCCAACCAATTTAAGAATGATAAAATATCGTTTATTTTCCCTTGAACATTGTTATTATTTTTTAATATGTAGGCTCAATAGGTCACAAAAAGATTACATTACCTCCAAAAGTTCTGGTGAAACATCAAAGCTGTATTCCTTCCCATTTTCTTCTTCTGTCTCCACTCGTTTGTAGAACAGCATATATGCACTGTGTGTCTAAGACCAAGATATTGTTTCAGCAGCTAATACCTTCAGATATTTCTTCTCTAACTGATGGATTAAATGGCGATATATTGGGCATGGTGTGTAAATGTCAAGGAAATTACTGGAATGAGCTACCTAATCTTCCAAGAAAAGGTTTCAGATGAACACGTGATGTGGAAGATATTAAAAAAAATCCTGAATGCCACATGAACTTGTCATCAACACACCATTAATAATTTAAAATATCTTCCGAGATATTTTCATGCACCCTATTGCTCGTCACTAAACAATTTCTATGGAGAAAAATAAGGATTTATCTTTTGCAGATTTCTTACCCTTCCAAGTTGAGAATGGAGACATTATGGACACGGGTATGTGAACAAGAGGTGTGCATGCATGTGATCAGCAGATCTCATATCATCACTGATGTGGCTTTGGGAGGAACTTCCCCAAAATTAGATCTGTAGATTGTGATTATTGTGTGTAGTGAGTGGCCTTTAAACACTGCCCTTGTTTTGAATTTCCCCCAAACTTATCTTTTCCAGATTTAGGAGGCTGGGAGTGGAAAAAGGCCACTGAGTCAAGTGGTAGCAGGGTCTCAAGCACCACAATCAGTTGAGGCATGAGGGCTGAAACTACGCCCACCCAACAAAAACACAGAAAATCTTTACAAAACTACAGTGCCCCATCCCAACATTGATGCACAGGAAAAGCATCCAGAAACATTTTCTGGAAATAAACTTTTTAGAAAATAAAATAAAAGGCAGTCCCCAGGTTATGCAAAGGTTCTGTCCTTGAGAACTGTCTGTAAGTTGGTGTCTCCATATGTCAGAAACGTCCGTTGTAAGAACAGCCCATCACCTGCATAAGAGGGGGATGACAGACAGCCCTGCTTGCGACTGCGGACATCCAGACCAGACCATCGCACACATCGTGAATGACTGCTCACTGAGACTTTTCCCTGGTGGCATCAAAGCCATTCACCCAGTAACTGTCCTGGCCTGGATGTCTACCCTTGATCTACAACTTTAGGCTGTGCACGCCATACGCAAGAAGAAGAAACTTCCATTTTTTACAGCTACTTAACTCATATCCCTCTACATACACTTGTTACAATTCTTTCATTTCATTGAATAAACACCCCAATACTGCCCATAATTAAACTAATGGAATGTATAGATTATCCAGTCATTGTTTTCTTTTTTCTTGCCAACACCACCCAAGAAAATGAATTGCTTAACCTGGCACAATTTCCAAGAACAGGTTTTCCTGCCCTACTGTTGAACACATTGGAGTTTCAACCAGTGGTGCTAGATCAGGAAGTCACCAGAGGAGAGCATGGCCAGCAAGCTCAGAACATCAGGGTTAATGTAGGAGCCCTGAAACTTCCCACCAATATGAAACCACCAGCAAACAGCAATATCCGGGACATAGCTTTTTTTTCTCCCTGCATGCTAATTTGACTTACCTTTCCAAATGTTGAATTTGAAACATAATGATGCCATACTGAGAGATAGTAAATGAGAGTTAAAAAGTGAAGCTAAATGTGCCTCCAATACCTCATCATCCACTTGGGTGAATTCAAATGTAATAAATTGGAATATTAGCACTGGATTTTGTGAAGATAATTTGCAAATTACTTGTACTGACATCAATTCTACTGGAGTCTCTTAATCCACTAGAGATAGATTTAAAATATTAGTTTGTGGATGGCTAAATCAATGTCAACCAGGATTTCAGAGCTACGCAAATCCAGAAGTTATTATTGGTTTTGTGCTAAATTGACCCCACACACATGTTTACAGTATCATTACAACCATAAAATTCAGACTAATATTGTCCTCCTTTCTTCCAGTAAAATTAGATGTTGCAAATGACCTTCTGAACATATTTTACAAAGATTTTTTCAAATAAATAATTTTGCATCCTTTGTTTTGTCTCAAACACATCCATATTATATCCTATTTGTTTCCTCATTTCCAATTTTCTTCCTTTCACCTACCTGTCACCAGAGCTGCCAAGTTTTGTCAGAGCATTTCAGTATTCTAGTACCTGAAAATCAGTATTTTGCTGAGGAAATCAGTTTTTTTACGCAGTGCCATTTTGCTAATTTTTTTTTTGTGTGCAGTCATACCCATGTAAGAGTACAAGAATGCATAACTTTGCAACCAATTGACATGTCTTCTACATAGCTTACTTGACAGTGCATTCATTGCCATCTCTTTGTATACTGCTGTTTGAACGGCTGCTTCCTGCTTTTAGCACCAAATGGTGATGTAGAAGCCATTTTGGAAGCATCTCTCCCTCCCTCTCTCTCTTCCTTCCCCTTGACCCCACCCGCCGTTCTGTAAAATCAAGGCCAATCCCAATGTAACTGCAATCCCACTGGTAACCTTTCACCACTAGGCTTATCCACTGCCTGAAAAAAGAATCAAAGGCTCAACTTCCACTGAGAAAGAGAATTCCAAATTCTCATTATACGAGAATTTTCCTGAACAGTCTGTGACCCATAGCGCTGTGTAAAGCCCATAGCGCTATGTTTAAAGCCCATAGCGCTCCAGCCGGTAGCGCTATATTTAGAACCCACAGCACTTCGTTTAAATTCCCACACATTAAACTGACAGCGCTCTGTTTAAACCTGAAGCAGTACAGGCAGCGACTCTGGAGAGAAGGAATGGGTGACGTTTCTGGTCGAGACCCTTCTTCAAACTGAACTCAACTCCGTATTTAAAATCCATATTTAACAACACAAAATCGTACAACAGTATTCCAATCGCATTTCCGTACAAAATACAGAAAATCCGTACTATTTGGCAGCTCTGTGTAACCACAACTCTCGCCCCTACTTTTGACTCTAAGATGTCAAAAGTTAAGAAAAAAGCATTGCGAAAAACATACAATCAACAGATAATTTGATTGCCCCCAAAAAGTAATTAAAAATATATTTAATGCACAACTGGTTATTCCCTATATGATTTATTTACCTTTTCAAAGGAAAAATCCATGAACTTGTCTGTGACCGAATCATAGGTTTTGGTCTAAATTAAATAAAAACAGTAAACCTTTTCAGTATTCAATATTATGAAAATTGCAAATTGAGCTACCCAATTTGTTAACATTTGTTCGATAGAATAAATTGCAGGAAAATCTCAAAGTAACATGTCAACACAAAACACTTGGCACTGTATAAATTTTCACCATTCTTTTCCTTATTTCTATCAGGTATCGAGAGATAATTACAGGAATCTTCCTGCACTTATTTGATGGTGCAGGGAACAACAACTGATGCTAACCTGGCTCTCATTCAGGCAATTCCCAGTAGAAATCAACAGAAGCATGACCACTAACCCTCTTCATACCTCCCCATTGTTGCTAAATGTAGCATTATTCTATCAACCTTTTTTGACCTGTTGAGTTTATGCCAGTTAACAGAGTAGCCCCAGTCCCTTACTATTTTGCCCGTGATCTATTTTCCCATTTTGTGTCAGTATAGTGAAGAAAGAATACAAATGGAAGAACGTTAGGCCAGAACAAGTGAACAGTTCTCATCATAATGTTCAAGGGAGCATATGGGGGCACAAGAACACATCCAGATGCAATTTAGTGGGTTGTTGCCAGTATTCAAGTTAAGAAGTGAACAGTTGGACTGGAGTGGTCTTTTTTGAAGACCTGAAGATGGGTGGCAACTTGAAACTTGCAGTCTGTAAGGCTAGTGGGGTTGTGACACCTATCATTTATAAGGTGTCCAGAAGAGCATCTGGGTAGGTCACAATCCCTCGGCTAACAGACCAAGGTCCTTGATGCAGAATTAGTCCAAAGAGATTTGTTTAGCTCTTGTGGACATGGAGAGGGTAAAAAATAAAAGGGTATAAAAATAAAATAATAGATAAGTTTGAAGTGCATGTGTGTTCTTCTTTCTGAAAGTATGTTGAAAATCAAGGTAATAAAAATTATAGGTAATTGATGCCATCTATGTGGCCTTTGTGAATTGAATCATGTACATTATGCCATTAGTATCCACGTAACCAACTTGTTGATCCCAGAAAAGAATTTACCTGCAACAGAACATTTGTAGTCATTAAATTCTACTAGCCTGAATTGCAGAATTGACAAGACAAAATAAATGAAGACCAACGTGAAAAATGTTATAAAGAGTGCAACCCTACATTTTTTATTTCTTTACAGACATTAAAGGTGTATCATGTTTTTAAAGATGCAACTTACTGTCATTTCTCCACCAAAGCATTCAGAGGCGAGTTGAGCAGAATCAAATGGTTTTACCTCAGCATCATTAAATAAATACCTAACAAGAAAAAATATTTAATTACCACAACTGAGAAACAAAAATGAATAGGCTTTTGCCACTTCGAGTTAGTTTGGCACACTTTTGCACTAAAGCAATATTTAGTTCATATGAACAAAAATATTTTGGTGAATTTTCTTTATCCATCTTTTTTTTTCCAGGGGATAGATGTACAGGCAAATGAGATCAGTTTAACTAAGCAGTATGTTCGGCATAAACATTGTGGGCCGAAGGGCCCATTCCTGTGCTGTACTGTTCTATGTTCTATCTGTTTACTTTACTGAGTAAGTTATGGCAGTATTTTCAGTTTGCTGCACTCATAATAGTTTGCACAACTAACCTTAAAATTGGAACTACAAAGATCAACTTACCATTTGTTGTTTTTGTAAGCATGAAGATTAACAATCTCTCTGATGAAACTGTAATAATGACCTCCATCTGCCGTCCCGGTGTGTACAGTTACTCCTATCAAATCATACTCAAAGCTTTCACTTTGTTTAACCTTTCCATCCTCTTTCAAACCTAAAAACATAATTAATACCATAATCATTATGCTCAGCTCACCACAGATTTGCCAGCTGGTAATGGCTAATTAGAAAGTCTACCCTGTTACTAAATCATACAAAAGTGCTGAAACAAAATACAAAAAATAACTCAGGGAAATCCAGGTGGAGAAAACAGCTCAGGTATGTAATCTTTTATATTCTGATAAAGTCGGCATCTAGATACATTATCTCCGTATCTTTTTCCCTCCCCAACCAAAGATGCTGCCGGACAGAATTAATATTTTTATTTAAGATAGTCAGCATTTACTTCTTTACACTTGGGAATGTCCAGGTGGAAATGGAAGATGGTCAAATTAATGGAAATCTGTGTAATAGCAAGAAGCTCATAACCTATTCCATCACAACACATAGAAGGAAGAGATATTAAAGATCACGATTCCAAATGTTACAAAAAGTATTTGCTATCTGGAATGTAATGTTGCTTCTCATATTTAAACAGCATGAAATAAATATAATGGTGGGGGGTGGGGGGGAGGGAGAAAGAGTTGGAGAAAGAATCATGTACGCATGTATAGCACAGTGTTCCTTCTCCTTTAAAGACACAATCATTGATCTCTTCAGCGCTACGAGAATGTGTAACCACAAACCTACTATAATCTTGCATGAGGCTCTATCCGGGGCTTCATTTCAGAATATATGATATTATAAGAGAACTAAATCATGAAATTTACTAATATACTAATGGTACTAACATCATTTTTTAAAAAACATGCAAAAGTAAAGAACTGTATATTTTAAAGCAAAACCAAGGAATTATTATAAATATTTTTTATCAGCTATAAAGATCTACAATTAAACAAGGTAACATTGTGCAGTACCATCTATACGGTCATTTTTGCCCATAAGATAATCTTCAGTGTATGGAGTCATGTCAAGACGGAGGGGAAACGAGAAATGAGTGTTGACTTTTTCTTTCATCATTGTAACCATATTAAAAGTGTATCGCATGGTATTAAAACTCAAGATCCGCGGTAATTTCTTAAAACAAGCTCTGTGAAAGACAAAATTTAAAAAACAAGGAAAATGTTACACGCTTGGTCATTGCAAGGGTACAGTAGAACTGAATTTGGCAACATGAAGTCCAGGTTATTTATTTAGGTATATCATTTGCTTTAAACACAAGATTATCCCTCTTGCAAGAACACCTTTTCTTCTGATTGATTTTCCATGAGTTTGAGTTTAGTTTATCATCACGTGTACCGAGGTACAGTGAAAAGCTTTTGTTGCGTGCTACCCCAACAGCGGAAAGACAATACATAATTACAATTGAGCTACCCACAGTGTACAAATATATTGTAAAGGGAATAAAGTGAATAATATTTAGTGCAAGGTAAAGCCAGTAAAGTCTGATCAAAGATAGTCCGAGAGTCTCCGATGACATGGATAGTAGTTCAGGACTGCACTCTAGTTGTTGGTAGGATGGTTCAGTTGCCTGATAACAGCTGGCAAGAAACTTTCCCTAAATCTGGAATTTGCGGTTTTTCACACTTCTATACCCTTTGCCCGACAGGAGATGAGGGAGTGGCCAGTGCAACTCATCCTTCATTATGCTGGTGGTCTTGCCAAGCGAGTTGTATGTAAATGGAGTCAATGGAAGGGAGGTTGATTTGTGTGATAGTCTGGGCTGCGTCCACAATTAGCTGCAATTTCTTGTGGTTTTGGATGGAGCTGTTCCCAAACTATGGATCCCAACAAAATGCATTCCAATAAAATGCTTTCTACGGTGATATCATAAAGGTTCTACTACTGTGATGGTAGTGGTGGTGAGCAAGGAAGATCGTGCACAGAAGTACCTTTGAACCTATTCCATCACACACTAATAAAACTTACATAGATTTCTATTTGTGGTCATGCAGCTGAATGTCTTACAGCTTCCAACATGCTCAATTATCCAAATATGTGCTAAAATGAAGGCTGCATTGATTAACAATCAAGTGAAAACATCCAGATTTATATGGAATAAAACCTAACCTCTTCTCAGCCCGTACTTTCTTTCCACACTGAGAGCAAGTGTACATGTTATCACCTTCCAGAGTATCTTTTATAGTAACCTCATCTAGCGACTCCTAGAAAGATCAAAACACATCTAAAATGAGCATTGCAATCTGCAATTATACCAAGATTAACATGCTACACTTATTTCAAAATATTATGAAATGTTGAATGGCAATAGTGCACACATTGCAATTTTAATATAACTATAAAAAAATGACGAACATAAATTCAGTTATGAGAAAACCAAACACTGATTATGCAGTAATACACTATTTCAAAGACAGTGAAAGCTTTTGAAATGCAGATCAGTTTAAGGGTCATCACTAATGACCTTTTAAAAGATACATTAATTATCCTTATCAGTAACAATGGCAAATAAATTAATAACTTTATTTTAAGTTTTATTTTTCTCATCCTCATCGCAAACACCATCATTTGAAATATTAAACCAAGCATGTGGGAAGATAATGTGTATGTTGTATTTTCTTGCAATTATCAAGTTAAAACTTCTCAATTTAGTTTTGTTTTTAATCAATCTTCGATAATAAACGATCCTATTTTAGTTTATGATATTAAACATAACTCACATAAATGTTTTTCATATCAGCTACTTGGCATCTGACTGTGTAGAATTCCTCAGCTGTCTGGCTAACATGTTCACAATCCTGAGTTTAAAAAAATGTTAAGTTTAGTGTTTTTCACAGACAATATTTATTTTCATTATAAAAGATACTCAAAAATTAAAATCAAACACTTACCAGTGATACAACATTATTTGTTATAACCCCACCAAATAAGCTCTTCACTGTGTTTTTCTATTTGAAAAAAAAACACTTTTAGAAAAATATGATCTTTCTTTTCCAATATTAAACAAATACAAAGAATCACATAAGCTTACTAGATCAGGTGACATCTCTTCGATTTTTGTTATCAGATCAGTGAAAAATTCAGTCATATCTTTCTGTTCTCCGGTGTTCAAAGGCTGTTTGTCCATGGTGTAGGTTTTGCAGAATGGTCTTGGATTATATGCTTTACGTTCACTTTCCTACGTGGTGACATTTCAAATGAAATTAACTAATTATAACATTCAAAATACTGCTCTCAGTAGGGATTCTTATTCCAATTAGCCACTCACCATGAGATATGTGAACATTTTTTGCAATTCAAGAAGGGTTGTTTTGTGCTTGATATCTTCCAAATACTAAGAAAGAAAAACATCAATAAAGTTAAAATACATAATACCAATATGACTTTGTATCTGAAAAGGAATATATCTAGTTCACATGTACAGATTAAAATTGAACTTAATTTTAATTACTTCTTTGAATCTCCATACAGCAGTCCACTTTAAGTCCAAATAAAGGCAATATCAAAGACCACATGAATAAATAATTGGGCACATTGTTTTATATTGCAGCTTGCCCATAACTTAACTGAATTGTGATTGGTTCATCCTCTGACTCGCCTGTTACATTACAATCAGTTATGATGTTCTTTCTGCTCTATTCTTTTGCCTTCCTTCAAGTGGATCTTGAAATTTTAAATCCACATCTACCTCACTAACACAGAGGATGCCAAGTGCTGATTTGACTTAAATACAACTGTTCATTTGGAGGATATATCGGACAAGAGAAGACAAGATCGACATGAGAATTCAGTTTCAGTTTAGTTTAGTTTATTGTCACAGTTTCATTTATTAGGCAGTGAGAAGCTTTTGTTGCGTGCTAACCAGTCAGCAGAAAGACAATACATGATTACAATCGATCCATTTACAATGTATAGATAGATACATGATAAGGGAATAACGTTTAGTGCAAGGTAAAGCCAGCAAAGTCCGATCAAGGATAGTCCGAGGGTCATTAAAGCGGTAGAGTATTAGATCAGTGATTCAGTCTGGGGATAGGTGTAGATGGGGTTATTTTAGCAATTTTATTGTTATGCATCCAAATATTGAGAACCTATGCTCTGAAGCATGTCTTTATTATATATAAAGTTGTGATTAAACTCCAACTCTTCATTAACAGTGAATAATTTTGATACATCCTGAGATTGCAGTAGACCTCTTCATGAAATGAAGTTTTATTTCTTCTTAGATTCATCCAGTTCTTTGTTAATCAGCAGCATTAGTATAATTTCAAAGTTTGTCATTTATTTTTCCATTGAAAATATATTAGCTTGGGATATTAGTCTTTGACAGGCATCTTCATTATTCATCAATTCCGTTTATAAATTGAGACACCGAGTGCCCAAGGTCATAAAGACAGTAAGAATAAAAAGCGTCGAAAGAAAATTAAGAATCTGGCTGCAAATGGAAAATTTGTACAGTTCAGGTTAGGCCAGCGAGGTGAATGGTGAATGGTGCATGTAAGAGGAAGATAGGCAAAAAATTATGAAAGAGCAGTGAGGCAGAACAGGGGATAAGCAAAGGAAATAGCAGCAGGGAAGGGAAGTGGAAAAGTTAAAAGAAGAGAATAAAGAGGAAAACCAGAATTAATTTAGAATGGTGGGAACAATAAACTGTAAAATATTTTTTAAATGCAATGAATTAGCAAAAAGGTGCTGAATGAGAGAAGCATGCTGGCTGTAGATCAGTATTGATAGATATTCCCTCTTTCCTGTGTGTGTGATACTTCAGTACTAAAATCACTGTAAATTAACGTTATTTGTTTTACTTGCGATTCAAGATGATGTTGGGACAGAGGAGCTCCTTGTGAACTTCCTACATCAGCAACTTCCGTTTGCCCCCTTTCTTCCACAGTTGAACGCCACTGGCTGACGCTGGCTGTATTTCAGCCTCGCCTATGTGCCGACTACCAGATTAAAGCCATCTGCGCAGAGCCCACTGCCCACACCTCTGCTTAAATTGACTTCGCAAATCCTGGATTTCTCCAAATTAGACAAAATTATGTCAGATGTGGATGGATGATTTTGTAACACAAGACTTGTGTGTTGTGCCTTAGTTCTACTTCTTGCTGCAATTAAGCAGTTCTCAGTTTTGAACACCAAATTCTACTACTTCTCTGGGCATCAAACACATTGATGTATTAAATTGTAGAGATACACTAATTTACTATGCTTCTGCTTCTCTTGCTCAACAGCTTAAATCTTTAAGTAACTTTGATCAGTTATTTTGGACCACTTGAACAATAAAAACACATACGACAGGCTGTTGTTCATTGACTACAGCTCGACATTCAACACAATTACCCTCTCCAAACTGGTTACCAAGCTCACGGAACTGGGTCTACAACCTCGGCTTCCTCAGCAACAGACCACAATCTAAATAAATTGGCAGCAACACTTCCTCCTCGATAACCATCAGCACAGGAACAGGTCAAGGTTGCATGCTCAGCCCCCTCATCTATACCCATGACTGTATCGTTGGACACAGTACTTCCTCTTCAAGTTCGCCGACGACACCAACTTTGATGGATGAATCAGAGATGACGATGAGTTAGTACAGGAGGGAGATCAATCAACTGACCGAATGGTGCCAGAATAACAACCTTGCTCTCAACGTCAGTAAAACTAAGGAACTGAATGTTGACTTTGGAAGAGGAAGGTTGAGGATCCATGAACCTGTATTCATCGAAGGGACAGTGGTGGACATGCATATCTCTGAAGATCTGTTTAATCAGCACATTAATGCAATCATAAAGAACGCCCATCAATGTCTATACTTTGTTAGATTAGTGTTACGGCCTGGTTCGGCAGCTTGAACGTCCAGGAACGAAGAGGATTGCAAAAGTGATGAACACTGCCCAGTCCATCACGGGTACTGACCTATCACTGGCCAGGAGAGGCTAATCCTCAGCATCGTTGGTCACAGCTGGATCCACTTAGCTGACATCAGATTGGCCCTCCTGAACCTACTCCTTAT
This sequence comes from Amblyraja radiata, assembly GCF_010909765.2. Taxonomy (NCBI): domain Eukaryota; kingdom Metazoa; phylum Chordata; class Chondrichthyes; order Rajiformes; family Rajidae; genus Amblyraja; species Amblyraja radiata. The sequence goes on along the minus strand of NC_045963.1, from coordinate 8,384,401 downwards.
AAAACCCATCTATTCCAGCCAGAGTGGAGAAGGTAAGCGAGGATGCATGATAAAAAGAGAGAGGACCGGAGTGAAAGTGGGGTGCCTTCCTGCCAGCTCTGTTGCTCTGTCGGAAGTTCGAGGAAGACTGGGCCACTGGGACAAACCTGAGACCACCACTGCCATCATGTGGTTAAGTCTGGGCTACCAAGAAGAGGCCCGAGACAGCCAGAGCCTCTACTGAGGCTCAGACTGAGTTGTCGGGGCAAGCCTCAGACACCAGTGTTTCTTCCTGCCCAGGGACAACACGGACTGCACCCACACACAGACGCAAAGACTGAGCCACCAGGATAAGCCTGAGATCGCCACACTTCCAAGACCAGGACTGAGCTGCCGGGAAACCTGAGATCGCCAGCGTCACTTTACATGGGCCCTGACAATAAGTAACACCTCCCTCATGTGGACGTGGACTTATCATTATAAATAAAACATATCACATGTGTTCATCCTACTGCGAGAGTCGGTGTAGTCATTGCTGAACCCAGTGACATCCCTGACACAACACATCAGAGACCCACACCACCCAGTCCATTACGCAAACCAGCTTTTCCTCCATCTACACTTCACACTGCCTTGGGAAAGTAGCCAACATAATCAGGCACCACTCATACCCTAGTCATTCTCTGTCAGGCAGGTGACACAAAAGCTTTAAAGCACGTATCACCAGTTTCAAGTATAGCTTTTCCCCTTGTTATCAGACACTTGAACGGACCGCACTGATGCTAAGGATGTTTTCAAGATCTTTCAATCTATCCCATTGTGGATCCGGAGCTCTTTTTAAATGTATATGTTAAATTCTGCACTTCTTTTCTCTTTTGCACTGTTACCTGTTGTAATCATGTGTAATTTGACCTGCCCGGATAGCACGCAAAGTTTTGTCCACTGTATCCTGGTACACATAACAATAATAAAAACAATACCTTTGCCAGTCTAACCCCATACATCAGGACAGTTTCTGACTGGTCTCTTTATCAATTTCCATCCTCTGCAATCCTTCCAATAGTGGCTAAATGTAATAGAACTCCATCCCAACTATCAATATCGATCTCTTTTTAAAAAATAAATTATTTGACAAACCATTTGGTCACCTCTCTCAAAATCTCATCCTAGGCTGGTTTCCATTTTCCTTTACAGATGTTGTGGTTAACATTGCTCAGATTCTCTTCCTTGGTTGAAATGCGATCTCACATATTTCTTCATGACCTTGGATCTTTTACACGAGGAATCAATTTTGTGTCTCATTTCTACAATGGCTCCATTACTTGAATATCTTCCAGCCAGGAACTGGAGATTATTTCAGCACAGTCCATCCGGAGCAATGTATAAATTAATACAACCTTACTAGATTTGGATTCATGCAAAGCAAGGTTTATTTGGCATTAAAAAAAATGATGCTCGGCAAGGCCAGCAGCATAATCAAGGATGTTGCACCCTGGCCACTCCCTCTTCTCCCCTCTGACAAAATGTGTGAAAACGCACACCTCCAGTGTCAAGGGCAGTTTCTTCTCAGTTGTTATCAGGCAAATGAATCTACCACAACCAGAGAACAGTGCTGAACTACTATCTACCTCTTTGGTGACCTTTGGACTATCCTTGATCGGCTGGCTTTGCCTTGCACTAAACGTTATTCCCTTATCATGTATCGAAACACTGCAAATGGCTCGATTGTAATCATGTATAGTCTTTCCACTGACCAGATAGCATTGTAATGGCAACTTTCCGACTCTTCCAGTGTCCAACATTCCTTTGCCATTATTACACAGGTAAGTAGGAGTGATCTTATGCAGACCAAATAGAACAGATTTTCCAGTCGTTATTGGTTCTTTATTGAACAAACAAAGAGACAAAACGTACCAGGCTTTCCTTATTCTGCATACAAGTTGTAGCTAGCTGTTCTTCCCGGTCTGGTGAAAACTGTATGCTCTCCATCCCTGTGCCTGGTCTGGCGCTCTCTGTCCACTATACCCATATTAATATGCCAACAGTAGCTAGCCGAAACATAAATGGCTCATACAAGCATGCAACAAAAGCTTTTCACTGTACCTCAGTACACGGGACAATAAACTAAATTGAAACTGAATAGAAACAAAAACACACACTGCATATTACCTATAATCACACTTCAGTTTACAGATCAAGGAATCAATACGTTAAGCTAATAATGAGATTTACCAGTGCTGAGAACTAATTTTTGTCAAACATCCATGGACCTGATTCCATTTTAGTTTTCATGTTAATTCACCGAGATTGCGTAATTAGAGTTGAGCATTGTAAAACTACTGTAAGCAAGCACTAATTAATAACTCAAATGACAATTTTGCAGGAGATGTAACACCTGTCTCTACACCTCCTCCCTCCCATCCATTCAGTAACCCCAGCAGTCCTTCCAGGTGAGGCAGGGGTTCACATGCACCTCCTCCAGCCTCACCTACTGCATTTGGCGATCGTTGTGTGACCTCCTTTACATCAGCAAAACCAAGTGTAGACTCACCGACCGTTTCGCTGAATACTTGTGTTCGGTCACCCAAGGCCCTCTGGATCTCCCGAATGCTAATCATTTTAACTCTTCTTCCCTTGTTCCCTTAGACCTTTCTGTTCTGGGCCTCCTCCTTGCTAGAGTGAGACCACACACAAACTGGAGGAACAGCACCTCACATTCCGCTTGGGTAGCTTACAATTTAATGGTATGAACAATGAATTCTCCAATTTTAGGTGACTAACCTACAAACAACCACCACCTTTCCCACTCTCTTCCCTATGACCCACCTGAATTTGCTCCCATTTCTCCAATTCCACCTATATTTCTTCCTCTTGCTTCACAATTCGCACCTCTTTTATTCTACTACTTGTGGTCTTCTCATCTCTGGCCTTTGTCAAACTATCTACCTATCAAAAAAAAAAACCCTCACCTCAATCCACCAGTCACTTGCCAGACTTTGTCATGCCCCCACCTCTCTTCTAGCTTTCTCCCGCCGACTACAATCAGTCTGGACAATGCTCTCAACCCAAAATCGCACCTCTCTATGATCTCCAGACATGATGCTTGACATTGAGATATTACAGCAATTCGTGTGTCCTACAATGTTATTGGCAAGAAGCATTTCACTACACCTAGGTGTATGTGACCAATAAATAACCTTTGAACCTTTGAACTTCACAATGGTGTTATTCTGCTGCACTGATCCCCTGTGGTTTGTTTGAAATTGAGGAATTACTGAAAATGTTGAAGGCTTCTAAATGCTTTAGGTGATAGCATTCTTGGATTTTAAAAACATTTTTAGTGGTCAAAAAAGTGTTATATATGTCACAAATTCCAGGTCTTCAAAGAATAATAAATTATATAAGAGTTTGCAGTAAGAGTGAATAAGACGATCTCTGTAGTTCAAAAGGAACAAACAGGTTATAGGAAATTAGTAATTTTACACACAGTTTAAGGAGTGATCAGATACAAAAATTGAATGAATGATTTATTTTTGATTATTAACTTTGATGTGCGCTGAAACAAGAGTTCTCAAGAGAACATCCTTGGGCATGGGATGTAAAGGTCAGTCTTCAAGAAACTTTTCTGGAGTTGCCCAAACAACCACAACTAATGCCCAAGATGATTCACTACCTCTGCTTAAAATGAGAGATCACAATAAAACATGAAATATACATAATTCCAATGATAAGACTTGAAAATATTTCCCATTGGATCATACCCACAAAATTATTTATATTACAGTGCAAACTTACCTATTAAAAAAAACTTAAAAGATTAAGCATTCAATGCTTTACGTAGGATTACATAAAATTGCATATCCACTTTTCATGATTTTTTAAAAATAACCTCTTGATTAATTTTTAACTTAATTTATCAACATGCTTGATTTGCTATATACATCAATCATATTCAACATTTCAATGGGACTTACTTTAGCTGTAAAAATGGCCTGTCTTGCCTCCGGTATCATATAGAGCTGTTGAATGGTAGAAGCCAAGTAACAGGTTGCTCCAAGATTCGTCAAACCCACAAATCTGCACTCAGCTCGCACGTCATCATGAGGCCAGTAATCCCATTTGTATGGTGCATGAGATGCTGTTTAGGAAAAAGTAAATTTAAATCAAACTACTTGACCTACTGTACAAAAGATCATTACTTCAACTTGTGCAAGCTTGCAAAAAATGCATCATAAAAATAATAACTTGATTTCTTGCATATTTCTTTAATTCTGAAACATTTTTTCAGGCAATGTTTAGTTTTTGAAGCTGTTACTTTCTGATTGCATTTGTAACTAAGAGCAATGTTTCGAAAATGAAGAGCTGGGTGGGACATGACAAGGACCAAATATTTTCAAAGAAAGATTTCCCCAACAGAAAAAACATTAATCTCACCAGAATTTAACACATGCTCTAGAACTGAGACATACCAAAAGGCTCAGACTTATACCCGAGGAGGGACACAGATATAAACCACCACAAACAAGAACATTTGGTGTAGAATGCAATGCACATCATGCTGTGAACCCCAGATGACCAGTGAATGTTCCACCTCTTTACAATAGGGTTTACATTTGTGCCACAATTAGATAACAGTTCATAAGTTCTAGGAGCAGAATTAGGTCATTCGGCTCATCAAGTTTACTCCGCTGTTCAATCATGGTTGATCTATCTTTCCCTCGCAACCCCATAACCCCTTAATATGTCTGTGAAGCTACAGGAAGTAAGAATTTCATTGTTCTGTTCCCACTTACATGAAATAATGAACCATACTTGATTCTGGAGTTTATAACGAGGTCGAGTAATTACAAAAAAAAATCATTTCACAAGTGCATGGATACAGGTTTGATGGCAAAAGAGCTGAGGTAAATAGAAATATTCAATCAGTCTCGGTAATGCATCAGACATGGTATTTAAAACTCAACTCTGGAATGATGAGCAGGATGTCATGGTTTTATGCTATGTAGTTCAGTGTGCGGTTGCAATGGATTGAGTTTGCAACTGGTGGCACATGTTATGAAGCACCCACAACTTAATGTCCCAATACTTAATGTCCCAATACTTAATGTCTGAAGAAGGGTCTCGACCTGAAACATCACCTATTCCTTCGTTCCATAGATGCAGCATTTTTCTACCTTCGATTTTTCCAGCATCTGCAGTTCATTCTTAAATGTCCCAATACAACTGATGAGTGCTTGTGTCAGAAGTGTTGCAGGGCCAGTCAGCATTTATGTAGAAACTAACTCTAACCCATATAATCAAAAGGACAATTATGTAACAAAGAGTGTGTTCAACAGTCATACTCAGTCAAGTTCAAGTTAGTTTATTGTCATGTGTCCCTGATAGGACAATGAAATTCTTACTTTGCTTAGCACACAGAACATAGTAGGCATTTACTACAAAACAGATCAGTGTGTCCATATACCATAATATAAATATATACACACATAAACTCAGTCTCTCTAAAAGCAATAAGAGAGGCGGGAAGGGAAGTACTGCCAGATATGATAGTTATATTAGAAATTGTGTAATTGTAGCCACACAAGGACAGTACTAATTATCTAAGAAGAGGATGTTGAAGATACTCCAGAACAACTAACAATGAGGGTGGCACAGTGGTGCAGCTGGTAGAGCTGCTGCCTCAGCACCAGAGATCAGGGTTCAATCCTAGCCTTAGGTACATCTGTGTGCAGTTTGCATGTTCTCCCCGTTGCCGCGCGGGTTTCCTCCCCACTTCACATGCTGGTTTGTAAGTTCATTGTTCCCTGTACAATTGACCCAAAATTTAGGGAGTGGGTACAAAAATGGTATACCATAGAATTACTGTGAGTGAGTGAATGTTTGATTGTCGGTAACCTGTAACTCTAAACTAAAACAACATTTATATTGCACTTCTAACATAGCACAATATTCCTGACAGAAGTGCTATAAAACACATTTTGACAGATGACTTGAACCTTGTTCAGGGATAGGGCTTTAAATATGAAGGAGAAGCAGAGATACTAATTAGAGGTGTCATGGTAGAGATTAAGGCACATCTAAACACAGAATTGGCAATAATGATGTCATTAAAATTAGTGATAATGTGAAGTGTAGAAGACGAAGCACACAAAGGCCGTTCAATATTCCTCTTTCTGCCTCTGTACGTCCCAAAACAGCAGATTAGTAGATATATGAAGGCTGCTAGCCAGCAACACAGGGACGCAGGCACTCCCCGGCTTACATAACAGGTGACTTATGCAAACTTACGTACAAAATTCACAATAGATGGTCCCGTTTCCTGAGTGACCTGTGTTATTGCAACGGGAGGATGGTGAGGGCTTTTTTTTCTTCAAATATATAAAAGCTTCGCTCAGGCTCGGTGAGACGTTGGGAAGGCGAGCGCGAATGAGGGAGGTGGTGGAGAGCTACTCCCGGCTGAATCGCCAATATCTTCAACAAGATACACTACCGAGCCCTTCTTCACCAGCTGTCAATGTCTATTTGATGCAGCTCACATTGTAGCTCCTGGCCGACAGCGTCTTCTTCAGGCCGCTGCCACCTTCAGGATGTGCTCAGTCACCAGCGGCTGCTTCTTCTCGTCGGCTGTCGATTTGTCCATTCTACCACTCCCCCCTCCACCGTGGCCTCTAGAGTTGGTGCCGACATGTTCCAAGGTGGAAGATGTTGGCACCTCTGGGGAAGGAGGAGGAGGCTACAGTGCTGGAGGGAGGAGCAGCAGAGTGATAGCCAACAGGAAGAAGCGGCAGCTGATGAAGGAGCCCCACGGTGACCTTGTGTGTTCTTGCAGCCTGGAGAAATCGCTGTCGGCCAGGAACTACAACATGAGCCGCAACAAAAGCCATGTCAACCAGATGATGCGGCAGCTGATGAAGAAGGGCTCACTAGTGCATTAGCACCTCGTTTTAAGGTGTGACGACACAGTAACGGCAAAGTGCTGGAGTAGCTCAGTGAGTCAGGCATGGAGAACATGGATAGGTGACATTTTGGGTCAGCACCCTTCTTCTGATTGATTCATTTGTTTTGTATATTAACCAGCATCTGCAGTTCTTTCTTTCTACAAAGGTGTAAGGCAATTCCGGCTCGCGAAAAATCTGACTTAAATAATTCAGGGATTGTCTTCAATATGTCAGAGCGACATGAATTACACTGCTGCATCCCTTTATTCGATACATAGGATTTCGATGTCCACTATTCTATCTGAAAGTTAATTTCTTCTGTTCATCACTGCCAAAATAAACTTCTCATATCAGCCCTATAATGATCTTTAACAGGTTCTATCCAACTCTTATGATCTAAATTTCAGTAGGATTCCAGGTTTGAGTTTAAATGATGTTACTTTGTATAGCTCAAAAACAAATAGTTCATGGAGGCTTCCTTTCCAACGTGAAATGACTGAAATTTCACCAGCCTTTCCTTATGCTTCAGACATATGATAGAGAGGACAATCCTCATGGCTCCTCCATGCAATGGGTCTAGTAATTGATTATCTGATGTTTTCTGGTGACCACAGGTGGAAGAAATACTGAAGCTCTGATCAGAGCACCATACAACTTAATCACCATGCAGTAGTTGTTTTCCAGTTCCATTTTTTCAATACCTAATTGACTTGGCTGATTTGACCAGATTTTAGACCTCTTCCCTCTTTATTGAAGTATTTCTGTAACATATGGTGAATGTATATTTTCCATTTTATGTCATTTGTGAAGTGCTTCAAGCAGCAAGGTCAAAATCAATTGCTCGTGCTGATTTTGTTCAACTGTCCTTTCTGGTCTGGTATCACATGGAAATCTGATACATTTTCTTGAGTTTCTGAATACAATTTGACACAAGTTAGAAATGGAAGTTGGCCCAACAAAAAATGAATGGCGAAATATAATTCAGTACATCCCTCCACATCAATGCAACCTTACAAAAAACTGTTGTTGTCTCGCCTATTATCAATTGGAAACACCTTTATTATTTCTTATAGTTCGGATCATAACCTCTGACCGTTTATGTAGAATTTTAGTAAATACATTTTGGAAATTCACATTTAACTGCATTTGCGTCAAGCATGAGCGTTCCTTTAATTCAAGATTTTTCCTCTTCTCTGGTGCTGTGCGTTTGTTTCAACTTACTGTTTATATTTACAGATGTGTCCTACAAACTCAGTACCCATGTTGTCTTTATTGAAGCAGTTGCCAAATGTCATTATCTGGCTCATTTACTTTAATATTTTCCTCATTTCTTTAAGTTGACCAAATGTTTCATGTAGTATTATAATTTATTTCTTACATTGCATGTGCTGTGCCATAACCCAATTGTGGAGCAATCTGTAGTTTTCTGCTGAGCCCTTCACCATCTCCACAAGCAAATCGTAGGCTGCTGCTCGAGAAGAATGGGACTTGCATTTTGGTTGCTGCCTGTCCTTCAAGCTTGGCAGTAAAAACAAGAGATTGAACACATCTCTTAAGAATTCCTGTAATAAAAGGACATGATGTATTGCTTTGCATACTCTACTTAAAGTGCACTAATATCTGAAATTACTAAATACCCTTAATAAATGCATGTTGCATATTATTAAAATTAAATTAGCAAGATCAGTTAACTAATAGCATAACACTAGAAGATAAACAATTTCTCTGCCATGATTTCTGCTTTGTATTTGATCCACCTTCAAGCAAGAATCTTGGATACAACATCAAATTAACATTTGTATGGACTTGAATACATAGAAAGGGTATTAACATTTTACATTTTACCACAGATTTTGTTATTTACCTATTAAATTAGTAGATTAACAGCAATACCATGGGCACATTTAAATATGGTAATACCAAGATAATCAGATATTATTCCTAATAATACAAATAGTGAATTAACTTTTTTTTAAGGAAGTTACATAGTAGTATAACATTTTAAAGTTCCGAATTCATAAGGTGCAGAGATGAGGCCATGGTAAATTTATAAAGAGAGCGTAGACTTGGAGTCATTGTAAGTTTAAAAGGAGTGTGGAAAGTTAAAAGCAACAAACACTTCAAATGAATCCATTTGTTTAAACCCTTTTGAATTTCTAATTTTTACACTTGCGTTGCGTGACTGTACTTTAATTCCATTTTTCATTTTATAAAAGCAGTGCAGATATTAGAATATGTAAATAGACAGCAACCTGAAGTGTTAACTCTGTTTCTCACTTCATACATGTTGTCTGACCAGCTAGACATTTCCAACATTTTCTGTCTGTATTTCAGATGCACAAAGCATTTATTCTCTCTCAATGCCTAAACATTCGTAAATACAAGTTGACTACCTGTCCTTCCCGAGAGAATTTAAATGGAGACTTGTGCTTTATGACTACGGTGCAAAGACGCAGTAATCCTGTAAGCCCATCATCTTCGGTGTTACTGTCCTGCTGATCCAGAATTTCCCTGCTACAGATGAAAGCAAAAATAAATTAATACATAACACACTGACATAACAATACAAGAAAAACGTCAAAAATTAAAACAACATACCTGCGAATGCAATCGGCGAGATGTCTTGCTAAGGCATCCAAATCCAGCAGTGTAGTCTACAGAAAAGATGTCTCATTATACATGTTCAAAGCATTTTGGAAAGTTCAATTAAGCTAAACAAGTAGGTCCATAGTGTAGTAGCCATTTAGCTTAACTCAGTATGTTATAACTATAACCAGTTACCTTTAAATTTTATCTGCCTGTAATTATGTGGGTGGGATTGATACGTAGTCTGAGGCGTGTTTGCGGCTGGGATTCTCGCGCAGACTCGCTAGTGGTTAGTTTAGTTTGAAGAAGCATGGGGGTGAGGTCACAGCTTTCGATCATGCATGTGTATGACCACGAGTAAGATCAAAATGTACTTATACAAGAAGAAGTTTGGATGAAAATCTTTCTGTTTTTACTACTACAATAAAGAAACTATTAATCAAGGGACTGTATTTGGAAGATTTATCTTTCGCTGGCATTGAATGTCTCGTGGGGAGCTCGTGGGTGCGTGCCGATGATCTTCTGATCCCCCGTCTTCAATTAGTGACTAAAGGACTAAATCCTTGAAACTATATAAAAATCTGTCATTACACATAAGTTGGTCCACTCGATACGAAATTAAAAACAGAAAATGCTGGAAACACTCAGCAGATGAGAAAGAGTTATTTTTGCAGATCAGGGACTTTTTGTCAGGCAGAAGGTCTCCAATCTGGAATATTAACCTTGTTTCTCTTTCCACATATGTTGCCTGACCTTTAGAGTATTTGGAACCATTTCTGTTTTTATCCCAAGTTTTCAGAATCTGCAGTTTGTTTTGATTTTGATTTTCAAATAGTATTCAAGCAAGAGATAAGTGCACCATTTTCAAATCAACTGATCTTCACTATTTTTCAGTCAGAGCATGTTCCTTATGAATTTACTTTTCAAACTAACACAAATTGCTAAATCTTTCTTTTACCAAGTTTTAAAATGCATAAATAGCAAAAATTGAACAACATATGTCAATTCATTAAAAAAAAATAAAAAAATTCACGATTCAAATTATGTATAGTGTTTGAACATGGGAGGCAGCTATTAGAGCGTTATTATATTTCTAACATGAGCGAACAATAGGAATCATATCTGCATACCTGGCTGGCATCTTTTACATGGATATTATCAATTAGTTTACAAAGTAACCAGAAATATTCCTTGCAACCTGCTCGCAATACCGATTCCTCTTCATAATCTATCTCCTGCAAACAAAGACACTCCACTTTAGCACTAGCATATAATGCTCCAATTTCATCAGCAAGTATATACTTCCATCTTCTTTTCACCAGCTTTTTTCCTGCAACTGATGCCTAAAAGGGATAATTGTACAGCTGTCTCCTTAAAACACAAATAATTTATTTCAAACACATAATATATGAATTAAAAACTGGATGTTGAATTTTCCACAACATGAATCACAGTGCATTACATTTTGCAAAGTCATCCCAACCCAAACTTTGAAGTGTTCCAAACAAGTTATAATTAAATATTATAAATTGTTAAAGGGACTCTGTAAAATTACTGCACGCTTTTCTCAGATCAGGTTTCTTCGACACCATTAATTACATGTTCCTTGCCCCCTGCTCTGCTCTTCAGAATTTGCAGGAAGCCCGCGCATAACTTTTTCTCCATCATTTCCTGGAAAAGGATTGTCACGAGAGGGGAGAGAGTGAGTCAGGAGGCCTGGGTTCAAAAGTGGTCGGCTCATCAGTGGGCAGAGGGAGTTTGATCATGAGAGCAGCTAAGTACCCCTGCTCCTCCCATAATGGGTCTTTCACAGGCGCTTACAGATCTCACTTCCTCAATGTCCATCCCAAGGACCAGAAAACGTCAACCTTAAATTTAAAAGGAAAGTAAAATCTTATGCACATTGGTTTAACAATCGAGATTTTTAACATTCTACCAGGCTCATTTGGGCCTGGTGGAATGTTAAAAATCTTAATCCTGGATTGACGACTTGTGGCAAGATTTCAACATCCTGTTAGCACATTACACTTGGTTACATATCTTTAATAAATCAAGTTACTTTGGAAAAGATATCCAGCAAGGAAATAATTAAGCTACATTATTTAGAGCTTTGCCATGGGATAGCAATGTTAAATGGGTATGAAATAATTCTTACCCTGACAGGCTTCAAAGTTTGAGCATCAGGAAGGAATTTTAGTAACGTTGATGCGGCTAGTAAAAGGAATGATCGATTTATTGATTCTCCACCATCTAAACCGGAAAGGCACAACTTATACAGCCCACTGCAAGCTTCATGTCGAACAGATGCCTGGAACAAAAAGATTCACATATGGACAAGGTATATAATGCAGAACAACATTACAGAAATAGAAAATTTACATGTTAACTGGAAAAAATACTATCAACTTCTTAAAATAATTCATATATTCATAAATCATTGTATATCTTTGATTAAGATATAAAAGTTTACCTCTGGTATAAGCAGAGTTAGTTTTTTCAGCCAATCGTGTAAATGTTCACTATCTGCCATGCTGGATTTGACCAACGAACAACAGTGAGCCCAACTCACTAACAACCACATAGCATAATGAGTGACTGAAATATAAAGACAAAACGCTAAGAGATTAAAAGTCAAAACAGCTTAATCAACATATTCACATAAAGTGTTGGAGTAACACAGCTGTTCAGGCAGCATCTCCATAGAATATGAATAGTTGACGTTTCAGGTTGGGAACCTTCTTCACATCAACTATTCATGTTCTGCAGAAATGCTGCCTGACCTGCTGAGTTACTCCAGCACTTTTGTTTTTTTCCCCCTTGTAAACCAATATCTATAGTTCCTTGAGTCTCAATAAAAATATTGCTTGCTTTCAGGACATCTTGCATAGTTTACAAAATTAATCCAAAATGGTTTATAATGTTTTCAAAGTAATAATCACAACACACATTTAATATTTTTGTTATAGTATAACTTTATTTTACTAGCTCAAATGCTTTTTACAATGCTTGAGCACATATTTTGATAATTTACTCAACCTTCAGCTCTCAGTTGTTTTAAAGAAAATGTATTTAATGGGTTTCTAACAGTGTTTTGATAAAAATCTATCATTTATGAATTAATAATGGTATATTGCTAAATATTAACATTTTATTGCAATTAAATTAATGTACAACCTACCTTCATGCCTGGATCGATGATCAGATTGGGCTTTAAGGACTCTACAATTATTTTAAAAAAAAAAAATTTAAATTAAATTTCTTAAATTATGAGGAAATTGAATGTTACATGTAATTAGCAGTTTCTTGCTGGTGTGGGCACTTCATGGTGTCCACTGTTCACTACACTTCAGTTTGAAAGTATTTTCCAGGCTAACTCGACAAAATGCAAACAGCAAACAACAAAGAAAGCAGTCTAGTAAACCGCAAATCCAACAATGAGTAATTAGCAAATGGGATTTAAGAATCAACAAAATAAACTGATGAATGGCAGGCTAGAGAGCAAATTGGTGAAGATGAATTGGAAACAAATAGTCATAAAAAATAATTAAAAAGATAAATGCTGGAAACATTCAGCAGGTTAGGTCAGTTTCTGCAGAAAGAGAGTTTACGATTCAGTTGAAGACTTTTTTTAAATCAGAACTGAGAAAGAGAAATCAATTGCATTTTAAGTTGCAGAGAAGGTAGAGGAAGAATGGATAGAACAAGGAGAATGTCTCAGGGTGAGTTTAAAAGAATTAATATAGCAATGAAAAGCAGATTATGTATTAGGGTTAGGGATAACCTAAACACGTATTTTCTATGTTGCTGATAGCAAGGCTGTGTGGGGCATACGCAACCGGCTAGGCTACACCAACAGAGACAGTAAAAGTAAACCAACATCACACATGGATGACTGGCAGAAATAGCGGTTTTGAAACTGAACAACAGAAAGAGTTGCTACATGCTCAGATAGAAGACGAAGAGTTGTTCCTCAATATTCTGGCTGCCTGCGACTTGAATTCACCATCCCATTTCCACTCCAACTTAACTACCTATGGCTTCCTGCACTGATGGAATAAGGCCTAACACAAACTTGAGGAACATCACCTCATCTTCCATCTGACGAAATTGCAGCCTTTGGACAATATATAATTCTCTAAATTTAGGTCGCTCGCTCATTTTTCCTGGTTGTATTTCTGTTGTCATCTGTCTTGTATTTTTGTCATCGCTCCCTGATGTTGGCTAAGTTTTTCCTCACTACATTAGTATAATCTGGTCCGCAATAGAGAACACAAAGAAAGATGCATAATATACTTCCAAAAGCCACATTACATTTACACTCACGGTGTCAAGGGTACTTCCTTTGCTTTACCCATGCCGTCCCCATTTTTGGTGCAACTGAAAACTAACTTGTTTTCTCTCTTTCCTAGTTGCAACAAAGGGTCTCAGGTTTAAAGACAAACTAAAAAAAACCTGGCTTTTAAATCTCTAATCACATGCTGCACCAGAATGAGATACTACCTGTTCTGTCCGAAGGCACTAACACATATTTACAATTTACACAAAAATATTTGGAGCAAATAATAGGAAATCAGTGCCCAAATCTAGAAAGTTCTTAAAAATAACAACGATAACAAGTGAGAAATATCGTTTGGTCGAGGGAAAAGGTGGATTGGAGATTACCAACTCATGATATTTCTCTGCGTCTCTCAAACTTGCTGGCCTATTTAAATACCAATGAGTGTACTATTGAAACATTTATTTTTCCAAGAAAATTTGGACTATTGTTAAACAAAATATTGAACATAAATATTATATTACTTTTACACAATTATTTTCATGGCTTTACCTATGAGCCAAGTTGCTGTAGGTATAAGCAACAGTCATTAGCCGATAAATCAAACCAGATCCATGTACCAGGCTGAGAAATATCTAAAATAGAAATAAAATTAGTTAGATTTAGTATGATACAAAGTGCAACACAGGGTAGAAGAATACTGAAAACATCGCAAAATTAATCAAAGGCACTAACCTCAGTCAAACGAGGTATATGTAATCCTTTCCCGTGATCACCAGCTCCTTTCCTTGATTTCCCAGGCCAGGTCCTTTTTCTATGGTTGTCTGAGACACCAGACCAGGCATAGATGTCGTGATAAGCCAGGTCTAAATCACCCGGATCAACTGCAAACTGGCACATTAACTTCAGCAGACAGGCAAGGCAGTCCAGCTGCCACTAGGAACAAGGAGGATAAGCAAATCACATGTGTTTCAATGTTAAAACCTTTGTCAACTTTTGAATATAAATTATAAAATATAAAGACATTGACTAAATCCTAAAATAAAAAAGTGAGGCATTGAATCTTTAGTAATAAAAAAATCTATGATTTTTTACAAAGTTTAAGTTTACACAAAAAAAGTTTTAAAAGTTTTGGCTTACAACCAAAGTAATCTATATTTAATATCAGTACTATATCCCAGGTCCAGATTATAGGGAAGGTTGATTGCGAGTTCATAAGAGTCATAGGGTGATACAGTGTGGAAACAGGCTCTTCGGCCCAACTTGCCCACACCGGCCAACATGTCCCAGCTATACTAGTCCCACCTGCCCACTTTTGGTCTATATCCCTCCAAACCTGTCCTATCCATGTACCTGTCTAACTGTTTCTCAAATGGTGGGATAATCCCTGCCTTATCTACCTCCTCTGGCAGCTTGTTCCATACACCCATCACCCTTTGTGTGAAAAGGTTACTCTTCAGATTCATATTAAATCTTTTTCCCTCCACTTTAAACCCATGTCCTCTGCTCCTCGATTCACTTGCTCTGGAAAAGAGACTCTGCATCTACCCGATCTATTCCTCTCATGATTTTATACACCTCTATAAGATCACCCCTCATCCTCCTGCGCTCCAAGGAATAGTCCCAGCCTACTCAACCTCTCCCTGTAGCTCAGACCCTCTAATCCTGGCAACATCCTCGTAAATCTTCTCTGTTCAACAAGTAGTCTTGTTTATGAACCAGACTACTTTATTTACAGTATCACCATGTTCATGTATTTGCTTTGGCATAACTTGGTCTTAACAAATAAATTAGGAGCAGTCCTTCAAGCCTACTCACTGCCATTCAATATATCCTCCATGCAGTTTTCACCATCCTGATCTGTGTTACCACTCGAAGGATCTGTGGACTTGTACACTAAGTGTCTTTGTTCCTTAATCGTCTTCAAGGTCCTACCTTGCATTGCTTATGTCTACCCTTATTTGATCAGGCCCCCGCCTCCCCCCCACACCAAAGTGCATTCACTCACAATTATCAAGATTAAATATGATGTTATTGTGACTGTATTTAAACAAATGTAAGCACATAACTTCAAACCGAGAAGTACTACTTTCTCAGCCATAATAAAATGAAAACATTGTGAATTTTAGAATTGTTATCCTCCAGTAAAGTTCAACAAAAATATTGTAGACATTACAGCAGTGCAATTTGTAAAATGACCATACGATAACATTTACAATTTATTTTCACTTTTTAATTTTGCCCCTTTACTAGTAGCGAAAAAATATTCAAGTATTATAAAAATGTCTGCAAGTTGTTCCCAAGATGCGGCAGAGTCTATTCCTGAGAACAGTTCACGTTGAAAATGCAGCCGCAGAGTTCACACATGGCAGAAAATGCCTGAACCGTACAGTAGCCGGAAAACCCATCCAGCCAGTCTTCCTTCACATGTACTAGCTGTATGGAGGTCAGGCATTCGTAAGCTGCGCAGGGCATGAAATCACTTCAACACTTCAGGATGGAATTAGCCCTTACCACAGTCCATGATTCCTGCTCCTTTGGTTCTAAAATCCCCGATAAAAAAATTTCCAGTAATTGCTGAAGTCCCCCAGCAGCAACAAACTGAAACATAGAATAATACAAGCATAGAGTTAGACAGCATGCAAACAAACCCTTCGTGCCAACTCATCCATCCATGCCCACCAAAATACCTCCCAGGGCTAATCCCATTTTCCAGCATTTGGCCCATATTTAACATTTTCCTATCCATATACCTGTTTAAATGTCTTCCAAGTGATTGCATCACCCTCTACCACTGCCTCTGGCAATCGGTTCATATACCCAACACATGATCTGTCTGAAAACTTGCCCCTCAGATTCTCTCTAAATCTTTATTGTCTCATCTTAAACCTATGTTCTCTAGTTTTAGATTATCCATGCAATGAGAAAACAAATGTGATCATCCATCTTATTTATGCCTCTCAAGACTTTATAAACCTCTAATGTTATCCTTCAGTCTTCTACACTCCAGGGAAAATAGTCCCAAAATATTCAGGCTCTCTTGAGATGCCCTCCAGTCCCAGCAACATCCTTGTGAAACTTTCTGGCACCTTTTACAGCATAGCCAAATTCATTGCTCATTTTATCATTAGATTGACAATTGTCAGAAATTCTTTCTGAAGCTGTAAATAAACTTAAATTATTCATGTGGCCAATTGGAAAGTATATTCATTCCAGTTCCATATTCTATTTACCTGCCAATGTTTCTTTATTCTGCCATCTATCGATTGCCTTATGTGATCAGCTGTCAAACAGACAAGCTTTATCAATTCACATCTTTTTAGCCACAGAAAATGCTGTTTGGGAAGGGGAGCGTATAGTCAGGTGTGTGCAACATTCTGCCTATCTGGCAAGTGTCACTGAATATTAAGAACATGTCTGGCTTCAAATATTTACTACTGCCACTGTTGTCAAAATATTTGTCATTGGAAATGTTGTGGTTATAACAAGGCCTACAAAAGATACGAATCATTAAAATGCCTCTCATTGCGATTCCAAACGTCATCTTTTACCCTTTGATGTAGTTTAACTTTAGATCGATACGTGACCATGCAGCATTTGATTAAACTTCCCTGTCAGCATTTAACCCCAACATGGTCATCATGAACAAAGGAGAGACAGTGCTTGTTGTTTACTTGAATTTTCAGAAGGCTTTGGACTTTAAACTTTAGAAATACAGCGCGGAAACAGGCCTTTCAGCACACCGAATCCGCGTTGACCAGCAATCGCCCCACACACTAACTCTATTCTACATACACTAGGGATAATTTACAATGTTACCAAAGCCAATTGACCTACAAACCTGTACGTATTTGGAATGTGGGTGGAAACCGGAGTACCCAGAGAAAACCCACACGATCACAGAGAGAACGTACAAACTTCTACAGACAGCACCCATAGTCAGGATTGAAGCAAGGTCTCTGGCACTGTAAGGCAGCAGCTGTGCCACCATAAGGCATTTAACAAGGCACCACATGTGAGGCTGCTAAACAAGATAGGAGCCCATGGCATTAGAGGCTAGATACTAGCATGGATAGACTACCGGACGGGTAGAAGGCAGAAAGTGGAAATAAAGGGAGCCTTTTATAGTTACCTGCTGGTGACGTGGTAATTCGCAGGGGTTGGTGTTGGGTCCGCTGCTTTTCACGTTATATGTTAATGATAGGGAAGATGGAATTGATGGCTTTAAGGCCACGTTTGTGGATGTTATGAAGATAGGCGGCAGGGCAGGGAGTGTTGGGGAAGCAGGGATGTTGCAGAAGTATTTGGTCAGGTTGGGAGAGTGGGCAAAGAAGTAGCAAATGGAATACAGCTTAACAAAGTGTATGGTCTTGCACGTTGGTGGAAGGAATAAAGGGGTTTTCTACATGGGGAGAGGGTTCAGAAATCAGTGGTGCAAAGGGACTTAGGAATACTTGTGTAGGATTCCCAAACGGTTAATTTGCTGGTTGAGTCAGCAGTAAGGAAGGAAAATGCGATGCAAGCATTCATTTAGAGGGGACTAGAGTATAAAAGCAAGGATGTGCTTTGGGCCCTATATCTGAAGAAGGATGTGCTGACATTGGAGACGGTCCAGGGAAGATTTACAGGCCTGGATAGAGTGGATGTGGAAAGGATTTTTCCATTAATGAGATAGTCTAGCACCAGAGGGCACAGCTTCAGAATAAAAGGATGCATCTTCAAAATGGAGTTGAGGAGGAATTTCTTTAGCCAGGGGGTGGCGAATTTGTGGAATTTATTGCCACAGACGGCTCTGGTGGACAAATATTGGGTATTTTTAAAGCGGAGATTGATATGTTCTTGATTAGTATGGGCATCAAAGGTTACAGGAGAATGGGGTTGAGGAGGGGAAAGATTAGCCATGATTGAATGGCAGAGTGGACTCAATGGGCCGAGTGGCCTAATTCAGCTCCCATGTCTCATGGTCTTATGATCAGCTCGATGGGTGATAGTAGGAGGCAACTTAATGGAGCAAACATCAGGTTTCAAAACACCTAACACCCATTTCTTGTTATAGGGCTATGTGCTATGTTTAATGCCTTTGAAAGATCATACAAAAATGTGAAAATATTTTGTACGTTTAAATCTTTCCCGCAATGCATCACTACGCTCTGCGGCAATTCCACTCCCATCCCTCCCAAAACTCAAAGCACAAATATTTAGCATGGGGGGAATCGTTTATTCCACAACATTTATGTCGTTATTTAAGCTTCCAGACAGGGCCAATATAACTTTATTTCATTGTATTTATGAGTCAATTCCTCCTTCATTTCATAACACATTGGCTGACAGATTTTAATGTTTTATCCATTTAAAGAAAATATTAAACTGACCTTACAACTCCAGGAATTTTTACTGTTCTCTATCTGATCTTCACTTGAATCATCCGAGTCAGGATACAGATCACTGTAGCTACCCTGGAATAAAGTTGCATTAAAAATGAACTGCAGTAATAGAATAATCACATGATAACTACTAAAGAGTCCTTCAAATTTGTTTTTATTTAATAATAGGTATGACGAGAAATTATATTTTGAGCCAAATAGAAGGTAAAAATTACATGCAATAAAGTAAATTTGTGTTGTGCAAAAAGTTGTTCGTACTTTTCCACTTGCCAAATAGATATTACTTTTAATTGTAAATATGTGAAAGTGTATGGCAGTGACATTTAATAATGATGAAGGAAGTGAATTAAATATATATTTTTATTAGAATAGAGCATGTTGCAAATTCACAACTGGCCAGGTGGTTGAACAGGGAGAGAGAAACAGAAGTAACATTTCAAGCTGAATGAATCTAAACCAGAAAATGGTATAAAACATTTTGAGCACATATGCAAATAAATCATGTGGGGGAAAATTAGGAAATTAAAAATGTGTAAGGCGTGTGAAAAACTGGAAAGTAAAAATTGATTAAATGAGTCCAACAAGGAAGAAAAATAAAAAAACAATAATTTGGGCCCGAATTTGTTGAACAAGATTTTCAGACCAGTGTTGTAATGTTTCCAATTGAAACAGACTATTGCACTTCTCAAAGTAGATAAAAGAGAACAAGCAGAACGCAATGGGATTGGGATGGGGAAATAAAATGGGAAATTATCAACATAAGATGGAATCTGTGAACAGAACAGAGATGCTCAGCAAGTTGATTGCATTATTTAATTCTTTTAGTCCTTTACTGCAAAAGAGGATGCATCATATGCTTATTAATGTACTTAACTAAATCATTGCTTCATTAGGAAGTAGGTTTAGAGTGTGTACAGTTGGAATACAAGTGGTAAAACATCACCCTCTGGCACTCCCTTTTCCACAGCATCTTCTGATTCCATTCTCCTATGCTTGAATCGGAAGGTGTAATAGAGTAGGGAGTGCCAAAGGGTGACAGACAGGAAAATGGATACAAGTGTCAGAGAAGGAGTGGTCGGTCAAAACACTGAGGGGAGGAGAGGGAAGACATGCTGAGAGCTGGAGTTGCCAGAAATGGCAGGCAAATGTTAATGTTGAGGAATGAGGAGGAAAGGAATCCTATCATGACAACGGAAGATTTTTTTTTTCATTTACTATTTGTTTTCATAATTCAGGCATCATGCATGCATTGCTCCTCACAAATTGTTCCGGAAAGTTATGAGCCACCTTCTTGAAAGAGGCGTGGTCCTATGAAGCAATTAAGTACAAGATGGAGAGTTCTTGTCCAGATCTTTACTGAAAGCTTTCTCTGAGGGTAGTAGGAGGTGACATTATCTTATCATCAACTGCAAAATCAGGCCAATAAGATCAATACAGAATAAACAAACATCAATTACCGTTGATGCTCTTCTTATTCTCCTGTTAGGTTTCCCCAAGGCCTCAATAATTTCGAGTGCGTACAGGAGTTTATGAGGACTTTTTATTTTAAGCAAGTCGTTCCAGCAGTGTCCATCATTCCCCTTCAAGTGAAACACATCGGAAGAATGCTAACCACAATATTGAATATCAAAAAATTCAGGAAAGTGAATTGCTTTCAGTGTATTGTACTTGGCCTACATTTGGCTTTTAGATAGGCCGACATAGTGCAATGTAGGGATTATTTTGATTTATTCAAATCAGTACCACAAAACTCCATCTATAACTCCACGTGAAAATCCTGCTTTGCTTATCATTAGTAGAATAAATTCAGCAGATTTTTAGATGATTTTTAATACCTAGATTGTCGCCAATCTATCAAATTAAACTCGCATATTACAGTTCTAAAAATTACAGTTAGATCACTTCAAAGTGGCAGCTAACATTGGTGAGGGACTAGAGTAAATTATAAGCTTCCAGTTTGTCACTGACAATTTTCATTCCCAAAGGTTGACATTTTAATACAATATATTTGCATAGTACTATGGTTGGATATGTAACAGTCCTTTTATTAACAGATCAGGTATCAAAATTACTTATGTTTCACGTGTAACATGGACATTTACATGTACAAAATGGGCTGAATGGCCTTGTTTTGTCTCCGTGCACTCATTGTAACACTGCAATGCCATCACACTCATAACAATTAAATGTTGCAGTGTTAAAACCACACAACAAACCAAAAATCTTTGTATAGTCATAGATTTATACAGCATGGAAAGGTCCTTTTTGACCTAACTTGCCCACACCAACCAACATGCCCCATCTACACTAGCCGCACATGCCTGCATTTTAAAAAAAAAAATTTTTAAAATTTGTTTATAGGGACAGTGCATATTAATGAACATTTGCATGTAAATATGCGAGATTGTAGCCAATCAGTAGCTAATTTCCGTCTCTAGTCCCAGGCAAAGGTAGGTGAAGTGTCTTGCCCAAGGACACAACGACAGTACACACTCCAAGCAGGATTCGAACCGGCCACCTTCAGGTTGCCAGCCGAACACTTAGCCCATTGTGCCATCGGTCGTCCTTTTGGCCCATATCCCTCAAAACCTTTTCTATCCATGACCTGTCCAAATGTTTCTTAAACGTTATGGTAGTACCTGCCTCAACTACATCCTCTTGCAGCCCCTGCCACACACACCTACCACTATTTGTGTCAAAGCATTGCCCCACAGGTTCCTATTATTTATTTTCCCCTCACCTTGAACATGTCCTCTGGTTCTTGAATGGTTCTATAATGATTTGCAACTAATAACTCATAAATACAGGAAACAAGGGTACCCAGTTAGCCCTTGAGATGAATCCATATCCTGGTCCCATTTCTCACTGTCCCCAACATTGAAACTTTGTTTTTTGTTTAACCAGTCTCAGATTTAAAATTAACAGGTGATTTAGCATGAACAGTGGTTCATCAAGCATAGCTTTTCCCCAGTGGAGAAAAGGTGTTCCGCAATATGAATTATTTTTGAACATCACCTATTAATTATCTATCAGTTTATCCATCAACCGTTTACCCTGTTTACCACACAGCATGTTCAAGTTAGCCTCACCTAAATCTATAATTTTGGAAGTTGTGCAATGCATCTTTTAAATGCTTCATTAAAGTGAATCATATTTTGAATGACCAAAACCATTGACTGGTAACTAAACTCAACTCCTTTCTAAATCTGTTAAAGTTCCTTTTGTTACAATTTTGATATCCCGAACCCATAATCTTGCAGCATCTTTATATAATTAGCCATAGAGCCATAAGTGTGGAAACAGACCCTTCGGCCCAATTTGCCCGTACCAGCCAACATGTCCCAGCTACACTAGTCCCACCTGCCGGTGTTTGTCCATATCCCTCCAAACCTGTCCTATCCATGTATTCATTGCAAAGCTTCAAAGTAAGTGCAAATATTTAATGTCTCCCTCACCTGTTCGTCGGAGATATTTTGAAATGCTTGTAACATGTTTGGACAAGTAGGAAGAAGCATTAACAGTTCCCAAACACGCCGCGACAGGTTTTCTGCGTGAAGGTGCAATTCTTCGCAGCGCACAGTCTACATGCAGCATGAGGAAATAAAAGGTCATATTGTAAATGTAACAGTCAAGCAAAAAATGAGAACATTGTCAGTGAGGCCACAGCGCAAAATGGAGGGACAGCACCTCATATTTTGCTTGGGCAGCTTACACCCCAGCCGTATGAATATTAACTTCTCTAACTTCAAGCAATCCTTGCTTTTCCTCTCTCTTGTTATGTTATATTATGTTATATATTATCTCTTTGGAGAGATAGCCTATCAACCACACTTATCATCACAATGGTAATTAGCTCGGGAAATGCTTTGAGCCATCATACGACAAATTAACCTTCAACGTCAAGCAATTTCATTAAAGCTTAACCTTTTATGGGCTGGTATAAATTGGTTTTAATTTTTTTGATTCTGATTTTGAGTTTAGTATTTTATCATAAATTACTCATTACAAGTAAAATAGTAGCTGATAATGTTCTGTTATATGGGATTTGGCTTTGCACAAAATTGGTTGCTGCATAATAATTTCTACACTTCAAAAAAAAGTGATTGTATCCCATCAAAAATCATCTTTAAATTCCCCAATTTCAAATGTTCATGCAATTGCCCTATCTAAATGATAAAGCATATTTTGGAAGCAAAAGGTTAAAAGGAATTTTAAATAGACTGGTCATATCTAGTGATGCAGTGACTAGTGGGGTACCGCAGGGCTCGGTGCTGGGACCACACCTATTTACAATATACATCAATGATTTAGATGAAAGGATTCAAAGTAACATTAGCAAATTTGCAAATGACACAAAGCTGGGTGGCAGTGTGAACTGTGAGGATACTATGAGAATGCAGGGTGACTTGGACAGGTTGGGTGAGTGGGCAGATGCATGGCAGACGTGGTTTAATGTGGATAAATGTGAGGTTAGCAAAAACAGGAAGGCAGATTATTATCTAAATGGTGTCAAGTTGGGAAAAGGGGAACTACAACGGTATCTGGGGGTCCTTGTTCATCAGTCAATGAAAGTAAGCATGCAGGTACAGCAGGCAGTGAAGAAAGCGAATGGCATGTTCGCCTTCATAACAAGAGGAGTTGAGTATAGGAGCAAAGAGGTCCTTCTGCAGTTGTACAGGGCCCTAGTGAGACCACAGCTGGAGTTTTGTGTGCAGTTTTGGTCCCCTAATTTGAGGAAGGACATTCTTGCTATTGAGGGAGTGCAGCGTAGGTTTACAAGGATAATTCCCGGGACTGTCATATGCTGAGAGAATGGAGTGGTTGGACTTGTATACTCTGGAATTTAGAAGGATGAGAGGGAATCTTATTGAAACATATAAGATTATTAAGGGTTTGGACACGCTAGAGACAGGAAACATGTTCCCAATGTTGGGGGAGTCCAGAACCAGGGGCCATAGTTTAAGAATAAGGGGTAAGCTATTTGGAACGGAGATGAGGAAACACTTTTTCACACAGAGTTGTGAGTCTGTGGAATTCTCTGCCTCAGAGGCCAGATCTCTGGATACTTTCAAGAGAGAGCTAGATAGGGCTCTTAAAGATAGCGGAGTCAGGTGATATAGGGAGAAGGCAGGAACGGGATACTGATTGGGGATGATCAGCCATGATCATATTGAATGGCTGGCTCGAAGGGCCAAATGGCCTATTCCTGCACCTATTGTCCATTGTCTATATCTCATAAGTGATCTTTCTAAGTTTAAGAAAGAACTGCAGATGCTGGAAAAGTCGAAGGTAGACAAAAATGCTGGAGAAACTCAGCGGGTGAGGCAGCATCTATGGAGAAAAGGAATAGATGACGTTTCGGGTCGAGACCCTTCTTCAAACTTTCTAAAAGTTTAAGTGAGCATAGCTCAGAGGTCTTTTTTTTTGTCAGCACTAGAAAATAAAAGACATGTCAAAGCAAATTCTCAGAAGGACAACAGAAACACCTGTGCACAATCTTAGCTTATGTGTAATATTGAGAGATGCTCCATTTCTGGAATTGTAACCCTTTCATTGAAATTTTAAATAAAGGCCCAGTTTGCTTTCTCCAATAAATAAAACAATTTACAAGGATATGTTATTTGTGCTTTGGCCAACATGTCTTAACCACTGCATCCAGAACAAATAAACTAGTTCAGCTCTTTGATTTTTGCTAATTCGAAGTAGATATAGACTAAAGGTACACTTGTTTTGTTTTGAGGGAAATGATGGGGTGATAATGAAAATGCAAGCTTTATTTTTATATCCCACATCATTGGTTTATTCTGCAGCCACTGCCTAACAGCTTATTGGATTTCATGAAATGAAGGCATTTTTTATTCGCAGATTGAATCCCGATTCAATATTTGAATGTCCATGCATAAAGCAATGATTAAAATTTAAAATAACTCCACAAATACATAACACTGCATCCCCTTCTCCCCCCGAACGCTCAGGTGACAACTAAGCAACAGGTCAAAATTACCTGGTTGGGTTTATTTAGTTAATTTATATATGAAAATCAAATCATACAGTAAAATAAACTAGAACTGTTGATAATATTGTCGTAATTTAAAATCCTTGAAATACACTGACAAAGGAATTAAAATACTTAAAAAAAAACAACGTAACTCTTTGCCAAAAGTCTTTAATTATTTTTATGCCTTGATAATTGATATCAGGTTTATCTGGCAAATCAAATATCAACTAACACAGAACCAAACTGCAAATCTGGTCAGAATAAATCAACAAAATCAACATGATTAACCATTCTTTATTAGATACAATGGTGCAAATAATTCAATGGAAAGCCAATTAATGTGCTCCCACCAAGGATCCAATGACCAATTGATTTTTGTGATAATTTGAGGAACAAACAAAATTGCTCAATGTCCTGATTAAACTCCAGATGATGCAATCTCAAATGATTCAATATAGAAAAGATGTTTCTGTAAATGAAGGGATGCTAGCTTCTCCATTAAAACCACTCAAATTCCCCTTGTTTTGTCACAAAATGTAAAAAGCAGAGGATTTGTGATGAGCAAGGAAACAAAACTTCAAGTGACACCATAAAGTACAGCAATAAAGCTACAGTATTCCCATTAACTTATCAACAGGACTAGTGCAAATATTATGCCCCAATTATTAACACTTGGTTTTATTTTAAAATACAATCTTATTTATATTGCCTATGAATTTATTGCAGCATAATCATTAAAATCTGACAATGTGCACTTTAACCACATGTGATTTTTTTCTATTACAAATCTCAAATTGTGGAATACAGAGGCAAATTCGCTCCATAGATGCTGCTGCACCCGCTGAGTTTCCCCAGCAATTTTGTGTACCTTCAAATAAATAAATGATGGGTCTTTGTCCCAAACATTATGGAGGGCACTGTATGCACTGAAAACAAAAACAACTCTTTTGACTAGGAAACAATCATTTATTTGAGATAAAAAAATCGAGGGTTTAATTACCAAACTTTTAAATGATGAACTATGTGCTTTTCAATGACCATGGCACTTGATGCATTCAACACCTTACCTCAAAATCTTCCATTGTGTGATCAAGTGAAGGCGGTTTAAATGATGCTAGCATCTCAAGCAAGTCAAACAAGGTAGTAAGATGTGGTTCTTGCAGGAGCAAAAGCATTGGGATATTTTCCTTTTGGGGTGGAGGAAGGCAAGATGCGGGCAACTGAATGCCATCTCCTTTGCGCTCCCTACGTGGAGCACCAAGTGATACAAATACCATCTGTAAAAAAAATAATTAAGTTAGCTGCAGACGAAAAATCCTGGAATATAATAATTCATTCAACTCAAAGCATATTGGTCTGTTCAGGATCGTAATAAGAAAGAATTATGAGGAACTTTGCAATCAACTTTGCAATTGCATTCAATAATAAATGTCATGGAGAAGAAGACTGCCAGAAAAGTAGTGGACTAATCAGCTGAATAATTCTGGAAAATGCAGGCTGAATATAATAAGCTGAATGACACGAGAAGTGAATGGCAGAAATAAGACAGAAAGAGTCTGAGGACGATGATGATGACAAGTTAGCTCATTTTGATAAAGGACATGATTGAGGTAGAAGGTACTGCTGGAATTCTGACTGCTTTGTATTAGCCTTTACCAAAGGTTAGAGTGCTGACAAAATACAAGGCAGAGAGATATGAGAAATAACAGATGGAAGCAAAACTGATGAACAGGAAAAGGGAAAGCTGATGAATCTTGGAGCAGTGTACGAAGGAACTGCAGATACTAATTTACACTGAAGATAGACACAAATGGCAGCACACGTCTCCTCCTGTCTCTAACTGTGTCTGTTTGTTTTACAAATATGATTTCAAGGAATGTTCAACCTAACCAAGTCCCTGGCTCTGCTGAGTCTGCTGTTAATTTTAATACCCCTGCTGAATTTGAATCTGACTGTGACTATTTATATGTTCTCTGTTGTTTTTTTTTTTTTATTATTGTCTGTAACTGTGGAACTGTGCTGCTGCCTGTCTTGGCCAGGACTCTCTTGTAAAAGAGATTTTTAATCTCAATGAGACTTATCCTGGTTAAATAAAGGTTAAATAAATAAATAAAAAAATAAAAAAATGCTGGAATAACTCAACGGGACAGGCAGCATCTCTGGATAGAAGGAATGAGTGATGATTCGGGTCGAGACCCTTCTTCAGACTGAAAGTCGGGGAGAGGGAGTCCAGAGATATGGAAGGGTAAGGTGTGAAAATGACAGATCAAAGCAAATGGTGATAAGGAAATATCGATCGGTTCATTGTTAGCTGAGGGGAAGGTGACAACTAAAGGCAGAGATGTTGCCTGTCCCGCTGAGTAACTCCAGCATTTTGTGTCTACCTTCAATCTTGGAGCAAATAGGTCACCTGCTCCAAATGGGAATGCATACGAGCTGGAAACTGCAAAATGTCCTGTCATAATATTCCAATACTTCCGAGAACTAAACATCTAAATTGCAAGGATTTATTGGGCAGCTATAGAATAGTTAGCTTAATTACCATCAGAAAGAAGGCAATTAGAAGCAGAAATCTGGTAAAATAAAATTACGAGGAAAACTTTGAGATAATTTTCTGAAATGAAAATAAGTCTGACTAACCTGTCTTAACTTTTTTTAAATATAAAAAGAAAACTTTGAACAGGGAATGCAGTAGATATTCAGGTGCATCACCAGAAGCACTTGATAAAGTCCCATACTTTTCACTGGAAAGCAACTTGGCTTCTGAGCCAAGTTCAGTGATAAAATATTGTTTTTCAGAATAAATGAAGGTAAAGCAATCCCAAAATCACAGCCTTAATGACTGATATGGTTGGCAGGGAATAAAATTCTAAATGTTTGATAATACAAACTTAGAAGTGTGCAAACTTAGAGAAGGACAGTAAGATGCTGCAAGAGGTAATTAATTGATTGGCAGAAAGGACAGAAAAACACAAAATACATTGAATGTACAAAGCTGCAGGCAGAAAAAAAACGTAAGAGTGTTTTAATTGTCATATCTACTGGCAACAGAACAATGAAATTCTTACTTCCTGCAGCTTTACAGGCCCATTAACACACAGATACATATACTTTAGCAATAACACAATAAATTAATTATCAGCGATACTTGGAAACCACACCATAAAAGTGCAAAACCAAAGTTGGTAATGCAATCAAAACAAAGTCCAGAGTAGATCATAGTGATTGAAGTATGGTTGTGGTTAGTGTTGTGCAGTGTTCAAGAGCCTGATGGTTGTTGGGAAGAAGCTATTAATGAGTCTGGTGGTCATGGTTTCCAGTACTTTCACACCAATGGTAGTGCGAGATCAAAGCATGGCCAAGATGATATGGCGATTTTAGCTGCCTTTTTGAGACAGCTTCTCCTGTAGATCCCCAAGGTGGTGGGGACATCGATATCCGTGATTGACTGGGCAACATCTACCACGTTCTGCAGCCTCCTTCATTCCTGCCGTTCGAGTTACCAAACCAAGCCATCATGCAACCAGTCAGTATGCTCACCGCCTGCAAAGGTTTGT
Organism: Amblyraja radiata; assembly: GCF_010909765.2. Classification (NCBI taxonomy): domain Eukaryota; kingdom Metazoa; phylum Chordata; class Chondrichthyes; order Rajiformes; family Rajidae; genus Amblyraja; species Amblyraja radiata. Next base: position 8,355,683 of record NC_045963.1, on the reverse strand, counting down.
TAAGGGTATTTGACAACAAAACAAATTTATTCGATCTTCTAAGTAGAGGCATTGAGCATTCTAAGTAGAGGCATATGCTGAGCCCAGACTCTCTCCACTGTTGTCCCATCAATAAAGACAAGTTCATGCATCCTTGGTCTTTCTCCTTGGTCTTGCTAATGCTGAGAGCAAATTTGTAGTTCTGGCACCTTTCAATCAGATCAATCTCCTTTCTGTACTCTGACTCATCATTACCCGTTATTCGTCCAACAATAGTGGTATCATCTGCAAATTTAGAGACGGCATTAGAACTGTGTCTGGCCACATTGTCATGGGTATAGAGAGAATAGAGCAGGGGACTGAGCAAACAACCTTGAGGCGCTCATATATTCATGCTATCAAGAAGTGTTGTTGCCAATTAGTACTGATTTAGTCTACCAATGAGGATCCAATTGCATAGGGATGAGCAAAGACCTAGTTCTTTAAGTCTTGTTCAAGAAAGAACGGCAGATGCTGGAAAAATCAACGGTAGACAAAATTGCTGGAAAAACTCAGCGGGCGAGGCAGCATCTATGGAGCGAAGGAATAGGTGACGTTTCGGGTCGAGACCCTTCTTCAGATTGATGTGGGGGTGGGGCGGGAAGAAGAAAGGAAGAGGCGGGGTCAGTAGGCTGTGGGAGAGCTGGGAAGGGAAGGGAAGGGGAAGGAGGGAGAAAGCAAGGACGACCTGAAATTGGAGAAGTCAATGTTCATACCGCTGGGGTGTAAACTACCCAAGCAAAATATGAGGTGCTGCTCCTCCAATTTGCAGTTGGCCTCACTGTGGCCATGGAGGAGGCCCAAGACAGAAAGGTCGGATTCGGAATGGGAGGGGGAGTTGAAGTGCTGAGCCACCGGGAGATCAGGTTGGTTAATGCGAACTGTGCGGAGGTGTTGGGCGAAGCAATTGCCAAGCCTGCGCTTGGTCTCACCCATATAGAGCAGTTGACACCTAGAACAGTGGATGCAATAGATGAGGTTGGCGGAGGTGCAGGTGAATCTCTGCATCATCTGGAAAGACTGCTTGGGTCCTTGGGTGGAGTCGAGGGGGGAGGTGAAGCGACAAGTGTAGCATTTCCTGCAGTTGCAAGGGAAAGTACCAGGAGAGGGGGTGGTTTAGGTGGGAAAGGACGAATTGACCAGGGAGTTACAGAGGGTGCGCTCTCTGCAGAAAGCCTAAAGGGGAGGAGATGGGTCGATGTAGGCAGTGGTGGGATCCCGTTGGAGGTGGCAAAAATGTAGGAGGATTATCTGTGACGTCTGGTAGGGTGGAAGGTGAGGACAAGGGGGACTCTGTCCTTGTTACGAGTGGGGGGGATGGGGAGTGAGAGCGGAGCTATGGGAAAAGGAGGAGACCCCGGTGAGAGCCTCATCTGTAGTCGAAGAGGAGTACCCCCGTTCCCAAAAGAATGAGGACATCTCCGATGCCCTGCTTTTGGAACACCTCATCCTGGGTGCAGATGCAGCGTAGATGGAGGAATTGGGAGTAGGAGATAGAATCCTTACAGGAAGCAGGGTGGGAAGATGTGCAGTCCAGGAAGCCATGGGAGTCAGTGAGTTTGTAGTAGATGTCGGTCAGTAGTTTGTAACCTGCGATGGAGATAGTGAGGTCTAGAAACGGTAGGGAGATGTCGGAAATGGTCCAGGTGAATTTGAGTGCCGGATGGAAGTCCACAATCAGCTAATTGTTTTACTGATATTGAGAGCCAGGTTGTTGTGCTGGCACCATTTGGTCAATTGGTCGATCTCACTTCGATACTCAGACTCATCACCATCTGTAATTCGTCCATCAACGGTGGTGTCATCGGCAAACTTGAAGATGGAATTTGCACTGTGTCCGACTACACAGTCATGAATATACAGTGAGTAGAACAGATGGCTGAGCACGCAGCCTTGAGGTTCTCCCATACTGATTGTTAATGAGGAAGACGTTTTTCTGCAAATTCGAACAGACTGTGGTCTGTGGATGAGGAAGTCGAGGATCCAATTGCAGAGGGATGTGCAGAAACCCAGTTCCGTGAGCTTGGTAACCAGCTTGGAGGGGATGATGTTATTGAACGCCGAGCTGTAGTCTATAAACACCAGCCTGATATATTGTTTTTATTGTCCAAGTGGTCCAGTGCAGATTGGAGAGCCAGTGAGATCGCATCCTCCGTTGACCTGTTGTGACGGTAGGCGAACTGTAGTGGGTCAAGGTTCTTGTTGAGATAGGAGTTGATATGCACCATAACCAACCTCTCAAAGCACTTCATCACCACGAACGTTAGTGCCTCTGGTCGATAGTCATTGAGGCTTTCCCTTTCTGTAGTCCACAACGAGCTCTTTGGTCCTGCTAACGTTGAGAGCAATATTGCTGTTCTTGCACCATTAAATGAGATGATCATTTTTTCTCCTGTACTCTCTGTTATACGCATTATGTATCCAACAACTGTGGTATTGTTGGCAAATTTAAAGATGGTGTTAGAACAGTGTCAGGCTACCCAATCATGGGAGAGTACAGCAGGGGACTGAGCACACAGCCTTGAGGTCCTCCTGTGTTAATGGTTGTCAGGGAGGAAGTGGTGTTTCCAATTCCAACTTATTGTGGCCTGCCAATGAGGAGGTTGAAGAGCCAATTGCAAAGGGACAAGCAGAGACACAATTCTCCGAGTTTGAGTTGATGGAAAAAGATACGAGGAAAATGCAAGTTGTTTTTGTAAACTGAGTAGTTTCGATTGTAGCCCCCCAGATATAAAGGATACAGAGTTTGGCAGGACTTTCAAAAGGGAATTTCATAAGCTGCTTGAGAAAAGATTTGCAGGGTTCATAGGTTGTAGGATCAGCATTAGGCCATTCAGCCCATCAAGTCCACTCCGCCATTCAATCATGGCTGATCTATCTTTCCCTCTGAGCCCTTGCGTTCATCCTGTAACCCCTGACGCCCATACTAATCAAGAACCTATTAATCTCTGGCTTAAAAATATCCATTAACTTGGCCTCCATTTCCTTCTGTGACAACAAATTCCAGATTCACCACCCACTGACTGAAGGATGGCAATGGGAAAGGAACAGGGGGCAGGAAGAGAGATAGACAGAAGGGTTCCCCTCGTGCCTCAAGGGCCTGTCCCACTTACGCGACTTTTCAGCAAACTGTCTGCGACCTTCAAGCTCGGGGGCACTCGCCTGAAAAACCGCGAGCTGGATTGACCGTCAGCGCGGAACACACACACAAGCGAACACACACACACACACACACACACACAAACACATCGCAAAGGCGGGGGCCATGGAAAGCTGGGAGCGCTGTCTGAAATTCACACGGTGCAAAGCCAAGGTGATACCCGCGATGAACAGGAAGGTTAAAGATGGCTAGCACAGTGTACAGTAAGTCCTTTAAAAGAGCGGGGAGAGAAGGAGAGGAGACACTTTTTTAAAAAAGCCAGACAACTTTTAATAAGCCAGAGATACACAGCTGTGAAGTTTAGCGGGCATTTAACATTACCGGTCGGTTTTCCTTGGTTCTGAAAACTCGTGCTTACGGTTTTTTTTTCACCAATGAGCCAATTAAAATGCCAGGTCAGCAAAGGAGATTTCTAACAGCTACCTCGACTACCTACAACGACATGGCGACCCCACCAGCACTACACTATGAGTTCAAAAGTATCGATTTTCTCCATTCCGACCAATTTTTGCTCGCAGAAAATTATTCAACATGTTGAAACATTTTCCGCGACCAAACTGAGGCCGTGAGTAGTAACCACTATGCGGGAACTCCTCTCGACCATGAAGGAGGCTTACCAGTGACCACCTAGGACCATGTGTCAACCATGCTGCGAGCTTGTGGCGAGCGCAGACGCTCCTAAACTGGCCAATTAGGTCGCCATAGTAGAACAGGCCCTTCAATGATGCTTAATGCCGTGCCTATAGATTTACCAACTCAGCCATATATATTTAAAAAAAGAACATTTCAATTACCTGCATATCTTTAAATCCAAGTTCATTGAGTGTTTTCTCATCATAATCTGTGGTAAGTTCATGTCCTGAGGAAATCATTCTCACAGGTCCCATAAGACCTCCTGAAAAACAAACATAAACAGTTTAGGTCTACTGATCGTCAACACTGCTCCATCTCAGGGTAGTGCTCTGCCCCTTGCTCTCCTCCCTCCACACCCACAACTGCATGGCCAAGTAATAGGACAATTATATATTTAGATGTGCCAATCATACAGTCGTTGTCGGGCGGGTTAACAATGATGAGACAAAGTACAGGAAGGAGATCAAAATCCTCACATTATGGTGTCAGGACAATGGCCTGACCATAATGTCAGCAAGATAAAGGAGTTGGTTGTTGACCCAAGGAAGCAAGGAGGTGAATACCACCGTGTCTTCATTAATGGAGCTGTTGTGGAGATGATTGACAGTTTCAAGTTCCGAGGCTCCATATCACCAGCAAGTTACCCTGGTCTCTTCACAATAATGTAAAGATCAGGAAAGCACATTAGCGTGTTTACTTTCTTAGGCATCTGATAACGTTCAGCACATCCTTGAACTTCTATAGATCCACTACAGAAAATATTCTGACGTGATGCATCTCAGCCTGGAATGGCAACTGCTAGGCTCAGCTCTTGGCTGCCTGAACCTGCAGACAGTAGTGAACACAGCTCAGTCTATCATGGATCTGTGTCCATCCAGGACAGTCCACCCAGTCTATCCAGGGCAGGCACAGTGGCACAGTCATAGAGCTGCTGTCTTGCAACACAGGAGACCTGAGCTCAATCCTGACTACAGGTGCTGTCTTTACGAAGTTTGTACGTTCTCCCTGTGACCGCATGAGTTTTCTCAGGGTGTTCCGGTTTCCTCCCGCATTACAAAGACATGTAGGTTTGTGGATTAATCAGCGTCTGCAAATTTTCCCTAGTGTGTTCGGGTGATCGCTGGTCGGCATGGACTCTGTAGGCCGAAGGGCCTATTTCCACGCTGTATCTCTAAACTAAACAAAGAGGAAGAAGATTGAACTTTATTGCCTTCCATCAGTGAGGAATGTGGAATCCACTGTGGTGGATGTTTATGTTAGCTTTTATGTGGTTGTGTGTCTTGTTGCTTTTCACTTAGTATGGCTGTATGGTAACTCAAATTGCACTGCACCTTAATTGGTACATGTGACAATAAACTGACCTTGAAACCTTGAACTAGCTTCATGGTGCATTATACAAGGAAGGCTGGAAGCGTTGTCAAGGATGCCTATAACCCTGCCATTCTCTATTCTCTCTTCTGCCTTCTGGGAGAAGATACAGAGCTTGAAAATGCTTGGATGTCAAGACTTAATAACAGCTTCTTCCCGACTGCTATTTGATTCCTGAACCAATCACTTCTTTCACATCTCATTCTCTGAGTTGTTGCCAACATTGTTACCTCATTCGATTATTCCATTATTGCACTAATATTCTTTTGCACTGCTTGGATCTCGCACAACAATTCTGCACTCTTCTGCTGCTTTGCACTCGTATTTATTTATATTTATCATTGGTGCATGTATACTGCTTACTCTATGAGCTTCATATGAGGAAGGAATTTCATTGGAGCCACAGTAAATGACAATAAGCTAATCTAATCGAATGATATCCTGACAGCAATATTTCAACCAAATCAGCAGTTAAATTAAAACAGACAAAGGTGATTAGGAAAGAACTAAGTCAGACGATCGAACATGATCTTTGCTGTTTTCTGTTGTATTTTGCAATCTGTATTTTCACCAAGTGGTGCAGTTGAACCTACAATAGACAATTTTAATTTGTGTACACAAACAAGGAAAACTGAATTATTTCAGAAGGAAGCTCTAAAATGCAACATTTCTTCAGAAATTTAGAAAAACCTATGGATTAATAATATGACAAAACTATGTTCACCAATACTCTTTCAAATCCTCATATTCCTTGAGGACAAAGGCAGATTTTGCTTTAAAACACTGCTACTGAATAATTGCACTTTAGCATAAATATAGGTTTTATATTTTACTTGCATTGTAAGATGCAGACTGTAAACCATCACAACATTTTGTTTGTTCTCCTGATTGTATGAAATGATTCAGCGTGCTTTATAGTGCACAGGGAAATCAAACAATAGAAGGGAAACAAGAATCAAAAATTAGCAACCAATGAAAACAGGAGTGCAAGCTGAAAATGAATCCATGCTATCTCAAAAATGTTGTCAGAGATACCAAGTGCCAATAAGTGTAGGAGATCCAGAGACGGCGTGCTGGAAAAGTTTGTGATTGGAAGACAAACAACATTACAAACTATAAAGAGGGAAAGGCAAAGTGAAGCTAGTTGGCAAAAAGGATAATAAATGGAGATATGATCAAAAAGATCATAAATTGCCCAAATGTTTTTGGGGTATTTTTAGACAAACCGCTTTTGGAGTATTTTGCAGAAGATGCTGGTGAGGCCGCATTTAGAGTATCGTGTTCAGTTTTGGTCACCCTGCTGTAGGAAGGATGGTGTTAAGCTGCGAGAGCTTCGATCGCCCCGACGGATGATTCGACTGCCCCGACCGCGGGAGATAAACAAGGGAAGATTAGACTTTATTGCCTTCGATCACAGGGAGGAATGTGGGGAATCCACTGTGGTGGATGTTTATGTTAACTTTTACGTAGTTGCGCGTCTTGTTGCTTTTTTAGTATGGCTGTATGCTAATTCGCATATCACTGTACCTTAATTGGCACACGTGACAATAAAAGACCTTTGAAACCTTTGAAGCTGGAAAGATTGAAATATTGGGTGAATGCACTGTCTTTTAGCTAGATGGGAATCAAGATCCAGAGTACATAAGTTTAAGATGAGAGAGGAAAGATTTAATAGGAACCCGAGGGACAACTATTTCCACAGTCTGGTGGGTACATGGAACGAACTACCAGAGGAGGTAGTTGAGGCAAATACATTAGAACATTTAAAAAACATTTGAACAGGTACATAGATCGGAATGATGTAGAGGATTTTGGGCGGGCCACTAGTGTAGGTGGGGCATCTTGGTTGGCATGGACAAGTTGGGGCCAAGGGCCTGTTTCCATGCTTTATACAATACAATACAATACAATACAATTCCGCGCTCCGTTATGACTCTACGGAGCTCAAATAAGGTAGCTACTCTGTAACAGGAAGGGCCAGTAATACATTATGATAATCTGAATGGTGGCGGTAGAGTGATAGGGTGATGAAAGAGAGTGAAGACAAATACATATACTTTCAATTGCATAAACCACACATACCAGTAAAATCTCCTTGCCGGCTGTTTTGGCCAAATTCTTGCAGCTGAGCTTGCTGACTCATTTGTTCCTTCTGCAGATTCTCATACCAGTGGGTAACTTCAGCTCTTAAATCTGCAACTTGGTCACTAGGATACATTTCAATAGTCATCTACAAAGTAAAATGTATGAAAATAAAATACAAATTTTAAACCTCACATTACATTCCCAGATATTAAACATTTTAAATTCAGTTATGTAGATCAACTTCCTATTTGGCAAATATACAATGCAATGAATAGTAGCAGCAAAAGGTTACCCGTGTTTATTTGTAGTAACGCACATTCACAAATATTAAGAATAAGCCAGAATGGTATTTATAACTGAAGGTTAAATGTTGTTTTGAAGAAATCTATAACCACCCCATAATTACTTTACAGCAATGATTATTTGCTCTTTAGACTAAAATAACATATTTAAATCAAAAAAAGAGATTGTGTTAGCAAATCAATGCCTTGCATGGTTCATCTTTCAAATTGTAGCTTGTTAACCAAAAAATATATATAACATTAATACATGAGAAGCAATGGATAGGGTAGACAGAACCTTTCCCCAGGGTGGAAATATCAAAGGCTAGAGGGCATAGCTTTGAGGACAGAGGGCGAAAGTTTGAAGAAGATATGCAGGACAAGTTTCTTATACAGAGTGGTGGGTGACTGGAATGCCCTTCCAAGGATGGTGGAGGAGATGAACATAATACGGGTAGGTTGGCACATGTAGATGCAGACAATGGAAGGATATGGATCACGTTACATTATGTTTGGTACAGACATTGTAGAACAAAGAGCCTGTTCCTTTGCTGTACTGTTCTACATTCTTAAATATTGAGAACTTGATCTAATATTGCTATTGGTCCACAGTACATTGTGCAAATATATTTAGAAATTTAATAAATGGTAATTGGCATTGCTATGAATGGAAATAAATGCTACTTCTAAGAGGACACGAATAATTGATAATAATGACACATGATCATCACTGCCTATTTGCCTTAGTACAAATAACCACCACCACAGCTTAATAATCTCCTTAAAAATGGTGGCTGCCACCATCAGATTTCCTGATGAATCACTATCACATGGCAGCACCACATTTGCTGTCTATTCCTAATTGCTTGTGAATAACTGATGAGCTTGCACAACCATTTCAGAGGGTTAAAAAGAAAGTGCTGGATGAACTCAGTGGGTCAGGCAGCATCTATGGAGGGAATGGATAGGCGACGTTTGGATCGGGAACCTTCTTCCGACTGACTGTAGTCGGGAGGGTGAACACCCGAAAAGAGGTGGGGGCAAGTCAAAGTCTGGTATGTGATAGGGGTATATAGATGAGGAGGGTTTGTTTGATAGATGGATGGATAAAATAAGGAAAGGAGTAAAATATACAGCTTGAAGGAGGGATATAGGTGGAAGGGGATGTGAGGTGCGGGGGGGAATATTCAAATAGTGAGAGTTGTGGGTGAACACAGGAAAGAGAGGGTAAAAAAGGGGGTTGTTACCAAAAATTGGAGAATGCAATGTTCATACCATTGGGTTGCAGCCACCCAAGCATCATATGAGGTGCTGTTCCTCTGGTTTGCGAGTAGCCTCGTTTCTATAAATTAACTGTTTTGCAACACCCAATTTGGAGATGTAGCACAATGACATCATTTTTGACATTAGTTTCCAATTTAGGTACTTATTTTATCAACTATCAGAATTTATAGAAGATTGCAAATCAATCTCCAATGGGGAAGGTGGGACCGCCAAGACATCATCAATTAAACATCCCAGAATTTAAATAAATAGATTAGCTTTGTAATATTCCAATTTAGCCATTTGAGTTACAAGCAAACCAAATAGTTTAATAACAGCAGAGGGAATTAAGTATTGAATATGCATCCTAAAATTCTGTTGATTACATTTATACAAATCAGTTGATCTATCTGGTTGGAACTGGAGTTAATCGTCACTGTCATTCTGCCAACTGCTCTAATGCAAATTAGCATTGCAGCAAATGCATATCTTGTTTACTTAAACAAATACATTTGGTCCAAAGTACACAATTAAACATTGTCCACAGTATAGATTCATACCAGTTAGCAACAACTCACAACATTTTAATTACCTTATCAGGCAGCCCAGCTGGTTGACAAACAATTCGTAATGGTAAGGACTGTTTATCACTAAGGGCCTTTAAATGACTGCTAATACCGGTACCCTCTATCTGCCACTGACGTAAATGGTATGCAAACCTATGGGAACATTGAAAAAACATTTTTTATTATTTTCTTAAATTGTACCTGCAACATAAAAACTGGATTAATATTTTATTTAAACTTTTTTTCAAGTAACAAAGCACTAACAATTTCTATTAATATTTATTATAATTATGTATTTCCATAATTGTAAGAAAGATTGCCAGAGTCTAGCAGACAATTAATTAATTTCCAATGGAATCAAAATATTTGACCAGTTCCAACATTTCAATACATAGCAGATTTTGGAACTAAAAAGAAACATAATCTACCAGTTGGTTGTCAACCCAATAATATTACATGGCTAATGGTGTTTGCGATTGAATATATCAAGTGGTAGAACATAATATGACTGTTCAAGAACAGATTTTCTGATATAATCGTGGACAGGCCACCAAAATTTGAGGCAAGTGCCATGGTGTCCAACTGCTGTAAATAACGTTAGTCGTACAGTATTGGAAACGAATGCGGCCAGTCTTTAGATGAAGACGAAAGGAATGGCAGATGCGGGAATCTTGAGTAAAACAAAGTGCTGGAGTAATTCCACACGTCAGGCAGCATATGTGGAAGGACTGGATAGGTGATGTTTTGTGTTGGGACCCTTCTTCAGTCTGATATGATGTCCAATAAAGTCTAGTGAATTGTGTGCTGGTGCTGCATGAACAAAGAACAGGAATAGGGGCAAAACAGTGGTGCAACATGTCAATCCTGAATCTCAGGTGTCCTTGTGGAGCAAGCACATTCTGTGACTGCATGGGTTTCTTCCAGGTGCTCCAATTTATTCCCACATCCTAGAGACACACTATTTACTTGATTATTGAAAATTGTCCCTTGTCTGTAGATAGATGGCAACATCTGGAAGGAATTGAAGGGAATGTGGGGAGAATTTAAAAAATGGGATTAATGCAAGATTAGTATAAAATGGGTGACTGTCGTCAGGGTGGATTGATGGGCTGAAGAACCCGCTTTCATGAAGAATCAAAAACAGACCACATGAAAGTAAAAGCAGGATGGAAATAGGTTAAGGGAGAGTCTGCAGAAATTGCGTATGAAATACAACATTTAAATAAGTGATTTTTAAACAATTATTTACCTTCTCCTAAATGCTTCCAGGTGTGTTTTTAGCATCAACAGTCCTCTTTCAATAATCGTGAGGCTGGATTGTGATTCTTTCTCAAGATTTTCTGATGCCATCATAAGGCTTTCCATACACTTACTGATAAATTCTTGCTCCTTTTCCAAGCCAGTTTTACCTGAAGCAATAGTAGACGTGTTTATTTGTGCCTCCCTTTCAGTGGTTTACAATATGCATCTTAAGTAAGCTTCCAAGAATTCAAAAAACAAAAGTAAAATGGGTTGTAGGTTGAAATCGCTCTGAATTATGTTATAAAATACAGATGCCACAAAGACAATTTTATGAAAAGGTTTAATTACATGACAGGTTTCCATAGACTGTTTTCATTATGAATTCCAGTATATACATTTGTAAATGTTACCATCTACAAGAAAGAAATATAAAGTGGTTATCATATGGTATTTTTGTTCTCTCACAAAAAAAGAAATTTTGAAAGATAGAAAGGCCTTGTAAATGTTTGATGGTCTTTTTTCATACAATGCTGAAGGATAGGGCCTCTCTGAATTGTCAGCGCTGTTTTAGAATTAGTGCCACAGTCCCAATCTCTTTTCTAATATCCTTCAGCTCTTTCTGAGACCTAATGCTGCTTTGGATTTTTGTTCTTTCAGCAAGGACTTGGTATGGTATCAGGGGATAGCTGGAGGAATTACAGGTTCCAGGTAAATGAAGCCCAAGGCATTTGTGCATCATTGTCACTCTGTTCCTTCATTTGTTCAGCACCACATACTGCCAACTTTAACCCTGCTAACTTCCCAGTGATTTATCCTCAACATCTGTCAAGTTCCTGTGCTCCAAACAATCCCTTCAGTCAGTCGCTCCTCTTAGAAAAAGTAAGATGGAGCTTTCAGCCCCTCCAGCCTCAGCCACACAATCTACTCCAACAGTCTCCTCACTACACTTTGCTTATTTTAAATTCGTTTTTTGCAAAGGTGAGATTAGCATCAGCAAAAATTTGACAGTCACACCACTTTATTACATTTCCATCTTAATAATAATAATAATAATAATAATAAACTTTATTTATGGGCGCCTTTCAAGTCTCAAGGACACCTTACAAAAATTTAGCAGGTAGAGGAAAAACATGTAAGGGGATTGAAATAAATAGTAGAGACATGACTAGTACACAAAGTAGACAGAATTCAATTCAAAACACAATATGAGGCAATTAATGCACAGATGAAAAGGGAGGGGGACGTGGGGCTAAGGATAGGCAGAGGTGAAGAGATGGGTCTTGAGGCGGGACTGGAAGATGGTGAGGGACACGGAATTGCGGATCAGTTGGGGCAGGGAGTTCCAGAGCCTGGGAGCTGCCCTGGAGAAGGCTCTGTCCTCAAAACTGCGGAGGTTGGACTTGTGGATGGAGAGGAGACCGGCTGATGTGGATCTGAGGGACCGTGAGGGTTGGTAAGGGGAGAGGAGGTCAGTGAGATATGGGGGGGCCAGATGGTGGAGGGCTTTCTAGGTGAGGATAAGGATTTTGTAGGTGATCCGGTGGGAGATGGGTAGCCAGTGAAGTTGTTTGAGGACTGGAGTGATGTGATGCCAGGATTTGGTGTGGGTGATGAGTCGGATCTTAGAGATGGATGAATCTTAGAGATGGATTAACTTTCTTAAGACCTATAAAACAACACGTCTAAGCCCCATGAACACTCACCTTTAGTCCAATCATAAAGAAAACAAAATGAAAAGTTTAAATATATTAAATGGAAGAGACCGAAAAGGCTCAACTGCAAAATGTTTAATAATGTTGCCATACAAATAGATATAAAGTGGAAATTGATAGGACCACTTTAAAGAACTCAATCCTGAACTTTTTCAAATTTGTTGATTTCTTGACAAATTCAGAATACCCTGTGCTAGTGGTGGGGAACCGAGGCATGGGGAAGAGGGAACAGGATGCAAATTATCATGCCAATCATCAGACAACCATCCTCACCCCACCAAATATGTGCCTAAAAGCCCTGTCCCACTGTACGAGTTCATTTAAGAGTTCTCCCGAGTTTGCCCTGATTCAGACTCGGAGATTTATGGTAATGGCCGCTCGTCGGTACTCGGGGCTCTCGTGGACATTTTTCAACATGTTGAAAAATCTTCACGAGTCTTCCCGAGCTTATCGCGTTTCCAGAGTACCTGACGTTAGCCTTTACGAGCCGCTAAGAGACGTCCCCAAGCTCCGACGTACCCGCTACGTACATTCTACGTGCTTCCACGAGTTAGATTTTTTTTTAAACTCGGGAGAGCTCTTGAATTAATTCGTACAGTGGTACAGGGCTTTAATCGTTCTCTCCATACAATTTCCCCCTGCCTGACAATCTCCTCACCCGCCCGCCCCCCTCCCCACTTCGGCAATCCCCTTGCCTCAACTCACATTCCCCCCCAATATCTCATAAGATCATGTGATAGGAGCAGAATTGGACCAATCGGCCCATCAAGTCAATGCCATTCAATCATGGCTGATCTAACTCTCCCTCCTAATCTCATTCTCCTGCCTTCTCCCCATAACACCTGACACCCATGCTAATCAAGAATCTATCTATCTCTGTCTTAAAAATATCCATTGACGGCTTCCACAGCCTTCTGTGGCAATACATTTCATAGATTCACCACCCTCTGACTAAAGAAATTCCTCCTCAATTTCTCACTAAAGGAACTTTAATTCTGATGCTTTGACCTCTGGTCCTAGACTCTCCCACTAGTGGAAACACATCCACTCTATCCACATCTCCATGTTATGATGGGAGTTCATGGAAGAAGAGCTTATTCTGTCACACATAACGTCTTAAGGACCTATAATCGTAGATTTTCGGAGAACCTTCAAAAGAGTGCCTCACAGGCCAAGTGCACCACCTATACCATATCAACAATTATTACAAATCCCACATTTCATGCTACAAACCATAAGCCATTACTTGTAAAATAATTGAAAATAAAATCAGGTTATTTACCATTAATATAATATGAATTGATGTACTGGATAGCGGCTCGGCTAACATCAGCTGTTTGAGCCCTTAATGCAATGCCCCAGAGTTGATCCATTCCACAAAGCTGCTTTGGAAAAAGAAAGGAATATACTTCATCATCATTTTAATACCACCATGGAATCATAGGAAATCTATGATGCAGTAGGCAACAATTTTACTATTTGTGTTCATGGTAGTCAAAAGAAATTTGAACAGCCCCCAAACATTGGGGATTATGATTCTATGTCAGACCTTGCACTGAGGAAGAGGGCTGCTGTCTGAGGTGGAAAATTATCCCACGACCAGGACAATGCTGCTATGCCCTTGGCCAATCAATCTCCAGTTACTTCAATGGTTCTCTTCCATCATAAGGAGATGTTTGCTGATGGTTATGCAATGTTTAATTCCATTCACAAAAACCTCAGTAATTGAAACAAAAATGCCTACAAGCAAGAAGACCCAAAACATTCAGGCTAATACTAGGGGCCAGACAACTACCATCTCCATCAAGTAAGAATTTAACGACTGACCTTCGACTTTCAATGTCTTTACCATCACCTAATTCCCACCGTGTAACATGCAAGACACCACTGAGCAGAAACGCAACTGAAAAAAAATCCAGATAAATACCAGGGCTATATGAGCACGTCAAAGGATAGGTACTCTGTAGCACCCCAAGGCCATTCCAACAACTACAAATCATGGGATAGTTTTAGTGTTCGGGGATCACGGATCGGCACGGACTGAGTGCCCAAAGGGCCTGTTTCCACGCTGTATCTCTAACCTAAACTAAAGATACAGCATGGGAATAGGCCCTTCAGCCCACCAGGTCTGCACAGCAATCACCCCTATACTAGTTCTATCCTACACATTGGGGACAATTTACAGACGCCAATTCATCTAACCTGCACGTCTTCGGGATGTGGGAGGGAACTGAAGCACCAGGAGAAAACACAAGCAGTCAGAGGGAGAATGTACAAGCTCCGTACAGACAGCACCCTTAGTCAAGATTGAACCCAGGTCTCTGGCGTTATAAGGCAGCAACTCTACCGCTGCACCACTGTGCAGTGAATCTCTATTCATTCCCTTTTACTCCGAGGAACAATACAAAACTATCGCTTCTTTCCTCAAAGCTAAAAATTTCCAGCCACAAAAATAACCATGCAAATCTTCCAAGCTATCGTACAATCACATCTTTCCTATAATATGGGATTCAAAATGGAACACTGTTCTCAAGCAGTGAAATAACTTGCACAGCATACAGCTAACATAAAGCCTTTTCAACTGTTCAATTTCTGCAAAAGCGACAAATTGACTCTGTTACTCAGCACTTCAAGACCATCCACTATCTTCCTATTTATTTTTATATTCTTTTGTCCTGTTGCATCCTTCCTCCAAATGCATTACCTTGCAATTCTCTCACTTGCCACTTTTGTGCCCAACTGACCAGGTAATCTATATCTTCCTGGTTTCCCATGCAACCAATTACTAATGCTCATCAGTCCTTCCGTTTTAAAGACACGAGTTTATTCTTCTTGAACTTGACTGATAACTTCACGCATAACATAAGGAAAGTGAATTTTCATAATGATCAATTCATTCCTTTTTTTCAGACAATGAGTAGTTATTGCAATAACTCATATTGCTAACAGTGGCGCTAATTCAAAAGAAAAGCAGCCTTACAATTAATTAAGCAATTAAAAATATATGTTGGGGCTAGTGAGTTGGAAACACTGAAAAAATTAAGGGCAGCGTTTGATAAATTTGAAAACGGAAATCACTTTGAGATGTCTACATCTTAACCAATTATTTCCCTCATAACTTGCAAGTTCCACATAAACAACAACAATGATAACTTCTCAGAAGATGGAAGACAGAGATAGATTAGGCAGAGCTTTACAAAGCCTTACCATAGTAATGATTAACAAATAATGAGAATCAATCAGACATGACATTCTTTCATGTACACTAAATGTCAACATTATTCTGATTAGTCCAAGAACCCAGAGTGAATTGGATAAATTGTCTTTTTTTTCCATTCTGGAAAGGCTTTCTTACTATTTCACTGTATTGCAGGAACCACATCTCAGTAGGGGGTTAAAAAAGTGTTTCTTCAAAAGTAAAACAAACAAATGACACAACAAATTAAATCTGTTAATTTTGTAATCAATCTTTTACTCTCTTTACAGAAATGATTTACGATTGTCGAGTTCATGAAATCCAATTATAAATAATTTGAAAAGTTCTCAATAGGTATATTATTGGATGAAATGGAAATTAAATATGTAGATCAGGTAACTGCCAAACAACTCAATAAATTCTCAATATTTGCATGCAGTTTTAATTGCTTCAACTTGTAATACCTACATGCATTTTGATACCTACTAGACCCTCATTCCAGTAGCTCCTTAGCAGCTCGGACATTCCTTCTGAAGTGTTATGCCATGAATTAATCTTTCATCTGAAACCTTTGTGCAATTTATGAATATTCTTTGATAGCGACAACTTTTGTTTTTACCGCATGTCTCATAAACAAAACCAGGATATTACATACTAAGGCAGCGTCATTAATTGTCCCACTACGTTTGAACACGTGGTGTTTGTTTATTATGACCACGTGCACCGAGATACAGTGAAAAACTTTGTTTTGCATGCTATGTAGTCAAATCATACTATACATGAGTACAATCAAGCCACACACAAGTACAACAGGTAGAGGAAAGAAAAAAAAAAAAACAGAATTCAGAATGTGGTGCTACAGCATAATAATGTTACAGCTCCAGAGGAAGTACAGATGTAAACTGTAGGGGCTGCAATGAGTTAGGCGAGGAGATCAGGGACTATGAATGAATGAATGAATTAATTGATGCTTTATAGCCACGTGACAAGTCACAGTGAAATTCTTTGCTTGCATATCCAAGGTATGCAAAAGTCGCCACATAACAGTGCTGATAAAGTTACAAAGTATACGCAGTTTAGTATACTCTGTATACAGACTAGACCCTTAACTTATGAGAGGTCTATTAACAGAGGGGAAAAAGCAGTTTCTGAATCTGGTGGGGAATATTTTTGTATTGCCTGCCTGAGGGAAGAGGAGAGAAGAAAGGATGACTGGGGTGTAAATGATTATGTTGGCTGTTTTTATGAGGCACCATGAAGTGTAGATAAAGTTGATCTCTCGGAGGAAGGAGGAGGCTGGTTTGTGTGATAGTGTATATCAGATCTTTCAGATTTCTGTCCAGGCACCTCTTTTTAAATTGTGTGTTTTAGTCTAAACCTATCTTCCTCATTCTTCCTACCCTTCCTGCAAGTGATTTCATCAACTATTTATCCAGTCATTTACTATTGTGTGTGCAAACTTGTAAAATCAGTTGCTACTCTATTACGTTATTAACAAGATATGTGTTACTGATTAACTTAAATTATGCACTTTACCCCCGAGTTAATCATTTATATGGAAAAGAGCAGTAAAATTAATACTGGACCCAAAAGATCCTGCTGGATACTTCCTTCCAGTCTGCAAGAAATACATTGTCTCCACTAATCCCCGCTTTCCATTCGTTTTAATAAATTAAATCAAAGATAAATAATATAATGAAATGATCTCAAACTTATCGCATAATTCGGTAATCACCGAATTTTGCTTCTTTCCTAACATATGGTATTCAAACCGAAGTATTGATATGTTAGATTAAATTTCCCATTGATTAATGCAGTAACAAAAATCAAAGTGCTGCAACTAAAATATCTATCTTTAACACAATGAAATCACAGGAAGTGGCAGAACAGGTTGAGAAATGAGTTTACCAGGCATACGAAATAACCATGATTTGGGGCTTTATCTTGAGGGGTACAGAGTATAAATGCAGAGTGTCTGTGTGCTGGCCCCAAAAGATGATCTACTATCAGCCACTATAATCATTCCACTCTTTTCATTGTGAACGGCTTAATACTACTCATGTATGGTATGATTTGACTGAATAGCAAACAAAACACTTTTTTGGACTTCAGTGGATAGAAAGAAGATGAAGGAATACTTGCTATCTTTCCATACATATGCTCTTTCTAACACTAAAGTATCAAATAGAGTTTATTGTCAGAAGCACAAGTACAGTGAGGTACAGGTTCAATGAAAATAGTTCCTCTATGGTGAGGTACTTTGCAATTTTCTCAAGATTGCAGCATCTACAGTTGCTTGTATCTACACGAATGGTTCCTTAGATAAGGGACCACGGTTACAAAAATAGCTGAGAGGGGCCATGACTGTTTTTGTTTGCGGTGAGATTTACTAGAGCCATCCAAAAGAAACCCACCCAGTGGATAGCGGAAGGCTGCTCTCACTGGAGGAAGAGTTGAGGACAAGAGTAATAAGTGTAAAATGGAGGGGAAGAGAGTTCAGAGTGACACAAGAAAAAACTTTTTTTTACCCAGTCTGTGGTTGGAATCTGGAATGAACTAAATGCAGCTGTGGTGGAAGCAGGTTCTGCTGTACCCTGCAGGAGTGAATTAGATAAATATATGGTGGGAAAATATTTGTGAAGCAACAAAAGAAAGGTCATCGTAGACAGTCAATATAATGGATACGATTAGCTGATAGCCTGCTTCGGTGCCATAACAATTTTATGATTCTGATTAATAATAGACATCCAGAAACAATTTCAGACACATGGGGTTTAAAATAAAACAGAATCATGGATGTCCTACTTACTGGGAAATATTATCACCCATTTAATCGAGTCATGCAAAAAACAAGATGATGAGTCATAGAGTCAGAGAGTCATACAGTCCCTTTGGCCCAACTTGCCCACACCGACCAACATGTCCCATCTACACTAGTCCCACCTGCCTGCGTTTGGCCCATATCCCTCCAAACCTGTACTATCCATGTACCTGTCCAATTGCTTCTTAAATGTTGCGATAGTCCCTGCCTCAACTACCTCCTCCAGCAGGTTGAGCAGGCTGGGGTTCTATTCCCTGGAGCGCAGGAAGATGAGGAGTGATTTTATAATTTTATAAAGGTATATAAAATTATGAGGGAAATAGATCGGGTAGACACACAGAGTCTTTTGCTCAGAGTTGGGGAATCGAAAACCAGAGGGCATAGGTTTAAGGTGAATGCGGAAAGATTTAATAGGGCTCTGAGGGGTAACTATTTCACACAAAGGGTGGTGGGTGTATGGAGGAGGTAGTTGAGGTAGGGACTATCGCAACATTTAAGAAGCAATTGGACAGGTACATGAGTACAATACAATACAATCAGTTTTATTCGTCACATTGCACATAAAGTGCAAGTGAAATGAATTTGTCAGCAGCGGTACAATGATAAAGAACACACAATAAACAATAAAAATTTAACACAAACATCCACCACAGCATTCATCACTGTGGTGGAAGGCACACAATTTGGCCGGTCCTCCTCCATTTCCCCCCGTGGTCAGGACCAGTCAGTCCAGGATCGGCTCTTCCCCACCGGAGACCGCGGCTTTAGGTTGGTGAAGGCCGCAGGCCGGCGGTCAAAGATTTAAAGTTCCCGCCACAGCCAGAAGCACCGCAGACCGCAGGGCCGGCGGCCGAAGCTCCCCTCTAGGGGTGATGGCAAGTCCACACCGGGTCCACGGTAGAAGTTGGCCGCAGGCCGGCGGTGGAAGCTCCTTCTTCTCCCGGGTTCCCCACGAGGGATCCCGGGCTGCAGACGCCGCGCCAGCTGGAACTCTGCAGACTGCGGCTTCAGGCTGCCGGCTGCCACAGGCCAGTGAAACGGAGCGCTCCCCTCCGGCGAGCCCCAGCGAGGGCTCGCCCGCTCCAAGCCGAGAGTCCACGCTGCGCCCGCCGCTGAAGCCCCGGGCACGTCTCCGGGAAAGGCCGCCCGATCCTCGTTGTTAGGCCATGGGGGAGGCGGCCAGGAAAAAGTCGCCTCTCCATGGAGGAGGCGACCGAAACGGTTTTCCCCCCGCCCCCCCACACCAACCCCCACACAAGACACACAAAGAAACACAAAAAACACTTTAAAATATACTAAAAAAACAAAAAAAGTTGGGGGGAAACGGACACGCTGCTGACAGGGCGCCGGCTTGCAGCGCCCCCATCGACACGTCAGGTTTAAGTTTAGGTAGTACAGGTTTAGAGGGATATGGGCCAAACGCAGGCAGGTGGGACTATGTTGCGATGAGCCACTAATCTACAGACCTGTTTCCACACTGTATGACTCTCTGACTCTATCATGACAACCAACAAATGCAATGCTTTTGTAATATATGTACTTTTAAAAGCGAATATATTTACATTTTAAAATGAACTATACTAACAAATACCCAATTAGGTTTTTTTTTAAGTTGCATCTGAAGAATTGTTAGGTCACAAGGAACTATTCCCCTCATCATTGGCTGAATACCAAAGAACACTGTAAAACACAACTGGTTGAAAATTTAGCCTGTTGAATTAAATTAGGTCTCAGGATTTCAAAGCAAACTCCTGTCAAATTTTCCTATGGTTATCTGAAATGCCACAAACTCATTCTGGCAATTATAAACTCACAGTCAAATTTGAGCATTACTGGGAGAAATGGTCTATTTTCCAATGGGAAAAGTTTAAATGTTATGCCCAACTCAAGGCAACCATTAACAACATATTAATCGGCCTGTAAGAGGAATGGCAGCTGCAAGTGGCTTTGCCAAAAACATTGCACACTAACATCAGACTTGAACAGAAATTTCAACATACAAGATTTTACTTTTCTCTCACCTCCGAACTAGAACCACCATCATATGCACTGGTTGCAAGACGAGCCAGATTGCACAGATGCTGGAACAGATTTAAACCAGTCATGCTGATCGTTTCTGGTTTTAATTGTGGCATCTGAAATATATAAACACACAATTTGACAGAATGAGAAAACACATGAAGTGGCCACCTATAGGTTAACCAAACTATAATGGACAAAACAAAAGCTGTTACAGAAAAAGTAGCCCCACTTACTGACTACTTCACCTTCACTGGCATTTCATCCTTCATTTACCCACACATCTTTAAAGTATGAAGAAAATCCTGCAGGAATGCTGGATACCCAAGGAAATAAACTGCAATTTTCACTAACCTTTTCTAAAAATAAATGTTTGTATGTCTCCATGCCCATTGCATGCTGGTCTTTACTGCGAACTTGATTGAGGAACCAGTGTAATGCATCATCATAGCATTCAGGGTCTTCCACAAGACAATGCCATAAGATATCCACCTGATCAAGACTTAGTCCTAAAGTAAAAAGCAGAGATGTTGCAGCTTAATTTCTTGAAGTGGGGAATGGAAAAAATGTTTGTGAAATAATTAAAAATGACAGAGCTACTAAAATTAAGCTATTAACATGGTATGAAAAGTGAAACATTTTAAAGCAATGTAAAAGATTTTAACCAATGTGCAACTTTGATTTCTTGCAGCCACATCTCTCCAGTGAAATCAATGGACTGCTGTGTTCATGCACAAATATGCAGAAATCCTAAACATACTAGTACTTGGGTGGTGATACAATAATAGGTCTGTCTGGAATCTTAATTAGACTTTACTCATTTAATCAATTTTCATTTCAATAAATAATGAGATAATATAGTTAACAGTTAAACATTCTAATTTCTGTCAAAAATTACCCAGTTTATAGTACAACAAAGATATATATTGCATTGTCCAGATGCTTGAAAACTGTAAAATTGTTTCTAAAAGAACATCATCAGCTTCCACATGCTTCAAAGGCCAAGCTTAGTTTAACTGGCATCACACAGTTCTACGCTCCTACCAAGAACAAAGGAGCTTAGTCCATATAAATTAGTAATTATAATTAGTATAGAAAAGTACAGCTCTGAAGTGGGACCCGTCAACCCACAATGTCTGTGTAAAACATGATGCCAAGATAAACTAATCTCATCTGCTTGCATATGATCTATATCCCACCATTCACTACATATCCATGCTCCTCTCTAAAAGCCTCTTAAACGGCAAAACAATCACAAAAACAACTTTTTTCAAGCTGCACTACAGTTGCTAATCAAGCAAGAAATTACTTACTAAAATGGTCGGGAGATCCAAGTGTTGAAAAAACACAGGTCAGAAACTGCAGGCGCACTTGCACCTCAGCACCATGACTGTATCTAAATTGTAAAGGACAGAAGAAACAATGTTGAGAACGTTTTAAGAAAATATTGGAACAGTTTTCTCTTCATTTAACCTATTAACTATATTTTTTAATTTCTAAAATAATGCAATGGTAAGTCAGACAATAATTATGAAGGTGCAGACTGATTTCAAAATTAATCTTTTAAAAAATTTCAAAACTCAGCATGATACATGTATGATATAACTGATAACTGTCCTCGTTTGATGATGTAGGATCATGTCAAAATGAATGAACTTGCCAAGTTTCTTTAAGTCAAAAATCAAATGCCGAGCAGATGCAGGTTGAATTATAGAAATCACAAGCTGCAGTCTGGTTTTGGTGGCTGAGAAAATAAGAGGTATCAGATGCCCAACAAAGGAGTTCCCTTATTCGTAAATAAATTCAGTAATTACTTAGCCGCAAATCTTAACATCAGTGTGAGGGTGATTTGTGGAGAAGACAGAGAGATAGGATTCATCTGTATTTCAAGAGGAAGGATGCAGGTACAGCAGGCAGGTACAGCAGGCAGTGACGAAAGCTAATGGCATTTTGGCTTTCATAACAAGAGGAGTTGAGTATAGGAGCAAAGAGGTCCTTCTGCAGTTGGAAAGGGCCCTATTGAGACCACACCTGGAGTATTGTGTGCAGTTTTGGGATTTCCAAATTTGAGGAAGGACATTCTTGCTATTGAGAGAGTGCAGCGTAGGTTTACGAGGTTAATTCGCGGGTTGGCGGGACTGTCATATGTTGAAAGAATGGAGCAACTGGGCTTGTATACACTGGAATTTAGAAGGATGAGGGGGAATCTTATTGAAACATATAAGATTATTAAGGGACTGGACACGCTAGAGACATGTTCCCGATGTTGGGGGAGTCCAGAACCAGGGACCACAGTTTAAGAATAAGGGGTAGGCCATTTAGAATGGAGATGAGGAAAAACCTTTTCACCCAGAGAGTTGTGAATCTGTTGAATTCCCTGCCTCAGGAGGCCAATTTTCTGGATGCTTTCAAGAGAGTTAGATAGAGTTCTTAAAGATAGCAGAGTCAAGGGATATGAGAAGGCAGGAACGGGGTATTGATTGTGGATGATCAGCCATGATCGCAGTGATTGGCGGTGCTGGCTCAAAGGGCCGAATGGCCTACTCCTGCACCTATTGTCTATTAAGGGATTGATCAGATATTGTGAGCAGAGTTTCATTAAGGAGAGAACTTGTCCAATTAATCACGTTTTTCAAGATGAAATACATTGTTATAGGTAGTACATTAATGAGGTCCACGTTGGACATCAGCAAGGCCTTTGAAAAGGTTCCACAAAGGTGATTGATGGTAAATTGGATTCAGAATGGGCTTGGTGATAAGAGGTAGTAGAAGTTGATCATAGGCTGTTTTTATGATTCAAAGCCTCTGACTAGTGGAATACCAAAGGGATCGTTCCTGGGTCCAATGTTGTTTGTTATATATATGAAAGATCTGTATGTGAATGTCGGAGGTACCATTAGTGTTCACAATGAAGCAAAGATTGGTGGTGTTGTTGGTGGAGAGAAGGGTCAGCTTCAGCTACAGAACAATATTAGTATTGTACTAATGAGTGGTAAGGGTGTCAGGGGTGATGGGGAGAAGGCAGGAGAATGGGGTTGAGGGGGAAAGATAGAAATTATAGATACAACAGATGGGGAGAAATATTTCCCTTTAGTTGAAGTGTTTACAATAAGAGGGCCGAGATTTAGAGTAATGGCCCTGTCCCACGATGCGAGTTCTTTCAAGAGCTCTCTCTCGAGTTTAAAAAAAATCAAATTCGTGGTAAGCACGGAGAATGAACGTAGCGGGTACGTCGGAGCTCGGGGACATCTCTTAGCGGCTCGTAACGCTAACGGCAGGTACTCGGGAAGACTCGCAACGGCAGGTAAGCTCGGGAAAACTCGTGAAGATTTTTCAACATGTTGAAAAATGTCCACGAGCGCCCCGAGTACTGACGAGCGGTACTCTCCGAGTCTCCATAAATCTCCGAGATCGAATCAGGGCAAACTCGGGAGAACTCTTTGAATGAACTCATACAGTGGGACAGGGCTTTAAGTGTTGGGAGATTATGGAGCATTTAAGTGCGGGAAAATTGTCATAGGGTTGTTGAAATCTGAATCAGACTGCATGAGGTGATGAAGCAGGTACTCTCACCACATTATAGTATTTAGCCGAATATCTGGAACAATAGGTTATGGGCTAAGTACTGGCAAATGGGATCAACATGGATTTGTGCCTGGAAGGTCATGTTTAACTAATCTTCTTGAATTTTTTGAAGATGTTACTCGGGAAATTGATGAGGGTAAAGCAGTGGATGTTGTGTATATGGACTTCAGTAAGGCCTTTGACAAGGTTCCTCATGGAAGGTTGGTTAAGAAGGTTCAATGGTTGGGTATTAATGGTGGAGTAGCAAGATGGATTCAACAGTGGCTGAATGGGAGATGCCAGAGAGTAATGGTGGATGGTTGTTTGTCAGGTTGGAGGCCAGTGACGAGTGGGGTGCCACAGGGATCTGTGTTGGGTCCACTGTTGTTTGTCATGTACATCAATGATCTGGACGATGGTGTGGTAAATTGGATTAGTAAGTATGCAGATGATACTAAGATAGGTGGGGTTGCGGGTAATGAAGTAGAGTTTCAAAGTCTACAGAGAGATTTATGCCAGTTGGAAGAGTGGGCTGAAAGATGGCAGATGGAGTTTAATGCTGATAAGTGTGAGGGGCTACATCTTGGCAGGACAAATCAAAATAGGACGTACATGGTAAATGGTAGGGAATTGAAGAATGTAGGTGAACAGAGGGATCTGGGAATAACTGTGCACAGTTCCCTGAAAGTGGAATCTCATGTAGATAGGGTGGTAAAGAAAGCTTTTGGTGTGCTGGCCTTTATAAATCAGAGCATTGAGTATAGAAGTTAGGATGTAATGTTAAAATTGTACAAGGCATTGGTGAGGCCAATTCTGGGGTATGGTGTACAATTTTGGTCGCCTAATTATAGGAAGGATGTCAACAAAATAGAGAGAGTACAGAGGAGATTTACTAGAATGTTGCCTGGGTTTCAGCAACTAAGTTACAGAGAAAGGTTGAACAAGTTAGGGCTTTATTCTTTGGAGCGCAGAAGGTTAAGGGGGGACTTGATAGAGGTTTTTAAAATGATGAGAGGGATAGACAGAGTTGACGTGGAAAAGCTTTTCCCACTGAGAGTAGGGAAGATTCAAACAAGGGGACATGACTTGAGAATTAAGGGACTGAAGTTTAGGGGTAACATGAGGGGGAACTTCTTTACTCAGAGAGTGGTAGCTGTGTGGAATGAGCTTCCAGTGAAGGTGGTGGAGGCAGGTTCGTTTTTATCATTTAAAAATAAATTGGATAGTTATATGGATGGGAAAGGAATGGAGGGTTATGGTCTGAGCGCAGGTATATGGGACTAGGGGAGATTATGTGTTCGGCACGGACTAGAAGGGTCGAGATGGCCTGTTTCCGTGCTGTAATTGTTATATGGTTATTATTATATAATATAACCATATAACCATATAACAATTACAGCACGGAAACAGGCCATCTCGACCCCTCTAGTCCGTGCCGAACACATAATCTCCCCTAGTCCCATATACCTGCGCTCAGACCATAACCCTCCATTCCTTTCCCATCCATATAACTATCCAATTTATTTTTAAATGATAAAAACGAACCTGCCTCCACCACCTTCACTGGAAGCTCATTCCACACAGCTACCACTCTCTGAGTAAAGAAGTTCCCCCTCATGTTACCCCTAAACTTCAGTCCCTTAATTCTCAAGTCATGTCCCCTTGTTTGAATCTTCCCTACTCTCAGTGGGAAAAGCTTTTCCACGTCAACTCTGTCTATCCCTCTCATCATTTTAAAAACCTCTATCAAGTCCCCCCTTAACCTTCTGCGCTCCAAAGAATAAAGCCCTAACTTGTTCAACCTTTCTCTGTAACTTAGTTGCTGAAACCCAGGCAACATTCTAGTAAATCTCCTCTGTACTCTCTCTATTTTGTTGACATCCTTCCTATAATTAGGCGACCAAAATTGTACACCATACTCCAGAATTGGCCTCACCAATGCCTTGTACAATTTTAACATTACATCCTAACTTCTATACTCAATGCTCTGATTTATAAAGGCCAGCACACCAAAAGCTTTCTTTACCACCCTATCTACATGAGATTCCACTTTCAGGGAACTGTGCACAGTTATTCCCAGATCCCTCTGTTCACCTACATTCTTCAATTCCCTACCATTTACCATGTACGTCCTATTTTGATTTGTCCTGCCAAGATGTAGCCCCTCACACTTATCAGCATTAAACTCCATCTGCCATCTTTCAGCCCACTCTTCCAACTGGCATAAATCTCTCTGTAGACTTTGAAACTCTACTTCATTACCCGCAACCCCACCTATCTTAGTATCATCTGCATACTTACTAATCCAATTTACCACACCATCGTCCAGATCATTGATGTACATGACAAACAACAGTGGACCCAACACAGATCCCTGTGGCACCCCACTCGTCACTGGCCTCCAACCTGACAAACAACCATCCACCATTACTCTCTGGCATCTCCCATTCAGCCACTGTTGAATCCATCTTGCTACTCCACCATTAATACCCAACCATTGAACCTTCTTAACCAACCTTCCATGAGGAACCTTGTCAAAGGCCTTACTGAAGTCCATATACACAACATCCACTGCTTTACCCTCATCAATTTCCCGAGTAACATCTTCAAAAAATTCAAGAAGATTAGTTAAACATGACCTTCCAGGCACAAATCCATGTTGACTGTTCCTAATCAGACCCTGTTTATCCAGATGCTTATATATATTATCTCTAAGTATTCTTTCCATTAATTTGCCCACCACTGACGTCAAACTAACAGGTCTATAATTGCTAGGTTTACTCTTAGACCCCTTTTTAAACAATGGAACAACATGCGCAGTACGCCAATCCTCCGGCACTATTCCCGTTTCTAATGACATTTGAAATATTTCTGCCATAGCCCCTGCTATTTCTACACTAACTTCCCTCAATGTCCTAGGGAATATCCTGTCCGGACCTGGAGACTTATCCACTTTTATATTTCTCAAAAGTGTCAGTACTTCCTCTTCTTTGATCCTCATAGTTTCCATAGCTACTCTACTTGTTTCCCTTACCTCACATAATTCAATATCCTTCTCCTTGGTGAATACCGAAGAAAAGAAACTGTTCAATATCTCCCCCATCTCTTTTGGCTCTGCAGATAGTTGGCCACTCTGACTCTCTAATGGACCAATTTTATCCCTCGTTATCCTTTTGCTATTAATATAGCGGTAGAAACCCTTCGGATTTACTTTTACCTTACTTGCCAAAGCAACCTCATATCTTCTTTTAGCTTTTCTAATTTCTTTCTTAAGATTCTTTTTACATTCTTTATACTCCTCAAGCTCCTCATTTACTCCATGCTGCCTATAACTATTGTAGATATCCCTCTTTTTCCGAACCAAGTGTCCAATTTCCCTTGAAAACCATGGCTCTTTACAATTTTTACGATTTCCTTTCAACCGAACAGGGACATAAAGATTCTGTACTCTTAAAATTTCACGTTTAAATGTACTCCATTTCTCTTCCACATCTTTCCCATAAAACAAACTGTCCCAATTTTCTCCTTTTAAATCCTTTCGCATCTCCTCAAAGTTAGCCTTTCTCCAATCAAAAATCTCAACCCTAGGTCCAGTTTTGTCCCTCTCCATAATTATATTGAAACTAATGGTATTGTGATCACTGGACCCGAACTGTTCCCCAACGCATACCTCTGCCACCTGACCCATCTCATTTCCTAACAGGAGGTCCAGTACCGCCCCTTCTCTAGTAGGTACTTCTATGTATTGTTGCAAAAAACTATCCTGCACACATTTTACAAACTCCAACCCATCCAGCCCATTTACAGAATGTGTTTCCCAGTCTATGTGTGGAAAATTGAAATCTCCCACAATCACTACCTTGTGCTTACTACTAATATCTGCAATCTCCTTACATATTTGCTCTTCCAATTCTCGCTCCCCATTTGGCGGTCTATAATGCACCCCTATAAGTGTTGCTACACCTTTCCCATTTCTCAGTTCCACCCAAATAGCCTCCCTAGACGAGCCCTCTAATCTATCCTGCCAAAGCACTGCTGTAATATCTTCCCTGATAAGCAATGCAACACCTCCACCTCTTGCCCCTCCAATTCTATCACACCTGAAGCAATGAAATCCTGGAATATTTAGTTTCCAATCACAGCCCTCCTGCAACCATGTTTCACTGATCGCCACAACATCATACTTCCAGGTGTCAATCCAGGCTCTAAGTTCATCCACTTTTCTTACAATGCTCCTAGCATTAAAATATGCACATTTAAGAAACCCACCCTCTCTTATTCTCTGATTATTTTCTTTTTCTTCTCTCTCCCCTACATTTTGGGTCAGAGTGCTACCATTCTCTGCCCCCTGCTTCACACACTGACTGCTAGCTTTCCCAATTTGAGTCCCTCCCCCCAACCATACTAGTTTAAAGTCTCCCCAGTAGCCTTTGCAAATCTCCCCGCCAGGATATTGGTCCCCCTTGAGTTCAAGTGCAACCCGTCCTTTCTGTACAGGTCGCACCTTCCCCAAAAGAGGTCCCAATGATCCAGAAACTTGAATCCATACCCACTGCACCAGTCTCTCATCCACGCATTTATCCTCCACCTCGCTCCATTCCTACTCTCACTGTCGCGTGGCACAGGCAGTAATCCTGAGATTGTTACCTTTCCAGTCCTTCTCCTTAACTCTCTACCTAACTCCCTAAATTCTTCTTTCAGGACCTCTTCTCTTTTTTTACCTATGTCGTTGGTACCTATATGCACCACAACCTCAGGCTCCTCTCCCTCCCATTTCAGGATTTCTTGGACACGTTCAGACACATCCCTGACCCTGGCACCAGGGAGGCAAACTACCATCCGGGACTCCTGTCTGCGTCCACAGAATCGCCTATCCGACAATATGGTAATACAGATCAGCACCCATTGGCCAACAAACAGTGGAACAAAGGGTTGTTCCCACAAAATGCATCTCCATTGTTTTAAATAAATAATGTGCAATTTTATAGGCAACTACCGAATAGTTCAAGCAATTGAACTAAGTTGCATTACTGTATAAAGCTGCTGTCAAGGGCAATTTAACATTGCTTTGAAATGTTAAGCCTACAATGACACGGGTTCTAATTCACTCATAAAATTGCAGGACTGCGTTGATTCTTTCAATTTGTGAATCTTCCTGTTGTTCCTATCATGAGAGTTCTGTTGAAGGAATGCAAGAATTTACCTCCTCACAATCAAACATCAACCATCTTACAAATGAAGTGGAAACCCACAAGAGTGTTTAATAGTCATCTCATATGCATCAGAAACGGAACAATGAAAGTCTTACTTGCTGCAGCTTTCACTTGCACATTAATGCAAAAACATTAAAATAAAATGAACAATAATACAATAAATAACAGTGCAAACCGAAGTATGTGGGACTGCGATTAGGTTAAGATTAGGATTCAAGAGCCTGTTGGTTGATGGGAAGAAACAGTTTTCGAACATAATGGTAACAGTTCTTAGATGCTCTAATCTGGAGCAAATAAATGTACAATTGTTGGAGGAACTCAGCGGGTCAGGCAGCATCTGTGGAGGCAGGGATATGATTGATGTTTCAGATTGAGACCCTGCATTAGGACTGAGAGGGTAAAGAAGTGTAAAGGAGAGCTGGCAGGATAAGGAGAGGAGAGGAGAGTGAGGACTGAGGCAGGGTCTGAGAAGTTATATGTAGGAAGGAACTTTAGATGCTGGTTTACACCGAAGAGACACAAAATGCTGGAGTAACTCAGTGAGACAGGCAGCATCTCTGGATAGAAGGAATGGGTGATGTTTTGGGTCGAGACCCTTCTTCGAACTATGTGCTACAATGTGCAATAATGTGTAGCAATGTGCCAAAACATCACCCATTCCTTCTATCCAGAGATGTTGCCAGTCCCGCTGAGTTACTCCAGCATTTTGTGTCTATCTGACAGGTGATAGGTGGAAGCAGGTGAGGAAGGAGATAATGGATAGATGGAGTAGGAATGGAATGAAAGAGCTGTAGAAACCTATATGTAATCCCATCATGATTTACTATGGTCATCGCGCTCTGAGAGTATGATGCAATGTGAAGAGATTTTGTTGGTAAATGTAATTTAAAGGTAGATCTTCCTTCAGCTAAATTATCCACAACTTACATTAAAATAATTCAAAAAATGTAAGCTAAATACAGTCATGACCTGATCTCCGATAACGATGAGAAGGCCTACCTGGAGGAGGTGGCTGACCTGGCACTCTGGTTTCAGGACAACAGCCTCCTCTTGAATGTCACTAAAACTAAGGAGCTGATTGTGGACTTTAGAAGGGCTCAACAACTGAGGACGTACACGCCACTGGAGATAAATGGGACGACTGTGGATCGGGTGAGCAGCTTTAAATACCTGGGAGTCCACATCACAGAGGATCTGAAATGGACAACATACACTGCCGCACTGGTGAGAAATGCAAGGCAGCGCCTTTACCACCTCAGGCAACTGAGGAAATTCAGAGTCTCTCTGAGGAACCTTCAGTGCTTCTACTCTGGGGCTGCAGAAAGCATCTTGTCCGGTAACATCTCAATCTGGTTTGGGAACAGCTCTGCCAAGGACAGGAAGGCTCTGCAGAGAGTAGTGCGTTCGGCCGAATGCACTATGGGAACTACACTCACCTCCCTGCAGGACCTATACACCAGGAGGTGCAGATCCAGAGCCAGCAACATAATGAAGGACCCCTACCACCCCAGCAACGGACTGTTCCAGCTGCTACGGTCAGGCATGGGCCTCCGCTGTCACGCTGCGAAAACAGAGAGGATGAGACAGAGTTTCTTCCCACAGGCCATTAGGACTGTAAACTCTAATCTCACCATGGACTAATTTACGTTGTGTTGTGTCTTTCAATTTTTCTAAAATGTAAATACTGGTTCTGTTCTGTTCTGTTGTTTTGCACAATCCGCAGGCATTGCCACTTTCATTTCACTGCACATCTTGTATGTGACAAATAAAGTTGACTTGACTTGGCATAAAGCTCATTTCAATTTCATATCATTGTTTTTTCAGTGGATAACTAACGTAGTGATATTTTATGTTTCATTTGATGCTTAGATCATTTAATTTCTGAGAAAAATAAACAGCACCATTTCTACGTATTCCAAACTATGAAAAGGATTTTGCATATTACATTTAAGATCTACAACTTAAAAAGGTGTTAAAGGATAATCAGTCAATTATACTTACAGCAAATGCTTATTCACACTCTCTCTGACTGCCTGAATGTAGTGTATCAGATTGTCAAAAAAGAGTCTCATCATGCTTAGTTCCTTTTCAGCCCACCTGGACAACAGCAACAACAAATCAAAGTATATTTTCCATGAGTTTCTACACCCATAACCGTTACATCTTTATTTTTACAAGATTTCATTTCATTCATTACTCGACAGGCAGGTAACAGGAACTTGCCCTTATAGAATTCATAAATCACTACTCAAAAATTTGAAATACACAATAAAATTAATTCTTATGGTATCTATGTTTGTTTTTAAAGTGATAAAATAAACAATTTTTCCAATCACATTTCAAGCCACAGCTGCACATAACATAGCTTTGCATTTATTAAAATTCTAATATGGACTGTTTTCGAAAAACGTAACACCCTCAATTCATTTCATAATGCAGGGATCATTGCTTGCATTACCTCTTTGAAATAGCTCATGGCTAATTTGAAGTTAAATTATCACAACATCATATTGACAGATACAAGTTTATGCATATATCCATAATTGATCCATAAGTGATCAATGCCTGAATTTAATTGTTGTCAGGCCCAAACCAAGCGTGGTCAACCCCTCTGCCCAATCCAAAGTTGCAATCATGCACAATAATTTGTGTTTCTATTGTTTCTTAATCGCAGCAAATTATCCCTAAAGCACTTCATTGGAATTGGTATATTATTGTCACCTGTGATACAGTGAAAAAAATTGCTTTGCATGCTCCCAATCATACTCTACACAAGTACTAAAAAAAAATCATACATGGGTACAACAGGCAATTCAAAAAGAGAAAGAAAACAAGAGCGCAGAATATAGTGTGTAGACACAAAGTGCTGGAGTAACTCAGCGGGACAGTCAGCACCTCTGGAGAGAAGGAATGGGTGACGTTTTGGGTCGAGACCCATCTTCAGACTTCAGAATAGAGTGTTACAGCTACAGAGAAAGTGCAAATTGAAAAACAAACAGCGAGGATTGCAACGAGAAAGACTGGGAGATTGGAAATACAACCTTATCTTATGCGAGGCCCAATCAAGAGTCTGAGAACAGCAAAGAAGAAGCTATTCTTGAAACTGATGGTAGATGCTTTCAAGCTTTTGTGTCTTCTGCCAAACAGGAGAAAGAAGAAGAGAGAATGGCCAGGGTATTTGATTATGTTAGCTGCTTTCTCCAAGCAGCATGAAGTTTGGATGGAGTTGATGGGGGAAGCGGAAAGAGGCTGGTTTGCAATGTGACCTGGGTTGCATCCACAATTTTGCAATTCCTTGCGGTCGTGGATGGAGTAATTATCAACTTAAGCCGCTTTGCATTCCAATAGAATAGTTTTGAAGGTGCATTGCAGAAGGAAGAACCACTTGCAACAGCATTTCGTTCAGACCGAAAGGTCTGAATGACAAATAAAGGATTCAATTCAATTCAATAGAAACATGCCAAATTTCCTTCGCTTTCTGAAGAAGTAGAGACATCGGTGTGCTTTCTTGGCCATAACATCAATGTGGGTGAACTGGGACAAATTGCCTTGGAAAATGAAGCTCTTGACCATCTCAATGTCAGCATCATTGAACCAGACTGGTGTATGTATCCTGGCTACTTCCTGAACTTGATAACTAGATGCTTCATTTTATTGACATTGAGGGAGAGGCTGTTGACTTGACATCTTGTAACTAAGCTCGCTATCTCCTTCCTGTACTCGGTCTCATCATTGTTTGAGATCAGGCCCACTATGGTGGTTCCTTCTGCACAGTTCCAAATGGGATTAGAGCAGAATCTGTCCTCACAGTCATCAGTGTATAGTAAAGTGGACTGCAGGGGGCTGAGAGCGCAGCCATTGTGGGGCACCAGCGCTGAGAATTATCGTGGAAGACATTTTGTTGCCTATCCTTACTGATTGCAGTCTATGGGTCAAGAAGTAAAAACAAAATCAGTTACAGAGTGGAATAGCGGGTCCTAGGTCCAGGTTGGAATTTACGATGTTGACAGCGTAGCTATAGTCAATAACTAGATGTCTGACATAAGTGTCCTTGTTATCCAGATTAAACAAAATCTGACACTTAGCCAATCAGTAGACATTAGAGCAGTCAACTGGGAAGTTTTAAAGAGCCATTTTGGAGCAGGAATGGAGAAGAGTGGTTTAGGGAAGAAATTCCAGAGTTTGGAGTCCACACTGTTGAATGAATGATACCAATAGCAAATCAAAGGTTGAACAAGAGGTCAAAATTTGAAGGGTGCAAATATCTCAGAAGGTTGAAGGGTAGAAAAAATAGTCAGAGAGAAGAGGGTAAGGAGATATCTGAAAACGAAGGATAAGAAATTTAACAGGGACTATTAAATGGATGCAATGAAGTTAAGCAAGCAAATGTGTGAGGGATTAGTGGGATGATGTGAACTAAAATATGGGCACTCAATTAGATGAATTCAAATTTACAGAATATACAATGAAGATGGCCAACTTGCATTACGTAACAATATTCAAATTTTGAAATCAAGAATTCAATTGATTGATTCTATATGATCTATCACCTAACATACGCAAATTCCCGTGGTAGTTCTGTCGATACATAACTCTAAGACCGTAATCCCCAGTTCGAGACTTCTCAACCAGTGAAAACATCCTTCATTTATCTATCTTGTTAAGCCCTCTAAGAATTTAGTATGTTTCAATATCACCTCTCATTCTTCTAAACTCTAAAGAATGGAGAGCTAGCTTACTCAAACTAACTTTGAATTGCCATCACAGGAACCATACTGATTAATCTTTACTGCAGTTCCTCTATAGCAAAGTATATATATTTTTTAAGGCATGGAAGCCAAAATTATAGACAATACTCCAGGCCTCACCTTGGCCACATATAATTGAAGTTAGACACATTTACAATTGTACTTGCATCCTCTTGGATAAAGACCAAATAACATTCTTTCATCTTAATTCTCTCTACTTTATAACGGATGTGTTTTCTCAATTTCCCCAATTCTGATGAAGGGTGTTTGAATTGAAAATTTAACTTTCTCTTTACACAAATATTGCCTGATCATCGTGGTTTTATGTGTATTTTTATTTCAGATATCCTCATCTGCCTGCTGGTAGAGCTGCTGCCTTACTGCACCAGGGTTCGATCCTGACCTTGGGTGCTATCTGCATGGAGTTTACATGTTCTCCTTGTGACTGGTTTCTTCTTGCAAACCAAAAACATGCAAGTTAATTGGGCTCTGTAAATTGCTCCTAATGTGTAGGGTGTGGGCGAGAAAGTGGAATAACAGAATATTGTAAACAGGTGATCAATGGCTAACTCGATGGCTCGAAGGGTGTGATTCCATGCCGTGTCTCTAAAAAAAAATTGGAAAGAACCGTAATTTTTCCCTTAACCCTGTTGCCCTCTCATTTTTCTTTCTTCCATCCTATGTTCTATGTTGACTCAGGATACTCCCAGACTACCTATCTGCCAAACCAAAGTAGGGCCAGAGTTAGCTTTTGTTGGAATTGGCTCATTGGCTATATTTAAGAGGGAGTTAGATGTGACCCTTGTGGCTAAAGGGATCAGGGGGTATGGAGAGAAGGCAGGTACGGGATACTGAGTTGGATGATCAGCCATGATCATATTGAATGGCGGTGCAGGCTCGAAGGGCCGAATGGCCTACTCCTGCACCTATTTTCTATGTTTCTATGAATGACATGGATATTTGTTCTGAAATTCTCATGATAATAGTCTGGTTGGTTCAGTTTTAGATAGTTGCCAGGACAGGGGTGGTGGCTGTTTTAGAAAATAGAGTTTGTGGTTGGAATCATTGCTTGGTATTCTCAACATTTTGACTAGACAAGATTCTTCGTCTGATACTGGATGTCAGGAAAATGAAGTCTTGGACACCTCAAGCATCTTCTGGCACAAGCATCAATTTAACTTTTTCAAATAACATTTTGTCATGGACACAAGTTATTAGTTATTGACAAACTGCCCTTAATAACAACATTTCCATTTTGCCACACGACTATCACAAATCTTGCATCTGAAATACAGGCACTACCCACATGATTGTTCTTTGCAGACAGTCCTGGAGTGTTGGTAAGAAATAATGCTGATTCTACCAGCATTCATCATAGTCATAGTGTGGAAACAGGCCCTATAGCCCAAATTGCCCACACCAGCCAACATGTCCCAGCTACACTAGTCCCACCTGGCTGCGCTTGGTCCATAACCCTCCAAACATGTCCTATTCATGTACCTGTCTAACTGTTTCTTAAACGTAGGGATAGTACCAGCCTCAACTACCTCCTCTGGCAGCTTGTTCCATACACCCACCACCCTTTGTGCAAAAATGTTACCCCTCAGATTCCTATTAAAGCTTTGCTCCGTCATCTTAAATCTATGTCCTCTGGTCCCAAACTCTGGGCAAGAGATTCTGTGCATCTACCCGATCTATTCCTCTCAGGATTTTATACACCTCAATAAGATCACTCATCCTCATGCGTTCCAAGGAATAGAGACCCAGTCTACTCAACATCTCTCTATAGCTCAGACCCTCTAGTCCTGGCAACATCCTTATAAATCTTCTCTGAACCCTTTCAAGCTTGACAATATCTTTCCCATAACATGGTACCCAGAACTGAACACAGTACTCTAAATGTGGTTTCACCAACGTCTTATACAACTGCAACATGACCTCCCAACTATACTCAATACTCTGACTGATGAAGGCCAATGTTCCAAAAGCCTTTTTTGATCACCCTATCTACCTGCAACTCAACCTTCAAGGAACCATGCACCTG
Organism: Amblyraja radiata; assembly: GCF_010909765.2. NCBI lineage: Eukaryota > Metazoa > Chordata > Chondrichthyes > Rajiformes > Rajidae > Amblyraja > Amblyraja radiata. The sequence continues at coordinate 8,319,750 of NC_045963.1, read as the reverse complement.
CATTCCTAGATCCGTATTCAAAATTGTTAACAATCTGGCAGCATATGCTGCAGTTAAACAAGAAAATCCAAAAGCCACTGTCAGTCATTTTCTGCTCTTTCACAGGATGTGCTGTTTTAATTCCTTCTCGTTTAAATTTCAGAAAATCAATGAATCAATAAAAACTTTTGGTTTTTATGAATCATTCTCACTAAAACAACTTTGAAAAATATTAGATTAGTACATAAAGTATAAATGGGTATTTAATTGCATGCTGAGCCAGTGTTATGTTACAGTTCTACAAGATGTTGGTTAGGCTGCATTTGGGGTATGGTGTTCAGTTTTAGTCACCCTGCCATAGGAAGGATGTAATTAAACTAGAAAGCGTGCAGATAAGTTTTATAAAGATGTGGCCAGGACTTGGGAGCCTGAGCTATAGAGAGGTTTAGCAAGCGATGACTTTATTCCTTGAGTGCAGGAGGTTGAGGGGGGATCTTACAGTAGGGGAATAGATTGGATGAATGCACAATCTTTTACCCAGAGTAGGGGAAATCAGGAACCAGAGGACATAGGTGTAAGGTGAGAAGGGAAAGGGTTACTAAGAACCTGAGGGGCTTTCATCTCTTCAGCTGACACTGAAAAGGTCATATTAAATGGTTGTACTGTCAATCCCACTTAATTAATGTAAGATTTTATACTTCTTTAAAAATAGGAGAATTTATTAAAGGCCCCACTATATTTCACTGTTGCCTCAACTTTATATGCATTTTGCTGTTTAAGTCAACCACTGCAAATGACTAAAATTTATGCTGACATTTTGCTTGTCACTTTCTGCTGTCTAAAAATGGTCACATTAATGGAATGCTCAGATGCTGGCTGACATTACTAATGTTGGATGCCAAAGATGATAAGAAATATGGAGACACAGGAGAGAGCAGATAATGAATTCAGAAACAAAAAGCAAAATGCTGGAGGAACACAGCGGGAGAGCAGCAATTAGCGGAGACAGAGGTAACCTTTAAAAAGATAGTCAACCTTTTGGGATAAGACGCTACTTCAGAAATCATACACAGTAGCAATAAAGAGAAAAGTGAAACCAATGTCCAGTGCATTCCAATATTTTTGTGGGAAGCTTTCTTTCAGGTCAACAACAAACATCATCATTAGACCAGTAACTGCAAAACCTACCAAAATATATTGTACAGGAGGAAATTACAACACAAAACTGGAAACTTTGCGCAATAGAAATTTTCTGTAAATTCTGTTTAAAAAAAAAATGTATACAGAGTTTAGTTCAGCCAAGATATATCTTCTGTCCAACATTATTGCCATGTTTTGAGGTGAAGTACGTCAAATGGTAAGCATTTTTTTACGTATGACGCTTTTAAAAAGAGTGAGATGCTAAACACAAGAAATGATACCATTCGTCCTTGATCTGTGCAGTGTGGATGGCTTGACTGTATTCATGTATAGTATTTTCTTTGACCAGATAGCATGCAGAAAAAAGCTTTTCACTGTACCTTGGTACACTTGACAATAATAAACAAAACTAAACTATTCTCAAAACATATTCAAAGGTTGCATCTTGCAAAGTTACTAATCTGGAGCATAAATACATATTTGTACCATGCTGAAGGAGTACTGTTTTTAGTAGCACTATTCTCAGATGAGCCCTCGTGTTCCAGTGGCTCCAAATGGGAGTAGCAGAAAACACTGATCTTACAATTTTCCATTAAACAACCAAAAAAAAATTGTTGAACCAATTACTTAATTGCTCTTTGTGGGGTTGCTCTTTATAAAATGGATTTTGTGTTTCCTATGTCCACATAAACAAAAACACAATTTGACTAACTGCAAAGCAATTTTAAAAATATTTAAATTACAGATTTTATAAACAAACCAACTAAGAAGGTGAATTAAAAATTATAATCAATTTCACAATCTTGAATTACTCACATGGTTATCCAATGCGTGTCATAACTGCTTCCAAATTGCTGAAAGGTGCCAAAAAGTTTAGGCAAAAGACGAAGTGAGACTACCACTGACCTGAATAAAGGGAATTAAGCTGGGCATTATTAATATAAAACAAATCATTTAATTTTGGATGGCAAAAATCATTTTATTTCAAATAGTAAAAATCATGCAGTCAAAAGGTTTTCTGAATATGCAATTTTTAATGTGATTAATTTGCTATCTAAAATCACAAGACAAGAGTAATTGGTTGTTTTGTAATCAGAAATTACAATTTCAAGCACTTACAGCATAATTTAAGAATTAATAGCAATTTAACTTTATCTTACACTTCAATCTTACCTATCATTTGCTAGGTTTTCTAAACAACCTTCAATGAATCTCATTCTAATCTGCCGGTCAGTAAACCAGCACACAAGGGAGCACAGCAGTTTCTCAGCTTCATTTATCAATCCCTCTGAGAGATGTACCTATGCAAACAAACAATAAGTAACCAAAGACACTATATTCAAACAGTTCTAAATTGTTCCAATGAAGATAAACATACCGCATCTTCATCTTGTACCAAGTCCCAAAGAAGAGTGTTACCCTTCTTGCAAACATTGTCTAAATTGATATCCGTGAGTGCATTGGAATTGTATTGATGCTTATGAACACTGGGAGCTGAGGAAAAAAGATACAGGACCCATGTGCTACAATATAAAAATAATTCAACAACAGATAACACATGGAATTTCAATCTACAATCTAAAATCAAGTACAGTGTAATGATCTCCTCTCATTGTTTATCAAAAGGTTCGTTATTTAAATGTCAACCTCTTAATATGAATTTACCTTCCACATTGTCCTACAAATAATTCCCCTTTCTCAATTTTTGGTGAACAGCAAACTTTAAATTTAAGACATTACACTTCTATTTGTAACCAGAGCATTTAAATTTTGGAACAGGATGATGGGGACCGTACGTAATAGACCATCGTTAAATAATATGAGCTAAGCCAGATAAATTCAACTAGTTATTCTATTGTCTTAAACATAGCAAAATATCTGCAGGAAATAAAAAGAAAAGTCAAACCAGTTATTCAATCCCAAAATAAAATGAGTTAATTAAATAAAATTATAAAATAACACTTTATGGCAATGATTATATCCATAGTGGCATCATGTTCTCACGTTTCAAATGTTCTTTCTCCTAGGCATTAATTAATTTATTTCAGACTTTTTCTAGGTCTCACATCTTTGGATCAACCAGTATGCTGTGGGAACATATAAACAATTTCCCCATAAATATACTGGATTGGCAAGCAGCTTCCACTCCGAAGCAAATGCTAAATGTTATTTCCCCAATCAGGACTTGCTGTAGGAATCAATGGTATTGCAACATCCATTCCAATGCACTTCCACTCAAAGTCATACAAAGCTATTAATCTGAGTATTTTATTCCCATTATTCCAAAGGAAGATTAACTATTTCTGTCCGTGGAGATTTCAGAGCTTTTTTTGTCATTTGATGATCACTCAACATGCCAAATTCAAACAGGGGTACAAACCCAAATTTAAAGAAAGACTTACATTTACACAAAACGTTCCACAGTCTCAGTAAGTCCCTATGTGCTGTAACCCAATCAGAATTTTTGAAGTGTAATCACTACTACATGTAGGAAACATGGCATCTGATTTATGCACAGTAACGTCCCACAAATACTATTGCAGCAATATTCAGATACAGTAGAATTTATAGAGACAGAAACAGAGTAAATGCTTCAGGTTAATAACCGTTCATCAGAATCTCTCCACAGATATCATGCCTACACCCCAGAGTACCTCCGGCATTTTCCATTTTTATTTCATATTTCCAACATCCACAGGACGGCACAGTGGCGTAGCAGTAGAGCTGCTGCCTCACAACACCAGAGACCTGGGTTTAATCCTGACTAAGGGTGCTGTGTGTGTGGAGTTAGTATGTTCACCGTAGTCTGGGTGCTCCAGTTTCCTCACACATTCCAAAGACATGCAGGTCTGTAGGTTAATTGGCTTCTGTAAATTGCCCGAGTGCATAGGATAATCTAAGGTCGGCGTGGACTCGGTGGGCCGAAGGGCTGTTTCCACACTATAGCTCTAAACTAAGCATTTAACTTTTGAAATAACTACAAATAATCTGTAGCAGAACAGTACGATGATCATCCTGCTGTTCTTCAAAATAAATGGTTACGACTGGATATTTTATGCCCATCTAAGAGACTGAATTGAAAAAGTCTCATCTACAAATAATAGCTGTGATAGTATAGCACTTCACAACTACGAAGGAAATCTCTGGTTTCTGGAGCTGAACTGAAATGTATCACTTTTTGACTTGGAGGTGAGAAGCCAATTGATAATTGCTAATAAAGAACCAGACATACTAAATCCCAGAAATTAAACAGGAACGCAGTTGACTATGTTTATCTTTATTATTAAAAAGGATAGGAAACATTATTAATTAAAGATACTTTTCATATTTTCAGTTATGAAAACCAATGTCAGCCCAAATATATTACCATACATAGAATGTTCCTATCACTCAATCCCATCAATACTGGCTAAAAAAAAATGGCTAAGCATGTAAATTTAAATTACATTAAGAATTTAGGCAATTAATTTGGATTACTATCCATAATTCTCAAACAACAATGCCAACGACAATCAATTGATTTTGAATTCTTCCATTTAATGTTAAAATCATGCTTATTTTCCTTACCTTGACTAAGGTGTTCATGGTAGATGGAGGCAAGATTGGGTAAATGTTGTTGAAGGTGAGATGTAAGTTCTGCATGAGAATTAATCTGTACCAGTTCTTCCTCACAACCCGACTCTTCCCCATCAAAATCTGCCATGTTTTTTTCAGACTTCGCACTGACCTGAGAACTACTGCAGCTGACATCATCTGCACTCATCATATCATCACCCAAATGCCTGTAAAATATATTTAATAATTTTTTTAAAATTACATGTTTATTTATTATATTTGTAATGGAAGGCAATTTCCATAATGTCCATGGACATTCACATATGCATAAGATGATATCAATTGGCAAGAGGCATTTAAACCACATCCTTTAAGAATTTAAGGGCGGCACGGTGGCGCAGCGGTAGAGTTGCTGCCTTACAGCACTTTCAACGGCAGAAACGTGGGTTCGATCCCGACCACAGGTGCTGCCTGTACGGAGTTTGTACGTTCTCCCCTTGACCGCATGGGTTTTCTCAGAGATCTTCGGTTTCCTCCCACACTCCAAAGACTACAGGTTTGTAGGTTAATTGGCTTGGTATAAATGTAAAAATTTCCCTCGGGTGTGTGTAGTGTTAATGTGCACGGATCGCTGGTCTTGGCGGACTCGGTGGGCCTGTTTCCGCACTGTACCTCTAAACTAAACTAAAATTGGCCAATATCGTAATAGTATGGCCCAGATTTTACCAGCAAGGGCCCATTAATACCTCTGTAGTTAGAAAGTACATCTAGTGTAAAAAATGTACATTTCAGTTTGTTTTTTGCATATGGTTTGCAGATAGCCATAGGAGGCAACGATAAGAATGGTGATGAAAGTAAAATTTAACTCAACATGACAATGAACATAGAAAAGTACCCGAACGATGTTAATGCAGGTGGTGAAGGAGTGATTTTACATCAATGTTCTCAGCAGACAATTTGCCTCATTGTCCTGAGCACTTTAAGACAGGGATAGATAGTACAGGTGTCATAAGTTATGGGGAGAAGGCAGGTGAATGGGGTTAGGAGGGAGAGATAGATCAGCTAGGAGTAGACTTGATGGGCTGAATGGCCTAATTCTACTCCTATTCCTTATGATCTTATGACAATATTCCTACTACGGCTATTAATCTTTCCAGACATGTCCTAGTTTGTGAGAATGTTACTAAATAACCCATTTTCTTGCTTATAAGCATGCATCAATGCAATTAACTTTCAAGTCGGGCATACGTCCATCTTCTCAGCTTTTGATACCCTCGACCTTATCACTGCAGCACTTGTCCAGGATCATCCAAGACCGGTAGAAATTGCAGATAATTGTGGATGCAGCCCAGACCATCACACAAACCAACCTCCCTTCCACTGAATGTGTAGGAACAAACGGCAGATGCTGGTTTAAATCGAAGGTAGACACAAAATGCTCGAGTAACTCAACGGGACAGGCAGCATCTCTGGAGAGAAGGAATGGACCCAATCTTTCTCTCCAGAGATGTTGCCTGTCCCGCTGAGTTACTCCAGCAGTTTGTGTCTGGCTCCCTTCCACTGACTCCATTTATACCTCACGCTGCCTCGGCAAGGCCTGCAGCATAATCAAGGACAAGTCGCTCTCTGGCCACTCCCTCTTCTCCCCCTCCCATCGACCAAACGGTATAGAAGTACGGAAGCGCACACCTCCAGATTCAGGGACAGTTTCTTCCCAGCTGTTATCAGGCAACTGAACCATCCTGCCACAACTAGAGATCAGTCCTGAACTTCTATCTACCTCATTGGAGACTTGCACTATCTTTGATTGGACTTTTCTGGCTTTATCTTGCATTAAACGTCATTCACGTTATTCCCTTTATCATGTATCTGTACACTGTCAATAGCTCGATTGTAATCATGTATTGTCTTTCCGCTGATTAGTTTGCACGCAACAAAAGCTTTTTACTGTACCTCGGTACACATGACAATAAATCAAACAAGAGACTAACAACAACTAGAAGCACCACAATTAAATAATGCATGATTTGAGATGGAAATGTAAAAGGATTGCTGTAAATCGGAGTTAATAGAATGAAGAGATTTGCATCAAGACATCTTTTAAGGTCTCGGATTGTCTCAATAAGTAGCCAATTAAATATTCCCGAATGTAGGCAATTTGTACATTAAAACAAAATCACAGTCAATAAACAAATTGACACAAAATGCTGGAGTAACTCAGCGGGACAGGCAGCATCTCTGGAGATAAGGAATGGGTGACGTTTTGGGTCGAGACCCTTCTTCAGACTGATGTCAGGTGAGTGGGAGGTACATAGATAAGGAAGTGTATAGATAAGGAAGTGTAAGGTGTGAAAACATGACAAAAGCAATGGAGATCAAGGAACATGTAGAATAGATCATTCTTAGTTAGGAGAAGGTACAAACAAACCAAACAGAGAGAAAATGTGGTTGGAGACAGCAAGACTGTTCAGAGAACTGGGAAGGGGAAGGTTACTCTCAGACTACTTTTTATCTCTGATTACTTTGTTGTAAAAATTCAGTAAGTAAGCCAACTCTACAACATACGATTAAGATATTTGCACAAGAACGCATTCTACTGCTGGATTCCATGAAATGCCAAGAGCTGCACTGCAGTGCGGCATTTCTTAGCCAGTTCTCGACCCGTAAATTCTCTCTCATATATTTAATAATTCATCCTTGCACATTAGAACAATTATTTGGAGTTTTAATCTACTGTCGGATTTAAGATAATGTGTTGTCCAGACCATGCACTGGAAAAATGCAATGAAATTCCACTTGACTCCATATTAAATTATTTCTCTAATTTGAGGTCAAAAAATTTTGTTTGCCCAAAATATCAGAATTTGAAATGTCAAAACATATATTTCAGAAGTGTAAAGTTTTTATTAACGGAATACAATAGAAAATAAATTTGACAACAGAAAACATTTTAAAGTTTTTTTCACAACAATGGAACAAATACTAGTAGTTGTTAATTTGGCCTCCCAAGCATAGTCTGACTTTTAATAAAATACTGGACTAAGTGGGACCCGTTGGGTCCCAGCATCACACGGGAGGGCTGGTCACCAACGCAATATTCCACCTCTCCACCCATTCCAATACTGTTCACCAGTGGGGGGGGGGCTGTCTGTTGCGCTAGTATGGGTGTTGCGGGCCGAAGGTACTGGTTTCCAGAGGGCTAGTATAGACATTGTGGGCCGTATGGTTGCTTGGGCAGGCATCCAACTGTCGCAACGATTTTAAAAGCCAAGCCGAGGCAAACAATTGGGCTGCAGCCACCCGACAACCAAAATTCATTTTGTGAACACAAACTTGTTAAAAAAAGGAGAGGCAAACAATTGGGCTGCAGACACCAGACAACCAAAATTCATTTTGTGAACACAAACTTTTTTTAAAAAGGCGAGGCAAACAATTGGGCTGCAGACACCCGACAACCAAAATTCATTTGTGAACACAAACTTTTTTTAAAAAGGCGAGGCAAACAATTGGGCTGCAGCCACCCGACAATCAAAATTCATTTTGTGAACACAAACTTTTTTAAACGGGCTGCAGCCGCTTTACAGCCGTATCGAGGGCATTCACCGTGGAGTAGACGTGCGTTCAGTGTTATTCGCAGCTCAGTCTCTGCCAGACCCTCTCGCTTCCTGGGTCTGGCAGAGACTGAGTGAGGCACGACACTTCCTGGTTTTATAGTCCCTCCCCCTGCCGCCAGCGGGGGCAGCAGAGAGAATGGGGAATTTTGTAAAAACATTAATATCTCTCTCATTTTTCATCGACGGAAAAAACCTCCGCACTCATACGGCGGAGGGGGGCTCTGAGCGAGGTGGCCAAAAATGACGGCCGTAGGTGGCGGCGTTCTTTTGGAAATCGCAGCACAGTCGGCCAAAAGCGGTCAAGATCAGAGATTTAGTAATATAGAAATGTTGATTCACCTTATCTGCTTTCGCACATAATTCCCGTTTCCTCTGATTGCTTCAGGATTCAAAAGCTACCAATCTCATCCCTGAATAACAGAATATCCACAGCAACCGTGGACGTGATTTCCAAAAATGACAATATTCCTAAGGTCATTCAGCCCATCAAGTCTACTCCGCCGTTCAATCAGGTCTGATCGATCTTTCCCTCACAACTCCATTTTCTTACCTTCGCCCCATTACCTCAGACACCCTTACTAATTAAAAATCTGTCAATCTCCACCTTAAAAATATCCATTGACTTGCCCTCCACAGCCGGCTGTGGCAATGAATTCCACAGTTCACCACCCTGACTAAATAAATTGCTTCTCATCTCCTTTCTAAAGTACATCCTATTATTCTGCACATTGTGCAAAAAGAAATGTTCATTTCAATCCTAAGCAGCAAAGAAAGCACATCACACCTCTACTTCCTCAAATGTCTAAAGAGGTTTGGCATGTCTCCAATGAATCTTACCAACTTCTACAGTTGAACCGCTAAAAGCATCCTATCGAGATGCACCACAGCTTGGTTTGGCAACAGCTTTGCCCAAGTCTGCAAACAACAAACGCAAACCAGCGTCTCCCACCCCGCCCCCCTCAAAATTGACTCCATCCACACTTCACGGTTGCCTCGGGTAAACGGCCAACATAATCATGCGCCATTTAAATCTTGCTCATTCCCTCTTCCCCATCAGGCAAAAAACACAAAACTTTGAAAGCATGAACCACCAGATACAGGAACAGTCCACTCATGAGCTAAGGGTATAGTCCTGCACTCCCATTTCCCTCATAGCGGCCCTTGCACTTTATTTTTAATCTGCACTTCATCCGTCACTATCAAGCTATCATGCTATAACACAGCATTTGGTATATTTTTCTGTGCACGAGAAGCACTGGAATACAGTACTGGAATTAAAGGTTTCACTTTGTAAGTTGCTCTGGATAGTTAGATCGCACGGGATCCAAGGAGAGATAGCTGAATGGATAGAAAATTGGCTTCATGGAAGGAAGCAAAGGTTAATGGTAGAAGGTTGCTTCTCAGTCTAGTGGCATGTGACTAGAGGTATGCCTCAGGGTTTGTTGCTGGACCCATTAATGTTTGTCATCTATATCAAAACTTTAGTTGAGAATGCACATGGCAAGGTTAGCAAGTTTGCAGATAATACAAAATAGGTGGTATTGCAGATAGTGAAGATGGTTGTCAAAAATTATAGCAGGGTCTTGATCAGTTGGCCAGCTCTGGGAAGTGTTGTAGAATAGAGCTATCGAGGAGTGCAGGTACATAGTTCCTTGAAGGTGGCGTCACAGGTAGATAGTGTGGTCAAAAAGGCTTTTGGCACATTAGCTTCCAGTTGGGAGGTCATGTTGCAGTTATACGAAACCTTGGTGAGGCAGCATTTAGAGTATGTGTTCAGCTCTGGGTACCATGTTACAGGAAAGGTGTTGTCAAGTTGGAAAGGGTATAGAGAAGATTTACGAGGATGTTGCTAGGACTAGAGCTAAAGGGAACGGTTGAGCAGACTGGAACTTAATTCCTTGGAGTACAAGAGGGGATGAGGAGTGATCTTATAGAGGTGCATAAAATCATGAGAGGAATAGATCGGGTAGAAACACAATCTCTTGCCCAGAATGGGGGAATCGAGAACCAGAGGACATAGGGATAAGGTGAAGGGAGAAAGATTTAACAGAAATCTAAAGGATATTTTTTTCACACAAAGGGTGGTAGATGTACAGAACGAGCTGCCAGAGGAGGTTGAGACAGGAACTACCGCAGCATTTAAGGAACAATTAGACAGGTACATGGATAGGACAGGTTAAGAGGGATATGGGCCAAACACAGGCAGGTGGGACAAGTATAGATTGGACATGTTGGTCAATGTGGGCAAGTTGGGCCTAAGTCCCTATTTCCATGCTGTAGGACATTATGGCTCTATGACACTACATATTGTACTTGGGCATGGCTTGATTGTACTCATGTATAGATTGTTTTGATTGGAAAGCATGTATTCTCGAACATGTGACAATAGAAAACCAATACCAATAACAACCCCTTATCCTGAGACAATACTTTCTTGTACTAAACAGCAACCAGTGGAAATTCAGCGATATCTCTATTCAATTCCCCACAGAACTTGGTATCTCAACTACATTTTCAAGATCTTCTAAGCAGCATTGAAGGTAAGCCAATTTTTTTTCTGCACAATCTCCTTGATCGAAAAGCAATCAATCTGATGTGGTCACACTGCACTAACACAAAGCCATGTAGATAATTCCTTGGGCATATTAAATGTTTGATAGATACAGCATGGAAACAGGCACTTTGGCCTACTAAGTCCAAGCCAACCATCACACTGTTCAACATCACCTGTTCACACTAGTTCTAGGTTAACCCACTTTTGCATTCATCGGGGCAACTTAGAGGCCAATTAACCTACAAACCTTTGGGATATGGGAGGCAACCAGGGCATCCGGTGGAAACCCACAAAGTCACAGAGAACATGTAAACTCCACATAGATAGTTCCCGAGGTCAGGATTGAACACAGGTCTCTGGCACTGTGAGGCAGTAGCTCCACGAACTGTGCCATTGTACCACCCATAGAAAGCAAAATTGAACACAATACTCCTTCCATCATTTTTGATTGCTAAAGAATATCACCGTTAGATTGCAACCTTTGCCTGTGCTTTACAAAGTTTGTTTGTAACAAACAAATAGAACATTTAATTTAGATTTGAAACAAAGCTAACTTAGTCTGGCATGAAACAGCATGGACAACTCTTGCACTTCACTCAAATAGGAGGTTGTATTTCTTTCAAACAGGAAGTCATACGCATCAATACACCTAATGGAGTAAACAAACGTATCCACAAATGTCACACTTTCAGGTGCAGAATATTAATATTTAGATTGACGCTAATATGTACTGAAGGGCACAGATAAAGGATATTTAAAATACTAATTCATTTAATATTCAGTAGACTTAGAAAATTGTGCAAGCAAGCAAAAAATAGTATGGTAATTTAATGAAACTAAACTAATAATACCACTGAATGAATTAAAACTATGCGAGGGGTAACATAGAAATAGGAGATGTAGAGTCAGTGTGGCTAGAACTGCGGAATTGTAAGGGTAAAAGACCCTAATGGGAGTTATCTACAGGCCCCCAAACAGTAGTCTGGATATAGGGTGCAAGTTGAATCAAGAGTTAAAATTGGCATGTAGCAAAGGTAATGCTACAGTGGTTATGGGAGATTTCAACATGCAGATAGACTGGGAAAATCAGGTTGGTACTGGACCCCAAGAAAGGGAGTTTGTGGAGTGCCTCCGTGATGGATTCTTGGAGCAACATGTACTGGAACCTACCAGGGAGAAGGCAATTTTGGATTTAGTTGTGTAATGAACCAGATTTGATAAGGGAACTCAAGGTAAAAGAGCCATTAGGAGGTAGTGTCAGTATTACAAAGTTGACTGGAAAGAGACCCTAGCAGGGATGACGGTGGAACAACAATGGCAGGTATTTCTGGGAATAATACAGAAGGTGCAGGATCAGTTCATTCCAAAGAGGAAGAAAGATTCTATGGGGAGTAAGAGGCGACCATGGCTGACAAGGGAAGTCAAGGACAGTATAAAAATAAAAAAGAAGTATAACATAGCAAAGATGAGCGGGAAGCCAGAGGATTGGGAAACTTTTAAAGAGCAACAGAAGATAATTAAAAAGGCAATACAGGGAGAAAAGATGAGGTACGAAGGTAAGCTAGCTAAGAATATAAAGGAGGATAGTAAAAGCTTCTTTTGGTATGTGAAGAGGAAAAAATTTGTTAAGCCAAATGTGGGTCCATGAAGACTGAAACAGGTGAATTTATTATGGGAAACAAGGAAATGACAGACGAGTTGAACTGGTGCTTTGGATCTGTCTTCACTAAAGAAGACACAAACAATCTCCCAGATGTACACATGGCCAGAGGACCTAGGGTGACGGAGGAACGGAAGGAAATTCACGTTGGGCTGGAAATGGTGTTGGGTAGACTGATGGGACTGAAGGCTGATAAATCTCCAGGGCCTGATGGTCTGCATCCCAGGGTACTTAAGGAAATGGCTCTAGAAATCGTTGACGCATTGGTGATCATTTTCCAATGTTCTATAGATTCAGGATTAGTTCCTGTGGATTGGAGGGTAGCTAATGTTATCCCACTTTTTAAGAAAGGAGGGAGAGAGAAAACAGGGAATTATAGACCAGTTAACCTGACATCGGTGGTGGGGAAGGTGCTGCAGTCAATTATAAAAGATGAAATAGCGGCACATTTGGATAGCAGTGATAGGATCGGTCTGAGTCAGCATGGATTTACGAAGGGGAAATCATGCTTGATTAACCTTCTGGAATTTTTTGAGGATGTAACTAGGAAAATGGACAAGGGAGAGCCAGTGGATGTAGTGTACCTGGACTTTCAGAAAGCCTTTGAGAAGGTCCCACATCGGAGATTAGTGGGCAAAATTAGAGCACATGGTATTGGGGGTAGGGTACTGACCTTGGATAGAAAATTGGTTGGCAGACAGGAAACAAAGAGTAGGGATTAACGGGTCCCTTTCAGAATGGCAGCCAGTGACTAGCGGGGTATCGCAAGGCTCAGTGCTGGGACCACAGCTATTTACAATATATATTAATGATTTAGATGAAGGGATTAAAAGTAACATTAGCAAATTTGCAGATGACACAAATCTGGATGGCAGTGTGAACTGTGAGGAGGATGCTATGAGGATGCAGGGTGACTTGGACAGGTTGGGTGAGTGGGCAGATGCATGGCAGATGCAGTTTAATGTGGATAAATATGAGGCTATCCACTTTGGTGGCAAGAACAGGAAGGCAGATTATTATCTGAATGGTGTCAAGTTCGGAAAGGCGGAGACAGTAGGACTGAGGGAGAACTGAGAAGGGGGAGGGGAAGGAAGGAGAAAGCAAGGGCTATCTAAAATTAGAGAAGTCAATGTTTATACCGCTGGGGTGTAAACTACCCAAGCAAAATATGAGGTGCAGTTCCTCCAATTTGCGCTGGGCCTCACTCTGGCAATGGAGGAGGCCCAGGACAGAAAGGTCAGATTGGGAATGGGAGGGGGAGTTGAAGTGCTGAGCAACCGGGCGATCAGGTTGGTTAACACGGACTGAGCGGAGGTGTTCAGCGAAGCAATCGCTGAGCCTGCGCTTGGTCTCGCCGATGTAGAGAAGTTGACACTTAGAACATGGATGTAGTAGATGAGGTTGGAGGAGGTGCAGGTGAACCTCTGCCTCACCTGGAAAGACTGATTGGATCCTTGGATGGAGTCGAGGGGGGAGGTATAGGGACAAGTGTAGCATTTCCTAATATGGAAAGTACCCGGGGAGTGGGAGGATTGTGTGCAGTTTGTGTCCAAATTTGAGGAAGGACATTCTTGCTATTAAGGGAGTGCAGCGTAGGTTCACGGGATGGTGGGACTGTCATATGTTAAAAGAATGGAGCGAATGGGCTTGTATACATTGGAATTTAGAGGATGAGAGGGGATCTTATTGAAACATATAAGAGTATTAATGGATTAAGGGATTGGACAGGCGAGGCAGGAAACATGTTCCCAATGTTGGGGGAGTCCAGAACCAGGGGCCACAGTTTAAGAATAAGGGGTATGCCATTTAGAATGGAGATGAAGAAAAACATTTTCACCCAGAGAGTTGTGAATCTGTGGAATTCTCTGCCTCAGAAGGCAGTGGAGACAGATTCTCTGGATGCTTTTAAGAGAGTTAGATGGAGCTCTTAAATATAACGGAGTCAAGGGATATCGGGAGAAGGCAGGAACGAGGTGCTGATTGTGGATGATCAGCCATGATCACAGTGAATGGCGATGCTGGCTCGAAGGGCCGAATGGCCCACTCTTGCACCTATTGTCTATTGTCCAAATGTTCAAACCAAGAACAGTCCATATTCTAAATTCTGGTTTGTGAAGCCCAACAATAATATAACTTTTACATTTCATCAAGAGCTGTGAGAAAACATCCCAATTATGTTATAGATTCCGTAAATTTTCACAATTAAAAAAAATCTAAATCTATATCACCCATCTTAAATGTAGTTTGAATCATTGAGACTAAAACAAAATCTGAGAGTGAAACTTACCCATCATGATGATGATGCTGCTGACCAATGAACCGTCTGCAGTTAAATATTTCATTTCCAATTGCCTCTCCTAAAAAATCGCCAGTGCGCGTGATACAAGATTCCTGAGAACCTTGTGATATGTGTGCAGTATTGATTTCCCCTGTCATATCACGTTCAGAGTCTTCTGCATGTGAGCAGGTATCGAGAAGTCGAATTCTATTCTCTCCTGATGGAACTGTATCAGTGCTATAAGAAATATCCTTGCCTGATCCACTATTAGTTCTGTCACATTCTGTTCCACCAGGTGATTCTGACATACAAATTCCCGACTGCGACTCTGCACTCAGAGTTCTTAACTCCGGGTTCCTGCTCTCATTCTGGGGGCTCTCCTCTCCCTCATCGTCATCATCATCATCCTCTTCTTTGAGAACTTCACTATCTGCCATATCCTCAGAGCGGACTTCACTTGCTGGACTTCCAGCTGACTGACTGGCATGGCTTGAATTTACTTCATTACTGGAACCATCACTGTGCCCACTGCTACTGCCAGGCCCACTACTGGCATCTTCACCACTGTTAGCAGTCTCATCGGAACTTCCTTGCATAGACTCCTAGGGAAAAAACATATTAATTGCTCAATGAAATAACTCCATTTTATTATTATTCACAAAATCTGGTGGCAAACAATTATACGTTAAATTATGCTAAATCACCTTTAAAAAGTTTAATGCTTTTAGTTATCGTTTTTATGAACTGTACAATTATTCTTAAAACAAACATTACTTTGGGAAGATAAGAGGGTGACCATAGTTCTTCACATTTATTAAAATGCATATTTATATCGTTGAACCTAAACAGTTTATTTGCATGCCATAAACTAAAACAAGAAATTTCAAGGAATGGCAGAGTAGCAGACTAGAATGTGTATTATGTGCCATGTAGGACGTTATGGATACTTCCAAAGACCTGGACAGCCACATGTGCAGGAAGAGTCGTCAGAAGCAGCTTGAACTGTGGCGGTGCAGAGCAGCTGCAGTCACTGTAAAACATCTATGATGCTGAGAAATTTGAAGAGGTGGCCATCTTACAGATAAAGTGCATTTGAGCAGAGAGGGAATGGGTGATCACCAGGTTGGCAGGGAGCAACAAGCATAAGACTACAGATTCTATCCCCTCTCCATTTTGGATTCTGTGTCCAATGGGTCTGAAAGAGAATGCAACCAGAGCCAAGAGCATGAGAGCACAAGTAGTTCAGCTACACAATAGGGGAGGGAGACAGTGGGAGAGCAATATTGATAGCTCAATAGTTCAGGGAACAAACGGGCATTACTGTGGTCAATGATTGGACTCAAAGATGATATGTTGTCTCCTGGTGTGAGGGTCAAGGATATCATTCAACAGCTACACAGCATCCTGAAGGAGGGAGTGAACAGTCCGAGTTCATTGTCCATTTCAGTATCAACGACATGTGTAGAACAAGAGCAAGGTGTGTGGCTGGAGTTGAGTGAGCAGAAAGAGATCAAAAAAGTAGGACCTCAAAGGCTGTATTCACTGGTTAACCACTAGCGCCACATATTCGTGAGATAGGTTGGAGCACGTGGCACAAGGGTTTTAAGATTCCTGAGGAATTCCGTGTGTCCTGGGACCTCTACAAGTTACAACTCCACAGGAATGGGATGAATATGCTCCTGGTTATGGAAGCTGCACATGTTGTAAACAAGGGGTGGAAACCTAAGAGAAAGCATAAGAGAGAAAGCTAAGTTTGAAATAACTAAAAGGAATTCAGGTGTACGCCTCTTTAGGAAGACAGAGGGAAAGGAAAAGGCAATTGTAAAGGGCAGTGCTGGGGTAATGGTAACCAGAATTTATCAGGATGGAGTAAAGATGAGAGGTTATCCCCTTTGTAAGGAAGAATGTAAATATATATAGTTAAATGGTGTGAGACTACAAAATGGTGTGGTTCAAAATTATCTGGAGGTATTATATATGAAACACAAGCTAGCATGCAAGTACAGGAAGTAATTAGGCACTTTAATGAGTGCTTGCCGCAATCGAATTGAAAAATAGGAAACTTTTGATGCATAGGAGACAACAGAGACAATAAATGAACTGCAGTTTTGTTCTCCGTATTTAAGGAAGGATCTGTTTGCATTGGGAGCAGGGCAAAAATCAGTTTGTATTGAAGGTAGGGCAAAGGTGGTACTTCCAGCAGAGTTAATTCCAGGCATAAATTGTTGACCCAAGAATGGAGAAGGTTGATGAGATAGAGCCTATATACATCATAGAATGAGAGGAGGTCTTATTGATATGCAAGATTCTGAAGGGGATTGACAGGGTGGATGCTGATATCTAAAACTAAGGAGCAGAATTTCAGAGTACGTCCGTCCGTGGATTATGAACCCCCAACATATGGACACCTGTACCTACAATCCAACTCACGTTAACATCACAGTTATTCATTGAAAAGTCCAACATGCACACATACATTAATTCCTCCGAATGGCAGAACTTGTTGCCACTCTCTTACTCCATTTTTAGTCATTGTTCTTTCTTTTCAGTCTTATGAGCTTTTGATGCCATTCATTACAATACTGTGGAGGTATGGGCACCACATCCAGCGATTTTGCATATTTTCTGACATGCACAAAATCAACATGATCTCTGTATAAAACGACCCTTCCAGTCTGAGGATGGACAAAAATGCTGGAGAAACTCAGCGGGTGAGGCAGCATCTATGGAGCGAAGGAAATAGGCGAAGTTTCAGGTCGAGACCCTCTTCAGACTGATGTTGGGGTTGGTTGGGGGGGGGGGGCAGGGGGGCGGGAAGAAGGAGAAAGCAGGGACTACCTGAAATTGTAGAAGTCAATGTTCATACCGCTGGGGTGTAAACTACCCAAGCAAAATATGAGGTGCTGCTTCTCCAATTTACGGTGGGCCTCACTCTGGCCATGGAGGAGGCCCAGGACTGAAAAGTCGGATTCGGAATGGGAGGGGGAGTTGAAGTGCTGAGCCACCGGGAGATCAAGTTGGTTATTGGAACGAACGGAGTTGTTGGGTGAAGCGATCGCCAAGCCTATGCTTAGTCTCACCGGTGTAGAGCAGCTGACACCTAGAGCAGCGGATGCAATAGATGAGGTTGGAGGAGGTGCAGGTGAACCTCTGCTGCACCTGGAAAGTAGAAGGGTCTCAACCCGAAACGTCACCTATTCCTTCGCTCCATAGATGCTGCCTCACCCGCTGAGTTTCTCCAGCATTTTTGTCTCCCTTCCATATAAATGGGACTCATTTGTAACCGAGAGACTAAGGTCTGTGGAATTTGGTCGGTGGTGGGGAATTTCTTTTCTCATGGTTAAGAACATTCAAAGAGTGATAGAATATATTCAAGGTTGAGATTGGCAGACATTTAAACTACAAAAGAGTTGTGAGATATGGGAAGGTAATGGCAAGGCCAAAATTGAGTAACAGAACAGTCTTGAAGTACAATTGGTCCAGTCCTGCTTGATGTTCTTTAACAATAGCAGGATGATCAGCCTAACCTGATTACCAACCGTGCCTTTGCTATGGAATTTACATGGATTTTAAAGTTCATACCTCAGTATCTGACAGTCGTTGTTGTCCACGCTTTGCTCTGTTCATCATTTGCTCATCCATTTCAATGTCACTGCCACCACTTTGATGAGTATCACTGTTGTCACTACTCTGTGGACTAGCTGCAGGAGATCCTGTAAAAAATTATGTTTTTAAATGAATTAAAACAGTTAATGACCAATTTAGTCTAATGCCTCATTAAAATTATACACCAACTTTTAGTTTGGGTGCTTCATATACTTTAAATCAGCACCTAAAATCAAACCAGTCCAAACACTTTGGAATGCCCAGTTCTTTTAGCTCAGAGAAAATGGAATGCAAATTACGAAATATAATTGTGCACCATTTAAAAAAAAAAGTATGCCCTTTGATACATGGAAGTTGGCCAAGAATCCCCAGCAGACAGCATTACTTCATCACAGTCTCCTCCTTCAAAATGGATGACCCTTCAAGTGTCAGGAAATAATAAAAATTAAATCATTTGAAGGTCATCCTTGGGGAAAGTATTTTGACGGGATGTATCTCAGCCAGGTATGACAACTCAGATAGACACAAAATGCTGGAGTAACTCAGCGGGACAGGCAGCATCTCGGGATAGAAGGAATGGGTGACGTTTGGGGTCGCGACCCTTCTTGACCCGTCTGAAGAAGAGTCTATCTTTGGTGTAAACCAGCATCTGTAGTTCCTTCCTACGCAGGTATGACAACTCCCACAGCCTGAACCAGCACAGTGTGGCGAACACTGCCTAATCCATCACGCTCGTCATTTCTTTCCACCCTGTCCATCTTCATGGTACATTGCATCAGGAAGAGTGGAAGTAGCGTCAAGGATGCTTGTCATCCTGATCCTTTCCTTGTTTTTCTATTGGGTGAAGATTCAGGAGGTTAAAATTCTGGATTTCCAGACTGCTTCCCCAGATCTAACAGACTCCTTTTTCTCAACCCCTTCTCAGAGGTAGGTGCTGGCACATTTTCTTGGTCTTAACACTACCTCATTTGGTTTCAATTCTGAATTCCCTCTTAACTGTATCCCTGCATTCATTGTACTCAAGGGATTTGTTAGATCCCAGCTACCTGTACGCAACATATAGTATGTCTCAGTTTTTTTTTCCCTGACCAGAGCCACAATATCCCTTGTGGACTAGAGTTCTCTCAGCCTGCCAACCTGGTTCTTCACTAGAACAGAAACATGTTGACTCAGAATCATCCCAAACTCATTTTTAAAAACCTCCCAATTGCCAAACATTATTTTGCCTATAAACTGTCTGTCCCAATTAACTTTTGCAAGTATATTTTGCATTGAGAACTTAAACTTTGACTAGCTCTATCTTATTTTAAATCTATTTAAAAACTAATAGAACTTACCTTTCTTATTTCCCAAAGGGAGATTTGTGTTAAGAAGAGAAGCAAAGGAGCTCTGCTTGGATAATTGAGCCTTGGCAGCAAGTGCATTGTTCCAGAGAGCTTTAATGAGCATTGATGCCAAGTACAGGGTCTGCAAACAATTCCAAAATGTGACTATATAGTAATCAGCTAGAGACATTGAAGAAAGCCACCACAACAAACCAGAGAACCACATAAGTGCATCCATTTTTAACTCAATCAAAAATAAATTGCTTCAATTTTCATGGAATTTAAAAATTGGATGCCAAGTCAATCTAGGTCAGTGAGATATTGGAAATACCTAAATGAAAAGACTAAAACAAGTAAACAGCTCATTTCAACATAATGTAGATAGTCAACTCACAAGAATCGAATTCAGATGAAAGATTATGATTATTTAGGCACCCGTAAAGTATTTTAATTCAATTAATTAAAATGAATGTTTTGCTGAATTCAGCACCAATTTATAATTGAAAATGTATACATTAATAATTTTTCTTCTTAAGATGGTGGATAATATATGGTAAGGGACAGCAGCACTAAAGTAAATTATTTTTCTAATTGTGCATTAACAACAGTTCAAAGGTAATACTGAAATGTTTAATATTTAATTAAGAATAATGTGTTGTCGTAGTATAACAATAAAATGAACAAGCAAATTGTTGACATCACCACAAATTGTTGATATCAACAGATCATGTTACTAAGATACCATTACTGTGTATGGATAGTCTTAAAAACTCAACGTTGTCAATTTAGATATGCATACTGTTCCTACTTTTTCAAACTAGTTAATCACTTTTGAACTGGTGAGGAAGTATTGAGAAGAGCAACATTTTTCTTATCTTACCTGTTCTGTGTGGACACTTGGGTGAAGAGCAGAAACTAGTTTAAGAAGGTGACGGAGTGGTACAGGATCCAAGTGCTTAATAAGTGAAGGGAACAAATCATGGATGTATCGACTACAGTGCTTCAACTATGTGGTGCATGGGAGAAGAAACAAAAGAAATAAAATATCAAAAGATAGTAGTGTAAGCAAGTACAACTATAAATGTCAGAACTAATTACTCAATTTAATTTTACCTGATTAAAGTAACAATCAAAGAATCAAAAAGTTATTTCTGAGAAAAAATACCAGCAAATAAAAAGGATAATTATTAATTACAATAGAATGATAATGTTTCAATTTGATGATTGTATGACACATCTTTCTAAATTTGGGGCTAATTTTAAATGTTCACCACCAAATAGAAACTGAAATCTACATGGCACTTTCGCAAAACAACAGTATCTTTAGATCGAATCGCAAACCTAAAAACCCAGCCAAAATTGAAAAAGTAATTCCGAATCATCTTTTTTACCCAGTTGATTTAGTAAACCTAGGAACATTTAATCTATTATTATTCCGAAAATTATCAATGCTGAAGATCTGCATGTACAGAATCTCAATAAAGAACCCGAAAGCAGCAGCAGTCCTTGGGAGAAAGTTCACACCACACTGAAAGGTTAACTGAGCACCTTCACTTGACAACATTTAAGGAAACCATGAGTTATTTAAAAAATAGCGTTAGTTTTCACTTGAAATCAAATGGTTGCTAATTTCCAACTTCTACTTGTATCTATACATGTGCATTGGAAAATCTCTCCCTCAATTACAACTAGCAAATTAATATCAACATTTAACAAAACAATATTTTGGAACTAGCTTTTAAGTCAGTACATTTCAACACTTCTCACGTAGTCTCAACCCATGTTGTTATTGGAACTATCAATTGGACAAATTAATTCCTTCAGAATTTATCTCAAGAAAAACCCACAGGGATGGGTCATCGTGTCATGAGCACAGAAACAGGCCCTTCGGCCAACCTTGCCGACCAAGATGCCCAATCTTCGCTAGTCCCATTTGCACATGTTTGGCCCATATCTCTCTAAACCTTTCCTTGCCATGTACCAGTCCAAGTGTCTTTTAAATGTTGTTATAGTAACTGCCTCAACTATCTTCTCTGGCCCACCACCACACACTGAGTGAAAAGGTTGTCCCTCAGGCTCGTAATAAATCATGCTCCCCTCACCTTAAACATTTGCCTCATTCAACTTATGATTTCATACACCTCTATAAAATAACCACGCAGCCTGCTCATTCAAGGAATAAAGTCCTACCTGCCCAACCTCTTCATACAGTTCACCCCTTCAAGTCCTGCCAATATCTTTGTAAATCTTCTCAGAACTTCTGCTAAATAACATCCTTCCTAGAGCAGGGTTCCCAAAACTGAACAGTTCACAAAGTGTGGCCTCAACAACATCATGTCTAACTGCAACATAATGTCCCATCTTCTTTCCTGAATACCCCTGATAAAAGCCAATGTACCAAAAGTCTTCTTAACTCTCTCATCTACCTTTCTTCACACAAAGGGTGGTGGGTGTATGGAACAAGCTGCCAGATGAGGTAGTTGAGGCTGGGACTATCTCAACGTTTAAGAAACAGTTAGACAGGTACATGGATAGGACAGGTTTGGAGGGATATGGACCAAGCGCAGGCAGGTGGGACTAGTGTAGTTGGGACATGTTGGCCGGTGTGGGCAAATTGGACCGAAGGGCCTGTTTCCACATTGCATCTCTCTCTGACTCTACCTGTGATGCCACTTTCAAGGAACCATGTACCTGTGTACTCCTAAATCCCTCTGCTCTACACACAACCCAGGGCCCTACCATTCACTGTGAACGTCCTCCTCTGGTTTAACTTTCCAAAATGAAACACCTCACACTTGTCTGTGTTAAAGTCCATTAACCATTCCTCAACCCACTGGCTGATCAAGAGCCTGCTGTAAATTTTAACAACCATTTTCTTTTTTTTGGAGTGATATGATGACATTTACATTATAAATTACTCAATAAGAATTAAGCAACAAAAATCTCTATTTACAAATTAAAAATACCTGTGCTGCTGCCCAAATACAATCTATATGTTGTGTGCTAAGTCTTCCTTCAGCAGCAAGAAAGTTCAGAATAACTTGGCATTGTTTGATGATCTGTAACCCAATAACAAAAAGAGTTTTAAAAAAAGAGCAGTCTTTGCAAGCTGGTTGATGGTTTAGGGAGTGGTATAGGAAGAAGAGGAATGTGGCAGGATGAGGCACAGGATGAAAACAGCTATATTCTAGACAAACCTCAATGTGCAAATTTGGTCCAAAGATATGTTCAACAACATTATTATGAATTAGCCAGTCTGCAAGCTCTTTTGCAATTGACCTACACAACAAAAGGAAAAGGGTATACATTAATATACAAATATTATTTTGCTCCTTCCCATCTTGCCAATGATTTACGAGAGAATATTTTTATTCATATATCTGCATTTGATCCTGTCAAGCCCCTCATTAAAAGTTGCAATCAATACTTACGTTTCAGTGTCTGACACCAAAGATTCATTATTACAAACATCATTGAATGTATGAAGTTGATTCTGTTGAGGAAAAAAAAGTTGGATATTTTATTTATTTTATATCCAATCTAAATTGATTTGTAAATTTTCAACTTTTGAAAAATCAAAATTTATAGATTAGTGTTGCTGAATCAAAAGAAAATTTACAAAATATTGAGTTCATTGAAGCGCATTAAAGTAAAACTGCAGCATCTCTTTCGCCATTGAATGATCATCAGTCGTAAACACAAGAGTGTGGCGCTGTTTTAAGCAAGACAAAACAGTAATCTTTGCATTGTTGATATTCACAACATAAGAAAAAAATCTCGTAAGAAAGTCATAAAACTTTTCTGACTCAGTAGTGCTTAAAATGCTCATAAAATTATGAAAAGAAAGATAGAAAACTAATGTTGAACCCTTCAGTGGCTTCAAGGGTGTTTGAACTGAGTGACAATAAAACAAAGTGAACTCTCCTTATAGAAACTTACAAAATTCTTAAGGGGTTGAACAGGCTAGATGCAGGAAGATTGTTCCCGATGTTGGGGAAGTCCAGAACAAGGGGTCACAGTTTAAAGATAAGGGGGAAATCTTTTAGGACCAAGATGAGGAAAACATTTTTTACACAGAGAGTGGTGAATCTCTGGAATTCTCTGCCACAGAAGGTAGTTGAGGCCAGTTCATTGGCTATATTTAAGAGGGAGTTAGATGTGGCCCTTGTGGCTAAAAGGATCAGGGGGTATGGAGAGAAGGCAGGTACAGGATACTGAGTTGGATGATCAGCCATGATCATATTGAATGGCGGTGCAGTCTCGAAGGGTCGAATGGCCTACTCCTGCACCTATTTTCTATGTTTCTATGTTTCCTATACAATATTGAACAGCGCACCAAACCTTTGATAAAAGCTTTTATATCTAGTTTAGGAACCTGCAGAATTAATTTCACATTTAACTGTAAATTATGTTCCACAATAAAATAAATGATGAACTTCAAAATAAAAGAGTAAAATCTTGCCTATGTTCTGGTTTAAAAAAAAGTATACAATCTGATTGAATACCTACATACGATTATGGTACACAAATCGGTAATCTTTTCTACACTTCACAAACAGTCTCTTTTTCCTCAGCAGTTCACAACTCACTAAGGACATGACAGAGTAGACATACGGGAGTTCATTAGGAAATAACATCAACACAGATAGATTAGTCGACTGGTAAAAATGGACACACTTTCAAGTCAAATGAAAATATAGAGGAGAAAGGCGTGGGATTTGCCAATTGAATAAAATGTGGAGGCTATTAGTGGTCACAGTTGTAGTGTTTATGATTTATGATTTGGATGTTAATCATTTATAGCATTGATTTGGATGTGGGGACCAAGATTAATACATCCAGGTTTGCTGATGATATTAGGTGTGAGTGTGGGTTATGAAGATGGCATTTGAGGATACCTGGGGATATAGACAGGTATAAAAGAATGGACGAGGACAAGACAGATGGAATATCTTGCAGAAAAATGCTAGGACATCCAATAAGGTCAAAGAAATAGCAAAGCAAACTTTTTAAAAGCGACAAGATTGAAAAGTATTCACATTTGAAAGGACAAATGGATCCTTGCAAATAAACCATTGAAAGGTAACATGCAGAAACAGCGATTAGAACCCAAATTATATTCTGGTCTAATTTCCCTGCTGGAGGAAGGATATATTTACAAAGTAGTGCGCGTATTTGCAAAGAAATACCTGATCAATTCCTAGGATGGCAGAATTGTCCTCTGGGAAGATTAAGCAGCCTATTAAGAGTTTAGAAGAATGAGAGGCAGTCTCATTGAATTATAAAGATTTCCTATGAGGCATAGATGCAGAGTTGATATCGCCCTTGGCTGGTGATGGGAATGGGATCAACAACCTGGGGTCAGTATCAAAATCAGGGGTTCATGACAAAGATTAGACGAAACTTCAGACAAATCTTGTAATCTTCAGACAAAACTTCAGACAATGACAAATGTTGTATAGACTCAGGAATGGATAAATTCAAGAAATAAATCAACTGACATTTTTTAGATATTATGGAAATTAAGTGGTATGTGGTTAATGCAGGGAAGTGGCACCAAGGTGAAAAATCAGCCACAATGCTACTGAACGGCACTGTAAGCTTGAGAAACCGATAGGCCTACACTTGCTACTCCTTTTTGTTGTAATGATTCAGGGGAATAGGGAGTGGAGAGAGAGCGTAGTGCTTAAACTCAAATGGAACCAACCGTCTGCATATGTGGCACATTTCATATCATATCCTGATCAAGCAGAATGTTATTTTTTTTAAAACAGAATATAGCTAAATGAACACAGCACTGCTTAAGCAATATTTACTAAATAACAACTTACTGTAATCTGACTGAGACCAGCCAACCTCATTGTTAGAGTTGGAGACATGAAGTACTTGAAAGCAAGATCCAAACTCTCTTTGTCAAAACACAGCGCCGTATCCAATGGCTCCTTGACTGTACTCCACATTAAATCTGCCATGTTGCGTGCAGCACTCTGCCGCAATTCCTGGTCTGTAAGTTTACACAAATACCTGAATTTGAACATTTTAAAAAATGGTTATTTTTAAATTCACACGGTAATATTGTTCCAGTTTAAGATATTCAAATATTTGTGATTATTGATTAAAAACAAATTGCTAAAAGATCAATTATGAACACAAAAGCATCACACGTGAAGTAATCTGATCACTCACCTAATAACATAAGTTCTAAAGGGTATAACATGTTGCATAACTGCAGGGATGTGCAACCATATCCTAATCTGTAATATGAAACAAAATATAATTTCTAAAACACCATTGAATTATTACCAGCCACATAAAAAGACAATATAATTTCACAAATACGTAAATCTCACAAATATTCTGCTATGCTAAAATGAAGTAATTGCCATATTCAACACCAAATTTGATTATATGCCAATCATGTAATTTTGAAAGTGCAAAATATCCATATTGGCTATTCAGAAATGCTGAATGAAGGATGCCATTTTATAAACATTGAATTATGAAGATATTTTGCACCACAAGTTGCTGGAAACATAAGTTAAGGGGCTGTCCCACTTGGGCGACCTAATTGGCGAGTTTAGAAGAGTTTGCAAAAATGACATGTTGAAGACCTCCTTCGACTATGTTGAAGACTAGCTACGGCTAGCTAGGACTAACTTCGGGAAAATTGGACACCGAATAGTGGAGAGTGAAGACGACTTCCTTCGACCATGATGAAGACTATCTACGACTACCTTCGAT
This sequence comes from Amblyraja radiata, assembly GCF_010909765.2. Classification (NCBI taxonomy): domain Eukaryota; kingdom Metazoa; phylum Chordata; class Chondrichthyes; order Rajiformes; family Rajidae; genus Amblyraja; species Amblyraja radiata. Next base: position 8,293,298 of record NC_045963.1, on the reverse strand, counting down.
TACCCTCGATTACCTATGACTAACATGCCGACCTACTACGACTAAACCTACGAGTAAATAAAATTATAGATTTTTTTCCATGGCAACCTTTTTTCACTCGCGGGCATTTTTTGACATATTGAAAAAAATACCGCAACCTAGCTGAGGCCTCGAGTACGCGGAGACCACTCTCGAGTATGAAGGAGAGTTACGAAGACCTCCTACGACCTCGTGTCGACCATGCTGCGGATTTGAGTCAAGGGCAAACTCGCCAGAACTCGCGGATTAGGTCGCCCAAGTGGGACAGGCCCTTTAGAAACAAGATTATACCCTCTGCAGTTCTTCTGAGCATTTGAAGTACACCAATAAAGTCTGACCACATGACAATAAAGACATATGCATCAGAAATCTACCAGGAAGGTAAGCAAAGAGATTCAATTTGAAATATTAACTATGAAAAGTTGGTTAACATGCAAAGAGGTTATACATTAAATTTCTATTTACTTTAAAGGCAGTTTCTTCTTCAATTCGCATTAAGTCATGAACTGACTATAGAAGAGAATCCATTGCGTTAGATCCCATCACAATTTCCATTCCCAGGAAACCAACTGCACCATGCCCCGAACAACAAACTCAAAGAGCCACATTGTTCAAAACCATTTGTGGCCATATCATAGTTTTCATGAAATTATGCTCTGGAATTCCCCCCAAAATTTCTAAACCTCACTTTCTTTCTGTAGGAAGCTCCCCCAAAAGTACCTAATTGACCACATCTTGTGATTTAATACACAAAATCCTGGAAGAACTCAGTGGGTCAGGCAGCATCCGGGAGAGGATTGGACGGGTGACTTTTAGGGCCGGGACCCTTCCTCAAATAACTCAAATTCCTGTTCCAATATTTCCTTCTGTGGTTTGACACAAAGACTTCATTTTAATAATGCTCCAGAGAAGATCCATGCACCACTTTGCTACATGAAGATATTCTATATATACACACAAGTTCACATACCAATGCAATTCTATTCACTTTGCAATGCAAACCACTCCAATGACCTGCTCAGGCACTGAACTACGATTTCAACATTCCTTTTGTTCATATTCCACCATAGCACGATGCTGTTTCCATGCAATGTTGAACCTTTCCTTATACTGCAGTGTTGAACACTCACAATGTCATGAAAGGTGGATGCAGCGGAATATGCAATAAGATTGGAGGTCATCAAGCCATGATTTTACCACAGCAACCTCCTCAGTTAAGATCCAAGCAAAGGAGACAAAAGAAAGTACAGACACTGAAGAAGAAAGAGGTTTATTAAAAATTGAGCGACACAGGCAGGATGGATGTTCAGAATATTATTTCCCAGGACAGAAGGAGTCTAGACAAGAGGGCACATGTTTAAGATGAGAAGGGAGAAATTTAAAGGAGATCCAAAGAGTAGGTTTTCAACATAGTGGGTGGTGTATGCAGTGCACTCTGAAAGTATTTAGACCCCTTCACTTTTTCCACATTTTGTTACGTTACAGCGTTATTCAAAATTTGATTAAATAAATATTTTTAATCATCAATCTATACACAATACCCCATAATAAAAAAGCAAAAACATGTGTTTATGAATTTTTGTAAAGTAATTAAAAATAAATAACTGAGATATCACAGTTACATAAGTATTCAGACCCTTTACTCAGTACTTTGCTGAGGCACCTTTGGCAGCGATTACAGCCTCAAGTCTTCTTGGGTATGACGCTACAAGCTTGGCACACCTGTATTTGGGTAATTTCCCCCATTCTTCTCTGCAGATCCTCTCAAGCTGTCAGGTTGGATGGGGAGAGTCGATGCACAGTTATTTTCAGGTCCCTCCAGAGATGTTCGATTGGGTTCAAGTCTGTGCTCTGGCTGGGCCACTCAAGGACATTCACATACTTGTCACAAAGCCACTCCTGCGTTGTCTTGGCTGTGTGCTTAGGGGTCATTGTCCTGTTGGATGGTGAACCACTGCCCCAGTCTGAGGTCCTGAACTCTGGAGCAGATTTTCATCAAGGATCTCTCTGTACTTTGCTCCGTTCATCTTTCCCTCGATCCTGACTAGTCTCCCTGTTCCTGCCGCTGAAAAACATCCGCACAGCATGATGCTGCCACCACCATGCTTTACCATAGGTATGGTATTGGCTAGGTGATGAGCGGTGCCTGGTTTCCTCCATACGTGACACTTGGCATTCGGGTCAAAGATTTCAATCTTGGTTTCATCAGACCAGAGAATTTTGTTTCTCATGCCTTTTGGCAAACTCCAAGCGGGCTGTCATGTGCCTTTTACTGAGGAGTGGCTTCCGTCTGGCCACTCTACCATAAAGGCCTGATTGGCGGAGTGCTGCAGATATAGTTGCCCTTCTGGAAGGTTCTCCCATCTCCACAGAGGAACTCTGGAGCTCTGTTAGAGTGACCATCGGGTTCTTGGTCACCTCGCTGACCAAGGCCCTTCTCCCCCGATTGCTCAGTTTGGCCGGGCGGCTAGCTCTATGAAGAGTCCTGGTGGTCAAATTCTTCCATTTAAGAATGACGGAGGCCACTGTGCCCTTCAGGGCCTGCAATGCTGCAGAAATTGTTTTATACCCTTCCGCAGATCTGTGTCTCAACACAATCCTGTCTCGGAGGTCTACGGACAATTCCTTCGTCTTCATGGCTTGGTTTTTGCTCTGACATGCACTGTCAACTGCGGGACCTTATATAGACAGGTGTATGCCTTTCTAAATCATATACAATCAATTTAATTTACCACTGGTGGACTCCAATCAAGTTGTAGAAACATCTCAAGGATAATCAATGGAAACAGAATGCACTGAAGCTCAATTTTGAGTGTCATAGCAAAGGGTCTGAATACTAATGTAAATGTGATATTTGAGTTATTTATTTTTAATTACTTTGCAAAAATTTCTAAATACCTGTTTTCGCTTTTCTATTATGTGGTATTGTGTGTAGATTGATGATAAATAAATAATTTAATCCATTTTAGAATAAGGCTGTAACGTAACAAAATGTGGAAAAAGGGAAGGGGTCTGAATACTTTCTGAATGCACTGTATCTTGAACCATCTGCCAGATACTGGGTGGACACAGACACAATACTTACAAAGCCAACGTTAATAATCAAAGGTAATGCATAAACCTCCTTACATTATTCCGCTTATTTTAATGCCTACTTGTTAAAATGATCGTATCACAATATCCTAATCCCTCAATCGCCACAAGATCAACTCATAAAATGTGTGGGTCTGTGAACGAAATACAACAGGCAAGTCTTTTTTCAGTCTGGGGAGAGGAAAAGAGCACTGTAAAAGAAGCTTGTTCCTCCATCCCCTCCACCTTCCCACTTCTCCCACTAGTCGTACTGTCTCCGACTACATTTTATCTTTGTCCTGCGCCCTCCCCTGACATCAGTCTGAAGAAGGGTTTCGACCTGAAACGTCACCCATTCCTTCTCTTCAGAGATGCTGTCTGTCCCGCTAAGTTACTCCAGCATTTTGTGTCTACCTTCGATTTAAACCAGAATCTGCAGTTCTTTCCTACACATAATTCTACGTGACTACAGTAAGACTCCTAATAATGCAGCATCCTCTGGATTTTGGCAGTACTAAACAAGCAGATTTTTCAGATCATTGGATGGTTTCATTAATACTCCTGAACATATTTATCTCACTTTCTTTATTACATACTATAGTAGCATAATGATTTTTTTCATGAAGCCAATGCATTTAAAAGGAACAAGAAAAAGAACTGTTTGCAAGATTTATATTGGATGTTTCAGCTTATCAAAACAAGTTTAAACATAGTAGTAACCTAGAAACTAGCTGCAAACCTACCAATGTTTCCCAGTCCTTCCCACATTATGGAATTAAAGCTCACTCTCCAGATCAAGTCAGATGCTAAAACATCAGATACCAGATGATCAGTGCTTTCCTGTATTCAGAAAAAGGCAAGCCCATCATCTCAGGGGAAGCAGTTTGATTTGATTCTGAAGCGAGCAGTAAATTACTTTGGTTTGAAAAATCAGGGTCCCCACTCAACAATGAAAACAAAAATTAATTGAGAATTGCTGAACCAGTTTATGTTTGCGAGTTACTTTGTAGCTAAATCAAGACTTTCTTTGCTCTGTAAATGAAGGCATTGGTGCTGTTATGTGGAAACAAATCCACTTAACATTACTCTCTTCCTCACATCTATGACACTCTGGAAATGATAGGGTTAAGGGCCTGTCCCACTTGGCGATTTTTTTGGCATCTGCCGGCATCATTGACTGACGTATTAGGTCACTGAAACGTCGCAGCGTGATGCGTCGGTGAAGTGCCGTGACGCAACGTGATGACGTATGACGCTAAGTGTTTTTCCGAGTGTCGTAATGTTTTTTTTGTCGCCGCTGAATTTTGAAATGCTCAAAATCTTTTGGCGACACTGATATGACGCCTAAAAAAGCGCCAAGTGGGACAGGCCCTTATCAAGTATTCTTTGATCCACTATGCAGGTATTGGGCCAGGGAGCAGTCATGTGCCCCACAATGGGAAAAGAATAAAGTTGAGCAGCAGTGGAGCCACAAAACCAGAGATGTGGGATTCCAAACAACAATGGCCCCAAAAAGGATCACAGAAAGTATGCCAAACTTACAACGACTATCAATAGACCACTTTGCAACTTTCAAAACACAATTTTACCATTCTAATAAGAAACAATGAAAAATCTTGGGGAAAGTTAAGTCAGCCCTTCGATAAACTTTTCAGATTATATAAAAACAAAGAATCCATGAAAACAAGCAAAAGTCTCAATTTATATTCCAAACTAAGTACCTTCCTGATGCATACTTAAATCTCAACTCCAAATTACTGATCAAATGTTAAAGTAGAGGCATTGCGAATTTCAGGACAACTGGAACCACAGAAGTATGCACAATGAACTCTCAGAAAAATATAGAAATGTAAACCAAACATCTCTTTCCAAGATGCTGGAGTAACTCAGCGGGACAGGCAGCATCTCTGGAGAGAAGGAATGGATGACGTTTCGGGTCGAGACACTTCATCTCTGGAGAGAAGGAATGGATGACGTTTCGGGTCGAGACACTTCTACAGACTTCGACCCAAAACGTCACCCATTCCTTCTCTCCAGAGATGCTGCCTGTCCCACTGAGTTACTCCAGCTTTTTGTTTCTATCTTCGGTTTAAACCGGCATCTGCAGTTCCTTCTTACACACAGGGCTGCCAACTCTCAGGCATTGAGCGTGAGACTCACGCATTTCAACAAATTCTCACGCTCTCACGCTGATCACAAATTTCTCACGGTCTGTTGTAAGAAATTCTGTGAACAACGAGAATTTCAAAATCTCATGGGCCGCGGGTGTTGGAGAGCCGGGGCTGAGGGAGGGATGGAAGCAGAAGCAGAAGCAGCAGTGGGGGCAGATGCGGACGGGGAGCTCGGGCTGGCGAGTGTTTGCCAGGCTGGCGAGTTGCTCGCTGCAGCTCCGGCCATGGAGCAGCCTCAGTGCAAGAGTCCCGGGCCGTCGGAGGCGTCGGAAGCGTTGCGCCGCTGCCGTTAGTCTCTGTGCCAAGTTCGCCCTGGTGACCGGCATGGATCAGGCTGCGGCTCGGTGCAGGCTGCTGGAAGTAGGTACCAAGCACTGGGTAGAAATGATGGAAGATAGTGGCCTTCAAATGGGGGTGGTTGGAGAAAGCATCCTGCTGGCCTGCTAGATTTTCACTTACTATAACTGCAGGAAAAATGTTCCCGATGCTGGGGGAGTTCAAAACCAGGGGTCGCAGCTTAAGAATAAAGGGTAGGCCCGTTAGGACTGAGATGAGGACAAACTTTCTTCACCCAGAGAGTTGTGAATCTATGGAATTCTCTGCCACAGAAGGCAGTTGAAGCCAATTCACTGGATGATTTCAAGAGAGTTACATTTAGCTTTTGGAGCTCGCAAAATCAAGGGATATGGGGAAAAAGCAGGAGGTACTGATTTTAGATGAACAGCCATGATCATATTGAATGGCAGTGCTGGCTCGAAGGGCCGAATGGACTATTCCTGCACTTATTTTCTATGTTTCAATGCTTGAGTATATGGCAATCAAACTCGACCACTTGATTTTGAAGCATTCATGCATGGTGGAGGCATAATGTAGTCATAGAGTGATACGGTGTGAAAACAGGCCCTTCGGCGCAACTTGCCCACACCCGCCAACATGTCCCAGCTACACTACCTGCTTTTGGTCCATATCCCTCCAAACCTGTCCTACCCATGTATCAGTCTAACTGTTTCTTAAATGTTGGGATAGACCCTGCCTCAACTACCTCCTCTGGCACCCACCACCCTTTGTGTGGAAAAAATTACCCCTTAAAAATACTTCAAACAAAAAAAGATTGAAATCATACTTCTGTAATGCACTAAAACGTGATTTTAATAAATCAAATTTCAAAAAGTCCCTACCTTGATGGGAGGGACACCCCCATCCCACACCCTCTCCCCACTCGGTTGCTCCACTCCCTTGCCAGGTACCCCCAAGGCAAGTGATCAGTGATCGCTCAGCCCCCCCCCCCCACTTTCAAAAACGCTCCATGGCCCCTGGTTCAGACAGAGAGCACTGCCAGATGTGAGCGGGGAACTGAGGCCAGCTGTCTGTGAAGTCTGGATCCCAATGCTCAGCGCTTCGTGTTTCGGAGTTGGCTAACGTTATTGATTTGTAATTAGCCTGATTTGTAATTAGTTGACAAAACCTTAATTTATTAATCCGGAATATCCAGGTGGACGGGATAAGTGTAATATTAAAATGACATGCAAGGTGTCAGGCTGTCTGTCACAACATACAGCCCAGATAACCCATTATTTCCTTAGTTAAATATTGGGAAGGTAGCATTATTGCAATTTTCTACTCAACTATTATGTTTGTTTACCTCACTATTTCTAACCCCCCACCCCCCACCCAAAATTCCTTTGATCGGTTGAATAGAAATGTCCCCAATCTCGTTGTTTTATTAATTGAACACGTAGATGAACATCCTCAAGAAGTGTAATCAGATGGAAACTGATTTATATGTGATGTTTAAGAGCTTGCTCAAAGAAGAGGTTTATTTTAAAGGAGTGACAGAGATACTTGCAGGGGAATGTGTGAGGAGGTTATTATTTGTCTTTAGTTTTAGCTTGAGCCAGGACATCTGAAGATTCAAAGTTTAATATAGCAATTGTGCTGATACCGACTCCAACCAACCACATAATGAATATCATCCATTCCGGAGTTTTTATTTTTCTGATGCCAATTAAACTTCACTTGGATTTCAATCACTTCAATGCAAAAGTAATTGGGAATGGGGAGCATTGGAACAAAAATTTGCCCTCAGTATATATTAACTGTAATATAATAATGTATGCATGTTGGTAGGTGCAATCAAAACAAAGATCTTTTTATCATTGTTGTGTTATGAATACTACAGAAAATATTATGTACTCTCAAGATCACATTTAAGAGAATAATATTGCTTAAATATATAGTTATTGGACTTTGCATTTCGGAAAAGTCCCAGCTGAGAGGAAGACAGCAAAATAATGAAAATATTGGGGGTGAAAATGACTTCAGGACAGTTTGTTAGGAAAATGAAGGAAATGGTAACAGAATACTTATACAGCTGAGTGAGTATAATTTTATGGATGAGAAATTGTGTTCAACCAATTGATGACTTCTTTGACAAAGTAACTAGCACATTAGATAACAAGGAAGCCAATGGATGCAGCAAATTTTGTTATACAAAATTAGGTCCGTAAAGTGCCCCATAAAAGATTACTGCATTAGATAAGCACCTGTGGACTTGAACGTAATAGGTTAAGTCCAGGGGGTCAGATATGGGGCTTTATGTGTGGGCCAGATATATTGTCAGTGCAGAGGGGCTAGGAGCAAGGCCAAGTGTGCATCCAAAATCAAGGTCTGGAATAGTGCTAGGTGCAGTCAAAGATGGGGCAATGGGAGTGTTCAGCACTGGGAACCTAAGCAGGTATGCAGCTATGATCAGGGTAGAATAGGGGACCACGTGCAAGGATGGACTCAGGGTCAGGAATGAGAGAAGGCATGCAACTGGGGTCAGCGTCGGGAGTAGTACCAGGTGTGCAGCGAGACCCAGGTTGGTCAACATGGTCTGATTTCCATACATGAATATACTAAGATCATTCATGTGCTGCATCTGTTGATCAGAGCCTGGCTCTACTGTGGCATGTAATTAGGAATGTAATTTAGCCTAACCTTATTCATAGCTAATCCAATTTAAAGCATAAATATTGCATTCAAGTTTAAGTTAAAAGACCTGCTACAGTATGCACCAGATTGCACAATTTCAAGCTGAAAAATGCGAAAGCTTCGTACCAATGGGAGGGGGGACACCCTCCTCCCACCCCACCTCGGTCGCTACGCTCCCTTGGGCTTGGTCTGTCGCAATTTCTCACTCCCAACTCTCATCCAATGTTGGCAGCCCTGTACACATCTCTTTCCAAGCCTTAATTAACAGAATTAATTCCTCCACTCTGCTAACAACCTCCTCCCTTCCAAGCCTAATCACAACAATTAATGTAGGCAATTCACTAAATGAAAACACACATGGAACTAAAATGATCATGCTAGAAAAACTAGATGGTCAAGGTTAAGGGGCCCACCAGTTTCGCCATTTCTGCCCCCAAAATACACAGAATTCAATCAAGGCACTTTATAATGTCTTGAAGCTATTTTGCAAGCCAAGAAATAATTTAGTTCTTCCTTATGCATAGACGGAAACATTAAGTAATACAAGTGCAACCCTGTCACTTATGCACAAGAATTTCAAAGTACAACTGTGAGTTAATCAGTGGAAAATAAAGAACCAACAGAAAATAGTGCATCAAAAGAATATAGGTTTTAAAATTGTTAAACTGCATATTGGAAAAATATACAAAGACTCAATAGATAAAACCATTACCTTAAGAGGAAATCATTGGCAAGAAAATCAGGATAAGTTCGGGTAAAAGGGGATGTTAAATGAACCATGTGGTTCATCTTTGATGCTAACATATAAATTATTATTTTTTAATTCAGAATGGGATTTGAATTATTTATGTGACTATTAGGTACCACTGTAAATTTCTGATGGCAATAGAAAACTGCAATGCCATTCACTTCGAATAGTTTGCTATTACTATCCTGACTTACATGAAGAATGGAAGGTTATGAGGAACCGTATCTGCATAAAATTAAAAATGTTCAGTATAGTATGAACAAAACCGTTATAAGAATGATAAGGCAACATTATCACATCTATATCCCCTGCAGCAGGCATGTGCTCTCATTTAACCAGTTACAACATAGGATGCTTGCCAATAAAATTCTATCTTGATACAAACCATGTTCAGATGATGCCCTGCCCACTGAGTTACTCCAGTTTATTTGTCACAGAACAAGAGTATTTTTTGTTCATTTTCTTTTTCCAAAGAGAACACTGTAAAAGACATTTCAGTCCATCTTGCAAGTCTAAGCAACCAGTTAAAGTGACATAAAATCATGACTTTGCTCCCCTCGGTATTAGTGGTTACATAAACCTCCTCCCTCATACGAAATCATCGTTATCAGATTTCATGTTTAAGTTTCGCCTAATCAGTCTTGAGTTTCGACATAACAATGGAGTTGTGTATTATTCTGACACACTAACGTAATCACTATATTGTTTTTCATAGTTCGTTCTAGGACTTTCTTCCATGTTCAATTGGTTTGCTCTGAAATGCAGACTTATGGCTTAATTTTTAAGTATCAATCTCACTAATACATAATTCTGTCGTATAAAATACAGATTAGGGAATGGTGCCATAATATTTTAATAATTTTGCACTCATTCTACTGAAAGTTTTGTTTTTATTACGGTCAAGTATTTCCATCTTTTCTGCATATAGGTCAAGGTAGTGACACAATTTTCAAGCAATCAAATTTGCCAAGGCAACTGAAATTTCTATATTGGATATCATTGAAAATGACAGAATTACAAAATTGACATAATATTCTACAATGACAAATTACAATAGCCTACCCTCATGACATACAAGGTCACGTTTCAGTTTTGGCAGTCGTGCAAATTTAGCAAAGGAAAGAACATGAGTGATATAAACAGAAAATTTGGTACCATTTTTTTTCTTCAGGAAATAATTGCAAAATAAAGCAGTAAATGCTGGGAATGTTCAGGATGTCAGCCGCCTCGGGGAGGGGAGAAACAGTTAATGTTTCAGATCAAAGCCTCTTCATCAGAATTGAGGAGAAATGAAGACGGATGCTGGAAGCTTGAGCAAAACACAAGTATTGGGAGTAACAGCAGGTTAGGCAGCATTTGTGAAGAAAATGGAAAGCTGATATTTCGGGTCAGGATCCTTCTTCAGACTCTCAGAGACATGAAGCTCTGTAACTGGCAGGGAGGGTTGGGAAACGATGTCACAGATAGGGAAAACCAGGATGCCCAAGCCGAAAAGTGTATCTGATCAGTGAGTGAATGGGTGGAGTTAAAGAGCAAAAACAAAGGGAAGTTGGCAGATGACATGAAAATTGGAGATGTCGCAGATAGCAAAAGTCATCTAAGGATACAATAGAAGCTGGAAAGTTGGGTAGAGCGGAAGCAGGTGAAATTTAATTCAGAAAAGTGTGAAATAGTGCACTATGCAAAGTCAAATTCTGGCAGAACATGAAGAGCAAATTGCAGGGACTTTTGGAGCATTTTACACAGGACCTTGGGGTGCAAGCTCTTCTGGGGTTAGAAAAGGCAGCATATGCTATGGTTTCCTTCATAAGCTGAGGCAATATGTATGGGAATATGGACATCATGTTGTAACTGTACAAATCAATTGTTAGACCGCCCTTAGAATGTGTATAGTTCTGGATACCACATTACAAAAAGGATGTCAGAGTAAAAGAGTGTGAAGAGATTAACTATGGTGTTATCTGGAATGGAGGGCTTTAGTTATAAAGAGAGATTAGGAAAGCTGAGTTTATAAAAATTACGAGCAGAATAGGTCCAGGTCTTTTTACCAAGACAAGGGAGTTTACAACACGAGGGCAGTTTTAAGGTGAGAGGGGAGATATTTAAAGATCCGAGTGGCAATTTTTTCCAGAGGGTGTGGTTATCTGGCATAAACTGTCAGAGAGGGTGGGGGAGACATACAAATACAACATTTAGAAGGCGTTTGGACAGATAGTTGGTTAGGAAAGGCATACAGTGCATTCAGAAAGTATTCGGACCCCTTCACTTTTTCCACATTTTGTTATGTTACAGCCTTATTCTAAAATTGATTAAATTATATATTTTTAATCATCAATCTACACACAATACCCCATAATAAAAAATCGAACAGGTGTTTAGAATTTTTCCAAAGTAATAAAAAAGAAATAACTGAAATATCACATTTACATAAGTATTCAGACCCTTTATGGGGCTTTCTCACGGGGCGACTTGACGCAAGAGGTAACCAGAGTTGAACATCGTGGGAACCTCGTACGATAACCGTACGGCCTTCGTGGACCACCGTGGCGCTAACGGCAGGTACTCGTGTAACTTGTTGACTCGGGAGAAAATTCAAGCAAGCTTGAATTTCTCCAAGAGTGACTTGTACACTTGTGGTTGAACATTGAAACATTATATGGACGTAGTGGCCAGTGCGATATCCGTAATAACTCTTGCGTTTACCGTGGGAACTCCTGCGAACGGTGAACCCGGAAGCTGGACAGAGGGGACAGAAGGTGAGTAAAAAAGGTGGTCTCAATATCGCCAATGGAACATGTGTCCATCGAGGACGTCCCACCTCATTGTCATTGTTGGAGAATCTTTTTCACTGGAACACTTGCAGAGATGGCTCCCAGAAAAGCTCAAAGAAAGGGGGTAAAGCATGTCAGAAAGGTTTTTGCCATGCAGGAGAATGAGGAGGAGACACAGCAAGAGAGACAGGTGGAGAGGCAACAGGAGATGCCACAGATAACACTGCCTGTGGGCTCCTTGGAGCAGGGAGAGGGTGAGCAAGGTGGATTTCAGATTGCCTCCCCAGTAGCCGTTGTAGGAATAGCCTCAACAGACGCGTATATAAAGGGAAGATGGCAGAAGGTAAGGCCATATAACTTCACCAGGGAACAAGAGGGGGAACTTGTAGAATGGTACCAATTCAACGAAATTCTTTACGATAAATCCAGAGAGGATTACAGAAACAGGGAGAAAAAACGGAACCTGCTGGAGACGAAGGCTGCGGAGTATCCCGGGTGCTCATGTGAGTATATATAACGATATATTAGTACATCAACAGGAAAACCATTTCATGTTATCCATGATTTAAAAACATACATTGCTATTGATGTAAAAGTGCTGTTTTTGCAGTTAACTTAAACTTCTCTTATAAGTGTGTCGGTGCCCTGCAGCTGCAAAGTTAAAAAGTCGCAGACAGATTTTACACGCTCTGTGTTTGAAGTTGGAATCATGTCTCCAAGAGCCATAAAATAAATTATGCATGAGGGCAGGCAATTTTCACTTGTAATGCTTGTCTTAAAAAAGGCTATCTGTATTTACAAACTTGTGCTCAGGTATCCAAGCACAAGAAATACCACATTAAATGAGGAGGGCAGGCTCTTAAACAGGCCTCTATTTACTGTCCAGAACTTTTAATATAACGGAAGACATCCCATGCTAGAAGTTCTATTTAATTCCACCACTCTACTTTAATGCAGATGACCAACTCATGCAATGGTTCACGAATCAGAGGACCATCTATGGAAAGGTCACCGCACTTGGGACCAAAACAGGGTCAGCTGGCAGCACACTGATGCGCAGCCCTGGTTCCAGTGCCTTTCTCATTACAGTGTCAGTCTTCTTCAGCAGCGGTCCCAAATTATTCTTCAGCTCATTAAAGAGCTCGGGTGAAATTCTGACAAAGTTTGTGAATGCACTTTTATCCTCTTCGCACAGCACATTAAGCAGTTTATCATATTGTCCAAATAGAGGTCTCCGTTGAAAGATGGGTTTCACCCAGTGAGACTTCCTCTTAATTCTCTTTTTAATTAATTAATCTCACCCTTCTGCCTTCACGCAAGCGTCCTCGATTCACATAGAGGACTGCTGCATACAGCGCGTCAATGAAAAACACCACCATCCTGTACTCGAAACTACTTAGTACAGGCATGTCTCCAAATGAGCCAATTCAACCAAGGGAGGATATTTATAGTGTGTGAAAAAAAAAGTGACATCATTTGTGCCACGTGATGATTTAACAAACTTCACCGTTCACAATGTTTATTCAAGATTTAACGGGAAAGCTCGGGAGACGGACAAGTCACTCGCACAAATAACAGAAATGCCGAGTACCCGTGGGAACTCTTTATCTACCCCACGTTATATCGTGTGATATTGTGCTAGACCACGACCACTTCACTCTGGTTACATCTTGCGTCAAGTCGCCCCGTGAGAAAGCCCCATTACTCAGTACTTTGTTGAGGCACCTTTGGCAGCAATTACAGCTTGGCACACCCGTATTTGGATAATTTCTCCCATTCTTCTCTGCAGATCCTCTCAAGCTCTGTCAGGTTGGATGGGCAGCGTCGATGCATTTTCAGGTCCCTCCAGAGATCGGGTTCATGTCCGGGCTCTGGCTGGGCCACTCAAGGACATTCAGACTCGCCACAAAGCCACTCCTGCGTTGTCTTGGCTGCGTGCTTAGGGTCATTGTCCTGTTGGAAGGTGAACCTCCGCCCCAGTCTGAGGTCCAGAACGCTCTGGAGCAGGTTTTCATCAAGGATCTCTCTGTACTTTGCTCCGTTCAACTTTCCCTCGATTCTGTCTAGTCTCCCAGTTCCTGCCGCTGAAAAACATCCCGAAAGCATGATGCTGCCACCACCATGCTTCACCGTAGGTATGGTATTGGCCAGGTGATGAGCGGTGCCTGGTTTCCTCCAGACGTGACGCATGGCATTCTGGCCAAAGAGTTCAATCTTGGTTTCATCAGACCAGAGAATCTTGTTTCTCATGCCTTTTGGCAAACTACAAGTGGGCTGTCATGTGCCTTTTACTGATTGGCTTCTGTCTGGCCACTACCATAAAGGCCTGATTGGTGGAGTGCTGCAGATATAGTTGTCCTTCTGGAAGGTTCTCCCATCTCCACAAAGGAACTCTGTCAGAGTGACCATCGGGTTCTTGGTCACCTCCCTGACCAAGGCCCTTCTCCCCCGATTGCTCAGTTTGGCCGGCGGCCAGCTCTATGAAGAGTCCTGGTGGTTCCAAAGTTCTTCCATTTAAGAATGACGGAGGACACTGCTCTTCGGGACCTGCAATGCTGCAGAAATTGTTTTATACCCTTCTCCAGATCTGTGTCTCAACACAATCGGATGTCTACGGACAATTCCTTTGTCTTCATGGCTTGATTTTTGCTCTGACATGCACTGTCAACCGTGGGACCTTATATAGAAAGGTGTGTGTCTTTCAAAATCATGTACAATTAATTTAATTTACCACTGGTGGACTCCAATCAAGTTGTAGAAACATCTCAAGGATAATCAATGGAAACAGGATGAACCTAACTCAATTTTGAGTGTCATTGCAAAGGCTCTGAATACTTATATAGATGTGATATTTCAGTTATTTATATTTAATTACTTTGTAAAAATTTCTAAACACCTGTTTTCACTTCTTCATTCTGGGGTATTGTGTGTAGATTTTGAGTTAATCCATCTTAAAATAAGTTTGTAACGTAATAAAATGTGGAAAAGGTGAAGGGGTCTGAATACTTTCTGAATCCACTATAGTGGGACAGTGGCATAATAGGTACGGACAAGATGGCCTGAAAGGGCATATTTCTGTGTAGCACGAATTACAAATAATCTACAAAAAAACATAAAATCATGGAGTAATTGTGATTTGCAGAGCGGGAAGACATATAGAAGACATACGGGGGGAAAAATGTGCTGTTTCTCAAGCTTATGTTGTCCTCTTTGTTACAGTGGGAACAGTGCAGTACGCCACACACCAATAGGCGCAGAAGGCAACTCTGAACTGCCTCTTGCCCACACTTTATTTCTCTGACCCTTCTGTCTGTGCCTACGACACTGTTACAGGACCTCCTCTTCCGTCACGTTGCAGCCATCTTAACTTAATATTGAATTCGACAAGAGTTAACTTGATTTTTCTAGCTGTAGCAGTCGTTCATCTGTAATTTTGTATTTCTCCCCTTTTTTTCCTGCCTAATCTGCCAGGTATGTCTTCCTGCACTGCTTTTTGCAACTCGTAGATTCTATCAACTACATTTACATTCTCCAACTGCTCCAGTTCACTCATTGACCAGAGAATATTGTGTACAGCTGATCCTCAAGTTCACCCCAGTTTTACAGAGTCAGAGACATTGCCTCCCCTGTGCTCCATCCAGCTTTACAAGCTCCCTATGTCTCCTTCACAGGTCTGTAGAGAAGACTTTGCCTTAAATGTTAACTCTGGTTCTCTTCCCACATTATGTAGCCTACTTTACAAATTGTTTCCAGCATTTTTTGTTTTTTTTTTAAAAGATTTCCAGCATCTGCAATTTATTTTGACTCTTAATTGTAAAACAGACTGCTACCATTTATCCAGAATTAAGTAGTGAAAAACCTGCTGACTGAGCTCTGTCAATTTCCCAGCAGCACTCACGCGTTAGTAGAAATTCCAAACGCTAATTCTGGGAAATATGCCAATGAACTAGTCACAAAATACATACTCATGTACTTGAAAGGAGAAGGGAGAAGCATAGAGTTATCCAACTTTTAATCGTTTCAATGATTCAATGATTCAAATTTTACAAAAAACACTTCAATTTATTTTAAAGAATTTGAGTGTTATCTTAATGTCTTGGATAGCTTTGCTAGCTGTCAAAACTTTCTCCGCCCCCACACCCATCTGTGGGCAGTACTGTGGACAATCCATTTGACAGTATAAGTTACTATTTTGGTCTAGGCAGCGAGTTAACACAATAGAATACACAAAACTCTTCACATCATCAGCAAGTACATGCAACTCATCGCAAACAAGAAGTTATGGCCTCTTTTTTTCGGGTCATTCCCTGATTTGGCTACTTCTGACAATATTGTTTTTCTCTGCTGATCCTTATTTATCTTTAAGATGGTTTGAATGGAAGTATTAGGGGCTTTTCTTGAAATACTGCAGTCAGTGAAGTGTAGATGATCTAAAATGGTGTTAGAGGATTTGTTCCAGGATTTTAAAAGAACGTAATCATAGGTGGTTAGAATGAATTTATCCATTGCCAGTCAATTGAAATTCAGTCCCTTGCAAGAGGTGACGTTGAAACAGGAGATGTGGAGTCAGTATGGATAGAACAAAGGAATTGTAAGGGTAAAAATACCCTAATGGAACTTATCTACAGGCCCCCCAAAAGTAGTCTGGATATAGAGTGCAAGTTGAACCAGGAGTTAAAATTTGCATGTAGTAAAGGTAATGCTACAGTTGTTATGGGAGATTTCAACATGCAGGTAGACTGGGAAAATCAGGTGGGTACTGGACCCCAAGAAAGGGAGTTTGTGGAGTGCCTCTGTGATGGATTCTGAGAGCAGCTTGTATTGGAGCCTACCAGGGAGAAGGCAATGAGAAGGCAATTCTGGATTTAGTGTTATGTAATGAACCGGATTTGATAAAGGAACTTAAGGTTATGGAGCCATTAGGAGGTAGTGACCATAATATGGCCATTTAATCTACAATTGGAGAGAGAGAAGGGTAAATCTGAGGTGTCGGTGTTACAGTTGAATAAAGGGGACTATGGAGCCATGAGGGAGGAGCTGGCCAAAGTTGACTGGAAAGATACCCCAGCAGGGATGACAGTGGAACAACAATGGCAGGTATTTCTGGGAGCAATACAGAAGGTGCAGGATCACTTCATTCCAAACAGGAATAAAGATTCCAAGGGGATTAAGGGGCGACCGTGGCTGACAAGGGATGTCAGGGACAGCATAAAAATAAAAGTGAAGTACAACGTAGCAAAGATGAGCTGGAAGCAAGAGGATTGGATAATGATTAAAGAGCGACAGAAGATAACTACAAAGGCAATACGGGGAGAAAAGATGACGTATGAAGATAAGCTAGCCAAGAATATAAAGGAGGATAGTAAAAGCTCCTTTAGGTATGCGAAGAGGAAAAAATTAGTCAAGACCAAAGTTGGACCCTTGAAGACTGAAAAAGGTGAATTTCTTATGAGGAACAAGGAAATTGCAGATGAGTTGAACAGGTACTTTGGATCCGTCTTCACTAAGGAGGACACAAACAATCATCCTGATATACTATTGGCCAGAGGATCTGGGGTGACAGAGGAACTGAAGGAAATCCACATTAGGCAGGAAATGGTGCTGGGTAGACTGATGGAACTGAAGTCTGATAAATTCCCAGGGCCTGACGGTCTGCATCCCAGGGTACCTAAGGAAGTGGCTCTAGAAACCGAGGACGCATTGGTGATCATTTTCCAATGTTCAGGATCAGTTCCTGTGGATTGGAGGGTAGCTAATGTTATCCCACTTTTTAAGAAAAGCGGGAGAGAGAAAACGGGGAATTATAGACCCGTTAGCCTGACATCGGTGGTGGGGAAGTTGCTGCAGTCAATTATGAAAGATGAAATAGTGGCACATTTGGATAGCAGTAACAGGATCGGTCCTAGTCAACATGGATTTAAGAAGGGGAAATCATGCTTGACTAATCTTCTGGAATTTTTTGAGGATGTAACTAGGAAAATGGACAAGGGAGAGCCAGTGGATGTAGTGTACCTGGACTTTCAGAAAGCATTTGATAAGGTCCCACATCGGAGATTAGTGGGCAAAATTAGGGCACATGGTATTGGGGATAGATTGCTGACATGGATAGAAAATTGGTTGGCAGACAGGAAACAAAGAGCAGGGATTAACGGGTCCCTTTCAGAATAGCAGGCAATGACTAGTGGGGTACCGCAAGATATTTACAATATACATCAATGATTTAGATGAAGGGATTCAAAGTAACATTAGCAAATTTGCAGGTGACACAAAGCTGGGTGGCAGTGTGAACAGTGAGGAGGATGCTATGAGAATGCAGGGTGACTTGGCCAGGTTGGGTGAGGTGGCAGATGCAGTTTAATGTGGATAAATGTGAGGTTATCTACTTTGGTAACAAAAACAGGAAGACAGATTACTATCTAAATGGCGTCAAGTTGGGGAAAAGGGAAGTACAACGGGATCTGGGAGTCCTTGTTCATCATTCAATGAAATTAAGCATGCAGGTACAGCAGTCAGTGAAGAAAGCGAATGGCACGTTGGACTTTATAACAAGAGGAGTTGAGTATCGGAGCAAAGAGGTCCTTCTGCAGTTGTATAGGGCCTGAGTGAGACCTCATCAGTCTGAAGAAGGGTTTCGGCCCGAAACGTCGCCTATTTCCTTCGCTCCATAGATGCTGCTGCACCCGCTGAGTTTCCCCAGCAATTTTGTGTACCCTCACCTGGAGTTTTGTGTGCAGTTTTGATCCCCTAATTTGAGGAAGGACATTCTTACTATTGAGGGAATGCAGCGTAGGTTTACAAGGTTAATACCCAGGATGGCGGGATTGTCACATGCTAAGAGAATGGAGTGGCTGGGCTTATATACTCTAGAGTTTAGAAGGATGAGAGGATATTATTGAAACATATAAGATTATTAAGGGTTTGGACACGCTAGAGGCAGGAAACATGTTCCCGATGCAATCCATTTAGAACAGAGATGAGGAAACACTTTTTCTCACAAAGAGTTGTGAGTGTGGAATTCTCGGTGGAGGCCGGTTCTCTGGATACTTTCAAGGGAGAGCTAGATAGGGCTCTTATAGATCGTGGAGCCAGGGGATATGGGGAGAAGGCAGGAACGAGTTACTGATTGGGGATGATCAGCCATGATAACATTGAATGGCGGTGCTGGCTCGAAGGGCCGAATGGTCTTCTCCTGCACCTATTGTCTATCACTAAATATATATTGCAGCAAATGTTCTCTTAAATAGAACTTTTATAATACATTTATAATTAGCAGCCTATCTAAGGAGAAAAAGCATTATTATAAATTCAGAATTTTGAAGTTGTATTACACTGGTATGACATTAAACATGAGGAAAATCAGTTGTCCATTGGGATTTAACTGTCAAATTTTCATAGCATTCAAAAGAAATTAGGGCAAGCCCACTACTCAATAAACTTGCTGAACAATCTTACAAAATATCAAGCAAAGCCGCACAAAATTAATTTTCAGAAATTGTCAATATCCTGGCTCCAAGTAAATTGGTTTTCTGTTTCTACTAAATATTACAAGAGAACTTTTGTTCCCTTAGCCAACGTGTGAGAAGCGGTTTTAGTGTGGCTGGCATAAAATTGGATCTTACTTCATCCCCTCGAAAATTATCAAGCGCCTATTATCTTTCCATCTCCTTCAAAGACAATAATTCCAGATCTCAACTATTAAAGCACATCTCCCCTTGTATTTTTTGCCCGAAATGTTAAATCTGTGTACGTTTGCTCTTGAACCATCAACTAATGGGAAATTTTCCTTCATTTACCTTATGCAAGCTAAAAATGATTTTACACACTACAAACAAATCTCCAACTGACCTTTGCTCTAAGCAGAAGAACCCAGCTTCTCCAGTTGAATCTTTAACTTAATTCCCTCATTACTCAATCCATTTCAGTAAATCATTTCAGCACCCTCTCTGGAACTTCACTTTGTAAAATATGGCTACCAGATTTGGGCAGTTTTGGAATAACCAAAGTTTGGCATACATTCAACACCTGCCTACTGCTGTACTCTATGTCCCTGCTTATGAATCCCAGAATCCTGTAAGCACTATCACATTCAAGGACTTTAGACCATGTATACTCAGATCCCACATTTTCAAATCACACTAGTTTGTAATACTTGATTCTTTCAGAAAATATGCCACAAAAATTGATAACCTTCCTTTTTTGCCTAATGTGTTCATCTGCCCTGTCCTCATGTATTTACTCAGTCAATCAATATTCCCTTGTAGTTTCTCCAATCCTTCCTCATAGCCCACGCTGCCATCCAGTTTGGTATTATTAGCAAAACTATTACGTGGCACCAACACCAACATCACCAATCTCTGCGCACCTTATTAAATACAGCATTGATACCCAAAAATCATCTGTTTAATCCAAACCATTAAAGAAACCACAATACCTTAATCCTGTGTAATCTAATTTGATTTATAGTTTCTAATGTGTCACACTTTAATCATATTGTACCTTATAAATGACCCCCACGCTTATTCTACAGGTTAGTGAAACATGAAACTTCTCCTTTATATATCCATGCTGATCTGGTCCACTTCAATTTTAATAAATGCTAGCAATTTCCCTCCGATTGTTGTTAGGCTAACCAGTCTGTGATTTTGAGGGGTTTTTCAGTCAACCCTACATTTTGATAGGAAAGTTTCAAGTAATTTATGTTTCTTTAATTTTTAACTGAGATGTATTTATAATTGAGCCAAATGAGACTGCAATTGCTGGAATCTGGAGCAAGAAACAATCTGCTGGAGGAAATCAGTGGTGGAGCAGCTTCAGTAGGTAGGAAAGGAGCTGCCCACATTCCAGGTCGAAAACCTGCATCAGGTCTGAGAGACTGCTGTATTCTTGACCACCTGAACTTGCGGAGAATAGTGAGCATTGCTCAGTCCATCAATGACTCATCACTTCCTTTCGTCCAGTCCATCTTCACAGCCTATTACAGAAATCTGAAAGTATCATCACCTATCTCTTTTACCCTCTAAGAAAAGATAGTGGAGCTTGAAAGCCCCAAGTCCAGACGAGAAAAGCTTCTTCCCCACTGCGATCAGACTACTGAACCAATCACCTCTTTCACACTCAGTTTCCATAGGTGCTGCCACATATTCTTATTCTTAACTCTACCTTATTTAGTTATTTCGTTTATCACTTTAGGTTTTTTTTATACTTTAGATTGCACTACAATATTTTCACCATTCTGTTGCTTTGCAATCAAGGTTGTATTTATTATTGTATCTATCATTACTGTATACTATTTATTGTAACAATAAACAAATCTGAATCAGATTTCCTTCTAACCCACATAGTTCCTCAGCAGATTGTTTGAATTTAGATTAATGTGTACATTTGTGTTTTGAGGTTTAATCTTCTACTTATTAATACTAATTTAAAATTAAAAATAATTAATTTTTTCATAGCTAAGCATTTTTCATAAAAGTATCAGTTACTGTCAGACATTTAATATATTTTGTGACAATGTCAAATCATTTCTGGGGATCGGACTTGAATTACCGATGAGAAGGCCCTATGCTCAAGTGGTCTCAGGGACGAAGCTGCCAGGTTCAGAAAGGAGCGCAGTGCAGTTACATCATGACCAGTTCACACAAACAATTTTATTCTAATATGGACACAGGAACTTACAAAGCAAAAAGTTGCTGTGAAGCATACTTAAAGATTCAAAATCTTTAAGTTACTTTAAAAAAAAGGAAAAATAGCTAATTAAAAGTGTCATAGTAAACATGAGCTTGATTTGTAATTAAGATACATTGATAAACCATAACTCGCTCAGATGAACAGGGAATACAAATAGATTTCCGGAGTAACGCAGCAGGTCAGGCAGCAACATGGATAGGTGACATTTCGGGTCAAAATGTTGGGGCATTTCCAAAGTTCAGTCTGAAAAATGATCCTGACCCAAAATGTCACCTATCGATATCCTCCAGAGATGCTGCCTGACCCGCTAAATTACTCCAGCACTGTCTTTTTTGTTGTTGCAAACCAGCACCTATACTTCCTTGTTTCTACATAAACAGATTTCTAATGGTCTTCAGAATACCTGTTTTATTTAATTGATATTACATCTTCTACAATGCAGCACATTGAGCATTTTGTGCCTAACCTGTTTTTTTCGATATTAGTACTTCACCTACTATATAAGTACTTTACACATTCTTTCTTGAATGACCACTGGAACTTCAAACTACAAGTTATATCACATGAAAATCAATATACTCACACCATTTGATATTATAAACAGCCAAATCTTTAAACAATGCTCATGAATTACAAAAAGCAACATAAATAAATAATTAGGCTTTAAATACGGGTTACATAAAAGTAACCATAAAAGAGACCTATTTAATCCATCTTTGATTGCCTTTCTGCTGCATCTACATTGCAGCAACAACATTTTGATCCATTTTGTAAAAGGACCATAATTACTTTATCTTAGATTCGTAACTGTGTCTTAACCAAAGTTTAATTTAAAACATATTAATACTTCTTTACTCTTGCACTGTATGTGCTGGCCATAAAAACACAAAGTAGCAATTTTCAAGGGCCTATCTACATGTCGATTCATTGATCTGTGAGGAAGAGCAACAGTTTAATAGAATTTATCCTCAAATCCGTTAGGTGGTTAATAGAATTCAAAGTAAAAATATGTACAACTTACATTGGATACTACTGTGATAAATGCATGTGCTATTGGAAAAGGAAGAGTTTCTGGAGTTCCATATTCAAAACAATCTTTCATAAGCGAAAGGCCATTTTTTCCACAAAAGAGGCAGACATAGCGAAGCAAGTGCAAAGGTACTTCTACATCCTAAACAAATAAGAAACAAGGATAATTAGACTTGAAACAAATAACAACAAAAAAATTTAAGTAATTTACAAAGGTTTTCATATCAAAAATATTAGATCTCTAACTGATCTAATTTAAATTTCATTTTGTAGATTTTATATAAAGCTCAGAAAATTAGATTGCAACAAGAGGCAGACAGAACCACTACTTCACAAGTTGACAATGACAATATTTTTCAGCGAGTTTTTCAGGATACATGAAAAATTACAATATGTAAAATCCCCAGAGATAATGCAAATTATATTTAACAATGTTGCCACATCATATCTTCTTACAGAATTTTTCTGCAAACAACCTTAAAGTATGCACTCAATAGCTGAATTTTGTTTGCAGATGATTAAAAGAACCAAAACTTTAGGTCTAATAAAAAGGGTCACATCAAAACCTCAACCTCTATTTTTAATCACAAATGGTGCTTAGTATTTCAAATATTTCCAAGGCATCCGATTTTTACATAAATTCCAGAATAAAACTGTTTTTAAGCTTCTGTTCAAGTGTAACACAAAGATCATAAATAGCACAAAATTACTTCATGTGGATTATTATATTAGAACGGCCATTTTAGGAATTACTATCCGATTGAAAAAAAAAATGCAACAATATTTTATGCGGATGATGCACAAGATAAAAAGATCCAAATATGAAGATACACCACAATACAATTCCGCTAAGCAGCAGAAGGTAAAAAGGGTGTTCTGATCAAAGTTTAAGAAAAATATGTAGAATATATTGGAATAATTTTTCCACATAATATTGATTCATGTAATGGACCAATGAAATGTAAAAGTACTGTTAACAAAGAGCTAAAGATAGGCAATTATTTGAGAAATAAAAGGGCTTTGATGCAAGGTCAGTTGACTCAGAACAAAATACAAGCTGTCATGCTTAATTTAGCCAATGTGGGCCAAGTGACCCATTAATCAAAACTGAAACAAATCATGCCCCACGAATCTTTGTATTCCACAAAGATGTAGCGTGAGGACATGTACAGATACAAAATAGCAAGTTGATGAAAATCACAAGCAAGTTGGGTTGTAGAGTGTTCATACATTATTGCATCTTAAGCTTAATTATCCAGATATGATTTGCTCTTAAAACAGACATTACAATGACGAAAGAATAATAAATGGAGTCATTTTATTTGCAGGATAGAAAATTGACTAAAATGTCCAAATTATACACTTCTATATTTATGCTAGTCAAAGTTTGCAAGACTTGCTCATCTTACACAAATTTTTCATAATGTTACATAATATTAGTAGCTTAAAAATGAATCAAAATACCATAAAATTGATGAAAATTGTTACTTACATTCATATCACAAAACGCCCCTAATAAGTTGCTTTCATGAGCTGAAATGTCCTAATTTAAAGAAAGGTTAGTATAGATTTAAAATGTGAAAGTTTGAAATAAGATTACACGATTTTAGGCAACGGTAGATAGGAACTACAAAGACAGCCCTATCAATATTAGATAAAATTAAACATTCAGGTTAAAAACCAATTGGTCCTCGACAAATTGTAAAATAATTAACCCTTTAACAATTTAAACTTTGAGTCAGGTGACCAACACTACAAGCCCAATTAAGGAAAATATACATGCAATCCAGACTGAGACCTCAATGCTGTAGTAAAAATATTAAAAAGGTCTATCTCTGCCTAAATAAATGGTTAAAAAAGTCCAACATACTGTTCAGGAGCAGAACGATTCCAGTATCTCATGCAATATTTATCTATCAACTAACATCACTTACACCCATATAGCATCGTTAACATAGTAAAGTGCCGTGAGCCATTCAACAGGAGAGTAACCAGAGAGGTGCAACGTGGGATATTAGGGCAACCATGATAGGTTTAAGCAGTATCTCAAAAGCAGAGTGTACAGAGGCCAGGATCAGAGAAACAAATCCAAAATTTACTCCACAATGAGCTCGCAGCCACCAAAGAGGGAGTGACGATTACCTGGAAAGCACAAGAGGGCAAAACTGGAGCAGCACAAAGATCCAAGGGTGTTAAAGGGCTGGAAAAGGTTACAGAAATAGGGAGGCCTTGAAGAGTTGGAAACAATCATTAAAATTACGGCATTACCAGTCAGCAAAATGCCAACATATATCAACCAGCATTCGAGGGCAAGTTAAGATACCGGCAGTACATTTTCCAAGGAGCAAAATCTTATGGGCAGTCCAAGATGAGTTGAAGCTAGCCAGGAGAGCAAAGGAATAGTCAATTCTGAAGCCAAAAAGATATGGATATAGGATTTAGCATTAAACTGATTGAAAGTGAGTGAGGAATACAAGGTCAGAAACTCAATTCAGATGCAAACTTTTTGATTGATCAGCTAGAGAATAGGGATAAGGCATAGACCAAAGACAACTGCACTTCCCAATGTGTAATATGGAACTGCTGATGCCGGTTTAAACCGAAGATAGACACAAAAAGCTGGAGTAACTCAGCAGGACAGGCAGCAATTCTGGAGAGAAGGAATGGGTGACGTTTCGGGTCGAGACCCTTCTTCAGACTGGTTAGGGATAAGGGAAACGAGAGATATAGACGGTGATGTGGAGATAAAGAACAATGAATGAAAGATATGCAAAAAAGTAACAATGATAAAAGAAACAGGCTGTTTGTAGGGTGAAAATGAGACTAGTGTGACTTAGGTGGGGAAGGGATAGAGAGGGAATGCCGGGGCTACCTGAAGTGAGGGAAATCATTATTCATACCATTGGGCTGTCAGCTGCCCAAGCGAAATATGAGATGCTGTACCTCCAATTTGCATTTAGCCTCACTGACAATGGAGTAGACCGAGGACAGAAAGGTCTGTGTAGGACTTCCCAATGGTCAGAATAAATTTTTCCAACAATGAATGACAATTAGTTTTTAATTCGCTGTTGTTTGCGCAGCCTTGTGGTGCACAGATTACCAACAGTAACTAATCGTGAAAAGTATTTAATTAGTTGTAAAGTGATTTTGTGCTGTTTTTATGGGATTTTTTCACATTCTTTATAGCTATCTACCATTTTGGGCTATCTACCACTTTGCAAGACCCATTATGATTTATTTGCTTGTAAACCTTAAAATGATATCTTTAATTGCAGCATCTTCATTTGATGTTATGAAGTGTCAAGTAAATTTTCCATCAAACTAAATCTGCATTTGTTTTACTTATTTCATTTGAAATCTGAATTATATTTAGATACTGCTCATGACACAGTAGCAAAATAAATTGCAAAAAGTTAACACGATATCTACATTTTCTTGAAACGGACATTTCTCACTTTTCAAAGCAGTTACCTATATCAATAGAGAAGTCATTAGTAGCACTCTCAAATCTTGACATTTATAGCTCACTTGTGCAAATATCATACTTTAAAGATTATTATTTATATGCTGGATGTGCAAAAATTAAAATGGCATTCAGGAATGTAAAACATTTAACTGCTGTTCTCTTCTCCAACAACACTCCAAACATATTCAATTTATTGAAGAGATGTCACCTACAGGATAAACACTAAGCGGTCAAATAGGAGGTTGTTCTGTTGATTATTTTCCATTAACAAAGCAACAATTTCAATTCTATTTACACAAGTAATCAAAGATATAACTAATAGCTTGTATCTTTAAGATGTAAAAGCTATTGTACAGATCCAATCCTTCAAAGTAAACACAGAAATACCACAAAGAAGCCTGAGCTATTTTCCCAATGGCCTGAGGCAATTTATCACACCGTTTTTTCTTCCCGGACATTTCAAGTTGTATATATCTAAACAATTTTGGGCAGGTAAAAACCTCAAAATATACATAACGCACAGATTTGCATTTTTTGCAAAGCAATAGAAACTTGGTAAAAACTCAATAAGTGAATTACATATATCAACTGCTACAGCTCAAAAAATACATTATACCTCTATAGTAGCATGTGTGTTATGTTTGTAGGCAGTATATAAAGGAAACTGAATTTGAAATATCTTTGCCACACATAACAACAACTTTTCTTTTTCTTCTGTATTCCACGTGCTAAATGGATCAGTGCTCCGTGCAGAAACCTCCTCAGTTCTCCCACATGTTCTATTATTTGCCTTTTTCTCCACAAAATCATTTAATTTTCGACCAATATCATCTTCATTTTTATTACACTCTCCTTCCCGATTAGTCTGTTCATGGTTTTGCTGATTCAGGTCCTGCCATGAAGAATCATCACTAGTGCAAATTTTACACAACTGGTCTTGGAGAGCCTGGATTTGGGCAGTCACCATATTGATAAGGGCATAAACCACCTGGTTGAAGATTTCCAGGTGCTTGTATTCCTTGAAGCAACAAAGGCATTGCCTATATATCAAAAAAGAGAAACATGTTATGAACAGCTCAGTGTTAAACACAAATAAAAACTAAACTTTCATGAAAGCTAACAGATTCTGTATTTACAAATGTATCTATTATGTAGAGGAGAAAAAATAATATTATGATGTAATGAATATAATTGTTGGCCCTAAAATGTAATTTGCAAAAATTCCTGGAATCTCCAAAATATTCATTTTGGAAATAATTGAATTCAGGTATATACACCAATACTTCTGTCATGCAAGACGAATCCGTGAGTTGTGTCTGAAGTTAGGACATTATTACAGCATGTGACAATGACATTTCATGCAAGTCTGACCAGTCTAGAATGTAAAGATGAACTGACAGCAAGATAAAGACAAATGTTTTATTAACAAAAGATAAACTATTTTACATTTAAATAGGCAATGCATAGAAGAATACAATATTAATTCAGTCGAATAGGATTAGTGTAAAAGGGCAACAAGGTCAATGTGGACATGATGGATCAAAATGTCCAATTTTGTGCTCTATGACTTATAAAACATATAAACCTCAACATAAACTAGACAAACGATGAATTGATTTTTTTAAATTTTAATCTAATATTACACAAAATTCAAGCACTCTTTATAGACATGTAGGTTTGTTCATATATTCAAAGAAAAGATCCTGATGGTAGTGTTGAATTACACAATGGATTATAATGTTATGTTGCAAATGAAATCAGCACCAGTCTCGTTGAACCAGTTTTACTCAGCCGTAATACCAAGCAACAATTTAATGTAGAATATCAATAATATAAAAGCCACTCTAGTTATCAAAAAAAGGAATATAGGAAATAATGTCAAATATTTCAATTTTTCTCATGACTTTAAATTACTAAAATAAATTATTGGCAATTAAACAATCATGCTTTTATGGGAATATAAAGTGACAGTCTATTCATGCACACACCATAAATAAAAAGTAAACAAACCTCTGTGTCCAAGAGTTAATGTAATTAAATATTTTGAGAGCATGTTCCTTTTTAAGCTGCAGTCCTTCATTATTTTCTGTTTCAGAAACTGTTGATAGAACAATAAAATTAGTCAATTTCAAAAAGCACAAAAATAGGCATTTTAGGCCTAATATTGAAACTTCATGTTTCAATTACAATCGTAGTTATGCAGCACAGAAACAGGACCTCCGACTCAATTTGGCCATGCCAAACAAGATGCCTACCCATGATCATCCAATTTCCCTCCATTTGGCCCACATATTTCAAAACTCTTCCTATCCTGTCTAAATGCTTTTTTATTGTTGTAATTGTATCAGCCACTTCTTGGAATTGTTCCATGTACCACCATCTTTACTATGCCAAATTTCAGATCTCCTTTAAATCTTTCTCCTCTCATCTAATGCCTATGCCCTCTACTTTTAACTCCCCATCCTGGGAAAATGGCTGCAACTATCTTTCCTATCTATGCCCCTCGTGATTTTATAATCATCTAAGGTCACCCCTCAGCCTTTTTCATTCCAAGTGGGAACAGTCCAATCCAATCCCTTCATAACTGAAGCCGCCGAATCCAGGCAACTTCCTTATGAATCTTTTCAGCACCAACTCTAACTTAATCACATCCTTTTTGTAACGAGGCCACCCGAACTGCACTCAATGCTTCAAGTGCCGTCTAATCAACAATTTTTGTAAGCATAACATGACCCCATCCCCCAATTCTTATACTCTATGTCATTGCCCATGAAGGCAAACATGCCATATATATTCTTCACTACCCAGGCTATGTGTGTCGCAGTATTCAATGAACTAGGTACGTGTCCCATGGTCTCAATAATACTCCCGAGGACCCTGCCATTCACCATGTATATCATGTCCTAGATTCATTTCGAAAATGCAAATTTTTGCACTTCTATTCCAGCTACCATTCTTAGCCTAGTTAATCAATATCCAGTTGTAACCTTCAACCTTCAACAACCTTCTACACTGTCCACTATTTTGGTGTCATTCGCAAACATACATTCTCATCCAGATCGTTAATAAACATGACAAACAGCAGATTGACATCAATATGAAAAACAACTCTCCCCAACACCCTGTGACTCGTACAAACAAACCAATTTTGCATTCAATTGGCTAGCTCACCCCCGAACCCGTACATTGTAAATTTTTGGGCCAGCCTCCCATCAGGGATATTGCCAAAGATTTTGAAAAAGTCCATGTAGCAATGTCTACTGCTATGGCCCAGTTAATCCTCATGTGCGCTTCTTCAAACACCACTGATAGATTTGTGAAGCATGGTTTTCCACGCGTCATGCTGAAAACCCTGATCAGTCTAGTCTTTCCTATTATCATTACATTCTTCCCTTCTCCCTTGCAAATACATCTCAGGGCACTCGCTTAACTTTTTTTCCCTGTTGCCAGCCGGGCAACCTTGGTAGCTTTTTAGGTTGCCAAATGACAGTTTAAGTGGTCATTTAAGACGGCTGGCATGACCTGTGCGATAATGTGCTCGGACGAAGTGCGTAGTTACGTCGGAATTATGCTCAATGAAGCATTCCCATATTATTTCTGCTTCAAGTCACAAACTAAACATATTCACCAATCAAGACATGATATATACCACAATGACATGTAGCAAAATTATAATACAGTATCTCAACTCTTTTTACACATTGCAATTAATGCAATTTTTATTATTTCTTTCCACTTCCAAACGAAAATGTGGTTGGATTATGCAGCGTATGATCAACGTGTCAATAAATCCTGGACCATGATAACATATATGCTTAACCATGCACACTACAGATTGATGCAAACATGCTTTCTGTGAAGGGCTGAAAATTATCATGACATGGCCATAGCGTGGGTTGAATTAAAACATATTTGATTGTATTCCGTTATCAAACATGGTCAATGTTCGCTCTGAAGACTTGGGCTTGGGGGCACAGCTCCCGTCTGACTCCCGACGCCTCTGGCCACCCTTGGGCGTGGGGCTCTCGGGTGGGGACCTCTCAAAATGGGGGGGGGGGGGGGGGCGTGTCCCTGGTCCCTGTCCATCGCCAAGTGCTGCCGCCAAAGGGGGATGCAGTTGGCATCTCCTCGCCACCGCCTCCCCTCCTCCGCCAATCAACAGGAAGATCCGGGGCCGAGTGGTGCAGACGCTTCAGACAGCGGAAGGGGGTCTCCCCCTGCCTCCCGGCCTCGGCGTGCGAGAGGGTTTGTTTTGAAAGCGCCGTTGGCTGAGTGGCAAGCAGCGGCCGTTATCAGGCCGGGCGGGGGTGCGGGAGGAGGAGGAGGAGGAGATGGGGCCGCTGCTGCTGTGCGGGGCCCGTCATTCGCTCCGACCCTCCGTCACGCCACACTTAGCATCTTTCCCACGCTTTACAGCCGTCGCCGACACAAAACGCCTCGTTCCTTTTCTCCAGAGACGCTGCCTGACCCGCGGAGTTACTCCAGTTTTTTGTGTCTATCTTTGGTATAAACCAGTAACTGCGTGCCAAGCCGGGCAAAATGACTCGCCGTTTAGGTTGCCCGGCGGCAATTTGGGTGGTCAGTGGCACCCGGGCAACCGCTAATTTCGAGCCCTGCTCTCCACATCAACCATTTCATCCAGCAGCAAGTTCCACATTCTCACTGCTCATGGAGCACTTGAATATTGGAGAGTTTTTTCATTACGTTACATATTAACCCTCCACCTGTTCACTAGGAATTACATTTTATATATATTTTCTTCACATTACAAGATACATAAATAGGCAGTTCAGCCAGTCGCAATTCAGATAAAAACAGAAAGAGTCAGTAAAGAGACGAACAATACACAGTGGTCCAATCACTGGCCAAGGTGAGATGCATGCAAGTTGATGGAAGAAAGTAAAATACTGAGGTACTACCGACAATCTTTCAATCCAATCAGCAAAGATAATGGAAAAGCTTTCAGGAATAATCTGAGAGGAAAATATTCTCATCTTGGAGTAAAATAAGCTGATAAAAAAGGACCAGATCATTTGTCAAGACCAAACCGAATCTCATTACCCCAATTTCAACTTTTAATGCAATAACCCAAGGAAATTGAGATCAATGTAACTGATAAGTACATGAACACAGGAAATCATTAATATTTTTTCATTAATCATTTGACCTATTAGCAAAATTGATACATGAGTTGAGAACAATATTAACAAATCTGGCGAATCTTAGGTGATATAAATAGGAAGAGTTCAACACCAAGCTATGCTAAATGTTTATAAAATCACTAGACTAAGTGGGACCCATTGGGTCCCAGTCACACGGGAGGCCTGGTCCCCCAACGCAACCCGTTCCCCCAAGGCAATATTCCACCACTCATCTATAGTCCCTAACTGCGCAGGCACGGCCCATTTCCCCTCATCCCCCAGCACTTCCTCCCCCTCCTCTTCGTGAGTGGGAGGGGAGGAGGGGAGGGTGGTGTGGGGGGAGGGGTGTGGGTGCGTGGGGGGAGGGAGTGCGTGGTGGGAGGGAGTGCGTGGGGGAGGGAGTGCGTGGGGGAGGGAGTGCGTGGGGGGAGGGGGTGCTTGGGGTGTTAGGGGTGTGTGGGGTGGGAGGAGAGGTGTGTATGTGGGCGGGAGGGCACTAAAATTGAGTAAAGGCTTCTGGGCTGCTAGGCCATTTGGTCAATGTAAATATGCCTTCTGCAGAAATGGGACAAGCTGCAGAATGGTGCCAGTTTGTCTAGAGCTTAGATAAGAGCTGCAGGATGAGAATGAAACATCTGCTGATCCTGACAATTAGGTGCAAATTGCATGGAATGGATTGGATTAATGCAAACCAGACATACACATTGTATATAATGTTGCAAAGCTTTACTTTGCTAGATGTTGATTGGATTAAGTATTGAGCCTTGTCTGGGTTTCTTGAATATCTGGGCAAATGTTGCTCTGTTTGAATACATTGTATTAGTCACTATATTATTGGGTTAGGGAAATGTCTATCATGTACTGGGTTAATCAATACTGTTACTGGACTGTAAAGAGAGCACCCCCGTGTGGTTCGGCCCCTCAAGGTTCGGGACCTACAAAAAGCCGTTCCCACGAGGTCCTGTGTCGATCTTCTGGGAGAACATTTAGGACTGCGTGACCTTCTGGAGTGTCTCTGCTTGAATGAGGCTAAAGAGGGCTTGGCCAGGCAGATACGAGGATCGAACCTGCAGTGGTTCGGTATAGTAATGCGAACTGTAATTGTGTTTTTCCAAAATAAAGTTTAGATGCACAAGTGCTTGAATCAGTGATTTTTGACTGAAACTAGACTGAGGGAAGTTTCGAACGAGCTATTTACAGGAAGGGGGAGGAGGGATGTGGGAGAGGGAGGAGGGATTTGGGAGGGGGGTGTGTGGGGGAGGGGGGTGTGGGCGGGGGAGGGGTGTAGGGGAAGGGGTGTGTGTGGGCGGGGGGGGTGTTGTGGGGTGGAGGGATGTGTAGGCAAGGGGGGTGTGTGTGGGAGGGGGTTGTGTGTGGGCAGCGGAGGGGTTGTGGGGGAAGGGGGTGGTGTGAGTGGGGAGGGGGGTGTGTGGGGGGGGGTGGTGGGTTGTGGGGGGAGGGGGGTGTGGGGGGAGTGGGGGGAGTGATGTGTCTGTGTGGGGGGGTGTGGGGGAGGGAGCTCGGAGAAAAGATGGCGGAAGAGCCATGGGGGAGAGGGGAGTATCACGGGAGCAACAGCCAGCGAGAAAGACCAGAGGGGAAGGGGCTGGAGCTGGCGGTGCGATGGGGACTCACAGATGGTGCAGGTCGTTGGTCGTTCTCCTCCGCCATGATCAGAGTCTCCGCTTTCCGTTTAGCGACATCGGCGATATATCTCCAACTTCGCGCCGGCCGGGCTGCTTCCGGTCCCTTCGAAAATTGTGTCCGGTTGGAGACCTCCGCTGGCCAACCTCAGCACCAGTAAAAACGCGATGGCGCAGGAACGGGCGGATCGCCCCAGGGAGTGACAGGAGAAAAGGCCAATCCGCGCGGCACTGACTGGCAGGAGAGATCGATCTGCACACGTGCATTTTTTACGATTTTTAAACCTCGCTAACTTTTACATGATGCCACCGACCAGAATGAAACTTGGTGCACTCGCAGCACGGGAAAACGGTGAGTGAGCTGGCGAAAAATCATAGCGCTATCGCGTACCATTTTTGCGCATAGAAAAACCACACAAACCGGAAGATAACAAGATCAGAGTTTTAGTTATGTATAGTTTATAACATTCTCACTGGAAGATTCTGTGCAGTTCAAGGTACAAATGAACGCTTTATAAAGAGTACTGACAATATTTACTGGAATTATCCTATTATTGAGAAATACAGTTTTGTGAATGAACCGGGGAAACTGTCAACATTCTCCTCAGGAGCAGAAGCTAAACAGATGAGAGAGGTCTGTGAAATTATAAATAATTTGGATAATTAAATAAATGCTTTCAATACTTCATGGCCCATTAACCAAAGGCAACAAATGATCAGCGAGATTCACTGGGATGATGCAAAGGAAAAACCTTATGCAAACATGATTGGAATGCACAGCCCTTAAAGATCTATGCAAATAATTCAATAGCAGTCTTCAAATTGAGATAAAAACTCAGGATAGTGAAAACAATGGATTTATTTTACACCAAAATCCCATTGACATATGGAATTGGAATACCATTGGAACATTTGAGCGGTTATAACACAGGGTCACTTCCCTCAGCATCCACTAGCGAGAGCACCCTATATCATCGTGTTTCTCCACGGAGCTTTTGAGGTGACTACACAGCTTTAGAGTGGTGACTGCACAGCTTTAGTGTGCTCTTCAAAACATACTCCTGCATATTGGAACGTCCCAATCAGCAGCATTCGGTTGTAGACATACACATTGGGAGAGTCACCGGACCAAAATGAGATGGATACCTGAAAAGCTTTAATGAAGGGGGGGAGAAAAAAAATGTTAGGTTTTATGGAGTATTTTCCCGCTTGCTCTCCTCCAAGACTTTTGTGATAGATTATGTGCTGTCATCTTCCTTATGGCTGTAGATCACAGACCTACCCCAGTGAACCTTTCCAAAGCATGAGAACACCTCATCCTGCTCCACGGAGGGGGCTCTGGATCAGAAGATCATCTTGGAGGATTCTGAGACAAAGAGCAAAGCTTGCTGACTCTTCAACTCTAGGAGTTCCTCACTCATATCCTCCCCCCTCGAATTGGTTAATATGTGGCGCTGCTCCAATTTAGGGTGGGCCTCACTCTGGCCATGGAGGAGGCCCAGGACAGAAAGGTCGGATTCGGAATGGGAGGGGGAGTTGAAGTGCTGAGCCACCGGGCGATCAGGTTGGTTAACACGGACTGAGCGGAGGTGTTCAGCGAAGTGAGACCATCGGTGAGACCAAGCGTAGGCTTGGTGATCGCTTCGCTCAACACCTCCGCTCGCTCCGCCATAACCTTTTGCTGTTTTAACACTTTTGTTGACAACAGACGTGCATAGCCAAGAGATCCAGAGTTCAAAGAAAACCAAGAAAAAAATCTGATGATTTGCATATGGCCATCAGCATCTTTTTTACGCTTCTGCTGTGAGTCAGGTCCTGTAGTGATTTTTTTAAATATGTTACCAGTCAATAAATCGCTCCTTTTCTCTGCTCCTGCCTGGGACATTATAGTTTTGAACTTACAATAGACAAAGCACTACAGGAAGCTCAATAATCCACAAAGATAAAATGAAAAAAAAAACACATTTTTTACAATAGTTTACTCTTTTTTACAATACTTTGCTTTCTGTAAGGCTGTGCTTCATCTTACCAATTAAAAGCAAATTATGTTATGATATCCGATACCAGCAGATTCCTTCCCCTGATGGATACTAATAAACCTGTTGGGTTTTCCATAATAAGCCAACAGCTCCCACAATTATTTTATCTATATAAAAATCACTAGATCTAATTATGCTTCTATCAACGAGTATTGGTTGCATTTGAACTCACGACCACTTGAAGGCAAGGTTGAATCACTCGCAGCTATAATCAGCCAGAAGTGCCCAAGTAGATGATCCATCTTGGCTTCCACTTTTGCAGAAGCTATATTTCAGCTCATTCAATTAACTCCATATGACATAAAGAAACAGCTGAAAGTGCTGAATACACAAAGATTATGGAACCATACAACATCCTAATTGTAATATAGAAGATTTACACTTCAAAATTAGCTGCACCTCCAAACATGCATTTCCAGTACAGGAGCAACACTGGCATTTACAAACAATGTAACTGCCCATCTATGGCCTACTCACAAAAAGCAGGATAAATCCAATCTGGCTCATCAGTCCATTCTAAATCATCACAAAAGCATCAGGAGGTGTCATCACCAGCACTTACTCACCAATTACCTGCTCTTGGGTGCTGGCAGATTCACTCCACTCCAGTGTTGGTTCAAAGGTCTAACAGAGAAAATAGCACAGAGCTGGTTGAGTGGAACAACTTCGCAACTGCTTGGCGTTTCTAGACTGGGTGACATGCAATGATGCGGTAATGAACCTGACGAATACACCACAGTTATTACCAACTTCAAATGGCTGTATTCCTATCAAGACTATCCAAGTGTTGCCTAACCAGAGGCCTTGGATGAGCCAGGTGGTCCAGAATCAACTGAAGACCAGATCTGCAGCTTTCAAAGTCAGGTGATACAAGGTCGTACAAGAAGGCCACATATGACTTTAAGAATGCCATAAAGATTGCAAAGAAACACCTCTACTCTAAACTGGTGGCGCAGACAGGTGCTCGGCAACTGCGACAGTGCTTGAACACCATTCCTTTCTACAAAGCTAAACCAGGTGAATCAATTGACAGCAAGATAATACTCCATGACGAGCTCAATGCTTTGTACATTCGCTTTGAAAGGGAGAACATACCGTCACGATGACATGGTGATCTCAGTGTCCAAGGCTGACGGCAGAATATCTTTCACAAGGATGAATCTTCAGAAAGCGTCCAAACCTGATGGCGTACCTGGTCATGTTCTTAAAACCTGCGCAGGTCAACCAGTTAAGAGTTTTCACAAACATCTTCAACTTCTCACCCTCACCAAGATTAAAAGAAGATCGGTGTGCAAGGTGACACGTCTCAACAACTACAGGCTGGTGGAATTCACATCCATTGTGATGAAGTACTTCAAGAGGTTAGTTATGACACAAATTAATTTCTGCCTTAGTAATGTTCTGGACATATTTAAATGTACCTATCACCACAACAGATTGACTGTGGATGCAATCTTGCTAGTTCTGCACACTGCGCTGGAAAACTTTCACAACAGGAACGTGTACATCAGGCTCTTGATCATCAACAACAGATCGACATTCAACACAATCATACCATAACTGAATACTCATCTTCAAATTGGGAAACTAGGTATCCTGATCATCCCTCTGCAATAGGATCCTCGACTTCCTCATTAGCAGATCTCAATCAGTACTAATTGATAATCGCATCCCCTCCTCACTGTCCATCAGCACAGGGGCACCTCAAGGCTGCATGTTCAGACCCCACCAGCGATCGCATACAACACATAATCCTCTGACATTTTTGCCACCTCCAACGGGATCCCACCAGGAGTCACATCTTCCCTCCTCCCCTTTCCACCTTCCGCATAGACCGTTCCCTCCACAACTCCCTGATTAACTCATCCCTTCACACCCAAACCACCCCCTCCCCAGGTACCTTCCCCTGCAACCACAGAAGATGCAACACCTGTCCCTATACCAACTCCCCCCACTCAGTCCAGGGATCCCCCCGACAGTTCTTTCAGAAGGGGCAGAGGTTCACATGCACCTCCTCCAACCTCATCTGCTGTATCCTTTGTTCAAGATGTGGACACTTATTCCAGTAACCCTTGCAGCCTCCCTCTCTCCATCCCTCCCCCACCTAAGTCATACTAGCTTCATGTCGTCTTGTTGAGTCTTATTGCCCATAACTCGTTTTCACCTAGTGCACAGCTAACAATGGCCAGTTTCCCTATTATCGTAACTTTTTTGCATATCTTTCATTCATTTATTCTATCTCTCGATATCACCTTCTATATCTCTCATTTCCCTTTCCTGAGTCTCAGTCTGAAGGGTCTCGACCCAAACCGTCACCTATTCCTTTTCTCCAGAGATGCTGTCTGACCCGCTGAGTTACACCAGCTTTTTGTGTCTATCCCCTGTTCTACTCTATCTATACCCATGATTGTGTTGCCAGACACAGTTCCAATATCACCTTTAAATTCGTTGACAATACCATCATTGTTGGATGAATAATGGGTAATGATGAGGGCAATCGATAATTTGGTTGAGTGTTGCCAAAACAACAATCTTGCTCGCAACATTAGCAAGACCAAGCAGCTGATTGTTGACTTCAGAACTCTCAATGTCAGCAAGGTAAAGGAGATCGTGATTGACTTCAGGACTTCAGGATACCCCAGCTTACATTGGCAGCGCTGAACTAGAGATGGTTGAAAACTTCAAATTCCTAGGAGTAAATATTACCAACAACTTCTCCTGGACCACACATATTGAGGCAACGACCAAGAAAGCACACCAATGCATCTACTTCCTTAGAGGGCTTAGGAAGTTCGGCATGTCCCCAACAACTTTCACCAACATCTATAGATATGCGCCGTAAAAAGCATTTTATTGGGATGCATCACAGCTTGGGTTGGGAACAGCTCCACCAGGACAGCAAGAAATTGCATCGAATTGTGGATGCAGCCCAGACCATCACACAAACCAACCTCCCTTCCATTGACTCCATTTATACCTCACGCTGCCTCAACAAGGCCAGCAGCATAATCAAGGACGAGTCGCACCCTGGCCACTCCCTCTTCTCCCCTCCCCCATCGGGCAAAAGGTAAAGAAGTGTGAAAACGCACACCTCCCGATTCAGGGACAGTTTCGGCCCAGCTGTTATCCGGCAACTGAACCATCCTACCACAACTAGAGAACAATCCTGAACTACTATCTACCTCATTGGTGAACCTCGGACTATCTTTGATCGGACTTTTCTGGCTTTATCTTGCACTAAACGTTATTACTTTATCAGGTACCTGTACACTGTGAATGGCTCGACTGTAATCATGTATTGTCTTTCCGCTTACTGGTTAGCATGTAACAAAAGCTTTTCACTGTACCTTAGTACACGTAACAATAAACTAAACTGGAACTGGAGAAAGTCTACAGGACTATGAACCAGTTTTCATCGGCAGGATGGCGATGGAGAGAGTGAATAGCTTCAAGTTCCTGGTTGTGCACATCTCTGATGACCTGCTCTAGACCCTGTACGATGATATCATCAAAAATAAAGCTCGCCAACACCTGCATTTCTTCAGAAATTTGAGATTCAGCATGTCACGGAATTCTCAATTGAACTTCGAAAGGTGTACAATGACAGACCAGTTGTATCGTGGCCAGTTTTGGTAATTTGATTGTGCAACAACGAAAAAGGCACTATAAAGACGTGGATATTGCTCAGTCCATCAGAGTATTGACCCCCCCCCCCCCCCCCCCCCCCCGCAATTGAAGAGATCTCAGGAAGGATTGTCAAAAATAGGAAGGTAATATCAAAGACCCACACCCCTTTGGACATGCTCTCATCTTACTGGTTCTATGGGAAAGGAGGTACAGGAGTAGAGAATTATCACCTCCAGGTTGAAGAGCAGCTTCTTCCCATCCACCATCAGACTCATGAACCACCCTGCACAATCCTAACCAATTATGGACTTTGCACTTCAAAGGTTTCATTATGTACTTTGCCTTGCACTAACATGGTCTGTTTTACTGAAAATACCTGAATTATTGCATATTTGTTGTAGTTGTTTTGTTTTGTGTGCCTGTAAATTTTTCAGCAAA
Source organism: Amblyraja radiata (assembly GCF_010909765.2). Taxonomy (NCBI): domain Eukaryota; kingdom Metazoa; phylum Chordata; class Chondrichthyes; order Rajiformes; family Rajidae; genus Amblyraja; species Amblyraja radiata. The sequence goes on along the minus strand of NC_045963.1, from coordinate 8,254,475 downwards.
TAAGAATTTCATTATTCTGGTCCCTGTCCACATGATAATAAAACACTTCTTCAAAGACTTCTTCAAAATGACATCAGTCTGAAGAAGGGTTTCGGCCCGAAACGTTGCCTATTTCCTTCGCTCCATAGATGCTGCTGCACCCGCTGAGTTTCTCCAGCACTTTTGTCTACCTCTGATAATAAAACACTTTTGAACATGGACTCAAAACGCTGGAGTAACTCAGTGGGTCAGGCAGCATCTCAAAGGGAATATGTGATAATTCATGTTGAGACCCTTCTTCAGACTCGACCAGAAATGCCATCTATTTCTTTTCCCCAGAGATGCTGCCTGATCCGCTGAGTTACTCCAGCATTTTGTGTATTTTTCGTGTAAACCAGCATCTGCAGTTCACTCCTACACTCTTGAACATGGACCAGAGTTAAACTCCAGAAAAAGGACAAGATTGACTGTCTTTAAAGCAGGTATCCTGTAAGTCAATGGGAATCAAAGAGAAAATCCCAATGGTTAGGTCATGCCTTGCATAAAATAAACTGCTTGCAGTTGCTGGGAATCAATCATCCCAGGTTCAGGAGATCATTGGTGTACCGCAAGGTAGTGTTGTTCTCGGCTTAACCTCTTCAGGTGCTTCAATAACAATCTTTATAAAGTAGGATATGGGGGTGTTTAACAAATATTCCGCAATAATATTCAACTCAATTTATAACTCGCCAGCAAATGAAACAGACAGTGCCTGCATACAGCAAAACCTAGACAACATTAACATATAGGGTGACAAGTAACATTTGTACCCAGAAATGCCAGAAAATGGCCATCTCCAACAACAGATAGTTTAGAACATGGAACAGTAGATCACAAGACCGGGCCCTTTGGCCCACAATGTCTGTGCCAAACAGGATGCCAATCCCAACTCATCGGCCTGCATATAATCCATAACCAATCCATTTTCATACGCCTATCCAACAGTCTCTAAAATGCCACTATCATATTTGCCTTAACTACCACCCCCGAGAATCTTGTGAACCTCCTCAGCACCATTTCCAAAGCCTCCACATCCATCTTATAATGGGGCAACCAGAACTGCACGCAATACTCCAAATGCAGCCTAACCAAAGTCCTATCAAGCTGCATCATGATTTACTGACTCTTATACTCAATGCACTGACTTATGAAGGCAAGCATACTATATGCCTTCCTTACTGGGCCTACACTTCATCCTACAGCACCTAGACTGCCAGGGAACCTATGCGAGGATCCGGTTTGTTGATTTTAGCTCTGTATTCAACACCATTGTGCCAGAGCTACTACACTCCAAACATTCCGAGTTGACTGTGCCTGAACCCCTCTGTCAATGGATCACGAACTTCCTGACAGACTGGAAGCAGCATGTGAGGCTGGGAAATCACATCTCGGACCCGCAAACGTTCAGCATAGGAGCACCGCAAGGCTGCGTACTCTCTCCTCTCCTCGCTCTACACCAACGACTGCACCTCCACAGACACCTCTGTCAAGCTTCTCAAGTTTGCGGACGACACAACCGATTGGATTGATCCAGGAAGGGAAGGAATCTGCCTACAGACAGGAAGTGTCACAGCTGGGGTCCTGGTGCCGTAGCAACAACCTAGAGCTCAATGCTCTTAAGACAGTGGAATTGATTGTAGACTTTAGGAGAGCTCCCCCTCCCCTCACCATCAATAACACCAGTCACATCTGTGGAGTCTTTTAAGTTCCTGGGAACCATCATCTCTAAAGACCTTAAGTGGGGGGCTACTACCAATGACTCCACAGTCAAAATGGCACAACAGAGGATGTACTTCCTATGGCCGCTGATGAAGCACAATCTGCCACAGGCAATGATGGTCCAATTCTACACGGCCATCGTAGAGTCTGTTCTCACCTTCTCCATCATGGTCTGGTTTGGCTCAACCACCAAGCACGACACCTGGAGGCTGCAGCGAATCGTCCGATCAGCAGAGAAGATTATTGGCTGCAACCTTCCCTCCATTGATGAACTGTACACTGCAAGGGCCAGGAAGCGAGCGGGCACGATCATCTCTGACCCCTCTCACCCTGGCCACAAACTCTTTGAATCACTTCCCTCTGGAAGGCGACTCCGGATTGTCAAAGCTGCCACAGCCAGACATAAAAACAGTTTTTATCCACGAGTAGTTGCTCTACTCAATAACCAAATGTCTGTAGCCTCCCTTTGATCTGGTATTTTGTTGGTTCACATGCTTGATCAATGGTGTTTTATCATTAATGTTTTATTATTATTAATGTTTAGTGTTTTCTGAGTCATTCGTAACAGTCACTGTATGTTATGTTGTTACTTGTGGACGGAGCACCAAGGCAAATTCCTTGTATGTGAATACTTGGCCAATAAACTTACTTACCACTCTATCTACTTGTGTCCCCACTTTTAGGGAGTTATGGACTTGGACATCAATGATGTGAAGGGTCATGTCATTAAATATATATTTTCCCCTTACATTCGATTTCAAAGTGCAACACCTCACACTTGCTCAGATGAAACTCCATTTGCCCTAAGACAGAGAGACAGACACACACACACACAGACAGACACACACACCCCCACCCCCACACTGGTCACAGACCTCCAGCCTGAATATTATCCTTGCACAACAACCTTCTGTCTTTTATCGGTAAGCCAGTTCTAAATCCATACGACCAAGTCACTGTTAATCCCGTCTATCTTAATCTTAGAAACATAGAAAATAGGTGCAGGAGTGGGCCATTCTTCAACCCTTTGAGGCAGCACCGTCATTCAATATGATCATGGCTGATCATGCAAAATCAGTACCCCGTTCCTGCTTTCTCCCCATATTCCTTGATTCCGTTAGTCCGAAGAGCTATATCTACCCGTCTCTTGAAAACATCCAGCTAAATGACCTTCACTGCCTTCTTTGGCAGAAAATTCCACAGATTCACAACTCTCTGGGTGAAAAGGACTTTAGAAGTCCTCAAAGAACCTAGAAAGTGGAATTAAGTTGACTTTGTGAGCAATAACCATATCCTAAATTGTATTTTATGTATTATATGCCTACTGTATACCTCATATATCAGTATAACTGATCTATTATCAGTGTAACAAATTCATTCATTTTCACAGAATAGGAGGAAATCCCTTTCAAGACTAGCATTCACTTCCCATTCCCTACAGAATCAATCGATTGCCACACTCACATGTATGTAAGATTTTCTAATGCACTTCTGAATGAGATTGCGTAGTTATTTTTCATACAAATCACTTGTCATATTGTTACAATTGAAACTGGGTTGTAACATCTATATATCATCATATCCTATATTACACAAGTTATTCGCGATTAAAGCTTTAAAAATGCCAACTTTCACAAGATTTTTACATATTCTGATTCACATTTTTTCCCTCTAGGCAGAGATCACTTTCACTGAAGATTTCATCCAATATTTCACGTTATCACGGGAGCATCTTATCTGACCATTTTATGCTTTATTTCTCGACATTACTGATTAAGTCTAAAAAAGTCAAAAGATTTTGAAATTAAAACCACCAGCTCCACTGATGATATCACTATGGCTCTGCTAGCAGTGATCAGCCTCAGTGAAGATTTCATCCTATATTTGACACGTTATTCGCGATTAAAGCTTTAAAGATGCCAACCTTCACAAGATTTTTACATATTCTTTCACATTTTTCCCCTCTAGGCAGAGATCACTTTCACTGAACATTTTATGCTTTATTTCTCGACTTATTACTGATTAAAGTCTTAAAAAATCAAAATACCTTGAATTTCAAACCGACCAGTAACTGATGACTTCACCATGGCTCGAATTGCAGGGGGAGGGCGAATTGCTATTGCAACATGCAGGACAAGTGCAATTAGATTTTTTTCTTTAAAAGAGCACTGCTGAGGGAGGCAAGGCGAGTGCTGGAATCTTACGTTCGGGAACTGCTTGAGTTGGAGGGCCACGCATCCTGGGGGGGCTACGGGTAGGGAATGGGTGCGTTGGGGGAGATTCAACATGACGTCACAATGGCTTGATCTAGCAGTAATGAGCTTCACTGAAGAATTCATCCTATATCTCACGTTATTCGCGATTAAAGTTTTAAAAATGCCAACTTTAACAAGATTTTACTGTTAAAATCCTTCCTCCCAGCTTCTAACGGACTTCAATTCAAAGTTGCAAGACAAAAACGGCTTGAGTTGGAGGACCACGCCGCCCGTAGGGGCTACGGGTAAGGAACGGGTGCGTTGGGGGAGCTGGGTCTGCACTTGGTCTAGTATATATATATATAAAACTCTCATCTTGTATGTAAGTAAGTAAGTAAGTTTTATTTATATAGCACGTTTTAAGTCAACTCGCATTGACAACAAAGTGCTTTACATAAATTAAATAAGTTTCCATACAAACCATAGAAAAAGGTTAAAAAAAATAAAGAAAAGGGACACAACACATTATAGAGTTCAACACAAACGTCCCCCCCACAGCAGAATCAAAATTTTCCACTGTGGGGAAAGGCACCAGAAAGTTGTCCTCTTCCTCATATGTGTGTGTCTTTAGATTTTTGCAAAAACACTACGCGGTAACGATAACATTTTTGACATATTCTGATTCACATTTCCCCCCTCCAAGCAGTGAACAGCTTCACTGAAGATTTTATGCGTTATTTCTCGACATTGCTGATTAAAGTTAAAAAAATCAAAAAGCTCCCTTTTAAAACTACCAGCTTCCACCGATGACGCCACAATGAGATGGGTGGCACGATGGCTCGGAATCCATTTCACACACAGAATTATTCCACGAGGGATGTGTGTGTGTGTGTGTGTGTGTGTGTGTGTGTGTGTGTGTGTGTGCGCATTCTTGTTTGTTTGTGTGCGTGGGTTTTCCTGAAACTCCGCCAAAACGGTACACAATAGAGCTACAATTCTAGGCCCATATATACTCACCATTGTCCTGAATTTCATTCAGATTGATGTTATATTTTACAAGTTATTGACATTTTAAACCTTACAAAAAACACTTTTGCACTTGCCTTGCCCGTCAGCCGCATTCGACGTCACAATGGCATCCCGAATCTCATTAAAAACTAAATTCACGATTTTCATTGACATTTTGATTTTTTTTTTTAAACCCTTTTAATCAAATTCTTCCATTTTCATGAACAGCTTTAAAGAAAAAACGCGATTTTCATTGAGAATTTAATTTTTTTTAAATATCGCAATTTTCATCGTGGGGGAGGGTGGGATAGGGGGGAGGTGAGGAGTGGGGGATAGGGGAGAGGAGGGCAGTGGGGGGGGGGTGAGCAGAGGGTAGAATAGGGGGGGAAGTGAGGATTGGGGAAGCAGGGGGATAGAGGAAGAGGGGGTAGGGAGGGGAGAGGGGTTACAGAGGGAGGGAGTGATCAAGGGTAGGGGGAAGGAGAGGGAGAGAGAGGTGAGTGGGAGAGGGGAGGAGGAATGGGGAAAGAACATGGAGGGTGTTGAGGAGGGGAGGGTGCTGGGGATGTGGGGGAATGGAGGAAGATAGGGGTACGAAGAGGGATGGCAAGGTAATGGAGATGGGGAGGGGGAAGAGGGAGGAGGGGAGGGAGGGGGTGAGGGGAGGAAGCAGAGGAGGGTTGGTGGAGGGTGGGGAGAGGGAGGATAATGGAGATGGGGAATAGCGGACTGAAGAGGGAGAGTGAGATGCGTTCACAATATATTTTACAGGTTATTGTCATTTTGAACTTTAAAAACATCGCAGTCGTGCTCCCACTTGCCAGTCGTGCCTGCGCAGTTTGGGGAGGGTTGCCATGACTCACGTCACAACGGGGATCTCTGTCGTCACAACGGGAACCCATCAGCCGCGCCTGTACAGTTGAGGGCTGTGGGTCAGTGCTGGAATATTGCCTTGGGGAACGGGCCCAACGGGTCCGCACCTGGTCTAGTGCAAATTAAGTGCATTATGTAGTTAAGTCATGAGATCTAGACAGTGTGAATATTTGCAGAATGAGAAGCCTATAGAACCCCGTACTATTAAAAGAGAACTACGACTGTGGTTCAAAAGTGCTGTCTCCGTTCTTTATCTTGAAGATTGACCTCAAGGCAACTCAAAACATGACATCACTTATGGATTCTATTTGACTCCAATTACATGGTAGTGACACAACATTACATGTATTTAAAGATATAAAATCACAATGATATTCTCTACTTTTTTTATAAAACCTGAATTTGTAAACATCCATCTGGGCTCTTCTTCTCCAACATCTTAGCACCATGCCTGTACTTATTTGTTTGGCCATTGCCCTGTTGCGCAGGAGGGCTCGTCACTTCATTCCGCTTAAGGGTCAAATCATAGAAAGACAATCTTCAGCCATGACTATTCATTCTCCCTCTATACCTCATCTATCTGCTGCCATTGGCACGAACACATGCAAGGCTTTTGGTCACTAAACCCTTAGACTAAGCTGAACACCAGAAGCCTGTGGCAGGGGCTACGGACTGTAACCAACTACCAGAGCACCCCACCCTCATCCGCAAGTGCCGGCACCTCCCTAGCTGATGACCTGAACTCCTTTTACGCTCGTTTCGATATGGGCAACACCACCCCAGGTCTGCCGACTATCGACAATACCGCCAGCTACCGAAGCTGAAGGGAGGAATGTGCACACATTCTCGCTGTCCGAGCACGACGTGAGGAGGGCTCTGACACGGGTGAACACGAGGAAAGCTGCAGGCCCCGATGGCATCTCGGGGCGAGTACTCAAGTCCTGTGCTACGCAGCTAGCTCCGGTGCTCACTACAATATTCAACCTCTCCCTGGACAGGTCCGTGGTCCCTGCCTGCATCAAAAAATCCATCATTGTACCGGTACCAAAAAATGTCTCCCCAGCCTGTCTGAATGACTACCGTCCAGTGGCCCTCACCTCGGTAGTCATGAAATGCTTTGAGAGGCTGGTGAAGAAACACATCTGCGCCTTCCTCCCTCGCAACATGGACCCGTTGCAGTTCGCATACCGTCCGAACAGATCCACGGACGATGCGGTCTCCCAGGTTTTGCACACCGCTCTCTCTTATCTTGACAGCCAGAAGGGGGGCCACGTGAGGATGCTGTTCATAGACTTCAGTTCAGCCTTCAACATGATAGTCCCCACCAGACTGGCCGGGAAGCTACTGGAGTTAGGGCGCAACACCCCCCCTGTGTGCCTGGGCCCTGGACTTTCTCACCGCCAGGCCCCAGGTAGTCAAGATGGGAGGGAATACATCAAAGTCCCTCACCCTGAGCACAGGATCGCCCCAGGGTTGCGTCCTCAGCCCCCTATACACACATGACTGTGTGGCTAGGTTCAGCTCCAACTCAATAATTAAGTTTGCTGATGACACTGTGGTGGTGGGCCATCTCAGACAACGATGAGAAGGCCTACCGGGAGGAGGTGGCTGATCTAGCACTCTGCTGCCAGGATAACAGCCTCCTCTTGAACATCAAAAAAACTAAGGAGCTGATCGTGGACTTTAGGAGGGCACATCATCCGAGGACATACACACCATTGACGATAAATGGGGATACTGTGGATAGGGTGAGCTGTTTTAAATATCTGGGAGTCCACATCTCTGAGGATATGACATGGACATCACACGCCGCAGCACTCGTAAGGCAAGGCAGCGCCTTTACCACCTCAGGCAATTGAGGAAATTTAGAGTGTCTCCGAGGATCCTCCAGTGCTTCTACTCAGCGGCTGTGGAAAGCATCTTGTCCGGAAATATTACCATCTGGTTTGGGAATTGCTCTGCCCAGGACAAGAAGGCTCTGCAGAGAGTAGTGCGTTCGTCCGAACGCACTATGGGAACTTCACTCGCCCCCCTGCAGGAACTATACATCAGGAGGTGGAACTCCAGAGCCAATAAAATCATGGGAGACCCCTTCCACCCATGCAACGGACTGTTCCAGCTGCTACGGTCAGGCAAACGCCTCCATTGCCATGCTGTGAGAACGGAGAGGTTGAGAAGGAGTTTCTTCCCAGAGGCCATTCGGACTGTAAACTCCTATCTCACCAGGGACTAACTTTACTGAACGTTTTTCCTTCCAATATTTAATATGTAAAAGAATATGTGTGTGTTTATGATTGTGTTTATAATTTGTTTGGTTGTTTGTTTGTTTGTCTTTTTGCACAAAGTCCGCGAGCATTGCCACTTTCATTTCACTGCACATCTCGTATGTGTATGTGACGAATAAACTTGACTTGACTTGAACAAGCCCATTTTTTTTTCTCTCAGGCAGTCCTTAGGATCAAGGCTGACCTGATTTGACTCTGGTTTAATGGGCTCTTGCATGTCTCATAAGATCAATGGTGGAAGCGCACACTTTTCCAGATATGGAGCAGGTGCCTAGTAGTTTGCAAAGATGGCTCCCTTTGGCATTTATACTGGGCTTCCAAGTACACCCAACACATTTGCACGATTCCCTGTGCCATCTGAGAATGCCCCTTTGAGCGGTCACGGACCAGAGATTGCCAGGATGTTGCACAGTGGGAATGTTACACTTTTCCCCATCAAAAGGTGGTTTCCTTCCATCTTTGAGAAGGACAGCAAAAGCATTTGAACACCACCTGAAAATTGTTCTCCAAGCCACACACCATCTAGACTTGGAAATATATACCTTTCCTTTAATGCCATTGGGTCAAAAATCCACAACTCCCTCCATAACAGTATTGCGGGTATATCCACACCTCAAGGACTAAAGGGTTCAAAAGAGCAGCACACCACCACGTCCTAAGAGAGCCATTTGGAATGGAAAATTAAATTCTGATCAGTGAAATGGAGATGCAAAAAAAAAAAAACTGCAGATGCTGGAATCTTGAGCAGAAATCAAAGTGCTGGAGGAACTCAGCAGATCAGCCAGCATTTGTGGATGGAACGGATCGGGTCAGTACCCTTCTTCAGACTGATTCTAGAAGGGGGAGAAATGTGAAGAAAAGGTGGGGTGGGGGAGAAGGGAAGAGGATGAGGACAATACCTAAAGGTAACAGGTGAGGGGAATTTGATTGGCAGACAGGTGGTATAAGTCCAAAGGAGACAAGAGGGTGCCAGATAAAGAACATTTTCATACCAGAGGGAACGATTTAAGGGAAGGTGACAGGAGGATATGAGGGCATTGATGAACTCCGGGATTGAAGATGAGTGTATGGTGGAGAAAGATTGACTGCGGATGTAGCAGAGGAAACAGAGGGGGTAAGGGGTATGATTTGAAATTGGAAAATTCAAGAAGTATTAGATAATGTAGGTAGATAAGTATTCTAATACTGAAATACAATGGAAATGGCATGCTAATTGCTTATGAAATTAATCTATTTACTTAATTACATACATATGGACAGAAATGATCTTCTATACGACAGATGGCACAATGGGCTAAGTGTTCGGCTGGCAACCGGAAGGTAGCTGGTTCGAATCCCGCTTGGAGTGCATACTGTCGTTGTGTCCTTGGGCAAGACACTTCACCCACCTTTGCCTGTGTGTGTCCTTGCGCAAGACGCTTCACCCACCTTTGCCTGTGTGTGTGGATGTAATTATGTGAAGCACTTTGGGGTCAATGCAAGTTGACTAAAAATGTGCTATATAAATAAAGAAATTTAATTTAATTTATACATACTTCATTTTTATACCGCATTGGTATGTCATTTGTTAACAAGTATCAATGTTTGTATTTCATCTTCTCAATGCAATCTTCACTGAATCAGTAAATTCATGAAACAAACATTATTAGAAATTATCTATATAATTTTGACACAAAGATAAATACATGAAATAATGATTAATCTTTATCTGATTATCGCAATAATTGCATCCAATACATTTATCATACAAGACACCATCTCATGCACTTCAGAGGAGTGCTCGGAAACAAAATCTGGCATGTAAAAAGCTATCAGAGCTGATGAAAAAAATCTGGTCAGTTAAGTTAAAAAGGTGGAAAAAGAAAATTCTGGTGTTCAAAAATCTACCCAGCTGAAGATCTTCCATAGATTCTAGAATAGCTCCCACCATTAGGAGGTAGAAAATATAACATTACTATTTAATAAAGGAAGAGGAGAGGAAACAGGGAATCCAGACAAGCTAGCTGACCATTATTGGAAAATTGCTGGAATCTATTGTTGAGGAAGTGATAGCATAGTACGTAAAAATAATAATAGAATTGGGGAGATCTGACACGGATTTATGAAAGAGAAATCGTGTTTGCAAATCTGTTGGATTTTATTTAGGTTATAACAAGCAGAAAAAGATAAAAGCAAAGTAGTTGATGTGGTGGAATTAGGATGTTTGGAAGGCCTTTGATAAAGTGCAACGTGAGAGAGAGCTAAACAAATTCAGAGGGTGCAGTATTGGGGGCACTATTCTGCTGTGGAATGAGGGCAGCTTAACAGCCAGAGAACTAATGGAATAAACGGGTCAATTTCGGAGTGGCAAGCTGAAGGGATTGTTACTGAGGCACAAGCTGTTAACGATCTAGAGTAGGTGCCGAGTTGACATTTCTCCAAGTTGGTGCACCCCCAGAACCAAGAATATTTCACAATAACGCGGCAGCCGCTCAGGACAGAAGTAAAAATAAATTTCTTTACACAGTGTAGCAAGCAGAGTTCAACCATGAGTCTGGAAAACATAGAATGATTTAATTTTGACAGAGAACCAAATGTCAAAGCAACAAGATCTTATAAGAATAATGCATTGATAATGCGTCAGTCAGCCAGACGATCTTCCTAGACCTAGCCTTCTATCTAGATCTGTCACTGAGTGCGTGACTGATTGATTGAGCTGACTCTTTGCAACTAATGGTCATCCACAGAAAATGGACACAAAAAGCAGGAGTAACTCAGGAGTAATTCATTCCAAAATCAGTATGTCAAAGAATCAACAAGGAAAAGACCAATTTGGATCTAATATAGACACAAAATGCTGGAGTAACTTAGCAGGACAGGCAGCATCTCTGGAGAGAAGGAATTGGTGACGTTTCGGGTCGAGACCCTTTCTTCATCCACAGAAAGGCAGAGCACCATTTAATTCTATGGTACTACGTCTTTTGAGATACAACATATTCAAAAATAAATGATTAAGTAGAGTAATGCAATTACTCTGAACTGAAATGCAGTCATTTCTCAGTACTTCAAACAAAAACATACATTCTCCCTCACCAGCTCCAACTAAAACTTAACCAAATCCGAATAATATAGGATATTTTATATCCTCTTGAACATACCGCAGAAGACGACAGCACTGCCCTCACTATGCATCAACAATTCAAGTGCTTAAATACGCTAAAATAATCCTGACATAAGAAAATGAGCCATGCCAACACTTGCAAAAAAATGCTGTAAAAACTCTGATCAGACTGCATCTGCGAAGAGAGAAACAGAATTAACACTTCAGGTCAATCACCTTTTCATTAAACTAGAATATGGTGAGATAAGAACACGTTTTAAAAGATACACAGAAAGGGGGAGCAACAAAGTGCTGGAAGATCTCAGCAGATCAGGCAGCATCTGCGGAAAGAAATGTGCAGAGAAAGTTCCAGTCGGAACCCTTTTTCAGACTGGAAGACGAAGGGTCTCAACCCAAAACGTCGTCTGTCCATGTCCATTTCCAAGCACAGATATTGCCTGACTCGCTGAATCCCTCCAGCACTTTGCTTTTTGCTCAAGATTCCAGCATCTGTGGTCTTGTGTTTCCAAGAAAGGCAAGAATTATCGCTGATAGCACAGAGTATTATCGCTGATAGCACAGAGAGAGCACACACAGAGTATTGCGTACAGTTTTGGTCTCCTAATCTGAGAAAAGACATTCTTGCCATAGAGAGAGTACAGAGAAGGTTCACCAGACTGATTGCTGGGATGTCAGAACTTTCATATGAAGAAAGACTGGATAGACTCGGCTTGTACTCGCTAGAATTTAGAAGATTGAGGGGGATCTTATAGAAACGTACAAAATTCTTAAGGGGTTGGACAGGCTAGATGCAGGAAGATTGTTCCCGATGTTGGGGAAGTCCAGAACAAGGGGTCACAGTTTAAGGATAAGGCGGAAATCTTTTAGGACCGAGATGAGAAAAACATTTTTCACACAGAGAGTGGTGAATCTCTGGAATTCTCTGCCACAGAAGGTAGTTGAGGCCAATTAATTGGCTATATTTAAGAGGGAGTTAGATGTGGCCCTTGTGGCTAAAGGGATCAGGGGGTATGGAGAGAAGGCAGGTACAGGATACTGAGTTGTATGATCAGCCATGATCATATTGAATGGCGGTACAGGCTCGAAGGGCCGAATGGCCTACTCCTGCACCTATTTTCTATGTTTGAGAGTAAATGTCAAAAGTTTTGATGGTGAAAGCAATTTAGACAAGAGGTGAAGTCCAGAGGAATATGTGGAAATACTAGAAACTTCACTTGAAATCTTCATTATGATGTCCACAGGTCTAACACGCCTCATTAAAAACAGGAAATAGTGTTCTTAGATATCACCCTGAATTAATTAGTTAAAAAGCGAGTTATTTACTTACAATTCCCCCCCCCCCCCCCCCCCCCCCCCCCCATTATCTGTGCATTGTGTTATGCTGCTGCAAAATATTTCATATATGACAATTAAACAAGTAAACTCATGAGAACATTGGTATCAGAATGAGAACAGCTTTAAGTATTAAAGTGACACAAAATAGAAATTTGGGTTGCACTTATAGAATGAACAGAGATGTTTCTGCATCTGTGTTTCATCTCCCCAAGGTGCAGAGATCACACTGGTAAATAAAGTATATTAAATTAAAAGAACAAGAAAATCATTCTTTAAAAGCATTTAGTCTTAGACCATTAAATAATCTTAGATGGGGTGACAATAAAAGGGCAGATATCATGGAATTTGCTGTTGGAGAATAGGTCAAGGAAAAAAGCATGAGTGATGCCATGGAATAATCTCTTCAGAACATCAAATGATTGGGATGAGGAATGTAGATTTGTTTGGTGGTAGCATGATGCCGTGAGCGTGAAAAATGGAAGAGGATGATCAGTTGTGCATACAAACTGGTAAGAGTGAATGGCAAAGACAAGGGAAACTATCACAGCCCTGTGACAGAGCAAAGGAATAATAGCAGGAGTCAGGAAAATGGAAACAGCAGTTGAAGGCCTCGTCAAATACCATGCAAGAGAATCTTCAGCAAAAGATGAATATGCAACTCCTGCACCTCCATAAAACATTCAAAGCCCAAGTGTAAAATCTTATTTGGATTGACCTATCCTAATGACAAGTGTTGGCATTCTGTTTTTGTTTGGGATGGGATGTGCACATTACCAACAATGCTGGTATTGTCTGTCCCAAGCTGCTTCCTCTTAACAAACAACCACATTAGTGTTTCTGAAGTCACAAAGACCAGACGAAGTTTGTATGGAAAACATATTTCTTTCCAAGAACTTTTGTCAACCAAATTGAGTCATTAAACATTGTTTTCAGTGCCATTTGTTAATTCATCAAAAAATCTTAATCAGAACGTCAATTGGTTTAACACAGCTGCAAAAATTAATTATCTATCTGTACATTATCCAAGACTTTAAAGCACGGATAATCAGCTCATTAATGAAAATATAATATGCTATATTACATTTTTAGGTTGAACCTAATCACAACTGTACATGGTTGACACATCCCATTATATACCCCAACAACACATTGCCAAAGAATCTTATTACCGACTATCTGCTTTATAAATGTCACTTTTTTTTAAAAACGTGTGTCCCCGCATCTTGCTTATACACTCAATTCAACAGCAACAATTAATTTTCTCTTAGAGTCATAGAGTGATACAGTGTGGAAACAGTCCCTTCAGTCCAACTGCCCACACCGGCCAACATGTCCCAGCTACCTGCGTTTGATCCATATCCCTGTCCTATCCATGTACCTGTCTAATTTTTTCTTAAACGTTGGGATAGTCCCAGAATTAACTACCTCCTCTGGCAGCACGTTCCATACACCCACCACCCTTTGTGTGGAAAAAGTTACCCTTCAGATACCTATTATATCTTGTTCAAGAAGGAACTGCAGATGCTGGAAGATCGAAGGTACACAAAAATGCTGGAGAAACTCAGCAGGTGCAGCAGCATCTATGGAGCGAAGGAAATAGGCGACGTTTCGGGCCGAAACCCTTCTTCAGAATTATATCTTTTCCCCTTCACCTTAAACCTATGTCCTTTGGCATCGATTCACCTACTCTGGGCAAGAGACTGTGCATCTATCCGATCTATTCCTCTCATGATTTTATACACCTCTATAGGATCACCCCTCATCCTCCTGCGCTCCAGGGAATAGAGTCCCAGCTTCCTCAACCTCTCCCTGTAGCTCACACCCTCTGGTCCTGGCAACCCTCGTAAATCTTCTCTGTACACTTTCCAGCTTGACAATATCTTTCCAAATACATGGTGCCCAGAACTGAACACAATACTCCAAATGCAGTCTCACCAATGTCTTGTATAACTGCAACTTGATCTCCAAACTTCTATACTCAATACTCTGACTGATGAAGGCCAATGTACCAAAAGCCTTTTTGACCACCTTATCTAGCTACGACTCGACCTTCAAAGAAAAATGCACCTGCACTCATAGATCTCTCCGCTCTACAACACTCCCCAGAGCCCTACCATTCACTGTGTAGGTCCTGGCCATGTTAGACATCCCAAAATGCAACACTTCACATTTCTCTGTATTAAATTCCATCAACCATTCCTCAGCCCATTCATCAACCTGGCCAATCGAACAAGATCGTGCTGCAAATGTTCACAACCATCTTCACTAGCTTTTGTATCACACACTTTTGTATCATCAGCAAAATTGCTAATCTTGCCATGTATGTTCTCATCCAACTCACTGATGTAGATGACAAACAATAACGGGCTCAGCATGGTACCATGGGGCACACCACTAGTCACAGGCCTCCAGTCTGAGAAGCAACCTTCCACCTTCCACCATCACCCTCTGCTTCCTTCCATGAAGCCAATTTTCTATCCATTCAGCTATCTCTCCTTGGATCCCATGCGGTCTAACCTTCCAGAGCAGCTTATCATGCGGAAATTTGTTGAATGCCTTACTGACGCTCATACGAACTAAGCAAACATTTAATTCCCATTCATAATCCCCCTTGAATAAAACGTGGTGGTGCTCCATCTTAAGTTCAGTGGCTTGCTAGGTAATTTCAAAGGACTGGTAAAGTGTCAAGTGTCAACCATAGGAAATATTGGATTGTTTTCATATAGAGTAAGGTGGAAGATTTCTTTCACCAGAGAACAAGACGTTTCTAAAATGAAAATAGGTATGATTATTGCTCATCACTACTGGTCCAGCTTTTTAACTTCCATAATATTAAAATTCCCAAGGTGTAATTTCTCCAGTGCTTGTTACAAGTCCTGTTATTAATCCAATATACAATTAATCCAAGAACAAGATCTCAAGAATGAATTAAAAAAATTAGCCATCTGTACTAATAAATGTTTGAAAGTGTAATAACAAAACTACGGAATGTTCCATTAAACCAAGACGAATAAAGACACCTCCCACCCATTTTTTCCCCTCTTGTGCCTCATCCTGGTGTGCACACATTTCTCCCACTATCCCACCTCCTGGTGTACTTTTTCCCTGACAATTGCTTTGAAATCAAACCGATCAGACAAACTAACATTCCAGAGAACAAATGCGTAGTTATATGCTTTCTAGATACACAAACTATGCAATACAGATCATGATGATTTGCACTGCAGGTTTCTACATATGTATGTGTTCCTGATTAGATAGGATCTCAGTGAAATTAAACTTTTTTCACTTGGATACGATTTGAAAAAAATAACAAGGTACTTTTGAGAGAAACAGCTAAATTCTCCAAGGCAAAACAGGGCTCTCGCTTAACTTTTTTCCCCTGTTGCCAGCCGGGCAACCTAGGCAGCTTTTTAGGTTGCCAAATGACAGTTTAGGTGGTCATTTAAGACGGCTTGCATGACACGTGCGATAATGTGCTCGGACGAAGTGCGTAGTTACCAGTCAGAATTCTGGTCAATGAAGCATTCACGTATTATTTCTATTTCAAATAAAGTCACAAACTAAACATATTCAATCAAGACATGATATATACCACAATGACATGCAGCAAAATTACAATACAGTATCTCATCTCCTTTTACACGTTGCAATTAATGCAATTTCTATTATTTCTTTTCACTTCCAAACAAAATTCTGGTTGGATTATTCAGCGTATGATCAACCTCAGTGAGACCAAGTGCAGGCTTGGCGATCGCTTCGCACATCTACACTCAGTTCGCAATAACCAACCTGATCTCCTGGTGGTTCAGCACTTCAACTCCCCCTCCCATTCCGAATCCGACCTTTCTGTCCTGGGCCTCCTCCATGGCCAGAGTGTGGCCCACCGCAAATTGGAGGAACAGCACCTCATATTTTGCTTGGTAGTTTGCACCTCAGCGGTATGACCATTGACTTCTTCAATTTCAGGTAGTCCTTGCGTTCTCCCTCCTTCCCCTCCCATTCACCGGCTCTCCCACAGCCTACTGTCTCCGCCTCTACCTTTCTTTTTCCCCGACACCCCCTCCCCCTCCCCAACATCAGTCTGAAGAAGGGTCTCGACCCGAAACGTCGCCTATTCCTTCGCTCCATAAATGCTGCCTCACCCGCTGATTTTCTCCAGCTTTGTCTACCAACGGGATCCCACTACTGGCCACATCTTCCCATCTCCTCCCGTCGGCTTTCCGCAGAGACCGCTCCTTCCGTAACTCCCTGGTCAATTAGTCCCTTCCCACCCAAATCACCCCCTCTCCTGGCACTTTCTCTTGCATCCGCAGGAAATGTTACACTTGTTGCTTTCCCTCCCCCCTTGACTCCATTCAAGGACCCAAGCAGTCTTTCCAGGCGCGGCAGTGGTTCACGTGCACCTCCTCCAACGTCATCTATTGCATCCGCTGCTCTTGGTGTCAGCTGCTCTACATCGGTTAGACCAAGCATAGGCTTGGTGATCGCTTTGCCCAATACCTCCGCTCGGTTCGCAATAACCAACCTGATCTCCCGGTGGCTCAGCACTTCAACTCCCCCTCCCATTCCGAATCCGACTTTTCTGTCCTGGGCCTCCTCCATGGCCAGAGTGAGGCCCACCGTAAATTGGAGGAGCAGCACCTCATATTTTGCTTGGGCAGTTTACATCCCAGCGGTATGAAAATTGACCTCCAATTTCAGGTAGTCCCTGCTTTCTTCTCCGCTTCCCAGCTCTCCATCAGCCCACTGGCTCCGCATCTTCTTTTCTTCTTCCCACCCCCTGCACCCTCACATCAGTTTGAAGAAGGGTCTCGACCCAAAATGTCGCTTATTTCCTTTGCACCATAGATGCTGCCTCATCCGCTGAGTTTCTCCAGCATTTTTGTCTCCCCATTCACACAAGTTCGGTTATCCCACTTTCCTCACCCACTCCCTACACATTAGGGGCAATTTTACGGAGACAAGTTAACCTACAAAGCCAATGCATCTTTGGGATGTGGGAGGAAACCTACATGCTTGCAGGGAGAATGTGCAAATTCAACACAGACAGTGCCCGAGGACAGGATCGAACACAGATCTCTGGCGAGTGAGGCAGCAAGTCCACCAGCTGTGCCACTATATTTTATTTTCCAACACACAAACAAATTATACGTTGATAACTTTGGTTACTAAAAAAAAAAGAAACTATTGATTTTCAGTCTTAAATCTCTAAGTGACGCTATTCCCCCTTTACAGCTACTGTATGTTTAAATTCAGTTCAAGATTATGGGGCAGTACATTGGCCATAAAGTTGCTGCCTAAAATTGCCAGAGACCCGGAATAGATCCTGAATATGGGTGCTGTCTGTATGGAGTTTGCTCCTTTTCCCTTTGATTGCATGGGTTTTCCCTGGGTGCTCTTGTTTCCTTCCACATTCCAAAGGTGTGCAGGAACCTTTTTCAGACCCAACCCAAAACGTAATATTTTCCTTTTGTCCAGAGATTCTGTCTGACCTGTTGAGTTACTCCAGCTTTTTGTGTCTATCTTCAGTTTAAACCAGCATCTGCAGTTCTTTCCTACACACACAAACTTTATTATTCCCAGGAGGGAAATTGTGCATGTGTGTGTGTGTGTATATGGTTATATATTCATATATAAATATAAACGAGAAAACAAAACAGTGCATAACATTGTTTACAGAGTACTATGTTCACATATTCTGTTGTGCTGCTGCAAGTAACGATTTCATTGGGACATGAGAGAATAAAACACTCTTGACTCTTGACGTACGTCGCTAATGTGTGGGATAGAACTAGTGTACGGGTGATCGGCGTGGACTCGGTGGGCCGAAGGGCCTGTTTCCACGCTGTATCTTTAAATTAAACTAAAACACTAAAACCAGAGGAAATCTAAAGAAGGGTCTCTACCTGAAACGTCACCCAATTTCTTTAATCCAGAGATGTTGACTGCTCCATGGAGCTCTGCCGTACAATTAAAGCATGGAATAGTCTTCACCATACTATAGGTACCCAACCAGAAGCAATTTAGCTCTTTTTTCCCCAAGAACCCTTTTTTGTTTAAGTCCAAGTCAAGAGTCAAGAGAGTTTTATTGTCATGTGTCCCAGGTAGGACAATGAAATTCTTGCTTGCTGCAGCACAACAGAATATGTAAACATAATACAGAACAGGAGATAAAAGTTCAGTGGAAAGCAATGGCAGCCAGATCTCCCACCATGCAAATGGAGGGAGAAAGTGGCCGACGCCGACCAGTTGCAGTGGCAGTACGCATGTGCAGGGCGGCACTTTGGCGCTGGCCGTGGGGGTGCGCATGTGTAAGGCGGCCGGCCGTGCCGGCAGACGAGGAGCGGGTGGAGACCCGCGACACGGACAGCCGGCCGAGACATGGACACGGATAGCGGGCGGAGCCAGAGAGAGAGAGAGAAGGATAGAGAGGGGGCCCGCTCAGAATTAAATGATAGGTGTCCCGGGTGCTTGCCAAGCCGGGCAAAATGGCATGGTTTTTAGGTTGCCCAGCGGGACTGTGGGTTGCCATTGGCAACCGGGCAACCGCTAATTTTAAGCCCTGCAAAAATACTGCATAGCAGGGATTCTTTTTTTTCATAAAAAATTAAATGTCATGAACATAAATCTTATAAAAAGTAAATCTATGCAAATTTTTATGTACAGTATTTAAAAGTGTTATGAACAATTTGAACATTATGTAAGCAAACCAGAACTATTAATCCCCTTTTAGAAAAGCACTTTCAAAGAGACGTTTATTGCTGCCTTCTTTAACATCTATTGATATCACTTGAGAAAAAGTCATTGAGAATAAATAGAGACAAACCCAAACCGAGGCCTAGTTCTTCAAATCCCAAAAGGGATGCATTCAATATCAACCATTAATAGGATGACTCAGCTGGAGCCAAAAGAAAGCCACTACAACAGCAAGTGACTGCTCTGAACATTACAACCGCCTAGTTTTGATTGGACAGAAAAAACTATTACTGCTGCTGGTCATGATGTCAGTCACCATCAACAAAGAATTCACAATATGTCTCTGTTAAACACAATTTCTCTATTCATTTAACCAACATTTGTAATACATTGGGTATTTCAGACAGAATCCTATAACAGGCACATGTACAATTTAGATCAATGCCAATGGTTACAGAAATACACAATATGAACAACTTAAAATATACATTTTGATAGAGATCCAATATGTCTGATTCGGGGCACCACAAAATCACAGGATGGAAGCACAGCATTGCGCCTAATCAGCCCATGTGGCATCTACAAATACATAGTCCGAATCACATTATTAACCTTTTACCCATTTCGCCACATCCAAATTTTTCAATCTTATTTCAAAGGTTGTTCATTTTTTCTCCCTTCATCTATGAAACAGGAGACAAATTCCAAATTCCAATCGCAGCATTCTGAAAGTTTCTCCTGCCACCTATTCTAAATTCTTGTATTAACTATTTCTATAGCATTGCTCCACGATATATTTTATTTGAACATAAATCATTTTTATGAAGTATAGGTTGAAATTTGAATGTTGATCACTTTTGAAATTCCATATACAAAAGTCCATAGCACCACAGAAATGGTTATTAATCGGATCACTAGATACAATAGAAAGACCAGACTTCGAAAAAACTTCCAAATTACCTCTTAAAGAAAAACCATGTCAATTAGCTCTTTGCATGAGCTTAAAAAAAAAGCCTGATAGACAATAATAACTAAAACAACAAAAGTTTATGGACATAGCAAGACTATACAGCATATAAAACTTTTGCATGATTTACAAAATAAAATTTTGGGTAAAATCTTTTCAAAGAATGGACATAATCATTCCCAACACAAGTGAATACATTTCATTCTATCATAATTGTCAGTTATTTCGGCAAATAAATATCTTCAAAAAATAAGTTTTAGTCTTGAATTCATATTATACATGAAAGACTTCCATGTGTTTAAATCATAGAAATAAACAACTAATATGCTCAGAACTTTCCACTAATTAATATCCCACTAGTATTGAGATTTACACTAATCCTTGAGAAAATCCAAGTTAATCGTTTACATATATTAATTATATAGATGCCAGGTTGTGAAATTAATATGAATTCCCTACAAGTACTTTAATATTGTTTTTCATATTAATGCTTTCAATGTCAGGAAATATTCAAGAATGAAATGTACATGCCAAGCTATGTTTGTTTACGAAGCTCATTTCAAAACTAACACTCTAAATCAACAAGCCTTGAGCCAAAAATAAAATACCATGACAGTCTGATTAACCTAGCATTAATTCTCATCAGTTAAGTACATATTCACAAAGCGAAAACCAAAGCAGACTAACGTTAAAATATTCCCTTCCACACAAAACAGTTTAAATTACTGCGTTCAAAAATACATATTTTGCATTAAAACATTTACAACGATAACAATATCATTAAATATTATATTTACTAAACCTCATTGTTAACACTATGCGTTATGTTTTGTTTAAAAACACCAAGACAATTCGCAATCAGCCTAATTTATTAGGCCACAAAAGCTCCTAGCCGTGTATAACAGTATGGTTAAAATACATTCAGTGCATCAAACTTGAATTAAACATTGAATGGCTGCAGCTTATAAATTTCAAATATAGACAGTTGATAATGGTAGGAAGAAACAAATTAAATACAAAATACCTTGAATGACCCGAGTACTTTTAAGTTAGTATCGAGGCCTGCAAGAGGGATAAACAAGCACAGGCCGTGACCAATGGCTGTGCACCCCCGCAGATTATTATTTTCCACACACATATATACAGGCCCGTGCAGCAACAGGGGATGATTTTACTACTTACTTGCATTTAACACGTCCAACAGCTCTGCGCAGTTTTCGCACATCTTTCACTAATTTAATCATTTATTTGCGCTGCGGCCGCTCATTAAATTCAATTGTTTGTAGTGAGGCAGTTCGTTGTTTTGAAAAGGCGCTGAGGGAGGGGGAGGGAGGGAAAGGGAGGGTGAGAGGGGGGAAAAAAATCTCAATGCAAATTAACCGATCAGAACCACAACGTCTACCTCGAGCCTCCGCGCCATTTTGATTTGGAGAAATCGTCCGGACGGGCTTCGGCTGTTTCCGTCTGCGTTCGGCTCCTTCTCCTTCGCCTCCTCCTCCGCGCACCGCACGCAGCCCGCAAGATTGTCAGGTGGCGCGCGCGCGCGGACCTGGCGTGCTGTTACCACAGCGACGGACGCTTGGCCCCGACCCCGCCTTTGACAATGGTTACAACCCGATGAATGCACCCGCCCGCGTGTTGCTACACGCTGCAGCCTTGCTGCTCTGCAAAGCACGCCGAGTGCTGCAGTGAGGGTCTCGACCCGAAACGTCACCCATTCCTTTTCATTCTGTGTGCTGAGCGGGGGAGGGAAAAAAAGGCATCAAGCTCGCATCTTCCATCTGACTGGAGAGTTCAAGACTGAAGGGGGGTCTGGACCAAAAACGTTACCCATTCATTTTCTCCAGAGATGCTGCCAGTCTTGCTGAGTTAATCCAGCATTTTGTGTCTATCCTCCATTTGACTGACGGCGGTTCATCTTTCTCTTTGCTTCCAGGAAATTTAAAGCGAATGTGTCGGAAGGAACGGCCTATTTCCTGACAATGAACCATTCTACATTATATCCTTGAACATTATCTGCTTTGACACACTATTCGTTTTCACACCTTTCCCTTCCATATCGCTAGTCCCTCTCCCCTGACTGTCAGTCTGAAGAAGGGCCTCGGCCCAAAACATCACCCATTCCTTCTCTCCAAAGGCAGCCGGTCCCGCTGAGTTACTCCAGCATTTTTGTGTCTATCTTCGGTGTAAACCAGAATCTGCAGTTCATCTCAACACATTGTGCCTGACAGAATAGGTCACGTTTAAAATACTTACTGTAGGAGGCAGGTCGATTACAATACATGACCAGATTTCATTAAAAACAAACGCGTTATTTTTTAATTATTCCCATTATTTAAAAACATCGGAATGCACCAAGGTTCCATGCACAATGTAACATTTTACAGCAACTACTTAATTAGCCCACAAATGTAAAATTTAGGATTAATAAACTATCTTGAACACTGGATTTAGTCTCAATTTGGATGAGGCTCATCTTGTACTTACTACTGAAATTCCATTACATAACTAGGGACATTTTGCTCTTGTTTGTAATTTTGAATGAAGAACATAAAACAGTACCACACAGAAAATACGCCCTTAAGGCCAGAATGTCCATGCTAAAACATGCTGCCAAGTTAAACTAATTTCCTCTGCCAACATGTGACCAACAACCAACCCTCCATCACTGCATATTAATTTGCCTACCTACCTTAAATGCCACTGTTGTATCTGCCTTCATCACCTCAGCAACATTTTCCAAGATATCCACAACTTTCTTTGCTCATCTCCTTTAAACGTAGCCCCTCTCACATTAAAGCTATGCTCACTAGTCTTAGAACTTTTTTTCTTAAGGTAGAAATGTCACCGTTTACCTTGTTAGGCGTCTCATATTTTTATACACTTCTATTAGATCTTCCCTCGGCCTCCAACACCAGACAAAACAATCAATGTTTGGCCAACCTCCATGTAGATAATGCCCTATAATCCAATAGACAATAGGTGCATGGGTAGGCCATTTGAGCCAGCACCGCCATTCAAAGTGATCATGGCTGATCATCCACAATCAGTACCCCGTTCCTGCCTTCTCCCCATATCCCCTGACTCCGCTATCTTTAAGAGCCCTATCTAGCTCTCTCTTCAAAGTATCCAGAGAACCGGCCTCCACCGCCCTCTGAGGCAGAGAATTCCACAGACTCACAACTCTCTGTGAAAAAGTCTTTCCTCATCTTCGTTCTATATTCTTATACTGTGGTCCCTGGTTCTGGACTCCCCAAACATCGGGAACATGTTTCCTGCCTCAAGCGTGTCCAAACCCTTAATAATCTTATGTTTCAATAAGATCTCCTCTCATCCTTCTAAACTCCAGAGTATACAAGCCCAGTCCCGCCATCCCGGAAATTAACCTTGTGAACCTACGCTGCACTCCCCCAAAAGCAAGAATGTATACATGTAAACCAACATGTAGAGGAACCAACGAGAGAGCAGGCTATTCTAGACTGGGTATTGAGTAATGATGAAGGGTTAGTTAGCAGTCCTGTTGTGCGTGGACCCTTGGGCAAGAGTGACCATGATATGGTTGAGTTCTTCATTAGGATGGAGAGTGGCATAATTAATTCAGAAACAAGGGTTCTGAACTTAAAGAAAGGTAACTTTGAGGGTATGAGACGTGAATTGGCCAAGATAGACCGGCAATTGATTCTTAAAGGGTTGACGAAAGGCAATGGAAGGCATTTAAAGACTGCATGGATGAACTAGATTAATGAATAGATTATGAAAGAAAACTGGCAGGGAACATAAAGAACATAAGAACTGCAAAAGTTTTTATAGATATGTCAAGAGAAAATGATTAGTCAAAACAAATGTAGGTCCCTTGCATTCAGAAACAGGTGAATTGATCATGGGGAACAAGGACATGGCAGACCAATTGACTAACTACTTTGGTTCTGTCTTCACTAGGAAAGACATAAATAATCTGCCGGAAATAGCAGGGGACTGGGGGTCAAATGCGATGGAGGAACTGAGTGAAATCCAGGTTAGCCGGGAAGTGGTGTTAGGTAAATTGAATGGATTAAAGGCCAATAAATCCCCAGGGCCAGATAGGCTGCATCCCAGAGTACTTAAGGAAGTAGCCCCAGAAATAGTGGATGCATTAGTGATAATCTTTCAAAACTCTTTAGATTCTGGAGTAGTTCCTGAGGATTGGAGGGTAGCTAATGTAATCCCACTTTTTAAAAAGGGAGGGAGAGAGAAAATGGGGAATTACAGACCCGTTAGTCTAACATCAGTAGTGGGGAAACTGCTTGAGTCAGTTATTAAAGATGGGATAGCAGCACATTTGGAAAGTGGTGAAATCATTGGACAAAGTCAGCATGGATTTATGAAAGGTAAATCATGTCTGTCGAATCTTATAGAATTTTCCGAGGATGTAACGAGTAGAGTGGATAAGGGAGAACCAGTGGATCTGTTATATCTGGACTTTCAGAAGGCTTTCGACAAGGTCCCACATAAGAGATTAGTATGCAAACTTAAAGCACACGGTATTGGGGATTCAGTATTGATGTGGATAGAGAACTGGCTGGCAGACAGGAAGCAAAGAGTAGGAGTAAACGGGTCCTTTTCAGAATGGCAGGCAATGACTAGTGGGGTACCGCAAGGCTCGGTGCTGGGACCCCAGCTATTTACAATATATATTAATGATTTGGACGAGGGAATTGAATGCAGCATCTCCAAGTTTGCCGATGACACGAAGCTGGGGGGCAGTGTTACCTGTGAGGAGGATGCTAGGAGGCT
This sequence comes from Amblyraja radiata, assembly GCF_010909765.2. Taxonomy (NCBI): domain Eukaryota; kingdom Metazoa; phylum Chordata; class Chondrichthyes; order Rajiformes; family Rajidae; genus Amblyraja; species Amblyraja radiata. The sequence goes on along the minus strand of NC_045963.1, from coordinate 8,229,503 downwards.
GCAAGGTGACTTGGATAGGTTGGGTGAGTGGGCAAATGCATGGCAGATGCAATATGATGTGGATAAATGTGTGGTTATCCACTTTGGTGGCAAAAACAGGAAAGTAGACTATTATCTGAATGGTGGCCGATTAGGAAAAGGGGAGATGCAACGAGACCAGGGTGTCACAGAAGGTAGTTGAGGCCAGTTCATTGGCTATATTGAAGAGGGAGTTAGATGTGGCCCTTGAGGCTAAGGGGATCAGGGGGTATGGAGAGAAAGCAGGTACGGGATACTCAGTTGGATGATCAGCCATGATCATATTGAATGGCAGTGCAGGCTCGAAGGGCCGAATGGCCTAGTCCTGCACCTATTTTCTATGTCTCTATGTCCTTCCTCAAATTTGGAGACCAAAACTGCACACAATACTCCAGGTGTGGTCTCACTAGGGCCTTGTACAAATCCAGATAGCATTCCACTCTTTTCCACCCAATTCAAAACCTCCACATCCCATTTGTAATGCAGTATCCAGTTCTGCACAAAATACTCCAAACATGGCCTAACCAGTCATATGAAGCTGCAGCATGACTTCTTGATCATTATACTCAATGTCTCCTAAAAAATGTCAATTAAGTTCAGAAAACATGACCTGCTATTGACAAAGCCATGCACATTGTCCTAATGCGTCAACTCTCTTCCAAATGCAAGTAACCCATATCTGGAAGAATCTTCTCCAACAGCTTCTACTATTAACACAAGGTTAATAGTACACATTCTTGGATTATCTCTACTTCCCTTCTTAAAGGAATAGTAGCAAAATGGGGATGAGCAACAATGTTTCTTTATTTTAAGTATTATCAAAAAAGCCATTGACTGGTATTTTTTTAGAAAAATGGACACAATATTATTAGACATTTTTCCATTAAAAAAAATTATATAGAGCCTATCTTATTATGAATACAAAAAAATACATGAGTAGGGAATTTAATCTGCATCACATTCAAGCTACAGCAAAGCATACAAACGACTTCAGAAAACAAAGTTGAGCAGTCTTAGTGTGGAAAGAGGACCTTCAGCCCAACGTGCCATCATGTCCCATCTACATGACTCCCACCTGCCTGCATTTGGCCCACATCCCTCCAAGACACATACTTGTCTAAATGTTTCTGAAACGTTGCAATAGTACCTTCCTTAACTACCTCCTCTAGCAGCTGAGAGGGAAAAGATTTTAATAGGAACCCGAGGGTATAACATTTCATGAAAAGGATGGTAGGTGTATGGAACAAGTTGCTGGAGGAGGGAGTTGAGGCAGGTACTATTACAACATTTAAGAAACATTTACAGGTACATGGATAGGACAGGTTTAGAGGGCCAAATGCAGGCAGGTGGGACTGGTGTAGATGGAACTTGTTGACTGTTTCCACCAAGATAGACCACTCCTGCTAAATGCAATGGGCTGATGTGTAGTACGCACGGAGCGTAACGTGGGCCTTTTTTCCATCCATTTCAGTAACTCGACCTGACTCAGTGTAATCAATGTTGCGGGGGAATAGTTTGTGTTAATAAATTATAATTCTGAAAATTAGAAGATTTTTACCACTTTTATTTTTACGAGGATGTTTCCGTAACCGGCTTCCGTCTCCGCACTTGTATCTTTGCTCCGCTATGGGATCTTTGGTGCGGAGACGGAAATGGGGCCAAAAATTACCCATGAATCTGCCCATGACCGTACTACGTGTTTTTCGTCGAGTGACCTATCTTGCTTGCTATAGGATCTTTGGTTTCCACGCTGTAAAAGTATGAACATTTATGTTAGTCTGCATCTGTATGGAGGAAAAGGGTTAATGTTTCAGGTTGAAGATCCTTTATTACAACTGGAAAAGAGAAAAACAAATCAATTTTAAATTGCAGAGGTGTGGCTGGAGGAGAATGGATGGGACAAAATAGATTATCTGAAAGAGCAAGACCATGGTTGCTATGGGGAACAAATTGAAATTGATCAGTCAACGCAGGGCAATGAAGGAGTGACAATATAAATAATGGAGCGCTAAATGCTGCAAATTATGTGCTTTTTGCACACGTTCCACAAGTCAGGTAGTGTTCGTGGAGAGAGAAAATCTGAGCCAGTATCACAAATGGATGACTTACAGTAAAAATGGTCAGTTCTTATACAAATAGAAAAAGTGAGTTACCTGAAGTTTTGGAATTCCAGATGGAAGGCGCTGATCTTCAAGCTTCATTGTATAGTTAAGGAAACGGTATTTTGTAATTTCTAATACTTCCCAGCAGGTCGATAATTTCCTGCTTTCTCTTCCCATATTCCCTCCATTTTGAACAAAGGAGCTACATTTGCCATTTTAAAACCTAATGGAACCTTCCCTGAATCCAGGGGAATTTTGGAAAATTAAAAACACATAACTGATCTCCAACCTGCAGCTCCAGCAATCTGCTCCCACGCCTGCTGCTTGTAATTTTCCTGTGTTCCAATGACCAATTTAAATGGGTAAGAAAAGGTAAAGGGAGTAAAACACTGGGAGGTTATTTCGGAGGGTGGGGGAAGAACAGAACCAAAAAGTAAAGTCATTTTAAATGCGGATAAAAACTTAGTAAGATCTTTGGTGTTGTTAATTAGAATAGTGATTATGGAAACGTAGAACAAAGCTCAAACGGTTTTCCAGGGAATGTACAAGAACCAAGATACAACTATAAGCAAAGATAGCACAAACTATGGTTTCTTACACTATAAAATATGATTTAGCAAGGATTATGTTATTAAGAAATATGATAGACAGATTTGTGGTGGGGTGTTTAAAAATAGGGGCTATAAAAGTTAATAAATCTTCATACATTATGAAACTTTTCTCAGAGGGTATTTAATATTCAGAAAGTAGAAATGCAAGTGAACACTTTATTTGCACTTAAGCATGAGCTCAATAATGAGGCACAACAAACTAGAATGGGCTAATAACAAGTTCGAAGATGCGAGAAAGCTATTGAGGAGCATGATCAAAGTCAAAGTCATAGTAAAATGTATTCGTCACATGCTCCCGAAGGTGCAATGAAATGAATTTGCCAGCAGCGATACACTTTAAAAAAACACAATACATAAAATAGAATTTAAGACAAACATCATTCAGCATTCTTCACTGTTCATCCGTGGTTGGGGCCGTAAACCCTCCGTCGTTACCGCTACGGCCGGCCGGATGCACAGGCCCTCTCGTCGGGATGATCCAAACTCCGACGTCAGGAAGATCAAACACACACACCACGGCTTGGAGCGACCGAATCGGCACTTTCCTACCGGAGACCGCGGCTCCAGGATGTTGTAGACCTCAGGCCGGCGGTCGGAGCTCTTCTCTGGCAAGGGATCGATGGTAAGCCTGCAGCCAGAAGCTCTGCAAACCACAGCCCCATGATGCCAAAGTCACCAGATCAGTGATCGGAGCACTCCTTTCTGGCGACCCCCGGCAAGGGTTCGCCCCCACACCGCAATGGAAAAGTCCACGCTGCGCCTGTTGCTGAAGCTCTGGGCCAGACTCTGGGAAAGGCCGCTCCAATCCATGCTGTTAGACTGCGAGAGGGGAGGAGAAGCGACATGGAAAAAGTCGTCTCTCCGTCGAGGGTGACTGAGGAAAGGTTTCCCCCTCCCCCCACACAAGACACACAGAGAAACACCCAAAACAAAACAGTTACACAAACCAAAAAAATCGAAATAACGAATACGCTGCTGGCAGGGCAGCCGACTCGCAGCGTCCCCAACCGATCAGCAGCATAGCCTGGATGTGAATGAACCAATTTATTTTAGAATGCATTGAGATATTACAGCAGTAATAAAATATCCAATAAATTCAAGTTACAATTTTATCCAGAGAAAATATGCATTAAACAGGCAACAAATGTGGCTAAATGTTCAGTGATTAAATACTGGTAAAACCTTCGAATCGCATGACTTTTTCAAAACTGTCCAGTCACCTACATAATTTTTTTAAAATTCAAATTTAAGAACAAAAACGAAGAAAGAATCACTAGCAAAAGACAGATTTAAATGTAAACCAAATTTATTTTGCTCTTAAGTAGTGTTCTTGAAGCACTACAGCATGGTAAACAACGTAAATTAGTACAAGTCATCTCAAAAGCCATCAGTATTTTCATGAGCTGTTTATAAAGATGCAGCCTATGCCAACTCGATAAATATTTAACTACTTTCACTTAGAATTAATGAAGGCTCAACAAATGAGCAACACTCCTCATTGAGGAAAACAAAAAGCTGTTGTCGACAAAGCGACAGCACATACATAGACAAAAAAAATTCATAAAAAATAACCAAGTGTACTGTGTTCCCAAGTCATTCAAGATGCTTTACACTGGGATGATGTGCACATGATCTTGCCGCAAACCTATCAGGCTAGAATTGCATTAATTCAGTCAAGCATTACCATTTCTTCCAACTACCCATAGATACAATTGAAAAGCAGCACTTGGACATGCCTGACACTATGTTTTGAATATCCCCACCCCCACCCCACCCAATCACTTTCATTCCTAGGTTGCATAAAGGCTATGCTACAACAAAGTAACACACACCCAATTTAAGAGAATGGTCATCAATTACTGAAAATAATTCCTATCTCTCCTGTACACTTTGCAAGCAGAGGCACAGCAATGCCCTCAGCTCTTTCCTCCACTCCCAAACCATAAAATGGGACACAACTGATCTTTCAAAAGTGATTTGATTCATACAACTGCATGCAAATCTAAACAAAGATGACAAAACTTTGAATTTATAACAATGGAAAGATATTACACAAGAAAAAACTTCCATACAAATCGCATACTAAGTAAAAAGAGCTATCAGGTGACAAAGGATTTAATATACATATATTGGCATCATTTTTGGTCAAGACACTTGTGCATTATCTTCTGCAAAGCTACATTAATGAAGGCTGAACAGAAGAAACAGCACAACTTGGTTTACTCCTTATCTCAATCATACATTTCCTCAGGGATTTCATGTGGATTAAGAATACCAGGAACAGACATTTGAAGTTTATGTTTTTCTTCTTGTGCCTGGCGTAAAGCAGCTTCTCTTTCTTCTAAGAACAAATCAGCACTATCTTCTCCAGCAAACTCCTGCAAGGAAAAAAAAATGTGTTTAAAATAACCACGTTTTGATTAAATTGCCTTCCACATTTAACTGGGACATTTTCACACTGCCATATTGGACAGTCATAAACACCCTTTTGCCCTTACTTGCAATAACACCAAATTACTACCTTATTTCATTCATCTAGGCCTCAAAGCATTATCGCTTCAGGACACCACATTGTACAATGTACTGCCAGTTCTCAGACACCAAGTGAATCTCAGCTTTTGCATATTTCCACCGTTTCCCATGATGAACAAGTGGGAAATCCACAAAAGAGCGGATATTTTGGCACAAGAATTGCGATGCCTTCACAGAAAAAAGATAGTGACAAGTCACTAGCCTTTACCACAACATGAACTCTGCTTTCCCTCCATTCTACCTATCATTCTTTTTTCCCCAACATCCATGCTGCACCCTGACAATTTGATATTAAGAGTTGAGGAATGGTTTAGATCCATAGCAATTAAATGCAGGTATTAAATACTGATTTTAATTCAAATTAGCAAACCTTTATCGAGGACTAGACCAAGTGGGACCCGTTGGGTCCCTGCCTGGTTCCCCCAATGCAACCACTCACTGCTTTCTGGACACTCACTCACTGACTCACGGCTTTCAGGACTCACGGCTTTCTGGACACTCACTCACAGCTTTCTGGACACTCACTCACAGCTTTCTGGACACTCACTCACTGATTCACGGCTTTCTGGACACTCATTCACGGCTTTCTGGACACACTCACTGATTCACGGCTTTCTGGACACTCACTCACTGATTCATGGCTTTCTGGACACTCACTCACGGCTTTCTGGACTCACTGACTCATGGCTTTCTGGACACTCACTCTCACAGCTTTCTGGACACTCACTCACGGCTTTCTGGACACTCACTCACTGATTCACGGCTTTCTGGACACTCACTCACTGATTCACGGCTTTCTGGACACTCACTCACTGATTCACGGCTTTCTGGACACTCACTCACTGACTCACGGCTTTCTGGACACTCACTCACGGCTTTCTGGACACTCACTCTCACAGCTTTCTGGACACTCACTCACTGATTCACGGCTTTCTGGACACTCACTCACTGATTCACGGCTTTCTGGACACTCACTCACTGATTCACGGCTTTCTGGACACACTCACTGATTCACGGCTTTCTGGACTCACTCACTGACTCACGGCTTTCTGGACACTCATTCACGGCTTTCTGGACACACTCACTGATTCACGGCTTTCTGGACACTCACTCACTGACTCACGGCTTTCTGGACACTCACTCTCACAGCTTTCTGGACACTCACTCACGGCTTTCTGGACACTCACTCACTGATTCACGGCTTTCTGGACACTCACTCACTGACTCACGGCTTTCTGGACACTCACTCTCACAGCTTTCTGGACACTCACTCACGGCTTTCTGGACACTCACTCACTGATTCACGGCTTTCTGGACACTCACTCACTGATTCACGGCTTTCTGGACACTCTCACTGACTCACGGCTTTCTGGACACTCACTCACGGCTTTCTGGACACTCACTCTCACAGCTTTCTGGACACTCACTCACGGCTTTCTGGACACTCACTCTCACAGCTTTCTGGACACTCACTCACTGATTCACGGCTTTCTGGACACTCACTCACTGATTCACGGCTTTCTGGACACTCACTCACTGATTCACGGCTTTCTGGACACTCACTCACTGACTCACGGCTTTCTGGACACTCACTCACGGCTTTCTGGACACTCACTCTCACAGCTTTCTGGACACTCACTCACGGCTTTCTGGACACTCACTCACGGCTTTCAGGACTCACTCACTGACTCACTGAGTTACTCACGGCTTTCTAGACTCACTGACTGACAGACACGGCTTTCTGGACTCACTGACCGACTTTCTTTTTTTTTTTTTTAAAGAGTAAAATGAATGATTTTTATGACAAACCTAAAACTAAAATCAGTGCTAAGCCCCAATTTCATAATCAGACAATTTTGCAAATTGTGGGTTGAATGGTTGGTTCTGTTAAACAGAATGATTTCTATAACAGAGCAATCTAAAGTGTCTCAAGGGTCTCGACCCGAAACGTCACCCATTCCTTCTGCCCAGAGATGCTTTGAGTTACTCCAGCATTTTGTATCTATCTTCAGTGTAAATCAGTATCTGCATTTCCTTCCTACACAATCTAAAGTCACACTCAATTCTATCCAAGTCAATATAACTGTCAGTCATACATATAAGAATGTGATTAAATAAGTGTAGTTTCCATTAGACTGATAAATATCTTGCTAACGAGTTGTGACTGAAATGAGGCCGTTTAGCTGATTATGGACAACAAGACCATTAACTGCAAAATAATCACCTCAATAACATCAGTTTACATGGCAATATTTGATTTATCTTGCTTTTATAATTGTTGGTAAGTGAAGACTGGCTTCACTAGAACAATAAGAACTGAGGTCTTGAGACATTTGAAATCTGACAAAAACTAGAACTGTGTTACCTTGATTTGGACAAGGAAATCTCTCAGATGTTCTTTAAAAGCTGCAATGTCTTGATTCAAACTGAAAAGCCCAGTTACAAATAACTTTACTTGTGCCCTGTAACAAGAAATGGAAACTTAAGCAGCAAAGTAAATGATTCAAAGAGATTTCCTTAGAACAATTAAAACCAACTTACTCTTGTAGATGTGGAAAAGCAGATTTCAATAGATTAGCCACATAATCCTGAATGAATACATGATTGGTGATAGGATTTGTTGGGTTAAGGGGCACTGATATTTTTCCTTCCTCCACCAGATTAAACATGTATGCAAGTATTGATGCATGCATTGTCAAACCTAAAAAAGCATTAAAGAGTTAAAAATAACTATCCAGACCTTCAAAAGCATTAAAATTCTTCAATCTTCAATTTAGCACACTTGATGATTTGTTTAAATTGTAACATACATTATGAATAATCCAAACATGACATCAATGTCAAGTACGCAGTGAAATGGAATTAACTATTACACCAAACATCACAACCTATTACAACCAAACAAACAAATGTTATCATAAAAATAAACAGCATTTGAAAAAATTACCATATTTTAAAGAAACACTGCTATTGTCTATTGTATGGTGTATTTTCATATATTGCAAGGTTAAAAAACAAAGACAATTAATCTGGAACCCAGTTAGTCTTGAAACTAATATTTCTTCATTGATCTTTAGAAATATTAGCACTTTCAAACAGATTTCACTTATTCACAATGGCCAATAAGCAATTTGTGGTAAAATTGATAGATCTATTAAATTACAAGACTTAAATGTTATAAATTTTAAGCAGTCAACAATTAAAAACAATAGTTGGTATACACAAAATGCTGGAGTAACTCCCAGGCAGCGGCTCGACACCCTTCTGCAGAGTGATGTCAGGGGAGTGGGAGGGACAGAGATGGAATGTAGTTGGTGACAGCAAGACTGGTGGGAGAACTGGGAAGGGAGAGGGGATAGAGAGAGATGGAAAGCAAGGGCTATTTGAAGTTAGAGAAGTCAATGTTCGTACTGCTGGGTGTAAGTAGCCAAGCGACATATGAGATGCTGTTCCTCCAATTTGCGCTGGGCCTCACTCTGACAATAGAGGAGGCCCAGGGCAGAAAGGTCTGTGTAGCAATGGGAAGGAGAATTAAAGTGTCCAGCAACCATGAGATCAGGTTGGTTCAGGCGGGCCGAGGGAAGGTGTTCCGCGAAACGATCGTCCAGTCTGCGTTTGGTCTCGCCGATGTACAAGAGTCCACATATTGAACAATGGATACAGTAGATGAGGTTGGAGGAGGTGCAAGTAAACTTCTGCCTAACCTGAAAGGACTATCGGGGTCCCTGGACAGAGTCGAGGGAGGAGGTATAGCGACAGGTGTTGCATCTTCTGCGGTTGCAGAGGAAGGTACTTGGGGAGGGGGTGGTTTGGGTGGGAAGGGATGAGTTAACCAGGGAGTTGCGGAGGGAACGGTCTCTGTGGAAGGCAGAAAGGGCTGGAGATGGGAAAATGTGGCTAGTGGTGCGATCCCGTTGGAGGTAGCGGAAATTTCAGAGTATTGTGTATTGTATGCAACGGCTGATGGGTGGAAGGTAAGGACTAGGGGGACTGTCTCTGTTGCGATTGGGGGGGGGGGGGGAGCAAGGCGGAATTGCGGGGTACCAAGAAGACACGAGTGAGGGCCTCATTTATAATGGGAGATGAGAACCCCCATTCCCTAAGGAATGAGGACATCTCGGATGTTCTTGCCTTGGGCGCAGATGCGGCGTAGACGGAGCAATTGGGAGTAGGGGAGAGAGAACTTTGGTAGCATTTTGGCAAAGTATTGGCAGAACTGCTGGTTCTAATGGAACTCGTACTAACAAAGTTATTTTTGCGTGCAGGAGAATAGGCTTTTAAACAAATTAAACACCAACAGTGATACAATTTTTTTAAAGTTCCTTTCTATGACTACAAAATAAACAGTTGACTAACTCAGTTGACTATCTCTTTCACAATGTCACAGTGGAATCATGAGTTAAGTTGTCACTGGAAGAGAAACATTTTCGCCACCTCCAACGGGATTCCACCACTAGCCACATCTTCCCATCTCCTCCCGTCTGCTTTCCGCAAAGACCGCTCCCTCCGTAACTCCCTGGTCAATTCGCCCCTTCCCACCCGTACCACCACCCTACCCCTCCCCCCCGGGCACTTTCCCTTGCAACCGCAAGAAATGCTACACTTGTCGCTTTACTTTCCCCCTTGACTCCATTCAAGGACCCAAGCAGTCGTTCCAGGTGCGACAGAGGTTCACCTGCACCTCCTCCAACCTCATCTATTGCATCCGCTGCTCCAGATGTCAGCTTGTCTACATCGGAGAGATCAAGTGTAGGCTTGGCGATCGCTCCGCCGAACACCTCCGCTCGGTTCGCAATAACCAACCTGATCTCCCGGTGGCTCAGCACTTCAACTACCCCTCCCATTCCGAATCTGACCTTTCTGTCCTGGGCCTCCTCCATGGCCAGAGTGAGGACCACCGGAAATTGGAGGAGCAGCACCTCTATATTTCGCTTGGGTGGTTTATAGCCCAGCGGCATGAACATTGACTTCTCTAATTTCAGGTAGCCCTCACCGTCTCCTCCCCTTCTCAGCTCTCCCTCAGCCCTCTGGCTCCTCCTCTTCCTTTCTTCTTCCCCCCCACCCCCCACCACTACATCAGTCTGAAGAAGGGTTTCAGCCCGAAACATTGCCTATTTCCTTCACTCCATAGATGCTGCCTCACCCACTGAGTTTCTCCAGCACTTTTGTCTACCTTCGATTTTCCAGCATCTGCAGTTCCTTCTTAAACAGGAAATGCAGATGCTGGTTTACAAAATAAATGCTGAAGTAACTCAGCAGGTCAGGTCGCATCTCTGGAGAACATGGATAAGTGACGTTTGCGACCGGGACGCTTCTTCGGACTGATTATGGTGGGAGAGCAGGATGTAGCAGAGAAAGCTGGAAGAGCGAAGGGACAATACAAAGCCTGGCAAGTGATAAGTGAATACAATGATAAGTGATAAGTGAATACAGGCGACAGAGGTGGTGGTCCTCACCTTTCACCTCACCAGCTTCTGCATCCAATACATCATTCTCTGACATTTTAACCACCTTCAACTTGATCTCTCCACCAGTCACATTTTCTCATCACCACCCCTTACTGCCTTCCAGAGATCGCTCCCTCTGCAACTCTTGGTTCACTCACCCTTCCCACCCAAACCACCACCTTCCCAGGTATTTCTGCTGCCACTGCAGGAGATTTAACCCCTATCAGTATATCACCTCCCCCACATCCATCCAGGAACCCCAGCGTGAGGTTCACGTGCACCTCCTCTAACCCTATCAACTGCATTTGGTGTTACTGATGCAAGGGTGAGCCATGCAACACAACATTCAAAATAATTAAAAATATTTTAATAGGATTAAACAAATTAATTTAATATAACTCTCGACTGGATTATCAAGTCAAGTTTTATTCGTTACTTGCACATAAAGTCAACATTTCTCAAAACAAAAGTTTTAGTTTAAACAATATTATTAGTACTTAAACTTAATAGATTGCAACAATTCTGGGTATTTGATATGAAAGACCCTTACCAGCAGTGTGAGATGTATCTGTGACAACGGAAAAGATGTGTTGGAGGACATCACAAAAATATGTCTGATAGAAACTTTGCGCTGCTGCTTCTTCCTGCGCAACATTTTGCAGAAGTGTGTAGAGAATCTGTAGACCTGTGATAGAAAATATTCCGGTTGCTGGTCGTTACCAAACATTTTAACAAATTTACTAGGTATAAAGTAAGTAATTTTAAACAAACCTGTATCAGCAACATTTCTCATGGTGTGTTTAAAAGCCCATATAATGGAATCTAAAACTAGCTTAAATTGTGCTGGAGGAATGGCTAGGAATGCTGGGAAACAATGAGAATTAACAGCTTGTAAAAGCAGGAAGAAATTTGTTCTATGTTCTGGATATTCTTCGAAGTCCTGAAAGAGAAAGAATTTTTTTAAATTTTATTTTTTTTAAAACAGCTGAAGAGAGGAACAACAACTAATTTACTAACTGCACAGCAGTGATTCTACCCACAATAATTCATGACAGGTCTGCACATCCCGACGATGGGTTTTAATACAGCAAAGCGGGATGAAGAATGGTCAGTACTCAAATTATAATAAATACGAATAAAAAGATGTTTCCTAGGATGCACAACTTTTAAAATGACCATGTTTAACCAGTTTTTTTTAACCTTTCATCTCTTATATTATCACTGGCCGAGGATAAATGTGCTACTTTAACTGCAGTCCCAAAATGCTAAAATTATTCCAAAAGAAAAGCAATCTGTCCCCTGCATCTTGATCAACAGCCTCTAAGCATTTAAAGACATTTGAGCATATTGTTTGTTGGGTAATCATGGTAACTTGATATAAATGCATTTGTTAGATGATTGAAACCAATTACCATATCTTTTGTGTTGTGCTTCACTTTACAAAGACGAGGTTTCTTTCTATTCAACTGCAATGCTCCATCATAATCACCCACTCATAATTGACCAAAAGGTAAATTGATTTGATAAAAACAAAACCACCTGTTTTTTACCTAATCCGCCAAACATATCAGACACCAACTTTACCACAAACCCACTCTCCAGAAGAGATTAAAGGGTTCACCACTGCATCGTATTTTAAATTAATAAACAGTTTTAAACAAATTAATAAATTGTTAGATAGTATGTCCCAATTGTCAACACATTAATCTTCTCATAAATTTATACATAATGAACCTGTATCAATTGATCAATGCTTTTAAACCTAAAACTTAAAACTAACGTATATTTTCAACGCACACACAAACAGTTTATCCTTTCTAAATTCACCAACTATTCATCCTGTCATGTCACTTCAATCTTGTTACTCACCAGAAATGAACATTCCACACATTAAGTAACAAAGGAATGAAGTGGTTGATGTTAATAACATAATCAAAATCAGCCCTTTATCTCCAGCACATTGGTAGGTGCAACATATACCACGTAACACAAGAAACTTGTTTTGTCAGCACCACTAACCTTATGGCCCCTTTATAATTGACTTTAAATAAATGTAGATGGGCTAGTCACTCAGTTAGTCGACAACACCAGGATAGCTATGAGAAAAGTTGTCAAAATATACAAGGGGGTGTAGCTACAGCTACCTTGTTTTATTAGCTACAGAAATGGCAGCTGGAGTTTAATCCATGCAAATGTGCGGAATTGCACTTTGGCAAGTCAAATGCAAGGGAAAATAATACAGTTAACAGCAAAAACTTTCAAAGCATTGATGTCCAGGGAGATTTTGGAATCAAGTCCATAGCTCCCTGATAGTGACAACACAAATAGATAGCATGGTAGGGAAGGCGTTTGTATGTATACTTGCCTTTATTGGTTAAGGTATTGAGACTGAGTCAGGAAGTCACACAACTTTGGTTAGGCTGCATTTGATGTATTGTGTGCATTTCTGGTCACCTCATAACAGGAAGGAAGGTTGTGGAGTTTTTGGCAAACGTGCAGAAAAGGTATGCCATGCAAAAGAGGATATTAGTTATCCAGAGAGGTTGGACTGACTTGGGATAGTTTTTTGTGAAATGACAGAGGTTGAGGAAAGACCTAGTAGAAGTACATAAAATTATGAGAGGCATAGATAGGGCAGACAGTCAAACCCTTTTACCCAGGGTGGAAAGGTCAAAGACTGGAAGGTACAGGTTTAAGCTGAAAGGAGCAAAATTTAAACATGTGCAGGACGATTTTTAAAAACAGAGGATGATGGGTTGCCTGGAACAGACTGCCAGGTGTGGCATTGGAGGCATACAATAATGGTGTTCAAGTGACTTTTAGTTAGCCACAGGGATATGCAGGGAATGGGTCCTGTGCGGGCAGTCAAGATTTTACTTAGCATCATGTCAGCAGACGTTGTGGGCCGAAGGGTTTGTTCTTGCATTGTAATTTTCTATGTTACCACAGCATCTGCCACTTCTGTTCTTTTTCCAAATCAAACATTGTTGTCAATTGGATGAGGCACCACAGCAGTCAAGATTTTACTTAGCATCATGTCAGCAGACGTTGTGGGCCGAAGGGTTTGTTCTTGCATTGTAATTTTCTATGTTACCACAGCATCTGCCACTTCTGTTCTTTTTCCAAATCAAACATTGTTGTCAATTGGATGAGGCACCACAGCACATATCACAGCAACCAGAAAAGTGTTCACTATCAACTTTAAAGAGCAACTACAGAAGACCAATAAGACAGGATTTGCCATTCACGTCGATTATAAAAACTTGAACGGTACATAAAATACACAAAACTTAATTTCCCCCCCTACCCCGTATTTTAATTGTAAAATTCCACAGCAAACTGTTTCCCAAAACCTGAGCTCTACACATCTACTAAAGATTCTGGATTAAGACTGAATTCCGGAATACAAACTTAATGATCCATTAATCTTACCTTATTAATCATATTTAAAGTGCATTCGAAGACAGCATCAAATATCTGAGGAATTTCTGATGTAATATGTCCGCTCAATTTGTTCACGATGGTTGCCATGGTGCTAAGCACTTCTGGTTCTCTCGCAGCTGGTACATTTCTTTGATAGTCAATAAGCACTGCATCCAGCAAAGGAGGAACAAAATTTTCACCCACCTAGAAAAGAAAGCTGAAGATTTCATTTTGACATTCCAATGTTAAAATCTGGAGCATGAATGAATTGACAGGGTTGGGGGAGGAAGAGAAACAGGGGAAAGGAAAGCGGCACAGAAGGGCGAGCAGAAAAACAAGCCAAAATCACGGTGACAGATACTGTTGCGAGAAAGACATGAATTGCAGATATATACAATGGAGAGACAAACAGTCAAAGTAGTATTTCCCATTACATTATATTCTACAAACAGTACTCAGCTTTCATGAGTGTGGCTGGGAATTTTTTTTTTTAAACAAAGCAGACTCATTGAGCATGAAGAAACTAATCTTAATATTATTGCATTAATCTCAGAGTTATGAACTGATATAAAAGCATGTAATATTGTGTACATTGTGCCAATATAGTTGACAGCAGATGGCACTGCAATTTAAAACTGGGTTACATGATACAATGACTTGGCTTGGCCAGCAGGTGGTACTGCAGACAACTGATTAAAACAAAATACTTAAATTGGCACGTTTCCTGCTACTTCAGCATTTTGCTCTTAATTCAAAATTTCAGGATTCACCCACTTCTTTGCCCAGATTTAAGTGATTACAAGAGCCTGAGTATTAGGCTTATTCACTGGAACATAGAAGAATATAGGGATTTCACAGAAGTGTAAATTTCTCAATAGACTCAATCCAGGGAGGATGCTACTAATAGGTACAGTGTCCTCCGTAATGTTTGGGTCAAAGACCCATCATTTATTTAATTGCCTGTACTCCACAATTTGAGATTTGTAATAGAAAAAAATCACATGGTTAAAACGCTCATTGTCAGATTTTATTAAAGGGTATTTTTATACATTTTGGTTTCACCATGTAGAAATTACAAGCGTGTTTATACAGCCCCCCCATTTCAGGGCACCATAATGTTTGGGACACATTATGTCTCCTTAATGCAGGTATAAGAGAGCTCTCAGCATCTAGTCTTTCCTCCAGTCTTTCCATCACCTTTGGAAACTTTTATTGCTGTTTATCAACATGAGGACCAAAGTTGTGCCAATGAAGCCATTATGAAGACTGAGAAACAAGAATAAAACTGACCAAACCTTAGGCTTACCACAATCAACTGTTTGGAACAAGGAGAGCACTGGTGAGCTTACTAATCGCAAAGGGACTGTGTAAAGACACATCCTATCTGTTCAAGTTCAAACAAATGACTCAAAACTCATTGGCCGGCAGGTCATTCTACAGCAAGACAATGATCCCAAACATACTGCTAAAGCAACAAAGGAATTTTTCAAAGCTAAAAAATTGTCAATTCTTGAGTGGCCACGTCAATCACCCAATCTGAACCCAATTGAGCATGCCTTTTATATGCTGAAGGGAAAACTGAAGGGGACTAGCCCCCAAAACATAAGCTAAAGATGGCTGCAATACAGGCCTGGCAGAGCATCACCAGAGAAGACACCCAGCAACTGGTGATGTCCATGAATCTCAGACTTCAAGCAGTTATTGCATGCAAAGGATATGCAACAAAATACTAAACATGACTACTTTCATTTACATGACATTGCTGTGTCTCAAACATCACGGTGCCCTGAAATGGGGAGACTATGTATAAACGCTGCTGTCATTTCTACATGGTGAAACCAAAATGTACAAAAATGGCCTTTATTAAAACCTGACAATGTGCACTTTAACCAAATGTAATTTTTTATATTACAAATTTCAAATTGTGGGATACATAGGCAATTAAATAAATGATGGGTCTTTGTCAAAAATATTTGGGGGGGGGGGGCACTGCAGTCCAGAATCTGGGGGAGGGTCCAGCCTCAGGATATGGGTATTGTTTTGAATGGAGATCAAGAACAAACTCCTCACCCGGATGGCGATTCTATGACATTTTATACTACATAAGACAGTGGAGGCCATTAATGTATGCAGAAAGGGAGTAGATAATTAATTACCAAGGTGATCAAAGGCTGTAAAGATGACAGGATCAGGCACCGAAGTGGCCGATTAGCCATGAATGTGCTGAATGGTGGAGCAGGCCTGCAGAACCTACTCCTGCTTCTATTTTCTATCTCTAATCTTTCAAAGCTGGTTAGTCTCCAGGAAAACACTGATGGATTGGTCAGCAGAAGTGATCCTTTTTGGAACAAAGAACAAACAAGTACTTCAGGCCAATTAAGAATGGGCAAATTATCAGAGGGCATTAGGTTAAAGCTAATTAGCAAAATATTATGGTATCCTTTAATGAAGTGCAAATGTGGGTTCCTTACAGGCAAGGCTGAATTTATAGCTGGAAAAAGGTAATGGCAGACAAAGAAAACAAATGCTTTGGGTCTGTCTTCACAGAAGATACAAAACACTCAAAAAAGTTGGATAACAGAGAGTCCAATCAGGAAGAAAAAGAAATAGTTAATGAGCCTAAAACTGATAAAGCACCTGGTGTTCTACATTCCAAGGTCTTGAAAGTAGATGCTATGGGGGTAATGAGTTCTGGGTTTATCATCTTCCAAACTTAGATTCTGGAATTGTCGCAAATTTATATGTAACAAAATGTGACCACTATTTATGAAAGGAAGGAAGGAAAAAAAAATAGAATCACCAATCTGTTTGCCAAATATCAGTCACAGGGAAAGTAAAGGAATCTGACTGAATGATGCAATATAGACATCTGAAAAACAAAATAAATAATGAATTTGAGGGAAATTATATTGACCAACCTTTTGCAGTTTATCAAGGATGTATATAGTACAGTCGATGGGGGGGGGGGGGGGCAGGGAGTGTGAAGAAACTGGATTTCAATAGGTGTTGGATGAGGTCCTATCAAAAGGCTGATGAATTGGGTTAGAGCACGTGGCATTGAAAAACAAAATAGGAATAAACAGGTCAATGACCACTGCAATTTGTTGGAATTGGGGGCAAGATCCCCAAATCAATGTCAATGATTTGGACCCAACGACAGGAAACTAAGTAAGATTGTGTGATGAAGAGGATGCAGAAGGGACATAGACATGCTGAACGAGTGAGCAAACGCAGTGCAGAAAAAAGTATCTACTTTGACAGAAATCAAGTGCTTAGTGTTTTTTTTAAATGGCAAGAGGAAAAAATGATCACTGAAAGATAACAGAGCGCTGTAGGCAATTACAAAGAGATAGTGGGTATTGGCTTTTTACTGCAAGAGGATTTGATGTAAAGATGCATCAATGCATCATAGACTACAATTACATAGGATCTAGCTGAGAATCTGGACTACTATGCAGTTTTGTTTTCTTCTTGCCCAAATTGAGATATACTTGCTACAAAGAAAGCCACAAAGATTCACTAGACTGTTTCCTGCAATAGGAAATCTCACGAGGGAAGGGGCAGGGTAGGCCTCCAATAAAACTGAAAATTATAACATTAAGATAGTTTGACTGGGAAGATGTAAAGAGGATGTTTTCCCTCACTAAAGAGTCTAGAAATAAGGGGCCATTATTGCAAAGGAGGAAACTGTTAGAGCAGAACAGAATAAAATCTTCAAAGAATGGTGAATCTTAGGAAATCTCTTTTGATGCCCTGTCATTGATTACATTTTAAATCAGAGATTCATATGCTTCTAGATATTCCCTGAATTTAGTAATATGGGAAAAGGGCAGGTAAGTGGAATTGAGGTAGAACAACTACAAACTGGTTATATCAGAACAGATTTGAGGGCTAATGCCAACAAATATTAATAAATGCATTGTTTGGAGCAAACACATTTTCTCTATAGTATAAACATTTGAAATTAAATGGACCAAGTTATGTCCAACCTGTTTGGATGGCATATTAAACAAAGCTTTTCACTGTAGCTCAGTACGTGTCAATAACCACCTTAAACCTAAACCCAATCTAAAATCCAAAGTGGTAAACTTTAGAAGCAATAGCAAACTGCCATTTCCAAGTTAGAGGTCATTTTCAGGCAGGAATGGTGAACATGAAAGGACAGAACAAAAGGGGTCTCTACATCTTAGTTATACACTTAATGTATGCAGCATTTGAAAAAAAAGTCTTCATTTTAAGATTTTCCAGTGCAGACTTTATGATCTTAAAATGCTGCCATTTATTCCTCACTTACCATCTGTGGATCATTGGATCTGCTCACCCAACCGGAAATAAGCTTCAGAGTCTCCCTTTTTACTGTCCGCATACTTCTGATTAAGGGCTGTTTTGTAACCATATCACCTACGGTACAAGAATATTAAAACAGTAGTCCTTGCAGACCCTAGAGTCTGCTTTGCCTTGTACATGGCTGATCAATGTCTTGTCCACTTTGCTGCTTAATCCCAGAAGCTTTTGTTTGCAAAAAAAGTCTCATGCTTGAAAATAACAGACCACTGAAATAGAAAATTCTAAACACCCTCTTATTCCAAACCTGCATGACTTGCAGCCATATTCGTCTACCCTTAAACATTGTTAAATCCTAAATAATAACTATACAAGAGAGACAACCCTTTTCCTGGATCAAAATGCCCAGGTAACTTCCCTACCATATGCTGAGCCTGGACTCCCACTCAACACTTGCTACATGTGGCTGCCAAAGATCATCCTGGTCTGCATCAACTCCCACACACTGCAAATATAATTCATCACCTATCTCATCATCTATAACAAATCTTGGTACGGGTCATGTTATTGAGATTCACTTATTTTAGATAGACTGATTTAAAAACTATTTGGTCTACATTAATCGCATGTTACTGAAAATTCTAACCCTCCTCTCCATTGGAAGCCCTGCCTCATGAAGGCAATACCATCAAGGAGCCCCCCCCATCCAGGTCATACCTCTTCTCACTGCTACCATTGGGCAGGAAGCACAGAACCTTGATGTACTACGCCATCTGGTTCAAGAACAGTAACAGTATAACAACTATCAGGTTTTTGAACTATCTTGATAACAGAAAACTAGAACCCACCTCTTGCACTTTCTTTCTAATTATGTATTTGCAGTCCTTTCTGTTATGGAGTCATGAAATGCATGTATAATTTGTTTGTCTATTCATCCAAATTGATGTGCCTGTGATGTTGCTGCAAGCAAGAATTTTCATCATATTTGCATTTCACTGTACTCATGCATGTGACAACAAACATGAACTTGAGTCTATCTACCTTTGTGTATGCTGTTTTCTTAAAGAAAGTGATATACATTAAATAATGTTTATCTCCTGAAATTCACATGAAGAAACATAAAATAATAGCTTCTCTTGCTATCCAAATTCTCATAGCACTTTAGAAAATGGATACAATAGACAATAGGTGCAGGAGTAGGCCATTCGGCCCTTCGAGCCAGCACCATTCAATGTGATCATGGCTGATCATCCCCAATCAGCACCCCGTTCCTGCCTTCTCCACATATCCCCCGACTCCTCTATTTTTAAGAGCCCTATCTAGCTCTCTCTTGAAAGCATCCAGAGAACCTGCCTCCACCGCCCTCTGAGGCAGAGAATTCCACACACTCATCACTCTCTGAGAAAAAGTGTTTCTTCGTCTCGGTTCTAAATGGCTTACTCCTTATTCTTAAACTCTGGCCCCTGGTTCTGGACTCCCCCAACATCGAGATACAAATGTGTTTAGCAAATCAGAAACATACATTTTGTTATAAAAAACATTTTATACTAAACATTTCCCTCAAATGTTCTTCAATCAGAATTGCATAAAATCGAAAGGAAAATGTTCGCCTTATACTGCAGTAAATGTTCAAAATGTACACTTCTAAGATAGAAAATACTGGTTTAGCACACCAGATCTTTCTATTACACCTTGTTTTAATATGCATGTAATACAGAATGTACATGAACACCAAAGAGACTATATCAACTCATGTTATAAATGTCTGAAATCTAGAAGCTCAAGTCATAGCTCATTTGAGGATTTAAAGCATTAAGATATAAAAGAGCATCTATAAAAAGGCCACTTCAGGCGGGTGGAAAATCTAGAACAAATCTGCCACTTGGGAGCCAGGCCTTTTATTAGGTTAAATTAGTTCTGTACGCAAAGGGTGCTAAACAATTGCCTCTCTACAATTGTATTTGACAAATATTAACCATTGGTAAAAGTTAAAGGAATATATAGACCAAAAATCTTTATGGAATCTAATAGAACACACAATCTAACCAATACCACTAAATGGTAGGACAAACTAAAGGGACAAAGTAGTTTCCACCTGCACCCTTTGTTTCTATAAGACGACCAGATATTACGAATCTGACCATATTCTTTTCAGAAATAACTGGTGTTTGTTGGTACAATAAAAGCAGATCAGATTACGCAACTATCAAAAAAAATTAAATTCTGGAATGTAAAACAACTTGGACAGCAATGTATCTTTCCCAGACGACTTCCATAGAATAGTCGTTGGTGTATCCAACAGTTTTTTCCTTTTTCACAGAATAAATTCAAATGCTCTGATCAGCATTTCAAAAAGCATTGGAACAAAATAAGCAACTTTAAGCTTCATACATGCTACTTGCATTGCAAATCAACTGCTTTTCCTCAAAAACACAGAACATTTTTTGGTAGAAAATATTAGACGAACCATTTGCTTGAATTGCTGCTGAAATATTTTCACTGAGGCACTTGTACACGTTCAACATATCCAGATAGATTCGACCAAGCTGGATGACAAATGGATGACCAACAGCTTTACAGGCCCGAACATTTGTTTTCAGAATACTGCCAAGCTGTTTTACAGTCTCAGGGTCCTTAAGAATGTCAACATTCTATAGTAAAAGGAAAAAAATGAATTAACAGAAGACAAATGTGTATGTATGCAGCATGAAGATTTTCTTCAATTTAAATGAGATCTAATCTTCACGCTCCAATTCTTAAACGTTTGGTTTTAAGTTTAAACAGTGCGGAAACAGGCCCTTGGGCTCACCGAGTCCACGACGATCAATGATCCATGCACACTAACAGTACCCTGCACACACTAGGGACAATGTACAAATTTACCAAGCCAATGAGCCTACAAACCTGTATATATTTGCAATATGGCAGGAAACCAGAGCACTCGGAGAAAACCCACACAGGTCACGGGGAGAACGTTCAAACTCTGTGCAGACAGCACCCATGGTCAGGATCAAACCTGACTCTCTGGCGCTGCAGAGCAGCAACTCTACCGCTTGTTAATGTTGGCAAAATAGACAATAGGTGCAGGAGTAGGCCATTTGGACCTTCAAGCCAGCACTGCCATTCACTGCGATCATGGCTGATCATCCTCAATCAGTACCCCATTCCTGCCTTCTCCCCATATCCCCTGACTCTGCTATCTTTAAGAGCCCTATCTAGCTCGCTCTTGAAAGTATTCAGAGAACCGGCCTCCACCGCTTTCTGAGGCAGAGAATTCCAGACTCACAACTCTGTGTGAAAAAGTGTTTCCTCATCTCCGTTCTAAATGGCGTACCCCTTATTCTTAAACTGTGGCCCCTGGTTCTGGACTCCCCCAATATCTGGAACATGTTTCTTGCCTCTAGCATGACCAAACCCTTAATAATCATATGTTTCAATAAGACAATGTATTCCATACTACATTATGCTTCAATTGCTATAATTCTGTGATGAGGACTCCAATTTTTATTGACTACTAGACCAAGTGGTACCCGTCGGGTCCCGACCCCTCAACGCACGGTTGTGGTTGGGGGGGCGGACTGCGGTGTCACATACGCACACTAACCCCCCCCCCCCTGATATTATATTAATATTATTAATTCGCTCCTTTTCCCACATCCCCCGACCTATCCACTCACGCATAGCCCCCAACTGAGCAGGCGCGGCTAGAGAGGGAGGGTGGGCGGAGAGGGGGGGGCTGGGGCACGAGAGGGGGGAGGGGGGGGGGGTGGAGGGGGAGGGGGAGGACAATCCCGTCGAGGGAAGATGTCTATCCCGTTCGAGGGAAAAAATTAGTAGAATGTGTGAAAATGGGAAGGCTGTGGCCTAGGTTTGGAAGAAGATACAAATTAAGGAGATTAAAAGAAAGCCGACACAACCCTGGCTCACACAGACATTTAGTATGTTTATAACAAAGGGAAGAGTTTTAGTATAATAGAGATATAGACTTTTGCTGCTTTTATCGAGGAAACATTAGCCAAGTGCTACCAAATACAAATACTCAATTTAGAAACCCAAGCTTGAAACGCAGACAACTATATAATCTGTTCAAACTGTCAAAGTATGCTAATTGCAATGATGTTTTCAGGCGGCTAACATAGCATACACAATATTACGTACTATCCCCAATCATGCTGGTGATTTAAGATCAAGATTCTCTGCCACTTTGGGTTTTTTTTTTAAAAGGGCAACAAGTATCGGACA
Source organism: Amblyraja radiata (assembly GCF_010909765.2). Taxonomy (NCBI): domain Eukaryota; kingdom Metazoa; phylum Chordata; class Chondrichthyes; order Rajiformes; family Rajidae; genus Amblyraja; species Amblyraja radiata. The sequence continues at coordinate 8,206,844 of NC_045963.1, read as the reverse complement.
ATCGAGGTATTATATGTTGGCAACATTAGAAGATTTGAATAAATGCAGCAAGATATCAACTGCATTACATAATTTGTTTATTTATGAATAATCTTACATTAGTTTGTGGTTTAAGAGCAACAAAGCTTTAGGTCCAGATTGTCTTTCATAGATCCTTGCGTACAATGGTGGACAAGGGAAATCTTTTTGAAGGATCAATTGACATCTTAGCTATGAAGGATTTTTGATTGTTTGGATAAAACTTTGCTTCTACGATTTATCTTCCTTAACAATTTACTAATAATCAAGGTTAATCTATATGCATTACTCATTTCAAAGTCTGCATGGAAAACTGAAATTTCTGAAATGCAAGGTACAAACGGAATTGCTCACCCGACAGTACTAACATCAATAGACCAGGCACACATATTAATAATCATATCATAGAAACAATAGAATTCGATTAGATATGAAGGCAGCTCCAGTGATTTTTTTGAACTAGACTCATGACAACAAACATAGAAAAGTTTGTTTGCTGTTGCTAACATCATGCTGACCAGTTCCCATTTATCTAATTTATTCACTACATCCCTCGAGCATAGCAACACATCATCATAGTGGCAAATATATTTGAATATTCTATCTTACCAAGGATTAAAATGCTGTAAAAAAAATCAAAAATCATGACATTTTCCATTTAACAGGGTGATTTTGGTACAATATGAAATGAGAAAATTCAATTAATTCCTCCCCTTCCATTTTTATGTTTTCTAATAAGCACAATACATGGTAAAATATTGTGCTGCTGGGCAGGAGCTGAAAATAGTGTTTAATGCAAAAGGATCAACAGAAATCCAGTCAACGATATTTTTTAATAGGACAAGACCATTTGGCCAATCAAACGCATGCAAGAGCAACCCCATTGTCCCCGCCCCCTAAACTAATTTTCCCTTCAATTCCCCCTATAATCAACCACTAACTGGTACACGAGTAAATTATAGCAATCAACTGGCCTACCAACACACATCTGTGGGATGAGAGGGGAAACTGGAATACCCAGAGGAAGCCCATGTAGTCAAAGATTGAATGTGCAAACTCCACACACAGATAACACTGGAAGTTAGAATTGAACAAAGATTGCTAGAGCTGTGAAGCAACAGCTTTACCAGCTATGCCACCAATTATGCTGTATAAAATGCTATAAGAACTAATTTACCATACATTAGTCCAATTGCAATGGCTTGAATATATTAAAAACATAAGATTTTTTAATGTAACATTATATACACCTGTAAACCATAACTAAATACCTCTACTTACTTTAGTTGCTTGTTGTATAATACTGTCCCAGACCTGATTCGGTAGCATCATGTATTTTTCTATTAAATGTTCTTGCACTGTCTGATCTGTCTGAGCACCAATCATATAACCAACAGCTTCATAAAAAGTGTGAACCTATTGGTAATAGAAATACATTTACTTTAAGCAAATTCTGCAAAGGTGGTGGAACAAGAAATAAAAGGAGTAATAAAGAATTACATCTTCACTCATACAATGAATGCAGCTTAAACTACTGCGCTCACCATCCAGAATAAAGTAACACACTGGCAGATTATAAACAGTTTTGTACATACACTCCAAAGATACACGAAGACTGCTGCTTGAACAATCCAACAAAATGCACTGCAGGAACCCATCAAAGCTCATTTAACACCTTCCAAACCTGCAACCTCTATCATCTAAACGAACAAAAGCATCAAACAGATACAGCACCTTGAGGAGTCTGCATCCTGCGGGCATGAACATTGAATTCTCCCAATTTTGTTAGCCCGGGCTGTCTCCTCCCATCCCTCAGCCTCCTCCTCCTCCTTTTTTCTCCCCGCCACCCCCCCACAGTCTGAAGAAGGGTTTCGGCCCGAAACGTTGCCTATTTCCTTCGCTCCATAGATGCTGCTGCACCCGCTGAGTTTCTCCAGCATTTTTGTGTACCTACAACATCAACAAGTAAGCTTCATAATCACTCCTCATATCAACTTGGAAAAAGTAGCATTGTTCCTTCATTATCACTGCAGCAGAATATTACGACTTCAAGGTACTTCATGGTAAGCTGATAGAGAGGATCAAGTCACATGGAATCCACTGAGTTGGCAAGCTGCATTCAAAACCGGCTTGGTCACAGATGACAGTGAGGAAGGTACACAAAAATGCTGGAGAAACTCAGCGGGTGCAGCAGCTGTTTTCCAGTTTCACAACCTCCTCTCTAACTGCCCCCTCTCTGTGATGACAGTGAGGAAGGGTCTGACAGAGGTCTCTGACCAGCGGTGCTCTGCAAAAATCAGTGCTGCAATCTCATTTGTGATTTTGGACAAAAACATAGGTGGTCCAATTAACAAGTTAGCAGTAGACACAAAAAATGGTAGAATTGCAGATAGGAAGGTTGTCAAACGATATAGCAAATGGAGATCAGTTAAAATTTTGGGAAAACAAATGGCGGATGGAGTTTAATCCGAGCAAATGTGAGGTGTTGCACTTTAAGTGGTCAAATACAAAAAGTACAAGAAATGGCAAGATCAACAGGAGCATGTACAGAGGGTTCTTCGGATACAAGTCCATTGCTCCCTGAAAGAGGTAATGCAAATGGATAGGGAGGCAGAACTGGTGTATAATATACTAGCCTTTAGGGTGCTGAGTATGAAGTCGGGAATGCAGAGTCAGGGTGCTGGGCATGAAAGTCAGGAACTCGTATTTCGGCTGTATATCACACTTGCCTTCATCGGCAGGGCATTGATTATAAACAATAGCAACTCATATTGCAGCTGTGCTTTGTAGAGGGTGAAGTGATTCACCAGCACTTTATGTGAATTGTAGATTAGGTACAAGGAGAGATTGGACACTTGGATTGAGTATTTTTACAAAGGAAACCAACGGACAATTTGATAGAATGTAAAATGATGACGTCTTTTTATGAGGTTGCATATAAGCTTTTTTTTTTTAAATAGTCAATCAGTCTGCCCACCTCCCCACACCCCAGGATGGAAATGTCAAATACTAGAGGATGAGACGAGAGAAGTTCAAAGAAAATTTACAAGTTTTTGTTTTACACCAGAGGGTAGCAAGTGCCCAAAATGGATTTCCAGGGAAGGTGGTGGAAACAGATACAATAGCTCTGTTATTCACATTTAGACAGACCTGAACAGTCAGAAGAGGGGAAAATTGAGTTTGTGCAGGTAGATTGAATTAGATTTGATTGACATAATGGTCAAGCCAGACATCTTAGGTCTGTAGTAGTTCTGCAGTACAGTTCCACATTTTATGTGCTTACAGGGGAAACTCGCAGAGTTCTTACCTGTTGTGGTTGAAGATCACAAATTATTGTATTTATATTATTCAGAATCTCATCGATGAATGGCATTACTTCTCCAACTTGCACCTGAACAAAGTGTCGACGACATTTTTGAGCAATTTTAATGAAAGTATCACATGCCATATCTTGAACTCCATCATGAGTTTCTATGGTCAAATAATAACATTTGTAATAATTATACAGTTAACAAATGTAATGTTACGTTTGCTCAACGCTACAGAAATGTCAGAAAGGGGCCAAGAAAGCCAATTACATTTCAGAGATTAACTATCGTACTCATTTGGCATAAATGTAGGAAAAACGGTGCTACAAGTATTTTGAGGGGCATGGGTAGTCGAGTTTCAAGTTCTACTCTTAGGTGAAATAAAACATTACATAGGCTCATGCTAATACATGCATGGAAGTGCCACAATGGATTTTTCTTCTGTTGGGAAATAGTTTATTCCTGCAGTCCAAGTGAATGTCTATTGTCACATTCTTACTGTTGCCGTTTAAAATTACATATTTACCTGTAAGTGGCTTTATTTCAAATGAATTTTTATTATTGTCTGAATATAAGATTAATCATAAACCACACATTTTAAATCAGCAATAATTTTAAATATTGTGAAAATAGATCTCAATATTAGTAAGATATTAGTAAATAACTTATTTTTATAAATAAAAATAATGAAACAACATTATCAATCACAATTTCTTGTGGGATTTTCACAATAATCATTTCCAAACCTGTAACTGAAAAGCATGATGTTGCAGCACACCAAGAATGGTCAAATGGACAATAGGATATTTTGAATTTTTATATAGGATCTTATATATTATTAAACAGTAGGTAAAAAGAAGTTTAACAGGCTGAATAAATCAGTTGTGCTTTTGACCTCCAATTAAAAATCAAACCCCTAACTCTAATTTTAATTAAAAATATGCACGTCTCCCCTTTGAAATACAAACTTACCATGCATAAATTCAAACAGTTTGTTAACCACTGTTTTTAAAAACTTCCAGTGAGCTCTCAAGAAACGTGGGTACTGTCCCACAATATACATGATATTTGATGCAATAATGGCTTTGTTGTCTTTCCCCCTCTTCTGTTCACACAGTCCCAAAAGATCCTAGTTAAAACAATACATACATTACAATTCAAACTTGATCAGGAATTTCAGAAAAGGTTGTGAATGGTAAGCACCCTGAAATAGTGACAATTGTTAAACATGCCTTATTTTTGTTTTATTTCAAATACCGGTGGTGTAGCTTTGGGCGGCACGGTGGGCAGCAGTAGTGCTGCTGCCTTACAGTGCCAGAGACCCAGGCTCAATCCTGATTACGGGTACATCCTCCCCGTGACCGCGTGGGTTTTCTCCGAGTGCTCCGGTTTCCTCCCACACTCCAAAGGCGTACAGGTTTGTAGATTACTTGGCCCCAGTAAAATTGTAAATTGTCCCTAGTGTGTGGGATAGCGCTAATGTACAGGCATTGCTGGTCGGCACAAAATTTGGACGGCTGAAGGGCCTGTTTTCGCTCTATCTCTAAATATGCAGCATATAATATTTTTCATTTGTAAAAGTCTGATGTGATCATGCCAATCACATTTTAATTTGTCTTTACTTCTCACTAATCACCAAGTGTGTTTTTTTTAAATGTATTCAAAGTATTCAAAAATTATCTTGAAAATAGTTAGCTTAGAAGTGGTTCACTGAAGATAAGCACTGGTAAGAAATTGAAAGTTTATTTTGTATTTCAAATTGCTTTTAATTGTCTGAACGATATTAAATCACGACATATTTCACAGGAGACTAGCACTTGGGTTACTGCATTCAAGAAAGCCATCAGGGTTAATTCCAGCTCTCAGTCTAAAGCTGGAGAGGTCACAGCACATTAAGTACTTTTTAAAGGCAATGTCTCAGTCTACCATAGCTTCAGATATAAAATTTGAAACCCCACCCTCATTAGGATGGATCTTTCTCAAATCCGTTCTCATTTTTAATTGCAATTATGTTCCCCCTCAAGAACAGTCTGTATTACAGGTGAAGAAGTGCTGGATGTCCCAAGATGTATGAAGGTGGATAAAGCTCCCTGGCCTGATTGGGCACATCAAAAGACTGAGAAGCTGGAGAAGAAATTGCAAGGTCCATGGTTGAGGTGTACGAACCATTGACAGACATGGGTGAGATACCTGAAGACTGCAGGGCGGCTAATGTTGTGTTCTATTTAAGAAGCGCTACAAATAAAACCTGGGAATTAAACACCGCTAAGCCTAACATCAGTGGTCGGAATGTTACTGGATGGACAGGACGTACATGCATTTAGAAGGACAGGGGTTGATTAGGGATTGTCAGCATGGTTAAGTGGACAAGGTTTTTTTTTGACTGGAGGCCTACAACCAGTGGTATGCCTCATGAATTCAGACTTGGTCCAGTGCTGTTTGTCACCTATATCGACAAGTTGGATGATAACGTATAAGTTATGATTAGTAAATTTGTAGATTACACTAACCAGTGGTATTGTAGACCGTGAAGATGGATATCAAGAATTAGTGGGATGTTGATCAGCAAGGTAATAGCTGACGGAGTTTAATTGAGATAAGCATTTGCATTTTGTGATCCCTGGGTAGTGTTTAGTATAGTGTAGACGCATCTCGGACTACATACAGTTCCTTGAAAATGGCGTTACGCATAGAAAGGATGGTAAAAAAGGTTTTCGTATCAGTCTGGGAATTAAGTACAGAAGTTGGGACATTACGGAGAATTGTGTTCAATTTTGGTCACCCAGCTATTGGAAAGATGTTGTCAAGTTGAAGAGTGCAGAGAAAGTTAACAAGAATATTGCCAGGACTCGAGGCTTGAGGTATAGGGAGGTGAACAGCTGTATGCTCAGGTATACAGAGGCAAAGCAGGTGTATAAAATCATGAGGGGAGCAGATGGAGTGAACATGCATCTATTTCCCCATGGTAGGAGAATCAGGAACGAGGCGGGATTGGATTAAGGCGAGGAGGGAAAATAATAAACCTGGATAGATGAATAAGATACCTGGATAAGAAAAGTTTAGAGGGATACAGGGCAAGTGCAGGCAAATGGGAATAGCTTGGTCAGGGTATCTTAATCGGCATAGACAAGTTCGATTAAAAGGCCAGTTTTCATGCTGTATGACTTTATGAAGTGTAAAAGTTATTAGGAATATCAGTTATGAAGTCATATCAGCAATTGTCAATTCACTTACTTTGATAACCGTTACCAGAAATCTCTTCTCATCTTCCTCGTGCATAGCACCACTAATGGAACCAATAGCCCAACAGAGAGTGTTCAGATTTTTCCATGACCACTCAGTACCATTCACCTGGTTGTGAAGCTTGTCTGTCATAATGCGCTCAGTATCAGCATAATCCAAATGAGTAAGGTACACTAAAAGAAAAAAAAATCAAGAACATACCAATTTAATTATATATTGATATCATTTAACTTTGAATTCTCCATTTCCACATCTAATATTTTAATAATAATTTACAGGAACAATAGTTCACCCAGCCCCTTTAGGGGTTTTAATAAGAATAAGAACCAAGAATAAGAATAAACCTGAAAGCACTCTGTCCAAAAAGGTAACATCCTTCCAATGGTAGAAATCACCTCTGTGCTCAGTACTATTCTATCCAGAGGTTTCCACTGCCATATGTCATATACTTTACTCACTTATATTATGCTCCCCCAGATATGAAGACCAACTTTCTAGCAGTCTTCTATACATGAAATGGCCAGATAAATGACAGATAGAGAGTTTGATCCAAACAATTTCGAGGTGCTGTTTGGGAGGTCGAATGCAAGGGGAGAATTTACAATTAATGCCATGACCCTTAACAACATGGATGCGCAGAGGGATCTTGGGGGCCAGGTCCAGAACTCCCTGAAAGTGGTAACACAATGGTAATACGGTAATTAAGGCATTTACTGCCTATCGTCTGTTTGGCTTTAAAGAACTGATGGTGAACAATTAATGTAGTAAAGGTACTCCCATGATGTTGGATTGCGACATATTATTTCAGTATTTTAAATCACTGCCAATGAAACAACCATGATACATTTCCACGTCTGGGTAAAGAAGCGGTTCTTAACCTGGGGGTCGTTTGGGTTTTTTCCGGGGGTCATGAAGTGGTCATAAATAACATATCAATTTGTTGAGCCCATGTTTAGGAACCTAACAAGGGTACATAACACACACAGTATTTTGCTTGCGTATGTATGTATACGCACACGAACTGTGTGTGTTGTAAACCATGTCTGCCAAGAAGCGCACGTCTAGTGAAACATTTCTCAAGTTCGGCTTCACAAGCATTGTTCAAAAATCCGTGGTCAAGCCGCAATGTGTTATCTGTGCCAATGTTTTGAGTCACGAGAGCATGAAGCCCAGCAAACTGAAGTTCCATTTGGAGTCTTGTCACAGGGACCTGGCGGGGAAGGGCGTGGACTATTTCAAACGAAAAGAAGCCGCACTCAAGGGTTCCTGCATCGATTCGACGGGTCACTGCGCTCGTCAAAATGAAGCAGCGCTGGAGGCTTCATAGCAGATTGCTTATCGAACACTAAGAAACCTCACACCATCGGTGAAAAGAGTATCAAACAATGGTCGAAGCAGCGAAGTTGGTACTGGGGGAACAGCAGTCTAACAAGTTCAGGCAGATTTCCCTTTCGGATGACAGCCAAAAGTCGAATCTCGGATATGAGTAATGATATTCTGCTGCAAGTAGTGAGCGTTGTGAAACGCAGTCCAATGTATTCGCTGCAACTGGACGAGTCAACAGATGTTGCCTCATGTTCCCAACTGCTAGTCTACGTTTGGTACCTCGACAGAGAAGCCATGAAGGAGTATCTGTTCTCAGAGCCATTGTCCACTACCACTCAGGGAGAAGATGTGTTCAGAATGGTGGAAGCCTTCCTCATCAAACATGAGCTTGGCTGGGAATGCCTTGTCGGGGTGTTTACAGATGGGGCATCTTCCATGGTTGGATGCAGATCCAGCTTCAAAACCTTTGTGAACGATGTCGCTCCCCATGTCGCTTTCACCCACCGCATGATGCATCAGGATTTTCTCTCCTGGTCTTCGAGAAGTGCTTTCAGATGTGGTGAAGATTATGAACCATATCCGAGGGAGCGCAACAAATGCAAGAATCTTCAAAGGGATGTGTGAAGAAATGGATGCCAATTTCACTGTTCTGATATTCCACACAGAGGTGCGCTGGCTTTCGCGTGGTAAAGTTCTCAATCGTGTGATTCAACTTAGAGGAAATAGCGCTGTTCTTGGAGAGAGGGTGTACCAAGGAGGAGAATCAGCTTCATGAACAGACGCAGGATGAACTGTTCGTGATGAAGGTTGCTTACTTGGTTGACTTCTTCGCCGAGGTGAATTCCTTGAACCTGTCACTTTAAGGAAACCTCCCAATGCTACACACGGCTTGTGACAAAGTGGAGGAACCGTTCAGGAGGAACCTTTACCAAAGAAGAGTCCAGGACAGTGACACGACTATCTTCCCTGAGATGACGACTCTCCTGGATGCTACGCCAGATGAATGCCACTTCCACGAGGAGATCTCAACCCACCTTCTGGCAATTAGTGAAGCCATCGAACGTTACTTCCCCGGACTGGACGACCGCTCTCGTGATGAGTGGATAGTCCGACCCTTTTCTGTTGAAGACGGTGCCATCAGCGATACTGACGTGGCTGCGAAGGTTGAATCTTACCGAATTCGTGTAGATGCACAGCTCAAAAGTGACTTAATGGAACAAGAGCTCGCCATGTTTTGGCTGAAAGTGAAGGACTGTCCTGTTCTTTCGAAGAGGGCCCTGACCCTATTGGTCCAGTCCCCCTCAACCTATCGCTGTGAGGCTGAATTCTCAACCATGGTAACTCTGAAAACGAAGGCGTGCAATAGGCTTGTGATCGACGCTGATAATGAGGTGCTGCCTGTCGAGCATTCGTCCTCGTTTTGATTGCCTGATGGCTGCGAAGCAATTTCAGCCATCCCATTGACTGAGTATTGGCAGGCATGTTTTATTAAATCAGGATTTTTTTTTTTCAATTTTTGTTTCGGGGGTCACGGTACTGATCAAGAATGTCTGATAGGGCCGTGGGGCCAAAAAGGTTAAGAACCACTGGGGTAAAGTGTCATATACACATGGATTTTTTTCCACATGGTAGCCAGCCATATATATTTCTATGGAGTGCTGAAGAGTTGCTGCAGTAAATTTTGTAGATGATTCTTAGTTGCTATACATGGTTACTATGGCTTCTAAGCAATAGTGGAAGTGAAATGACATGTTTAGGATGCAATATCAGGTGGAAATCTCACATCCCACTCCTGTTTTGTAGACAGTCAAAAGGTTTTGAGAACCAATATAGTAGGATTTACATCCTTCAACCCACTCTTATGATTGGTCCAGTTATGTTCTGGTCAATGGTGCCTCCATCTCAAGAATATCAGTGCAATATGAGAGAGAAAAGGCAATGCCGCTGAACTGAACTGCAATATCATCTCATGATGGAGATGCCATCAGTCCAGCACTTTAGCAGTACAAAGAGCTTCTTAGTATTGAACACTATGCCCAAATATTGCTCAGGTCTTATTGTATATAACAATAAACTACAAACAAACTACAAACAATGTTGAATAATGAACTGTCAAAAGAAAACATTCCAACTTCTGTCAGAGAAAATATAATGGAAAAGGCATCTGAAGAAAAACTGACTTCTTCAAGGCCATTGTGCACTGGATAAGACTGCAGTTAATGAAAAGCTTGCAATTATCTGGCTCTGTCTCTTTTCCCAATTTTATCTCAATTTCAGCAGATAAGCCAGGAATAAGTTTCCAGCAAAGGCCCATGAACTCCAAACACCCTGGCTATACAAAAGGTAGACAAAAAATGCCGGAGAAACTCAGCGGCTGAGGCAGTATCTATGGAGAGAAGGAATAGGCGATGTTTCAGGTCCATCTAAAATTAGAGAAATCAATGTTCATACCGCTGGGGCGTAAACTACCCAAGCAAAATATGAGGTGCTGTTCCTCCAATTTGCACTGTGCCTCCCTCTGGCAATGAAGGCGGCCCAGGACAGAAAGGTCAGATTGGGAATGTGGGGGGGGGGGGGGGTGGAGGAGTTGAATTGCTGCGCAAACGGGCGATCAGGTTGGTTGACACGGACTGACACGAAGCGATCGCTGAGCTTGCGCTTGGTCTCGCCGATGTAAGGAAGTTGACAATTAGAACAGCGGATGCAGTAGATGAGGTTGGAGGAGGTGCAGGTAAACATCTGCCTCACCTGGAAAGACTGATTTGGGTCCTTGGAAGGAGTCGAGGGGGGGGGGGGGGGGATATATATATATGGACTTCTGTCTCCGCCTACTTCCTTTCTCCCCCCCCCCCTCCCCCCGACATCAGTCTGAAGAAGAGTCTCGACCCGAAACGTTGTCTATTCTGTTTCTCCATTGGTTCTGCCTCACCTGCTGAGTTTCTCCAGCATTTTTGTCTACCTTCGATTGTCAGCCTCTGCAGCTCTTTCTTAAACATCCTAGCTATACAGTATTGTCTCCCATTCTGCTTCTTGCCAGGATCCCATTGCATTCACTCAGTTTCTGTTTCGGTCACGTGTGCTGACAGAACCATTTCCAATGGTACCAACCAATGTAAACTTGTAAACAGGACAAGTATAATATGGGGGAAAAAGTGAATTTTCCCACCCTAAATAATAGGCGCCTCTTGTCCTTTCCTTCTACTCCTCAGCTTTCCCATTTAAAGCATTAATGTTATTTCCAACACCACACTACACCAGACACCTCACTCTTCCCTGTAAGCATTCAAACAGGACACTTTCCTGCACAGGACTTAATCCATCTCTATCAACACAAGGATCCCATGTACCAGCCCATACAATTGAGAGTGCGACATCTGTTTACCTCTTCCCTCATTGCAGGTGAAAAAATGAATGTTCTCTTTATTGATATTGAGGATACTATGTTTTGTCTCAGTGTGGCCTCAACAATGGGGAAATTAAAATGGGCAGATTGATGAGCCCATTGCAGAATTTCCATTCAGTGTGCAAAAATGATGCCACTCCTTCAATTGCGGAAAATTGTCCCTTGGAATGCTTGCAGGGGAGAGGGAGTTTTCTGATGTAGTTTGGCATTAGAAATTACATTAATGCTTTGAATGGGAAGGCTGAGAGGTAGAAGGAAAGGATAACAGCCTATTGTTTATAATGGAAAGAGGAGTGAGAAACAGAACGGGAAATTTTGAGAGCACTTTTTAATTCAAAATTTAATTAGCCCTTTCGAACATCATCAACATCATCAGCTTTTGGAGCTCATCACATCAGAAATGAATAAATTAAAACAGTGGTTTGATGTCAACAAATTGTCTCTAAATTTAAGCAAAACAAAGATTATGCTATTTGGAAAAAATAAAACAAACCCTCAAGCACAATTGAAAATAGGTAACATAAGTACAGAAAGAGTATATGAAAATACATTTCTTGGTGTGATCTTAGACCACAAAATCTGCTGGAAACCACATATAAACCACGTCAAAGCAAAACTGGCAAAGTCTATAGCAATATTGGGAAAATCAAGACACATTCTGGACCACATATTCATTCATATTGCCATATCTGAGTTACTGTGTGGAGATATGGGGTAACACCTACAAAACCAACCTACAGCCGTTATGCACATTACAAAAAAGAGCAATAAGAATTTTCAATAACGTTGGATATCTTGAACATATCAATTTATTATTCTTAAAGTCACATACACTGAAGTTCACCAATCTGGTTAAATTTAAGCTGCACAAATCATGTACAAGAAATGTACAAAAACAGTTTATGGAAAGACAGGGTGGGTATAATTTGAGAGAGGAACATAATTTTAAAAAACTCAGTCAGAACAACTCTTAAAAGTATGTGCATAGCAATCCGTGGGGTGAATTTGTGCAATGTTCTGGAACAGGAGATAAAACTTAGCACAAACGTAATTCAGTTTAAAAAGATGTACAAAAACATTTTTAAATGATATTGGGATGATATAGGTGATTGTGAGTGGGATATTTGTTATACTGATTGTATTGGGAAGGGTGATTATAGGGTGATGGGTTGTATATATGACTAGGAGATACTGTATAGTACATGAGAGTTTCTTTTTCTCTCTTTTTTGTATGGCTTTGTAAATATTTGATTAGTGTATACATGGAAATAATTTGGTGGACATATAGCTGCTGGTGTACATATAGCTGCTAAATTTGTATAAGAAAATTATAAGCAGTTGAAAAAGGGGTGGGAATTAATAAGCTTTGGCTTCTTCCTGCTCCTTTTCGGACACATATGATTTCATTTATTTATATTTCTTTATGACACTTTATAAATATTTTTGTTTTGTTTTTGTATGCTGTTTCACACTTGCTTTTTATTCTTTTATTATGTTCGAAATAAAAAATTAAATACAAATAATAAAAAATAAAGAATGGCACCTTACAGCCTTCAGGTATGATTGCATTTAATAATTACAGCTAACTGGATATTTTAGGGTTGCACTTCACACTTCCTGCAGTTAAGATTTGATTCCATTTCTCTTTTGGCTGCTCAAATTTTGTCTCCTCAAATTTCTACCTCCACTCACTCACTGTCACTACCATCTTTCAACTATCATCACCAATATCACCTCACTTTCTCAGTCTCCTCATCACCAACCTCCAATTTGGTTCTCTGCCCAACCTTCTTACTGTGCAATTTAAAATATCCAAAATTCATAACTGGTCATCAACATGAAATGTTAAATCTATTCCACTAACCCCAGACTAGCTGAGTATTCCCTGCTTTTATATTATAAGATATTACCAGAGCTACGGTTTTAAAATGTCTCCTCAATAAAAAAAATTTGATCCGCAGGATGCGGTAACTGAATCAAGGTATTCAAATAAATCAGTCATAATAAATGTATTCTTTGCATGACAATAATTGTTAGACAAATCATGTAATTATTCTATTTCCAACTTCAGTATCAAAGTAAGTAACCCAAGGAACAATTTTCCCAAATAAGCTTTAAAAAATACATTACTCGCAAAAAAAATCACACCTGTCGCATATTTCACCATTTAATTCATCTGGTGCTTGCAAGAGACCATATATTTAAAGGATCTATTTATATATTATTGAAAATTGAGCAAACTCACTAACATGCTCACTTCTAAACAGATTTATATCTTATCCTACGTGGAGCAGGCATGATAATCACCTCCAGAAAAAAAGTATTGGCCATGGGTCCAGGAGGCCAGTCAGGCCTCCCCAGTGGGAGTTCAGGGGGCTCCTGCATTTTCCATAAATTGAAAGTGATTCCCAAGCTTTCTGCTGGTAGTTTACATAACAGAAGCTTAGAATTTTTCTAACACATAACTAGTAAAATAACCCCCAAAAGATATATATTTCATGAAATAAATGACTTCATACTGCTAAAAAAAAAAAATCGTAACAAAAAAATGTTACCTGAAATGACTCTTTGCCTAGCACTGTGTGCAAACAGCACAGAAATAGTGATTTTGGCTGCAGCCATCTTCTGTTTCAGAAAGGGATTATGGATCAGGTCATCAGCAGCAAAACCAGACACTGATCAAATCAGCAATACTGAAAGTTTCAGAAGGGGAAGCTGGTCGGTGATTGGCCGCAACGCCCCTCGGAGACTGTGTCTGATTGGTCACCGAGTGCCCGGCGCATTATGTGATTGGACACAATGCCCTTGGAGCAGCGGCTGATTGGACGGCATGAGATGGATTTGTTGATTGGACTGGAATTTTAAGGGAAGCTGGTCGGTGATTGAATGCAACCCCCTTAGAGACAACGGTTGATTGGTCGCCAAATAATCGGGCACAGAAAATTGAATAATAGGGAAACAAAAAAAACAGAATTCCGATTTAAATCGGAAGAATATCATGCCTGGTGGAGAAGGAAAGAAAAAAATCTTACCAAGCGTTTCCCTCATATTTTTATACAAGTTGATGGAATCTGTATCTTTCATAAACTCTCGCACAACCTCTCCTTGGTCATTTTCCACCACTAATACCTCTTCCGGCTTGGCCATACGACTGACCATTAGAAGACGAACCTTTGAGAAAGAAATGTCAATACTTACAAGTGCTCAATATTGAAATTAAAGTAACCACTATGCTCATCAATCACATAGAACAATCTGTAGATCAAACAGTATTGCTGATTTGATCAGTGTCTGGTTTTGCTGCTGATGACCTGATCCATAATCCATGTCAGGTTTTCCATACCACCACCTTGTGGCATACGTGCCACAAGGTCTCATTATCTCCAGTGGCGTATATGTCCTCGGACGTTGTGCCCTTTTAAAGTTCACAATCAGCTCCTTAGTTTTTATGACATCCAAGAGGAGGCTGTTGTCCGGACACCAGAGTGCCAGATCAGCCACCTCCTCCCGGTAGGCCTTCTCATTGTTATCGGAGATCAGGCCCACCACCACAGTGTCATCAGCAAACTTGATTATAGAGTTGGAGCTGAACCTGGCCACACAGTCATGTGTGTACAGGGAGTACAGTATGGGGCTGAGGATACAACCCTGGGGTGATCCTGTATTCACAGTGAGGGTGTTCGATTTCTGGTACATCATGGGTCTGGTATTTCTTCCCATCTTGACTACCAGGGCAAGGCAGCAACTCTACTGCTGCGCCACCACAGACCTTATCCATAGGAAGTAGATCAACTGTGAGTGTTGTCCATGCGTTAAAAAGCTAGGGAAACAATGTAACCTGAACCAAAGGAATTATAGATACATAAAAAATATTCTAAACATCTCTTCACAGAAAACCACCTAAGCACGTTTATTTTTCTGCTCGTCTTAACATCTTAAAAGCAGCCCAAAATCAGCGAAAAAACTATTTAATGCCCACCTTGGATAATACTGGCAAATAAAGTTGTCTTCTTGGAGGCACATCAAAATGCTGACTTCCAGAAAGCACAGGTGCTGCAGGTGTTGAGAAGGGACTTTCCCTATAGAGCTCAGAAGACAAATGATTCCAATACTCCAAACAAATTTTGAAAATCTCAGTTTCTTCCACTTCAGAGACCAGCAGCATGTAATGAAGAGCCTGCAAATTCATAGATTTATCCCAAGTCATTCTTTTCTCGGCTTAGCACATGTACAATGGTAAAATAACATTAATATTTTGAGTTCATTAACACACATATGCTTCAAATCTTTTCCAAAATGTAGACATCAAAGGCAGTGTCATGCAATAGTATATCCTTCACTTGCCTGTACAAATGCATTGCTAATAAGGTCACGATATTATGTTCCTATAAAAGCACAAATGTCTTCCAGTAACCTAAATCAATATTCACCATGAAAAAAGAGCCCAAATGATATTCAATATCCTAAATATTTGTAGTAACAATGAACTACAGATGCTGGTTAGCCAAAGACAGACAAAATGCAGGAGTAACCAGCATGTTTCAGGTCAGGTAGAATCTCTAGAGAAAACAAATAGGCGACGTTTTGGGTCAGGCTGATTGTGTTGGGGGACAGAAAGAAAAGAGGACGCAAGCAGGTCAAAACATGGCCGATAAAAAAACATAGACGAGGGTTTTTTTTTTTAGACGGATTGTTGGACAAAGGCCAGATTAAAAAAAACAGGTGTGAGCCCAAAAGGATAAAGAGTTGGGAATTGTGAAGCTGGAGGAAGGAATGTAGGTGGAGAGGGGGGAAGACAGCATTTGTAGAAGTTACCCAAAAATGAATAATTCAACGCTCATACCGTTGGGTTATAAGCTCCTCAAGTGGAATATGAGGTTCTATTCCTCCAGTTTGCATGTGGCCTCACTCTGGCAATAGATGAGAGGTGCACACAAACTCATTGGAACTTCCACCACTGAAAGGGATAATGCAGTGGTTCAAGGCAAAAGTTTACCACCATATTCTGGATACAGGACATAAATGACGGCCTCACTGGTGAATCTTTAAATGTAGATTTCAAAACAAATTAACATTCTTACCTCCATAAGAGTTTCTCTTAAATTCAATCTTTTTTCAACGAGCTGTCCATGTTCTTTTAAGAAAGTACAAAGAAAGAGACTCAAGTTCTGGATGAAGTTCTGCTCATCATCCTTGCCGTTTGCATATGCCATTCGTATATTGGTATTTAAGGGAAGCATCTATAATAGTAAAAGTAGACATGTCTACCACCTCTGGTCATAATTTATTCTATACAATAGCTACATCAAAAACTCAAAATTCATTAGTTATATTCAGTGTATAAAATTGGAAAATTAAACACTCAAATTGGTTTTCATACTGGAATAAAGTAATGTAATCTTACCAAAGATGGCAAAACATGTATATGTATAAAAAAAGGCAGTAAGACATAAAGTAACTGAGGAATTTCTACACTGGCACAATATACTACTCTATACTACTCACTAGCACAAGAGACTGCAGTTGTAGTAATATGGAGCCAAAAACAAACTCAAGGAAAGTGAGACAGCTGAGGTTTGAGTAGCGTCCCTGCATCAGAACTGATACCGTAGAGGGGAGGTGGCCAGTATAAAAAGGAGAGAGGTAGGAGAACGACATGGGCTGGCAGGTGATAGGTGTAGGTGAGGTGGCAAACAAAAGATAGAGCCAAATGGGAGACAATGGTTGATGAATGATAGGTAGAGACCAATAAGGAGAGTGACAAAGGGAGCACATGGCATGGGGGTGATGGGCAAAGTCAGAAGAGGGGGTAGAGACAGAGAGTGTAACGTAATATGTGGAGGCATAAGACGCTGCAGTACAGATGGTGAGAAGTGAAATCAGATAAGGGAGGCATGATGCGCAGATGGAACCAGTTGATGGAGGGAATAGCAAACAAAGTGCATGGCTGACAGGCAGATGGAATCACGAGAGGAACAAAATTGAATAATTGGGAAGGGGTAGTGGGAGAACCTCGATGGATCATTAGGAGAGAAAGAACCACAGAGTGTACAATGATACTCAAAACAGGAAAAAAATCAACATTCATACCATTGGGTTGTAGTCTAAGCAGACAAAATATGAGGTGTTGTACTTCTAGCTTGCGTTTGACTTCAACCTGACAGTGGAGAAAGCCGAAGACACTCGGGTTGGTGCGGGAATAGGAAGAGATGACCAGTTAAAGCAGCATACAACTGGCAGCTCAAGTTAGCCATTGTGGACAGAGTGCAAATGTTTTGCTAAACGATCGCCGTCTATTCTTGGTCTTTCCCATGTACAGGAAACCACATGGAGAGCAACAAGTGTAGTAGATAAGGTTGAAGATGCATTGTGATTTTTGCACGACCTGAAAGAGTTTAGATCTCCGATGACAGTGACAGAGGAAAATTAAAACAAACATGATCCCAAAGGAAGATACTGCTTCCTGGCTTATCTCAATCATCCCTTTATACTGGCCTTCTTCCCTCCCACTCTTCAGTTCTGATGGAGTCGTGACCAGAAATCTCAACAATTTCACCCCCCACCCCACCACAAATGCTGCCCGACCTGCAAAGCTCTTCCAACAGTTTACTTTTTGTTCAATTTCCCAAGGGATCTAGACTAGACGTGTAGAAATCTACCCACGGCTGCCAGGGAAAGTACAAGGGGATGGGAGGGTGGTTGGCTGGCATGGGATGAGCAGACTAAGGAGTAATGGAGTGGTTCCTATGCAAAGCAGAAATGGTCATGGTAGAGGTGGGTTGGAAGAGAATATGTGACTGAGATCCTGTTGGAGCTGTCAGAAGCAGTGATGGATGAAGTGCCAAATGTAATATCAGATAATCATGGGTTGCACATGGGTCCTGATCCTGAGAAATGCCTGTAAACTGAATATTTGCACCAAGATGCAAATTATTTCAATGAGGTTCAATTCACATAAACATTGTCTTCCCCTGTGGAATGTACAATGGTGCAGAATCAGAATGTCCCATATCCAAAGACAAATTTTGATGGCTTTAAAAGCGTCGATGAATGTTATAAAGTTTGATATAGATTTGCCTTGTCAAGTTTCCAAAGCAAATTTCTTTAGTACCACTGTGTACAGGGAGTGTTCGTAAAGGCAATGTATCTGTTTGATTGCTGCAAGATTACTTGTTATTCAAAAACATGGCTTTTGAATTAACCAGTCGCTATCCCAATTCAATTATTCCTCATGTTTGCATTTCTGTAACTAACTTTCCTGTCTTGAAAAATACTTTAAAAATTACTGGGAGCGTTTGCAGTCAGGTCACCCATAACCCGGGGGGGCCTGTACATGCAAAATGATGCATTATACAAGTGACCTTCAGAGATTTATAGAGAATGTAGCATTAGATTAACTACTTTCACAAAGGATCAAATTTAAAATACCTGCTTCAGCTGTATCATTGTTAGGGTGAAGAGAGTAACAAACTGTTCTTCATACTGGCTAACGCTTACTCCAGCTATCTCTGTCAGGCACTTCAGAGTAACATTTCTGAACATGGGTACATTGAGAAACTAAAAAGAGAGAAATATATTAGCTATGGCCAATTTCTCATCTGAAAAATTCTGCGTATCCTGATTCCGTGAAGATGTACATACTTTATATACTAGCGTGCTAATTAGTTTAGTTTCAAAGATATATCCAAGCGGAATCCAGTTTAAGAACCTCAGCAATGTTTCTAAGGTTGCTTGAACAAGAGGTGCATTTTGAGAGTTTTCCTGCAAGCAAACAAAAAAAAGTTATGAAATCTGAATTAATTAAAATGAAAATGGGCATGGTTAATAACAAAAAGTTAAAAATATTATTTACCATGACAAATTGGCACAGCTGGAATATCTGAGAGAATTCATTGCACATGCTATAAAGAAACAAGAAATCACTGATCAAGCACCTGGAATAATTTTTTTAATTGAATAAAATGTAATTTCCGAGATATACCTGTCCTTTAGATGTTTTGCTTTAACTTGGGTCATTTGCCCACTGGAGAAATCAAACACTTCCTCACTCAATAATTTGAGAATAATCATGTTGTTCTGACATAGGCTCTCGCTGGTTCTGCTTGCTCCTACGATGTCACTGATGAATGTAGGCCAGTGTTTTGGCCATTCCTGTTTGAGTATCTGTAAATATCACAAATAACAAATATTAATAATAATAATAATAATAAATTTTATTTATGGGTGCCTTTCAAGAGTCTCAAGGACACCTTACAAAAATTGAGCATGTAGAGGAAAAACATGTAAGGGGAATGAAATAAATAGTAGAGACATGACTAGTACACAAAGTAAAGACAGAATTCAATACAAAACACAGTATGAGGCAATTAATGCACAGATGAAAAGGGACGGGGACGTGGGGCTAAGGATAGGCAGAGGTGAATAGATGGGTCTTGAGGTGGGACTGGAAGATGGTGAGGGACACGGAATTGCGGATCAGTTGGGGGAGGGAGTTCCAGAGCCTGGGAGCTGCCCTGGAGAAGGCTCTGTCCCCAAAACTGCGGAGGTTGGACTTGTGGATGGAGAGGAGACCGGCTGATGTGGATCTGAGGGACCGTGAGGGTTGGTAGGGGGAGAGGAGGTCAGTGAGATATGGGGGGGCCAGATGGTGGAGGGCTTTGTAGGTGAGGACCAGGATTTTGTAGGTGATCCGGTGGGAGATGGGAAGCCAGTGAAGTTTTTTGAGGACTGGAGTGATGTGATGCCAGGATTTGGTGTGGGTGATGAGTCGGGCGGCTGCGTTCTGGACCAGTTGGAGTCGGTTGATGTAGGTGGAGCTGATGCCAAGGAGAAGTGAGTTGCAATAGTCCAGTCGGGAGGAGATGAAGGCATGGATGAGTCTTTCAGCAGCAGGCGGTGTGAGAGAGGGTCTGTGTTTGGCGATGTTGCGGAGATGAAAGAAGGAGGTTTTAATGACATGGCGGATGTGAGGCTCAAGGGAGAGGGTGGAATCAAAGATCACGCGAAGGTTGCGGGCCTGGGGAGATGGGGAGACAGTGGTGCCGTCGATGGTGAGAGTGGGGTTATTGATTTTGCTGAGTGTGGCTTTGGAGCCTATGAGGAGGAATTCTGTCTTATCGCTGTTGAGTTTGAGGAAATTATGTTGCATCCAGGTTTTTATAGCTGACAAACAGGAGTTGATATGGGAGAGGGGGGGGGGGGGGGTTGTGGGGGGATTTGGTGCCAAGGTAAATCTGGGTGTCATCAGCGTAACAGTGGAAGTCCAGATTGAAGTGGCGGAGTATCTGACCAAGGGGGAGGATGTAGATGATGAAGAGGAGGGGGCCGAGTACGGAGCCTTGGGGAACGCCTTGAGTGACTGCGGCTGTAGCAGAGGTGTGGTTGTGGAGAGAGATGAAGTGGGATCTGTTGGAAAGGTAGGAACGGAGCCAGACAAATATTGTCCAAAATCATATTTACATTTGCCAACATCTAAGGCAGTAATGAGTATTTTGAGACCAGTGGCCAGGATGAGCATTCATAAGATTCACCTCAACCCCTACACATTAATAACTCTCATCAAGGTGCTGATTAGCTAAAAGTTCAAATACTTAACCAAAATGCAAAATTTAGATTAACTGTAAACGGTTCACTTCTGCTGGGATGTTTTTCACCTCCAATCCACCTTAGATGTTCGCAATTAATTTAGAGATTCAACTAAAGTATTCAGCACCCGTTAATAACTGCTCTCTGTTCTACCAAAAAAGGTATCACATTGGTCAGCATTAATTTACTCGTTGGCCTTTTGACACAATAATTATCATGCAAATAAAGGCAGAAAGGTGTATTCACAATCAGTTGCAAAGTACCAAGTGTTATTTAATAAATAAATTGTTTCACTGTTTAAGTCCATTGTTCAGTTAGATTTGAGCTGACGACTTGTGAAGACAAATTAGGGTTACCAAGTCTCCAAACATCAAAGATGCCGCCTGTACTTTTGATCCAATTCTTCCCATTTCTGAACTAATTTCAAACTGAAGCAAGAAGTACCAAAGGTACACAAAATTGCTGGAGGAACTCAGCGGGTGCAGCAGCATCTATGGAGCGAAGGAAATAGGCGACGTTTCGGGCCGAAACCCTTCTTCAGACTGATGGGGGGTGGGGAAAGAAAGAAGGAAAAAGGGGAGGAGGAGGGGCCCGAGGGCGGGCGGATGGGAGGGTGGGAGGAGACAGCTAGAGGGTGAAGGAAGGGGAGGGGACAGCACAGGCTAACCAAATTGGGGGAATTCAATGTTGATGCCATAAGGGCGCAAGGACCCCAGACGGAATATGAGGTGCTGTTCCTCCAATTTCCGCTGTTGCTCACTCTGGCAATGGAGGAGACCCAGGACAGAGAGGTCGGATTGGGAATGGGAGGGGGAGTTGAAGTGCTGAGCCACCGGGAGGTCAGGTAGGTTAAGGCGGACTGAGCGGAGGTGTTCGGCGAAACGGTCGCCCAACCTACGCTTGGTCTCACCGATGTAAATTAGCTGACATCTAGAGCAGCGGATGCAGTAGATGAGGTTGGAGGAGATACAGGTGAACCTTTGTCGCACCTGGAACGACTGCTTGGGACCTTGAATGGAGTCGAGGGGGGAGGTGAAGGGACAGGTGTTGCATTTCTTGCGGTTGCAACGGAAAGTGCCCGGGGAGGGGGTGGTGCGGGAGGGAAGGGAAGAATTGACGAGGGAGTTGCGGAGGGAGCGGTCTTTGCGGAAGGCAGACATGGGGGGAGATGGGAAGATGTGGCGAGTGGTGGGGTCACGTTGGAGGTGGCGGAAATGGCGGAGGATTATGTGTTGTATTTGCCGGCTGGTGGGGTGAAAGGTGAGGACCAGAGGGACTCTGCCCTTGTTGCGTGTGCGGGGATGGGGAGAGAGAGCAGTGTTGCGGGGTATGGATGAGACCCTGGTGTGAGCCTCATCTATGGTGGCGGAGGGGAATCCCCGTTCCCTGAAGAACGAGGACATTTCCGATGCCCTGGTATGAAATGTCTCATCCTGGGAACAGATGCGGCGTAGGCGGAGGAATTGGGAGTAGGGGATGGAGTCTTTACAGGGGGCAGGGTGGGAAGACGTGTAGTCCAGATAGCCATGTGAGTCAGTGGGTTTATAATGTATGTCGGTCAGGAGTCTGTCCCCTGCGATGGAGATGGTGAGGTCAAGGAATGGTAGGGAAGTGTCGGAAATCGTCCAGGTGTATTGGAGTGCCGGATGGAAGTTGGTGGTGAATTGGATGAAGTCAGTCAGTTGTGTGTGGGTGCAGGAGGTGGCACCAAAGCAGTCGTCAATGTAGCGGAGGTAGAGGTCGGGGATGGGGCCCTGGTACGCATCGAACAAGGATTGTTCAACGTACCCGACAAAGAGGCAGGCGTAGCTGGGAACGGGGATTCCCCTCCGCCACCATAGATGAGGCTCACACCAGGGTCTCATCCATACCCCGCAACACTGCTCTCTCTCCCCATCCCCGCACACGCAACAAGGGCAGAGTCCCTCTGGTCCTCACCTTTCACCCCACCAGCCGGCAAATACAACACATAATCCTCCGCCATTTCCGCCACCTCCAACGTGACCCCACCACTCGCCACATCTTCCCATCTCCCCCCATGTCTGCCTTCCGCAAAGACCGCTCCCTCCGCAACTCCCTCGTCAATTCTTCCCTTCCCTCCCGCACCACCCCCTCCCCGGGCACTTTCCGTTGCAACCGCAAGAAATGCAACACCTGTCCCTTCACCTCCCCCCTCGACTCCATTCAAGGTCCCAAGCAGTCGTTCCAGGTGCGACAAAGGTTCACCTGTATCTCCTCCAACCTCATCTACTGCATCCGCTGCTCTAGATGTCAGCTAATTTACATCGGTGAGACCAAGCGTAGGTTGGGCGACCGTTTCGCCGAACACCTCCGCTCAGTCCGCCTTAACCTACCTGACCGCCCGGTGGCTCAGCACTTCAACTCCCCCTCCCATTCCCAATCCGACCTCTCTGTCCTGGGTCTCCTCCATTGCCAGAGTGAGCAACAGCGGAAATTGGAGGAACAGCACCTCATATTCCGTCTGGGGTCCTTGCGCCCTTATGGCATCAACATTGAATTCCCCCAATTTGGTTAGCCTGTGCTGTCCCCTCCCCTTCCTTCACCCTCTAGCTGTCTCCTCCCCCCCCCCCCTCCGCCCGCCCTCGGGCCCCCCCCCCCCCCTTTTTCCTTCTTTCTTTCCCCACCCCCCATCAGTCTGAAGAAGGGTTTCGGCCCGAAACGTCGCCTATTTCCTTCGCTCCATAGATGCTGCTGCACCCGCTGAGTTCCTCCAGCAATTTTGTGTACCTTCGATATTCCAGCATCTGCAGTTCCCTTTTGAACAAGAAGTACCAAACTATTTTGAAACTAACTATGAAAAGATTCAATAGGAAATAAATACAGCACAAATAGACAATGTTCACAAATGTATACAGCACAAATAGACAATGTTCACTAAAGACTTCAAACCCTGTCAGCTGTGATAGAACCCACAAGACAATTTTAGAAATCATTATTACACACTTAAATAATTGTCCAACCTACTCTCAAATCATCCAATCTCACTTTGCCGGAGATGCGTTTTTTTCCCCGGATCATATCTCCGGTCGCTCTGCGGCCTAACATCAAGGCGTGGGGGCGTTGCTCGAGACTGACTTTGAGCCTCACATGGACCTACCATTGGAGCCGGTGATCCCTTGCCTGGGAACGACGTTCCAACTGTGGACTGCAAGTTTCACCATCGAGGAGCTCGCAGTCTCAGGTAGAGACTGATGTCGAGATGTTCCAAAGTCGCAAGAGGTTCGACCAGCCCCAACACGGGGTCTGATCGCCCAGCGCGGGGGAGCTGAGATCCCCCTGATGCGGGAGCTTGATCGCCCAGACGCGGAGGGCCCGACCACCAGCTATGGGAGCCAAGATCGTCCCGTCAACGGAAGGCCGAGAGCAAAGAAGGGAAGAGATTTTACTTTTTTTTTCGCCTGCCATTACAGTGACAAATGTAGGGGAGTCACTGTGGTGGATTTTTATGTTTATGTTAAAATGTATTTTGTGTTTTGATGCTTTTTATTGGTATGACTGTATGGCAAATCAAATCCCTCGTATATGGTGCTAAACATGGACCTGGACTCACTGCAGCTCTTAGGACGCAGTCTCTACAACACTCAACCTCGCACCATCACATCTCGACCGGAAGAATACCTATGCCAGGATCCTCTTCATAGATTTCAGCTCCGCTTTTAACACAATCATCCCACAGCAGCTGGTGGAGAAGCTGAAGCTGTTGAAGGTGGACACTGGCACTTGCAACTGGGTCCTTAACTTTTTGACACAATGGCAGCACAGTCAGGGTGGGCAGTCGGACATCAAGAACCATTGCTGTGAGCACTGGCTCACCCCAAGGATGTGTCCTAAGCCCCCTGCTGTCCAGTCTGCTTATTCATGACTGTACTGCCACTCAGCAATAATTATATCAATAAGTTCGCTGATGACACAACAGTGGTGGGTCTTATCAGTGACAACAATGAGTTGGCGTACAGGATGGAGGTGGAGCTGCTTACGGAGTGGTGCAGATCTCACAATCTCACCCTCAATGTGGAAAAGACTAAGATCGATTTCAGGAGGGCTGGAAAACACCATCACACTCCACTGCATATTGATGGAGCTGCTGTGGAGAGGGTCAGCAGTGTGAAGTTCTTGGGACTTCACCTGGCGGATGACCTGACCTCTACGACCAATACCACAGCAGTGATCAAAAGAGCTCAGCAGCGGCTCCACCCCCTCCGGAGACTAAGAAAAGCAGGTCTCCCTACTGTTCATCTAAGGACCTTCTACAGGGGCACCATCGAGAGTATATTGACCTACGGCATCACTTCCTGGTTTGGGAGCTGCAAGGCTTATGAGCAAAACCAACTTAACAGGATAGTGAAGACAGCCAGCAGGATCATTGGTGCCCCACTCCCTTTCCTGTTGGAGATCTATCAGAAGCGGAGCATCAGCAGAGCCATCTCCATTATTAAGGACCCCTATCATCCATCACACCACATCTTCTCCATTCTGCCATCTGGGGAGAGATACAGGAGCATCAGCTGCAAAACCAGCAGGATGCTACACAGCTTCTTTCCACAGGCAATAAGACTGGTTAACGGACTGTGTCCCCTCCCCATATATCATACACCAACACATCTAACCTCGCCCATACTTTGACAGCTAGGCACCTGTCAAAGCAAAGCCACTGTTTGGTCTGAATGTCTGTTTTTATTTCAATTTTTATGCCTATTTCAGATACGGTAATTTTAATTTTTAAAGCTATATGTATTTATTCTGTTTTTATTAACCGCACTGATGGGAATTGATTGAGAAACAATTTTTTCGTTTCATCTGTGTATGTAAGTACTCAGTTAAAATGACATTAAAGTAAATACTGAATACTGAAACATACTTGGATAATAAAGTATGATTATGATCCAAGATCTTACCTGAACCAGAATCATATTCAGCTTCCCAATGTAAACTTTCTCCTTCTAAAACAAAAAGCAGTAATTCAGTAAATAAATTGAATGCAGAATTTTGAGACACCATACATTGTTCAGCTTGATATGAAAACGTACCTCAATGTTTACAGGATCAGATGAAGTCTTAATAATCAATCCAACAACATACTTTTTAATTCCTATGCACAACAGAAAATAAAAACAAAAATTATTTAACAATAAAATGAATGAGCAGTGCATATGGTTGTTCAGATATTACATTGACTTAAAAATATCTTCATCCAAAATATTGTTTTTATTAACTCTCACAGAAGAGTGCAAATAAAGCAGCCATGCCAGCTGTACTGGGTGAAGGTTGATTGCCAACCAAAAGGGGATACTCGAGCTTGGCCAATTCACAGCTAAATATTCTCAGTCCAAGTTAGCATGACAGATTATATTATGAACCTTCACATCAAGTTCATAATATACTTATAGCACAAAATTTGGTTTGGTTTCCAAATGTGTTTTTTAGTCTTTTAGAGGCAGCACCGTACAGCTTGTAAACAGGCCCTTCAGTCCAACTTGCCCATCCTGACCTACACTAGTCCCACCTGTTTGTGTTTGGCCCATATCCATCTAAACCTATGCTTCTTAAACGTTGCGATAGTACCTGCCTCAACTATCTCCCCACTGGCAGCTCGTTCCATACACACCACCCTTTGTGTAAAGGTTACTCCTCTGGTCCGTATTAAATCTTTCCCCCTCACTGGTTCTCAATTCCCCAACTCCGGGCAAAAGACTGTGCGTTTAGCCAGTCGATTCCTCTCATGATTTTGTACACCTCATTCCTACAATATGGAGACCAAAACTGAAGACAATACTCTAACTGTGGCCATTTATAACTGCAACATGACCTCCCAAATTCTATTCTCAATACTATATTTCTATACTTGATTACAAGCATGTTAAATGCATTAAACTCAGAACACCTCTGGCAGCATAAAACTAAGCAACCAGGAGAACAGTGGACCACTAAAAACAGCAGCTGAAGCATACACATAACCATATGGAGACATTGACATTGCAAATGCTGGAATCTTGAGCAAAAATACTCCAGCAACTCAGCGAGTCAACAACTGATCTCTACCACAACCCAGTCTTTTAGGTTGGCTTCTACTTGATTACCTATAAAATATTTTTTTAGCAAACTCATGCGGATGTTTCTTTACTGAAACCTTCCCAAACATCATTTAATTTCACCCCTATTTTTGTATTAAAAGCTTTCCCACAAGATTAAATTGACTAGCTTGTAGTTGTTCCGTGTGCTCTTGCACCCCTTTTTGAAGAAAAGTTGCTATTTTCTCACTCTCTCACAGCAGCCCAACATCTAGACACTGAAAGTTTATGGTTAATCTTTCTGGAATAGAAACACAGAAAACACATGCAGGAATAGGCCATTCGGCTCTTCAAGCCAGCACCGCCATTCAATATGATTATGGCTGATCATACAAAATCAGTACCCCGTTCCTGCTTTTTCCCCACAGCCCTAAGAGCTAAATCTAACTCTCTCTTGAAAACATCCAGTGAAATGCCCTCTGCTGCCTTCTGTGGCAGAGAATTCCACAGCTTCGCAACTCTGTGTGAAAATGTTTTTCCTCATCTCAGCCCTAAACGGCCTACCCCTTATTCTTAAACTGTGACCCCTGGTTCTGGACTCCCCCAAAATCGTGACATTTTTTCCTGCATCTACCCTGTCCACTCCTCTAAGAATTTTAGATGTTTCTATAAGATCCCCTCTCAATCTAAATTCCAGTAAATACAAGCCCAGTCGACCCATTCTTTCATCATACATCAGTCCTGCCATCCTGGGAATTAACCTGGTGAACCTACGCCAAAATTGCAAGCAATACCCCTGGTCTCACCAGGGCCCTGTATAACTGCAATAGGACCTCCTTACTCCTAAACTCAAATCCTCTCGCAATGAAGGCCAACATTAGTCCCACCATTGGCTTTCTTCACTGCCTGCTGTACCTGCATGCTTACTTTCAGTGACTGATGTACAAGCATACCCAGGTCCCATTGCACCCCCCCTTCTAATCTGACAGCATTCAGATAATTATCTGCCTCCCTGTTATTGCCATCAAAATGGATAACCTCACATTTATCCACATACAGTGGCCTCCATAATGTTTGGGCCAAAGACACATCATTCATTTATTTGCCTTTGTACTCCATAATTTGACATTTGTAATAGAAAAAAATATCACATGTGGTTAAAGTGCACATTGTCAGATTTCATTAAAGGCCATGTTTATACATTTGGGTTTCACTATGTAGAAATTACAGCTGTGTTTATACACAGTCCCCCCCATTACAGGGAACCATAATGTTTGGGACACATGGCTTCACAGGACTTTGTAATTGCTCACGTGTGTTTAATTACCTCCTTAATGCAGGTATAAGAGAGCTCTCAGCACCTAGTCTGTCCTCCAGTCCTTCCATCACCTTTGGAAACTTTTATTGCTGTTTATCAACATGAAGACCAAAGTTGCGCCAATGAAAGTCAAAACAGCCATTATGAGACTGAGAAGCAAGAATAAAACTGTTTGAGGCATCAGCCAAACCGTAGGCTTACCAAAATCAACTGTTTGGAACATCATTAAGAAAGAGAGCACTGGTGAGCTTACTAATCGCAAAAGGACTGGCAGGTCACGGAAGACCTCCACAGCTGATGACAGAAGAATTCTCTCTAGAATAAAGAAAAATCCCCAAACACCTGTCCGACAGCTCAGAAACACTCTTCAGGAGTCAGGTGTGGATTTGTCAATGACCACTGTCCACAGAAGACTTCATGAACAGAAATACAGCGGCTACACTGCAAGATGCAAACCACTGGTTAGCTGCCAAAATAGGATGGCCAGGTTAGTTTGCCAAGAAGTACTTAGAGCAACCGGTTCTGGAAAAAGGACTTGTGGACAGATGAGACGAAGATTAACTTATATCAGACTGATGGCAAGAGCAAAGTATGGAGGAGAGAAGGAACTGCCTAAGATCCAAATCATACCACCTCATCTGTGAAACAGTGGTGGGGTTGTTATGGCATGGGGATGTATAGTTGCTGAAGGTACTGGCTCACTTATCCTCATTGATGATACAACTGCTGATGGTAGTAGCATAATGAATTTTGAAGGCTATAGACACATCCTATCTGCTCAAGTTCAAACAAATGCCTCAAAACTCATTGGCCGGCGGTTCATTCTTCAGCAAGACAATGATCCCAATTTTGAAGAAGGGTCTCGCCTATTCCATCTCTCCATAGATGCTGCCTCATCCGCTGAGTTTCTCCAGCATTTTTCGTCTACCAATGATCCCAATCACACTGCTAAAGCAACAAAGGAGTTTTTCAAAGCTAAAAAATGCTAAATTCTTGAGTGGTAAAGTCAATCACCCGATCTGAACACAATTGAGCATGCCTTTTATATGCTGAAGAGAAACCTGAAGTGGACTAGCCCCCAAAACAAGCATAAGCTAAAGATGGCTGCAATATAGGCCTGGCAGAGCATCGCCAGAGAAGACTGGTGATGTCCAGCATTTTTCGTCTACCAATGATCCCAATCACACTGCTAAAGCAACAAAGGAGTTTTTCAAAGCTAAAAAATGCTAAATTCTTGAGTGGTAAAGTCAATCACCCGATCTGAACACAATTGAGCATGCCTTTTATATGCTGAAGAGAAACCTGAAGTGGACTAGCCCCCAAAACAAACATAAGCTAAAGATGGCTGCAATATAGGCCTGGCAGAGCATCGCCAGAGAAGGTGATGTCCATGGTGATGGTGATGTCCATGAATCGCAGACTTCAAGCAGTCATTGTATGCAAAGGATATGCAACAAAATACTAAACATGACTACTTTCATTTACATGACATTGCTGTGTCCCAAACATTATGGTGCCCTGAAATGGGGGGGCTATGTATAAACATTGCTGTAATTTCCACATGGCGAAATCAAAATGTATAACAATGGCCTTTATTAAAATCTGACAATGTGCACTTTAACCACATGTGATTTTTTCTATTACAAATCTCAAATTGTGGAGTACAGAGGCAAATAAATAAATGATGGGTCTTTGTCCCAAACATTAGGGATGACACTGTATCTCCATCCTACCTCCCTGGGTAAACAACAATGCAACCCACCCAAAGCAGATGCTCATGCTTAGCCAGTCTTCCTAGTAATTTAATTCACACCCTATTCATTTACTTCTACCTCCCCTTCTACTGATATTGTGTCAGCACCTTCTTCACAGGCAAAGACTGATATAAAGTATTCATTTTGTATTCTATTCACAAAGGTAGTCTTTTATTCTTAATCAGCCCCATTGCTGATTTTAACTACCTACTTACATATCTGGAAAATACATTTGTGTTCCTTATATGTAAAACTGCCATTCTCAAACCTTCGTTTTTTATTATTTTGCAATTTCACTTTGTTCATTACATTAATATTCAGTCTAGCTATTCACTGGAGTTAACCTGATATGTATTATATATCCACTTTTTTTCTTTATCATCTACCTTAGACATCCAGGGAGCTTTGTCTTTTGCTCCGTATCTTTCCCCTTTGTATGAAAAATAATTAGCCAGTACCAGAAACATATGCTCTTTAAATGCCATTCATTATTTTATTTTATTTGTCTAACTGGGCCATCTAGGGGAGCGGCTGCTAACCAGCAGCCGTCCGTTTACTTCGCTTTTAAAAAAAGTTTTTAGTAAGTCCTGTGTTTCGTCCGTTGGAGAAATGGACTTTTTAATGTGGGGGGTAGGGGGCAATTTTACTTCTAGGTCCCTACCTGGTCGGTGAGGCAGCTTTTTCTCCGGGCTGCCCGTTGACCCGTCCTCGTGGCCTACCAGCGGGCTTGGAGCGCCATTTCCTGGCGGGGACCACCCAGCACCTGGGCCTTGGTGGCGGCGCAGCGCTGGGGCTCTGTCGCGGAGCGGGCGATGCCTTGCCTGGGTCGCCGCGCTGGAGCTCCGGTGAGCTGTGTCCGCCGTGTTCGACACCTCCGGGCTGCGGGTCTGCGGAGCAGGCAGTGCCGATTTCAACATCGGGAGCCTGGGAGCTCCAGGCCGGCGCGACCTTGTCGGCTTCGGAAGCCGCGGTCTCCAGCTAGGAAGCGGCCGTACCAGGTGGCCCAGCCGCTGAGAGGACTCTCCCGACGCCGGGGCAAGATCACCCGGTGAGAACGGCCAGGAACATCGGGCCTCCGTAGAGGCAATTGCGGTGGCCTCAATAGGCCTGACTTTGGGTGAACTTGGGGTTGGGGACTGAACATTGTGCCTTCCACCACAGTGGTATCCATTGTGAGGGGATGATTTTTTTTGTCTGTAAGTAATCCTGTTAAGTCTTTGTCCAAGATGGCTGTCGGAAGGGAGAGTGGACGCTGGCGCGCTTTAACTGCCGCTGCTCTCTTTTTTCACATTGTGTTTTTGATTTTTTGTTTTTGGACTGAATTCTGTTTTTAATTTGTGTTTCTGTGATGTCTTTATTATTTATTTTATTCTGATTATATGTTTTTTATTCCTGTTAATCTCTGTAAGGTGTCCTTGAGATTTCTGAAAGGCGCCCAAAAATAAAATAAAATAAAAAAAAAATAATAAAAAAAAATAATTAAAAAAAACTGGGTTCCATTTCATCTTGGCAAGATTCCATCACATCTCATTGAAGTTACACATTCTCCCAAATTATAAATTCTACTTGAATGCCTAGATCTCATAAATTCAATCATTGCACCCAAATAGCTCACCTCATTCTCTAAAAGATCGATCATTGCCTCCTTCCTTGTTAGGCCAGAAGTCAGATCTTCTGAACATTTCAGGAGGAACATTCATCTCCTCCTTTTCCAAATACTGGGCCTATTACCAACAACAAAGTCTTCGAGCGTCATGACTAGCACTTTATATATCTTTATAATCCCCTGCAGATTTGCTCCTGTATCATCCTTTCATTATTTGGTGACCTATAAAGGAACTCCCACTTAGTACAAATTTCCTTCTTAACTTGTTTAAGAAGGAACTGCAGATGCTGGAAAATCGAAAGTACACAAAAATGCTGGAGAAACTCAGCGGGTGCAGCAGCATCTATGGAGCGAAGGAGATAGGCAACGTTTCGGGCCGAAACGTTGCCTATCTCCTTCGCTCCATAGATGCTGCTGCACCCGCTGAGTTTCTCCAGCATTTTTGTGTACCTTCCTTCTTAACTCTGATGGTTAAGATCCTTTTATGAAGCTCCTCAGAAAGATCCTTGCCGCATTCCAATAAAACCGCCTTTAATAGCTCTGCCACCCAATTTCCATCCCAATCTTAAATGCCAATTCCTGTTCTTTCTTTGAGCTGCTTCATTACATTGAGCGTCATATCACACAGAATTTGCATCCGTCTCCAACGTTAATCACCACATATTGTTTATATAGATGCATTATGAACTACTTTCTTTATTTCTGTGTCTGTCAGGATCTACCTCTTCCTTCACTATTACTATCCAATGCATTCTCATTCGTTTGTGCACCATAATCCTATTTCTATTTCCATAAGCTGGTGTCATTTGTTGATGTCAAAATTTCCCCATCTGCAGCCTCCCTACTCGTATCTAATGCCAGTTGCAATTTGTCTATTCTCAAACTGCTCCTAATGCTCAAGAATCTATTACTCTCTTCCTGCACCATATCTTTACGCTTTACATGAATCTGGCCAATCTTCCCATTTACATTCTCATTAACACGCAGAACTGGAAGAATATGTGATCACTGAATTACTTCTCCCATTCCTCCCAAGCTCATGACACTGCCCCAAGGACCATGACCCTTTCTCGCAGTCAGCGATTCCAACAGAAACCACAATTATGCCTTCCACTATGACTTCCATCATTAACATTTTGTCCCCACCCATGCATTTCACTGTCCCTTGGTGGCATGTCTAGGAATGTACTACAAAGGTGTTGCCAATTGTATCAGTCGCTATACAGAGATATGTGCATCTCCAAGGTCTTCTGCACATCCTGCCCATTCATATAGCCTACTTACCATTTTAGAAACATAGAAAATAGGTGCTGAGTAGGCCATTCGAGCCTGCACCGCCATTCAATATGATCAACTCAGTATCCTGTACCTGCCTTCTCTGCATACCCCCTGACCCCTTTAGCCACAAGGGCCACATCTAACTCCCTCTTAAATATAGCCAATGAACCGGCCTCAACTACCTTCTGTGGCAGAGAGTTCCAGAGATTCACCACTGAATGTTTTTCTCATCTCGGTCCTAAAGGATTTCCCCTCTATCCTCAAACTGTGACCCCTTGTCCTGGACTTCCCCAACATCGGGAACAATCTTCCTGCATCTAGCCTGTCCAACCCCTTAAGAATTTTGTAAGTTTCTATAAGATCTCCCCTCAATCTCCTAAATTCTAGCGAGTACAAGCCGAGTCTATCCAGTCTTTCTTCATATGAAAGTCTTGACATCCCAGGAATCAGTCTGGTGAACCTTCTTTGTACTCCCTCTATGGTAAGAATGTCTTTCCTCAGATTTGGAGACCAGAACTGTACGCAATACTCCAGGTGTGGTCTCACCAAGACCCTGTACAACTGCAGTAGAACCTCCCTGCTCCTATACTCAAATCCTTTTGCTTTGAATGCTAACATACCATTCGCTTTATTCACTGCCTGCTGCACCTGCATGCCTACTTTCAATGACTGGTGTACCATGACACCCAGGTCTCGTTGCATAATTTCCCTTTTCCTAATCGGCCACCATTTAGATAATAGTCTACCTCCTGCTTTTGCCACCAAAGTGGATAACCTCACATTTATCCACATTATACTGCATCTGCCATGCATTTGCCCACTCACCCAGCCTATCCAAGTCACCTTGCAGCCTCCTCACAGCTAACACTGCCCCCCAGCTTCGTGTCATCCGCAAACTTGGAGATGTTGCATTCAATTCCTCGTCCAAATCATTAATATATATTGTAAATAGCTGGGGTCCCAGCACTGAGCCTTGCGGTACCCCACTAGTCACTGCCTGCCATTCTGAAAAGGACCCGTTTACTCCTACTCTTTGCTTCCTGTTTGCCAGCCAGTTCTCTATCCACATCAATACTGAACCCCCAATACCGTATGTTTTAAGTTTGTATACTAATCTCTTATGTGGGACCTTGCCGAAAGCCTTCTGGAAGTCCAGATATATCACATCCACTGGTTCTCCCTTATCTACTCTACGTTACAACCTCGAAAAATTCTATAAGATTCGTCAGACATGATTTACCGTTCGTAAATCCATGCTGACTTTGTCCAATGATTTCACCATTTTCCAAATGTGTTGCTATCCCATCCTTAATAACTGACTCAAGCAGTTTCCCCACTACCGATGTTAGACTAACTGGTCTGTAATTCCCCGTTTCCTCTCTCCCTCCCGTTTTAAAAAGTGGGGTTACTTTAGCTACCCTCCAATCCTCAGGAACTACTCCAGGATTTAAGAATTTTGAAAAATTATCACTAATGCATCCACTATTTCTGGGGCTACTTCCTTAAGTACTCTGGGATGCAGCCTATCTGGCCCTGGGGATTTATCGGCCATTAATCCATTCAATTTACCTAACACCACTTCCCGACCATCCTGGATTTCACTCAGTTCCTCCATCTCATTTGACCCGCGATCCCCTGCTATTTCCGGCAGATTATTTATGTCTTCCTTAGTGAAGACGGAACCAAAGTAGTTATTCAATTGGTTAGCCATGTCCTTGTTCCCCATGATCAATTCACCTGTTTCTGACAACAAGGGACCTACATTTGTTTTGACTAATCATTTTCTCTTCACATATCTATAAAAACCTTTGCAGTCAGTTTTTATGTTCCCTGCCAGTTTTCTTTCATAATCTATTTTCCCTTTCCTAATTAAGCCCTTTGTCCACCTCTGCTGGACTCTGAATTTCACCCAGTCCTCTGGTAGGCTGCTTTTTCTGGCTAATTTGTACGCTTCATCTTTTGTTTTGATACTATCCCTGATTTCCCTTGTTATCCACGGATGCACTACCTTCCCTGATTTATTCTTTTGCCAAACTGGGACGAAGAATTGTTGTAGTTCATCCATGCAGTCTTTAAATGCCTTCCATTGCATATCCACCATCAACCCTTTAAGAATCAATTGCCAGTCAATCTTGGCCAATTCACGTCTCATACCCTCAAAGTTACCTTTCTTTAAGTTCAGGACCCTTGTTTCTGAATTAACAATGTCACTCTCCATCCTAATGAAGAACTCAACCATATTATGGTCATTCTTGCCCAAGGGGCCACGCACAACAAGACTGCTAACTAACCCTAGGTACACAAAATTGCTGGAGAAACTCAGCGGGTGCAGCAGCATCTATGGAGCGAAGGAAATAGGCGACGTTTCGGGCCGAAACCCTTCTTCAGACTGATGGGGGGGGGGGGGGGGGGGGAATAAGGAAGGAAAAGGGGATGAGGAGGTGGAGCCCGAGGGCGGGCGGATGGGAGGAGACAGCTAGAGGGTTAAGGAAGGGGAGGAGACAGCAAGGGCTAGCAAAAAACTAACCCTTCCTCATTACTCAATACCCAGTCTAGAATAGCCTGCTCTCTCGTTGGTTCCTCTACATGTTGGTTTAGAAAACTATCCTGCATACATTCCATGAAATCCTCTTCCTCAGCACCCCTGCCAATTTGATTCACCCAATCTATATGTAGATTGAAGTCACCCATTATAACTGTTTTACCTTTGTTGCACGCATTTCTAATTTCCTGTTTGATGCCATCCCCAACTCCACTACTACTGTTAGGTGGCCTGTACACAACACCCACTAGCGTTTTCTGCCCCTTAGTGTTTCGCAGCTCTACCCATATCGATTCCACATCCTCCAAGCTAATGTCCTTCCTTTCCATTGCGTTGATGGAACATAGAGTCCCCTATTACTAATGCCCTCCTCTTCTTTTCCTTACCCTTCTGAGCAACAGGACCGGAGGCCCGGCCGCTGTTGCTACCCCCAGGTAGGCTGTCCCCCCCCCAACAGTACTCAAACAGGAGTACTTATTGTCAAGGTGTACAGCCACCGGGGTACTCTCTAGTCCCTGCCTCTGCCCCTTGCCCCTAACCGTGACCCACTTGCCTGCCTCCTGTGGTCTTGGAGTGACCACCTCTCTGTAACTCCTCTCTATGACTTCTTCGCTCTCCCTGACCAGACGGAGGTCATCGAGCTGCTGCTCCAGGTTCCTAATACGGTCCCTTAGGAGCCCCATCTCGACGCACCTGGCGCAGATGTGGACGTCTGGAAGGTTATCAGATTCCTTGACCTCCCACATCTGACATCCAGAACGGTAAACTGCCCTGGCCCTCATTCTCCCCCCCTTACCTAGGATACAATACAATACAAATTGCTGGAAGAAATCAGCAGGGATCTGACTTCCAATCAGCTGCTCCCTCTTGTCCGCTTCCACCAATCAGCCGCTTCCTCAAGCCCACTTGTTTTGAAATGCGAAAGGGACGTTGGATTTTGAAGCTGACTGTGGGATGGCCACATTGTGGAAGCTATGATGCAGGAAAAACTCAGCTTCTCATACTCCTGTGCAACTCTACACTGAATTTGAGCTTGAAAATCCCAACCTCGTTCAAACGGGTAGATAAACCTTTATGATGCTCCCACAGGACGGTCTTCAGCTGTCCTACATCACTCATTCCTTTTAAATTGAACATTTTTTCTTTGCACTGAACCTTTGCTGTGTGAAGACCAGCACCTCCTTCTTGCTCTCATAAAATTTCCTTGTTCAAAAATACCCTTTAATCGGAGTGTAAATGAAATAGAGTTTCACATCACTCATGAACGCCAGGGATCAGAGTGTATTCCTCTTCCCAAGTACTTGTTTGTGTCGGATGCAGGGAAAGGGTAGACATCCTTAAATTTCAAAATGGTATGCATCAAGCTTGGGAGACATTAATTCTGATCACTCACCTTCACATTGATTTCTTGGGAGAATCTTCCATCTAGTTTTTATTACATTTTCCAAGATCTGCAGTGCGTAATACTGTAATGAGATGACATGGCAACATGAGAATCAGAAAATGATCATGTTAATATTCAAGACTATAAGACATTCTCATAAAATGCTTGCCTCCTACTTCTCGTGCAAGCAAAATCTGCTCTTTTAAGTTATTAAAAACCAAGGCACAAAATCTAATCTACCACAGTACTTTACAAGTGAGAATTAAGATTTCATGCAATTGCTGTTTTCACTTGCACAAAACTACAAATTGTTACATAATTGAACTGTCAAGCAGTCCTGCTGTTGATCAGGGCTTGCACCAGTTAATAATGCATCAAGTCTAGCTCAACAGTGTGAGACCTACAGTATGGCTTTTTCAACAGTTAGTGAACATGTTTTCTTGTATCTACCTGGTGTTGCTCTTCAGGAACAGCAAGACAGCCCACAGACTCATTTGCAGTGTAGTTTCCAATTTCCCAGTCACCCTCATCAATTTAGGATCCATTAATGTTTGTAATAATTAAAAGTTACACCCTATTTCAACTATAGGGATCAGGTGTTTAGTAAAAAAACAAAAAAACAAGAAATAGCACACTGCAAGTAAAACAATAATGTTTTAGACTTGAGCATCACAAGAACACGCCTTTCTTAGATTCCAAATTAATAATATTCTGTAAGTAAATTACTGCATACATCTACAAAGCCAAGAAAGAAATTAGGAATAAAAAGATTAAAAGATTGACAATATAGCAGTTCATCAACATGCATAACTATGGGAACACAGTAATTTTTACACTTTTATTCCTCCACACCATTAATACACAAGCCAAATGGTCAAGAGGAATATAGGTTTCATGCAGTTTCTACAGCAGGATAGCCAGATATCCAGAACCACCAATGATATGGGGGAAATTTAATAATTATTATTTTAAGAAAAAGCTAGCACAGCAATTTTGCAGTGAATATTGGCAAATAAATATAGATATAAAATTTGTACATTCGAGATTGTGATGATGTGACATGTGAGGAAAATCTTCAAATTTGTCATAAAGCTGCTAAAGAGCAACCAACCAAATCTATAGTAGCATGGACAGCAGCTATTAAGCTTTGGATGTTTCGGAAAAGGAAATCCATGAGTGTCAAAGTTGCATAACTCAGAAACAATCTATTTGTGTGCAAAATAATAAGAGCAATAGAAAACAATACTGATCCCTACAGGAGAAATAATTCACATTACATTTTCTTTTTTCCCTCAGCCTGTTTATTATACTCTTAACCCATCCCCTTATAACAAAGTCATAGATGAACAGAATTCAGTTAAAGGGAATCAAAAGGGTAGACCTTGTGGAGGCCTGCCGCCAAAGCCTAGCTGTGTCAGTTGCACAGGAAGACACCCCTTTTCTTCCTATTACAATCAACATAATGGAACATTATGATTAATGTCAAATAACATTAACAGTTTGAATAAAAAAATACTAAAATAGTGATTGCATAAAACTGTTGTAAAGCCAAATGTCAGCGCATAAAATTTAGCACCAATGATTTTAAATTTAGGTATGCAAGAGATTCTTTACCTTCAGTTTTCTCTGTTCCTCTAATCATCTCATTTGTCACAAGATACAATTTTGAGTTTTACAAATACTGTTGACAAATCAGCTTAAAAATTAGTAATAACTGTCAGTAACAAAACAATGCAACAGGCAAGAAAACAAGACAAACACCTTCACTAAGATTAGGTCAGAAATTTGAGGAAGTACTGTGCAGATGATATTCCATCTCAATAACAAGTTCTCAAAATCTAATCACAGCAATTACTACAGATTCCAGAGTAAAATTAGTAAAATAACACCAGTAAATTTAAAGAGTTAGAAATACTTGTGCTGGATATTTACAAGTAGGCATTATAAACATGCTTGCAAAGAGTGCCTAAATAGACTAATTCACTCAAGGTTTACCTTGCAACTTACTGAAAATTGGTACCGGTGCTTCAAAAAGGAAGCGTTCAGGAACCAAAGGTCAAAAATAATTCCACGTTTAACTGCACTGGGCCAATTAGCAGGATGTTTGATCAAAACGGAAGATATTTAAAATGTAATACCCACTACCCCTAAACCTTAATAATATGTAAGCAAACTGCTCATGATTTCATATCAGTATGATCAATTTGCTCTGCTTAGAAATTAAAATGATAAAGATGGCTCTAAAGTACAAATGTTTCCACACCTCCCTCGTGTTTCAAATCACACCAAGAGTTGCCTAATTGCCATGTAAACATCCCAAAACACCTCCAAACCCAGTCGTGAAACAGTATAAGTTTGTCTTGTCAAAGGTTTAATTCAAGATTCAGATTTCGAAGACTTCTTCTCATGAACATTTCACTTACTTTAGTATTCATATTTTGTGAAAACTCCAGAATAGTGTCAACTCTTGTCCATGCATCAGGATGCTCCTTTAAATGAGTTAAAACCTCTTGAGCCATTCTTTGCTATCAGGAAAAGTAATTTCACGATTATTTGGAATCAAGCACCACTCCAAAAAAAACATACATAAACAGCAGAGTATTAAATCATTGGTAGTTACTGTATAGCAATCTAAAGATAATCTAAGCAAAATAAATTAAAACAAAATTGACATATCTTTTCAATAGCAATGTTTATTTTTATTACTGCAAGCTAAAGATATTGGCTATATTATAATTTTGACAGTATCGTTGCACCAGTGTCAAAATAAGTAACTGGTTGTCAATTTCAATGACTACCCATGGTTAAAGTGTTTTTGAGGCAATGTTCTGATCACCTTGGGGAGGTTACATCAAATGTAAGACAACTTTTTCTGTTTAGGAAGGAACTGCAGATGCTGGTTTAAATCATAGACAGACACAAAATGCTGGACTAACTCAGCGGGACAGGAAGCATCTCTGGAGAGTAGGAATGGGTGACGTTTCGGGTCGAGACCCTTCTTCAGATAAGGAAGTGTACAGATAAGGAAGGGTAAGGTGTGAAAACAGGGCAAAGGGAAGGGAGTTCAAGGAAAATATAGAATAGTTAGTTGGGAGAAGTTAACAACAAAGTAAAGAGAGAAAAATGCAGTCGGAGACAGTAAGAGTGGTCGGAGAACTGGGAAGGGGAAAAGCAAGGGCGACTTGAAGTTAATGTTCATACCGATAGGGTGAACCTCATATTTCCCTTGGGCAGCTAACACCCTGCTTCTACTTAGGCTAGATGACAACATCTTTAAGAAAATTTCCAAATAATGGAAAAGTATTGAGCAGTTTGATTATTGGTAACATATGTAATTCAAGAATTGATTCTGTACCGTCACCAGATCTTTATGTGCAAAATATGTAAACTCCAATCAAAAGATCTAGGGACATTACTCCTTGCTTACAGTAATGACATGCATAACATTCCAAACTTAGATATTTTCAAAACATTGCAGTGCTATTTCTAAGTGCTCCAAAGTTACCTATTATTAAATCACTAAGTTTAGCTTAGTTTAGTAATACAACGTGGAAACAGGCCCTTTAGCCCACATTCGCAATGACATCCCACACATTAGTTCTATGTTATCCCAGTTTCGCATCCGCACACTAGGGGCAATTTTCAGAAGCCAATTAACCTACAAACCTGCAGACCTTTGTAATGTGGGAGGAAACTAGAGCATCTGGAGAAAACTTGCATGGTCACCGAGAACATGCAAACTCCATACAGATGGCACCCGGTCAGGACCGAACCCAGGTCTCTGGACCTGCAAGGGAACAACTAGGACAATCTGCATGTTTGTATCTTTGGCAGGCCATGTCTTATGCATTTGACTGAGTTTTTTTTTGAAGAGCTAACGATCAATGAGGGTAGGACAGGAGATGTTGTCTACATGAATTTTATTCAGATTTGGTAAAGTCCCATATGTTGGGCTGATCTAGAAGATTAAGTTGCATGGGATCCACAGTGACCTGGTTGTCTAAATTCATAAAAGACAGCGGGCTGTGGTGGAAAAGTGTTATTCTGGCTAGAGGTATGTGAGCAGTGGAGTTCTGCAGCGATTTGTGCTGGGACCACCGTTGTTTTTGAAGGGAGACCCGATAGAAGTACACAAAATTATGAAATGCATAGATAGGTCAGAATCTTTTTCCCCAGGGTGGCAATATCAAGTGAGAGGATCAAGAGAATGTAGAAAGCATGATTAGTAAATTTACAGATGACATTAAAGTGGATGGTATAGTAGCAAAGATTATCAAATATTACAGCAGGATCTTGACAAATGTTGGTCAGTAGTTGGACAAATGGACTGAGGAGTTGAATGCACTTATGAAGTGCTGCATTTTGGCATATCAAAGCAGGCCAGGACATACACGATGAATGGCAGGACTCTGGGGAGCATTGTAGAGCAGAAAGATCTGGGAGTGCTGGTACTAGTTCCTTAAAAGTGGCTTCACAGAGAGGAGATTTTGGGCACATTGGCCTTCATCATTCAGGATACTACTAGTTGGAGTATTGTGTTAATTTTGGTCACCCTGCTATAGGAAGGTGTTGTTAAGCTGGAAAGGGTGCAGAGAAGATGTACGAGGATGTTGCCTGAACTCGAGGACCTGAGCTATATGGTGAAGCTCGGCAGGCTCGTATGTTATTTCTTGGCACGCAGGAGGATGAGGGGTGTACAAAAGATCATGAGGTGAATAGACCCTTTTACCCAGAAGAGGGGAATCAAGAACAAGAGGACACAGAGGGATTTTTTTTTTAATAGGAACCCGATGGGCAATTTTTCAGAGGGTGGAGGGTATTTGGAACAAGCAGCAAGAAGAGATAGTTGAGGCTGATACTATAACCATCATATTACCGATATCGCCTTTCAAAAAACAAATGGGACTGTTTGGCTTGTGTGCAGCTTTCTTGAAGCAAAAATACATCAAAATGTAAATTTTACATTTATTGCCAGGAATATTACAAAATTATTTTCCAAGTAAAGCTGGAGATAGTTATATTTTTATATATAAATATATTCATAAAACATAATCTCCTCTGCCTGCACGTGATCTTTATCCCTTTATATCCTGCATATCCATATCCTCAGCTGCTTCCAACACCACTTATCAGAGCAGATTCTAAGCAACCACTGTGTAAAAATAATTTGCACCACATACCCAACTCCTTTACACATTACCCCCCCCCCCACTAATTTTAGTCACACACTCAAGTGTTTGACATTAAGTTCGGGAAAAGGTTCTGTCTATGTCTATCTATGTCTCAATTTTATATACGTATATAAGCCAACGACACCTCAGAGAAAATAATCCAAGTTTGACCAACTTCTCCATATAACCAATATCCTCAAATCGAGGCAGCATTCTGGTAAACCACTTCTGCACCCTCTGCAAAGCGCCACCATATCGTTCCAAAAAAGAGGCAACCAGAACTGCACACAATACTACAAATGCAGACTGACGAAAGTACTATAACATTGCAACATTACTTCCATGTGCTTAGAGCCCCGGCTGACGAAGGTAAATATATCAAACGTCTTCTTTCCACTCTGTCTACTTGTGTTGCCACTTTTAGGGAGCCATTGACCTGGACCCCAAGAGCACTCTCTACATCAATACTGTTAACTACCGTATTTCCCGGCAATGAAGACGCAATTTTTTTACCCTAAAATAAGGCCTGAAAATGTATCTGCGTCTTGGTGGCCGAAGGTTAGATTGTTAGCCAAGAAAGATAGACGTGGGTGACTTCACTGAACTCCTCACACTTGCCTCATCCCTCTCCCCACGTCTGCTGCTACTTGGTGACTTAAATATTCACATGGACTCCCCCACCTGCAAGCTTGCATCTGAATTCGCCTTTTTACTGGACAACTTCTCTCTCACTCAGCACGTCACCTTTCCCACCCATGACAAAGGTCACATCCTTGACCTGGTCTGCTCCACAAATCAACCGGTACTCGACCTCCATCCTTGCCTCTTCCCCCTCGCTGATCATAAGCTTATACGGTTCACCATCCCTTCTCCGACACCTCGCCCCCGCTTCCTCCGAGAAATCACCTTCCGTAATCTAAAATCCATTGATCCCCACCATCTCTCTGACCTGCTCTCCACCACTCTCCCCCTGGACTCAACCCCCATCTCACCTGATGATCTCACAAACCATCTCAACTCCACCTTGTCTACCTCCCTCAACACTCTGGCCCCCCTCAAAACAAGAACCGTAACTTTCAACACATCTTCACCCTGATACACACCTGCACTTCGTA
Organism: Amblyraja radiata; assembly: GCF_010909765.2. Taxonomy (NCBI): domain Eukaryota; kingdom Metazoa; phylum Chordata; class Chondrichthyes; order Rajiformes; family Rajidae; genus Amblyraja; species Amblyraja radiata. Next base: position 8,163,764 of record NC_045963.1, on the reverse strand, counting down.
AACTGAAACAGACTGGTCGCCAACTCGAACGACTTACAAAGAAATCATCTCTCACAGTCCACCTTGAAGCTTACAAGCTCCACCTCACTGACTACAAAGATGCTCTCATTGCTGCAAAATCTGCCTACCTCTCCTCCATATTCACCGATCCCTGCCTAAACCACAGAACCCTCTTCTCCACAGTGGGCAACCTCCTCAAGCCTCGAGCCAACACTCTCCCTACCTCTACTCCGGGTCTCTGCAACTCATTCCTCCACTTTTTCGCTGATAAAATCAGCACCATCTATCAATCTCAATCCCCTGTACCCGACTCCCCAGCATCTACTCCACCACCTACCAAGGCCCCTCCTTTCAACATCTCCACTGACCTCCTTACCCCTCATCCACACCGCTTCCTCTCCCAGTTTGACCTGGTCACCCCTACTGAAATCTCCAAACTCATCAGCTCTTCCAAACCCACTACCTGCTCCCTCGACCCTCTCCCCACTCCCCTGTTGAAGTCCTGCCTCCCCGTTCTCTGCCCCTACCTCACTAATCTCTTCAACTCCTCATTGTCCCAAGGAATTGTCCCCTCCGCTTTCAAAACTGCTGCCGTTACACCAATCTTAAAGTAACCTGGTCTTGATCCCTCCTCTCTCATTAACTACCGCCCAATCTCAAACCTCCCCTTTCTTTCAAAATCCCTGGAGCGTATCGTTGCGTCACAACTTCATTCCCACCTCCTTGCGTATAACCTACTTGAACCCCTCCAATCTGGCTTTCGCCCCCTCCATAGCACAGAAACTGCTCTCCTCAAATTCCTCAACGACCTCCTCACCTCTGTTGACACTGGTTCCCTCAACATCCTCATCCTCCTCGACCTGAGCGCAGCCTTCGATACAGTGAACCATAACATCCTGCTCACCAGACTCAAAGTCCTCGGCATTGAAGGCTCTGCACTCAGCTGGCTCCATTCCTACCTTTCCAACAGATCCCACTTCATCTCTCTCCACAACCACACCTCTGCTACAGCCACAGTCACTCAAGGCGTTCCCCAAGGCTCCGTACTCGGCCCCCTCCTCTTCATCATCTACATCCTCCCCCTTGGTCAGATACTCCGCCACTTCAATCTGGACTTCCACTGTTACGCTGATGACACCCAGATCTACCCTGGCACCAAATCCCCCCACAACCCCCCCCCCCCCCCCCCCTCTCCCATATCAACTCCTGTTTGTCAGCTATAAAAACCTGGATGCAACATAATTTCCTCAAACTCAACAGCGATAAGACAGAATTCCTCCTCATAGGCTCCAAAGCCACACTCAGCAAAATCAATAACCCCACTCTCACCATCGACGGCACCACTGTCTCCCCATCTCCCCAGGCCCGCAACCTTGGCGTGATCTTTGATTCCACCCTCTCCCTTGAGCCTCACATCCGCCATGTCATTAAAACCTCCTTCTTTCATCTCCGCAACATCGCCAAACTCAGACCCTCTCTCACACCGCCCGCTGCTGAAAGACTCATCCATGCCTTCATCTCCTCCTGACTGGACTACTGCAACTCACTTCTCCTTGGCATCAGCTCCACCTACATCAACCGACTCCAATTGGTCCAGAACGCAGCCGCCCGACTCATCACCCATACCAAATCCTGACATCACATCACTACAGTCCTCAAACAACTTCACTGGCTTCCCATCTCCCACCGGATCACCTACAAAATCCTGATCCTCACCTACAAAGCCCTCCACCATCTGGCCCCCCCATATCTCATTGACCCCCCTCTCCCCCTACCAACCCTCACGGTCCCTCAGGTCCACATCAGCCGGTCTCCTCTCCATCCACAAGTCCAACCTCCGCAGTTTTGGGGACAGAGCCTTCTCCAGGGCAGCTCCCAGGCTCTGGAACTCCCTCCCCCAACTGATCCGCAATTCCGTGTCCCTCACCATCTTCCAGTCCCGCCTCAAGACCCATCTGTTCACCTCTGCCTATCCTTAGCCCCACGTCCCCGCCCCTTTTCATCTGTGCATTAATTGCCTCTTACTGTGTTTTGTATTGAATTGTCTTTACTTTGTGTACTAGTCATGTCTCTACTATTTATTTCATTCCCCTTACATGTTTTTCCTCTACCTGCTCAAATTTTTGTAAGGTGTCCTTGAGACTCTTGAAAGGCGCCCATAAATAAAATTTATTATTATTATTGTTAAACTGGTAAACAATCTCCTACTGAAGTTAAAAACTACCACTGTAATATAGTGAATAGATTAAATAAATTTAGAGGTGATACCAAAACAGCAGTCCAATTCATTGCAGGGAAGACAATTTCAGACAGGAAAGAGGCACCAATGGACTGATTAAATCACAGGAACAGTCCCTTCAGCCTACTATGTTTGCTTGAGCCATGATGCAAATTTACCCAATCTCACATGGTGGGTCCCGAGTTCTTGCCTGTTCACATCTGAACATTTAAACTTTGCCATCACAGCTACCCTAGCCTTGTGTGCAAGACATCCAAGAACCCCAGCAAAAAATTGCCTCACACATCTTCTTTAAATATTCTCCCTTTCACCTCTGCCCTCTAGTATTTGACATTTACATCCTAAGAAATTACCGATTATTATGTTCTGTCACAAAACATTCTACAGCTCACCCTCAGCACCCTACTCTCCAGCGAAAACAATATAATTAGTGCATCCTCTCATAGCTAATGCTATCCAATTATTGTCAAAGAGCACGGAAACAGGCTTTTTGGCCCAACTCAGCCATGCCAACCAAGATACCCCCATCTAAAGCTAATTCCATCTGCCTGTGTTTGGCTCTTACACCTCCAAACCTTTCCTATTCATGCGAGTTTTAAAATGCTGTTTATAGAACCTGCCTCAACTACCTCTGGCAGCTCGCTACATACACCCATCACCCTCAGTGAAATCTAGACAATATCCAGGTGAACCTCTTCAACCCTCCACAAAACATCTGCACCTTTGGTGCTGGTATTGGTATATTATTGTAATGTGTATCGATACGCCAAAACTTTGCTTGTTATCCAGTCAAATCACATGGTACTCAAGTACAATCAGGCCACACACAAATACAACACGTAGTACTGAGAGAGAAACACTAGAGTGAAGAATATGTTACAGCTTTATAGCATTAAAGTTGTAGTGCAGTTTTTTTTAAGTGCAACGGCAGCAATGAGGTAGGTTGGAAGATTGGGAGCACACCCTTAGCTTATAAAAAGACCACGCTGTAGCCTGATAATGCAAAAGCAGCTGTTCCTGAATCTGGTAGGTGCTTTCAAGCATTTGTACCGTCTGCCCGATAGGGCTATAAAATGGTCCATGAATATGTTGGCTGCTTTCCTGAAGCGTGAAGTGTGGAAGGACTTTGTGTAATGGCTTGCTGTCTTGGACAGACAAATTCTTGGACAGTCAATAGGATGCATTTGATGTATAAGTTGGTAAGAGTTATTGTGAGAACTGACAAACTATTTTATTCTTCTGGGGAAATACAGGCATTGGTGGAACAGCACCTCATATTCTACTTGGATAGCTTAAAATTCAACAGCATGGACACCGAATGCTCCAATTTTAGTTAACATTCCATCCCCCACCTCCCCTTCCTTGTGCTCCACCTGGATGTATACACATTTATGATATGATTTGACAATGTTCCACACAAAAGATTAGTGTGCAAAATTAGAGCACATGGTATTGGGGGCAGGGTATTTACAAGGATAGAGAACTGGTTGGCAAACAGGAAGCAAAGAGAAAGAATTAACGGGTCCTTTTGAGAATGGCAGGCAGTGACTAAAGGGGTGCCGCAAGGATCAGTGCTGGGATCCCAGTTATTTACAATATATATTAACGATTTAGACATAGGAATTAAATATAACATCTCCAAGTTTGCAGATGACACAAAGCTGGGTGGCAGTGTGAGCTGCGAGTATGCTAGAAGGCTGCAGGGTGACTTGGATAGGTTGGGTATGTGGATAAATGAAGAAAACAAATGGCATGTTGACCTTCATATCAACAGGATTTGAGTAAAGGAGCAAGGAGGCCCTACTGCAGTTGCACAGGGCCCTGGTGAGACCACACCTGGAGTATTGTGTGCAGTTTTGGTCTCCTTATTTGAGGAAGGACGTTCTTGCCATTGAAGGAGTGCAGTATAGGTTCATCAGGCTAATTCCCGGGATGGCAGGATTGACATATGATGAAAGAATGAATCGACTGAGCTTATATTCACTGGAATTGAGAAGGACGAGGGGAATGCTTACACATAAAATTCTTAGGGAATTGGACAGGCTAGATGCAGGAAAAATGCTCCCAGTGTTGGGAACCAGGGTTCAGTTTAAGAATAAAGGGCAAGCCATTTAGGACTGAGATGAAGAAAAACGTTTTCACCCAGGGAGTTGTGAATCTGTGGAATTATCTGCCACAGAAGGCAGTGGAGGCCAATTCATTGGATATATTCAAGAGTCAGATATAGCTCTTCGGGCTAACAGAATCAAGGGATACGGGGAGAACGCAGATACTGATTTTGGATGATCAGCCATGATCATATTGAATGGCAGTGCTGGCTCGAAGGGCCGAATGGCCTTCTCCTGCACCTATTTTCTATGATACAACTTTATTTATCCCAGGAGAGAAATTAATCTGCCAAGTCACAAAACAAATTAAATTAAAGTGATGAGTGGAAAGGATTGGGGATGTGCAAAGATTGGGGAGGGGGGAGAGAGGAGAGTCAGTCTACCCCACGTCAGAGTGGGGGGGGAAAGAGTTGCACAATTTTTCCCACCCAACCCATATACTTTCTTCTGGCTTGTCCCATCCCAATCATTTTTGCTCCCTTTTATAATTAATCAGAAGAGTGGTCCGGATGGGAAACATCTCCTATACACGTCTTCTACAGATGCTGCCTGACCCACTGAGTTACTCCAGCACTGTGTTTTTCTATTCTGAGATGGTTGAGCCAATTCAGAAGCTAGTGCGAATTGAGAGTGCAGATCTTGAACCAATGGAATGGGGTCCAGGACAAGACAAAGCTTACAACGATTTAATGAAAGCCATAATTAGCACACCAGCATTGGGCTTGCCAAATAAGCAGAAGTCCTTTCAGATATATAATGTTGTAGATGCTGAAAGTTCTAATGCATAAATAAGGAGGACGACTAGAGACCAGAGGTATATCATCATTCAAGTAAAAGCAACCCAATGACAGTAGCAATGCAGTTTTGTGGCTGTCATTGATTGCAGCTCATGGGCTTAATAGACAATAGGTGCAGGAGTAGGCCATCCGGCCCTTCGAGCATTCAATGTGATCATGGCAGATCATCCCCAATCAGTAGCCCGTTCCTGCATCTTTAAGAGCCATATCTAGCTCTCTTGAAAGCATCCAGAGAACGTGCCTGAGGCAGAGAATTCCACAGACTCACAACTCTCTGAGAGAAAAAGTGTTTCCTTGTCTCCGTTCTAAATGGCTTACCCCTTATTCTTAAACTGTAGCCCAATTCAGGACTCCCCCAACATCGGGAACATGTTTCCTGCTTCTAGCGTGTCCAAACCCTTAACAATCTTATATGTTTCAATAAGATCTCCTCTCATCCTTCTAAACTCCAGAGTGTATAAGCCTAGCCACTCCATTCTCTCAGCATATGACAGTCATTCTCTCAGCAAATGAAGCTTAGAAGGAGAGTTAGCCAGTTGTGATGAATGGGGATATAATTTTGAGAACTAAATACACCATTGTGCATTTAGTAAACACTGGGAAACTAAGAACTAAATCAGACAGCCATGGGACTAGATGGGAAGTGATTCTGTTGCTTTGGGAACTTTGTTTTTGACTAAACCTACGATATTTTGTCGTCCAAGATACCCGACCTTTGCCACCCGTATAATTCACCATCACAGGAACCCTTTGGACCTGTACTCTAATTCATCAAATTGAGTGTATAATCTTTTAAAGGGTTCTCAAGTGAAATTTAAATTTAAATTTGCTTTCGCCAGTTCCTGCCTAATACTTTTTCAAACAGCCTTCCCCCATTTTGCATTTTCACCCAAGAATCAATATTATCCATAACCATCTGTAAACAGACTGAATTATGTTCTCAATGATGAATTTCGTATTGACAATGGTGTTACCAAAGAAAGAATGTAATTTAGGAACAAGGCATTAGGCTTGATTTTTATTTTAGAAACAATGGAAACTCATAGGTAATGTAAGTGAGATACATAGGATTACAAGAACCTAGACAATGCAAAGAGAAAAAGACACGAGGATAAACAAGAGGTATGGATATGCTAATTAGTACATGATCGTCAAATGGGCTCTCTCTCTCTACCATAAATTTCCAATATCATTCCAATGCTGATATTAACCAATAATTATTTGTGCAGTTTCAAACGTCTCCGTTTTAAGAGAAAAACCATTGCTTTCTCGTAAATATTCTCATAATTCAGCAATCCACACACACTTGCGCAACTCACTATGAACAAGTGCAATCCATTTAAAGTGATATTGTATTATTCTGTATTTAAATTTGATTGTTACCTGTGCCCCTTCTCCATGATACAGACAATTTACCACATTGTCCAAAAGGTTTATATCAAGCTTCTGAGTGAAGTCCAGCAGCTGGCGAGCTGCGTGGTCCGCTAAAATAGTCATTATGGCTGGCATAGATCACTGCAAGAAAAAACGATGTAATTCCTAAATAAATTAAAAAGAAAGATAAAGTTAGAACTTTCAGTTAAGTACACGGGAGCCAGTCATTGCATAAATCCAAGTAGTCAAGTTGACAACATTATCAACCTCCAAATCAAAGTAGTACCTGTCATCATTGCCTTGTCAGTTGCATCACTGCAGACTCACTCTGCATTAACATACAAAATTCGTGTTTAAATTTACCGCTATTTTAGATGCAAATCTGATAGGACAGATAATTGCACTGTTATGAGATGAGCAAAATAATTTTCTTTCGGAGTACTTCAGAACACAGGAGATTAGATGTAACATGCAACAAAGCTCAAGTCACAATTTGCCTCCTCCCTGCTTAGGTATTTTAGAATATCTGCTTATCTTTTTAATGAGTAAATTAGAATTCACTTGTGATCAAACTAGAAAAACTATTTAAAATCTGGAAATTGCCAAGTTATGAAATCCATGAAAGACCATCTGATGGTTCCAGCTACATCTGACATGATACCCTGACTTTACGCTAAGCTGAATCTTCAGTATATTGACAAAAATATGGAGGAACAAGATACCGACTCCTGTCACTATGCTGCAACTCTTACTACAAAAAACACTCTGGATGTCAGACAATGACAGGACTGGGCTCAGATGTGATACACCACAGTGAAATCGCCTGCCAACACTCACTGTCTAGGTTGGTACTGAACAGCAACCACTTAGGCAAGATACCAGAGGATGCCCAACGATATGGAACAGTACCCCCAGTACGAGTCAACATCTTCAGGGAAGTAGTAAACTGGAAAACACGTTGGCAAATGTACACAATTTAAATTGTAATGCACAAAATTGAGTCAATACAAAAATATTACAATTTATAGCAACTAAATGGGCTGTAAAATGATCTGCACTCAGAATGGGAAGGGGGAAATTTACAATGAAATTCCTTTATTGTTGCAGATTAAACAATCTGAGATACCAAACCATCACTTGCATCCACAAAATGTGAACATACCAATCAATACATTAGAAAGCTGGGGATTACTCAGTACAATTGTTATATTTCAACAAAGTGTTGGTAAAAAAACAAAATCAGTGTCAATATTTGTGGCGAGAGAAGCGGCAAAGGGTCACAGACCCAAAACATTGATAATTTCTCATTCCATCCATGCTGCCTGAATAGTCGCGTTTCAAGACTGTTTTTATTCCAGATTTCCTGCATTTAGTTTTTTTGTTGTCGCAACATTTCAATCCTTCCTATAGCTTGTTTGTGTATCAACTCGGAACCAAATTGTTTCCTGGTATGTCAACTGCAACATTTGCAGAACTGAAATGCAAGTTACCGCTGTGAGTAACAAATATCAGTTTAAAAATGCCTGCACACGTGCTGCAGTCCCGCCAGTTTCACTGCGTGGCTATTGTTAAAAATATTAACATTGACATTAAAAAAAAAACCTCACAGACCTACTAATAAAAGTTTCCACATATCCATTCACCAAGTTCTCTACTGGTCTTGCTTTTACCCTGACAACAAAACTCAACGGTGTGCCATCCTTCGAGCAGAGCCAATTAGAAAGTTAACTATGCGTAATGTTTGCAATTTATTAAAAAGTTGACACACACAAAAATAATATTGGCTGGGGGTTGTTTGTGAAGCACGAGTGCCATCCATTGACTTGGGTGTGTGGGGGGGACGGGACCAAGACAAGTCAGGGCAGGTCATCACGAGTCTCGGTGGAGCGATGTCGCCGTCAGCCCCGGCCGTTGTTTCTGGAATGTTCCACGCCAGGCGGGGCAGACACGGCGAGGCGGCACGGGATTTAAATATCCACACGAGCGAGGGCTCGGGAGGGGAGAAGCGGTAGGTCGGCCGCCCGCCCCGATCTTGTTGTTGTTGTTCTTGTTGCTCCTCCTGTCCGCCCCCCTCACATACACACACAGCGGCTCCGTGCGGCGGACGAGGGCCGTGCAGACCGTCCGTCCGACCGCCCCTCCCTCCCTCCCCGGCAGTCAGTCTTCCCTCCCTCCCTCCCTCCCGCTCAAAGCAGCGCCTGGCCTCAGCCAGGCCTCGGCGCCGCTGCACCCGTCGCGCATATATAGACATATATCCGACAACTTATGGACACTCACCCCAAAACGGTATTTCGGTTAAACACACCGCAGGCCTCCTCCACTTGTAAATGAACGAGCTCCACCACGCACCCGGCCGAGCGATGCCTCCCTCTCACTGGATCTTACCACTTGCGCGCAGGAGTTTGGTGGACCGATGGTGGTGGGGATGGGGAGGGGGGCAAGAGGGGTGGTGGTGGTGGCGATGGGGAGAGGGGGGGGGAAGGGGGGGAGGGAAGCAAATGGCGGGAATTTAAAAAAATACACGCACGCAAGGTCGACTCTTCCCTTCCTCGCCTTCGATTTAGTCCAGACTCCAGTTTAAAAACAACAAAGACAGTACTTGCTCTCAGTCGGTCGCGATTTAGAACACTCACTCTCCTCTGCCGCCGCCGCTGCAAACTGTGTTATAAACTGCGCGCGTTAATAGTTACAACCAGCTGGCAAACGCTGGCATCAACCGCAGTGACATTTGCTGGTATTTATTTTCCTCAGAAGGATTTTTTTTTATCTCCTCCGATTCATTCTCCGCGGCCGTTTCGGTAGCGGGCTGTGTTGGACTAACAACCTCCAAACCTTCTCCGGCACAGCTAGTAACCGGTTGTGACCGGTTCAGACTGGGAGATTCCATCTCGGTTTAGTTTTCTGCCGATAGGGCGTCAGCCTCGCAGGCCCGGCCCGCCCGCCCGCCGCCGCCGCCGCCCCCCCGCGTCACCTCACGTCACGTTACGTCGGGCACGTTGACCCACGTTACGTTCAGTCTGAAGAAGGGTCTCGACTCGAAACATTGCCCATTGAGTCACTCCAGCATTTTGTGTCTGTCCTCACGTCGTGTCCCATCCAGACTGGCTGCGCCAGGTTGCCCACACCCTACCTCCTCCTCTGTCCCCTCCTTCTTCCACCTTTCTCCAACCCTCTTTACTCTTCTCCCTCCCACCTCCATCCTTCTCACCACCCCCTTCTCTCCCCCACCTCCATCCTTCCCCCATCTCCATCCTTCTCCCCCTACCCACCTCCATCCTTCTCACCACCCTCTTCTCTCCCCCCACCTCCATCCTCCCCCCCCCCACCTCCATCCTTCTCACCACCCTCTTCTCTCCCCCACCTCCATCCTTCTCACCACCTCTTCTCTCCCCCACCTCCACCCCCTTCTCTCCCCCACCTCCACCCCCTTCTCTCCCCCACCTCCACCCCCTTCTCTCCCCCACCTCCATCCTTCTCACCACCCTCTTCTCTCCCCACCTCCATCCTTCTCTTCCCCCACCTCCATCCTTCCCCCCATCTCCACCCTTCTCCCCCCCCACCTCCATCCTTCTCACCACCCCTTCTTCCCCCACCTCCATCTTTCTCACCACCTCTTCTCTCCCCCACCTCCATCCTTCTCACCACCCCCTTCTCTCCCCCACCTCCATCCTTCTCACCACCCCCTTCTCTCCCCCACCTCCATCCTTCTCACCACCCTCTTTTTTTCCCCCACCTCCATCCTTCTCACCACCCCATCTCTCCCCCACCTCCATCCTTCTCACCACCCTCTTCTCTACCCCACCTCCATCCTTCTCCCCCATCTCCATCCTTCTCACCATCCCCTTCTCTCCCCCACCTCCATCCTTATCACCACCCTCTTCTCTCCCCCACCTCCATCCCCCCACCTCCATCCTCTCACCACCTTCTCCCCCACCTCCTCCATCTCCCTCCATCCTTCTCACCATCCCCTTCTCTCCCCCACCTCCATCCTTCTCACCACCCTCTTCTCTCCCCCACCTCCATCCTTCTCCCCCCCACCTCCATCCTTCTCCCCCTCATCTCCATCCTTCTCACCATCCCCTTCTCTCCCCCACCTCCATCCTTCTCACCACCCCTTCTCCCCCACCACCATCCTTCTCACCACCCCTTCTCTCCCCCACCACCATCCTTCTCACCACCTCCATCCTTCTCACCACCCCCTTCTCTCCCCCACCTCTTCTCTCCCCACCTCCATCCTTCTCACCACCCCCTTCTCTCCCCCACCTCTTCTCTCCCCACATCCATCCTTCTCACCACCCCCTTCTCTCCCCCACCTCCATCCTTCTCACCACCCCTTCTCCCCTCACCTCCATCCTTCTCACCACCCCTTCTCCCCCCACCTCCATCCTTCTCACCACCCCTTCTCCCCCCACCTCCATCCTTCTCTCCACCCATTCTCCCCCCTAACCCCACCTTCATTCCTAACACCCCACCTCCATCCTCCCCCAACATCCTTCTTGCCCCCACCCATGTGCAGATTGAATGGGCAGAGCGCCTCATCCCTCCTCTCTCTCTACCCCCCTCCCTGGGCAAAGTACAACTCATTTTCTGTACTAAATAGAGATGTCAACATACAGTGCCCTCCATAATATTTGGGACAAAGACCCATCATTTATTTATTTGCACCTGTACTCCACAATTTGAGATTTGTAATAGAAAAAAATTACATGGGGTTAAACTGCACATTGTCAGATTTTATTAAAGGCCATTTTTATACATTTTGGTTTCACCATGTAGAAATTACAGCAATGTTTATACATGTTACAACATTTTGAGATTAAAAAAATCAAGTCTGCAATTTATCCCATCAGATAAAGCATAAAAAGAAGTTTAATTTGACACCTAATTCACTTTCATATCTTCAGTATTAACAAAGTTATGGCCATTTTCATACTCGGAAATTAGCATCTTGTTCCCTATTGCTTTTCCATTGACAACTCAAAAGCTGTGATCGAGGACAGTCAAAAGCCCATAACTTTCTTAAAAATTAAGAGAATTGAAATACATTTTCAGTTATTATAGATTGAAGCATCCTGAAACAAATATGAAACAATCTTACTTGGATGACCTGAAATTAAAGCATATAATTAGTTAGTTACCTAATTGTAGCTAATTACAAAATTCAATTACTAGATCTAAACATCTATCCATTTCTTAAGAAAGATTAACATTTTTAAAGAGCCCAAGTGTCCAAATAACATTCACACAAGAATTCACAATATAACATGATTTTTAAATCTAATTGTCATGAATTTATAGGCCAAATAGAAGGAATTTAGTGTTTAATTCCCGTAAATTAATGGTCATTTTAATCATCTTGCGAGTGGGTTTTTGTGGAACACGATCGATTGGAACGTTGCGGTTTGCGGTGAATTTAGTTCAAGTTCAAGTTCAAGTGAGTTTATTGTCACGCGTCCCTGTATAGGACAATGAAATTCTTGCTTTGCTTCAGCACACAGAACATAGTAGGCATTTACTACAAAACAGATGTTTTGCAGCGCGACTCTCGTCAGCAGCGGCCTCTGCAGTCCGTCTGCGTTTTTATTATTTTATGTCTATGTTTTTATGTAGTTTTTGTTATTTTTTGTTGGGGTATGTGTGTGGGGTGGTGTGGGGGGGAGGGGGTAACTTCTAAATCTCTCCCTGCACGGGAGACCCGACCTTTTCTTTGTCGGGTCTCCGTTGTCGTTGGGGCTGCAACGAGGAGCGGCCTCCAACAGGAAGACCGGGGGCTGTGGTGCCGACTATTCACCTCACCGTCGCGGAGCTGGCCGAGTCCAGAGCGGGTGGAGCTGTGGTGGACGCTGCTGCGACCCGACCCCCGGAGATTCGGTGTCTGTAACTGCGGGTTTGGCGGGCGGCACCGGGAGCCCGCGGGTCCCTGGAGGGAGTCCGCTTTTCAGGGCTCACGCAACGGCGACTTCTCCCGCCCGAGTTGCGGGGTTGAAGAGCTCCTGGAGCGGGGCCTTACAGCACCGCCCCGCGCGGCTTGGAATGGCTGCGGGTCTCTGCGAGCGCGCGCCGGGGGCTCTAACAACAAGACCCGGTGCGCGACCTTGCATCACCCGGCGTGGCTTTAATGGCCACGGGACAATTCGCCATCGCCCGCCGGGGGCTTTGACTTTGACTCTGACATCGGGGGGGGGGGGGGGGGGGGGGGGGGGGGGGGAGTGCAGTGGAGAGAAAAGTTTTTTTGGCCTTCCATCACAGCAATGTGATGGATGTTTATGTAAATTATGTTGTGTCTTGGGTCTATTTGTTTGTAATGTATGGTTGCAGAAACGGCATTTCGTTTGGACCTCAAGGGGTCCAAATGACAATAAATTGAATTGTATTGTATTGTATTGTATCAGTGTGTCCATATACCATTGTATCAATATATACACATATGAATAAATAGACTGATAAAGTGCAAATAACAGATAATGGGTTATTAATGATCAGAGTTTTGTCCGAGCCAGGTTTAATAGCCTGATGGCTGTGGGGAAGTAGCTATTCCTGAACCTGGTTGTTGCAGTCTTCAGGCTCCTGTACCTTCTACCTGAAGGTAGCAGGGAGATGAGTGTGTGGCCAGGATGGTGTGGGTCTTTGACGATACTGCCAGCCTTTTTGAGGCAGCGACTGCGATAAATCCCCTCGATGGAATGAAGGTCAGAGCCGATGATGGACTGGGCAGTGTTTACTACTTTTTGTAGTCTTTTCCTCTCCAGGGCGCTCAAATTGCCGAACCAAGCCACGATGCAACCGGTCAGCATGCTCTCTACTGTGCATCTGTAGAAGTTAGAGAATCTTCCTTGACAAACCGACTCTCCGTAATCTTCTCAGGAAGAAGAGGCGCTGATGAGCTTTCTTGATAATTGCATTAGTGTTCTCGGACCAGGAAAGATCTTCAGAGATGTGCATGCCCAGGAATTTGAAGCTCTTGACCCTTTCAACCATCGACCCGTTGATATAAATGGGGCTGTGGGTCCCCCTCCTACTCCTTCCAAAGTCCACAATCAGTTCCTTGGTTTTGCTGGTGTTGAGGGCCAGGTTATTGCGCTGGCACCATATGGACAGTTGCTCGATCTCTCTTCTATACTCTGACTCATCCCCATCAATGATACGTCCCACAACAGTGGTGTCGTCAGCGAACTTGATGATGGAGTTCGCACTGTGACTGGCTACGCAGTCATGAGTATAGAGTGAGTACAGCAGGGGGCTGAGAACGCAGCCTTGAGGTGCTCCCGTGCTGATTGTTATTGAGGCTGACACATTTCCACCAATACGAACAGACTGTGGTCTGTGAATGAGGAAGTCGAGGATCCAATTGCAGAGGGATGCGCAGAGACCCAGTTCTGCGAGTTTGGTAACCAGCTTGGAGGGGATGATTGTGTTAAATGCCGAGCTGTAATCGATGAATAACAGCCTGACATATGAGTTTTTGTTGTCCAAGTGGTCCAGAGTGGAGTGGAGGGCCAGTGAGATCGCATCTCGCATATGGGAAACCCCATGTCGGCAGGAAAACACTGCCGGTTCGTATGGGGCCCAAATCACATTTTCGGAACGTGAAATTTTGATTATAGTCATCCCAAGAAGCAAGTTTATGTGTAAAATAAACGACTTACCTTGCTTTGTCCCGTACGTGAGATCCGTTCCGTTGACGGCGTTAGAAGTCGCTTTTTATTTTACTCCTGTGCTGAAATTGTCCCGCGGTTTAAAAAAAAAATTCCGAGAACGGCAGTCGGAACAAATTTTCAGCATTAGGTAGCAGCCTGAGAAAATATATCTCGGACAGGCAGGAGAAAACAGCATTTTAATCCCGCCCCCCCCCCCCCCCCCTCCCCTCAAAGGTGCCAAAGTCGAGCACACGGCCAGTGACAGAACTGCAGTGCCGCAGAAGGTAAGTTTTGTAACATACCTATACATAGTTCCCCCATTTCAGGGCTCCATAATGTTAGGGGCACAGCAATGTCATGTAAATGAAAGTAGTCACGTTTAGTATTTTGTTGCATATCCTTTGCATACAATGACTGCTTGAAGTCTGCGATTCATGGACATCGCCAGTGGCTGGGTGTCTGCTCTGGTGATGCTCTTCCCAGTATGTATTGCAGCCATCTTTAGCTTATGCTTGTTTTGGGGGCAAGTCCCCTTCAGTTTTCTCTTCAGCTTACAGAGGGTGATGAGTCAGAGAATAGAAGTGAGATCGACCGACTGACCAAATGTTGCCAGCACAACAACCTGGCTCTCAATATCAGCAAAACCAAAGAACTGATTATGGACTTTGGAAGAGGAAGGCTGAGGACACACAATCCTGTTTATATCAGTGGGACGATGGTGGAGAGAGTCAAAAACTTCAAATTCCTTAGGTGTGTATATTTCCGATGATCTTTCCTGGACCCAGCACACTGATGCAATTATAAATAAAGCACATCAACGCCTCTACTTCCTGAGAAGATTATGGAGATTTGGCATGTCAAAGAAGATTCTCTTGAACTTCTATAGGTACACAGAAGAGAGCATACTGACTGGTTGCATCGTGGCCTGGTTCGGCAACTTGAACGTCGAGGAGCGGAAAAGATTGCAAAAAATTGTAAACACTGCCCAGGCAATCACCGGCTCTGACCTCCCCACCTTCGAAGGGATTTATCGTAGTCGCTGCCTCAAAACGCCAGCAACATCATCAAAGACCCACACCATCCTGGCCACACACTCATCTCACCACTGCCATTGGGAAGAAGGTACAGGAGCCTGAGAAAAGTAACGTCCAGGTTCAGGAACAGCTTCTTCCCTACAGCCATCAGCCTATTAAACACTACAACCACATAAGCTCTGAAGTACAATAGACATTATTATTATTATTGCACTGTTATTGTATGTTCTTTTTTTCACTGAGTTTTCATTACTTTATTTATTATGATTACATATTCTGTTGTGCTGCAGCAAGTAAGAATTTCATTGTTCTATCTGTGACACATGACAATAAAACACTCTTGACTCCTGCTCAACTGGGTTCAGATCGGGTGATTGAACTTGGCCACTCAAGAATTGACCATTTTTTAGCTTTGAAAAACGTCTTTGTTGCTTTAGCAGTATGTTTGGGATCATTGTCTTGTAGAATGAACCGTCGGCCAATAAGTTTTGAGGCATTTGTTTGAACTTGAGCAGCTAGGATGTGTCTATACATTTCAGGATTCATTATGCTACTACCATCAACAGTTATATCATCAATGAAGATAAGTGAGACAGTACCTTCAGCAGCCATACATGCCCAGGCCATAATACCCCCACCACCGTGTTTCACAGATGAGGTGGTATGCTTTGGATTTTTTATGCACTTCCTTCCTTCCTCCATTATTTGCTCTTGCCATCACTCTGATATAAGTTAATCTTCATCTCATTTGTCCACAAGACATTTTTCCAGAACTGTGGATGCTCTTTTAAGTACTTCTTGGCAAACTGTAACCTGGCCATCCAATTTTGGCGGCAAACCAGTGGTTTGCATCTTGCAGTGGAGCCTCTTTATTTCTGTTCATGAAGTCTTCTGCGGACAATGGTCATTGACAAATCCACACCTGAAGAGTGTTTCTGAACTGTCGGACAGGTGTTTGGGGATTTTTCTTTATTATAGAGAGAATTCTGTCATCATCTGTTGAGGTCTTCCTTGGCCTGCCAGTCCCTTTGCGATTAGTATGCGCACCAGTGCTCTCTTTCTTCTTAATGATGTTACAAACAGTTGATTTTGGTAAACCTAAGGTTAGGCTGATATCGCTTAACAGTTTTATTCTTGTTTCTCAGTCTCATAATGGTGTCTTTGACTTTCATTGGCACAACTCGTGTTGGTCCTCATGTTGATAAACAGCAATAAAAGTTTCCAAAGGTGATGGAAAGACTGGAGGAAAGACTAGGTGCTGAGAGCTCTCTTATACCTGCATTAAGGAGGCAATTAAACACACCTGAGCAATTACAAACACCTGTGAAGCCATTTGTCCCAAACATTATGGTGCCCTGAAATGGGGGGGACTATGTATAAACACAGCTGTAATTTCTACATGGTGAAACCAAAATGTATAAAAATGGCCTTTAATAAAATCTGACAATGTGCACTTTAACCACATGTGATTTTTTCTATTACAAATTTCAAATTGTGGAGTACAGAGGCAAATAAATAAATGATGGGTCTTTGTCCCAAACATTATGGAGGGCACTGTATATGCCATATTAATTAAATGGCCAGAGGTTTGAACATAACAAATTAGTGAAATATTGCAATAAATAGGGAAAAGTTTACACACAAAAGTTTACATTTATTTTTCCTTAACAAGTGCACTTTGTTTATTTTAAAGAATATAACAAAATGTGTACGTCTGGGAGCAAAATAGACAAATATGTTCCAGATAACGTTATTGTAATGCCAAACTTAACTGTTTATATATCTGTAGGTTGATTTATTTAAGAACATTTATCTTGCTTTAAAAACAGTATCGCAACCTACCAGTTAATAACTTAAATGGAAATATGGAACTGCAGATAAAAGTTTTCAAAAAAATGCACACGGTGCTGGAGTAACTCAGAGGGTCAGGCAGCATCTCTCGTGAGCATGGAGACATTTCAGGTCGGAATCCTTCTTCAGGTTGATTGTAGTTGGGTGAAAGCTAGAAGAGAAGTGGATCCGGGACAAAGTCTTGCAAATGATAGGTGGTTACATGTGAGGGGGGGGGGGGGGGGGGGGGGGAATTGATTGCCATATGATTGGACAAAGGCATTCATTGGAAAAGATGAAAGGTAGTGATTTTATAGGTACAGCCTGAAATCAGACCCTTTGACCATCAATCACCTATTCTCATTAGTTCTATGTTATTCTGATTGTATGCATTCTTGTCACCTTCCCCTCAGCAAACAATGATCCATTCTACTTGTCCTTATCATTGTCTGCTTTATCTGTAATTCTCATATCTTACCCTTCCATATCCCTAGTCTCCGACTGACACACAGGCTGAAGGGTTTCGACCTGAAACATCATCTATTCCTTCTCTCCAGAGATGTTGACTGACCCGCTGAGTTACTCCAGCATTTTGTGTCTATCTTCAGTGTAAACCAGCATCTGCAGTTTCTTCCTACACACAAATGTCACTACACTTTATTTTGCCTCCAATTTGTTCTTATAGTACTGCAACTTACAACTTGATCACCTGACAACAACTTGTTGACTGCATCTGGCTTTCACGTGAGACCCAGTCGCTCTCTTAATTACAGCTCAGATCGGGCCATCACACAAAGAACATTTCTGAGAGCAATGGTGAGTTTTTCAAACGTCAGTTTATTCAAGGCCCAACAATATATATTGGGAAACACTCTGAGAGAACCCAAAGTGCTTCACTGACCCACAGCACTTACAACCTTTATATACTCTGTGACACAACGGTTACACGCGGATTTTAGTGACCAGCATTTCCTTGTAGTCTTTCATCCTTGTTTTCTTTTCCCTACAGGTACTATAACCTATTCCCTGTTATTTAGAAAACCACTCTCCAATTTTTCTGACAAATGGGTGCAAAAAGTGATTTATTTTATACCATGATCAGTTTTATTGTCCTCAGCCTGGTTTACAACATCTTATGTTTACCTTTATTCGCCAGCTCGCTGTACCTTACAATCTAAACACTTCCTAAATCTAGTTATTGCCTTTCCTATCATGACCTTTAAGGTTAGCCTTTTTTCCCCACGATGCTTCTTCAGAATGTAAGCTCGTGGGTTAAACATTTTACAAAGTTCATTTCATAATTTTTTTTATGTTCCTTTTAAATTAAATAGTAAAAGTCACATAGTTGCTTTGTAACTGAATTCAACTGTTTAATCGAGAAAGAACACAACAAAAGAAAAGCATTAGATTGCCGGTTAGAGAGCTTGACTTTGTACTTCATATTTTGGTCAGTTTCCAGCTCTAGCATTTCATCTGAGACATAGGTTATGGGAAAAGAAGAGGAAAACCTAGTTCATAAAACCACATCACCTGTTATTGGAATATTATATTTCATTGATTCAATCTATAAAGTTCTGGGGCAAACAAGATAATGTCCATTACACTGAGAAGTAAAATGTGACAGATTATAAGAAGTGAAGGATCAATGGAATAATTCATATAAATACAAATAAGGAAACATTAATTTACAATTTCTTTAATTTCTGTACAGGTGTCAATTGTTTCTGATTTACATAGATAATTACTGAATGTTTGGTAAACCTGCTTTTTGAAGATCCCTTCCTTTTTTCTCCTTCCAAATCCAGCCCAATAATGCTTCAGTCTCTCTATTTTCTCACCCAATTTCCCATTTTCCTCTGTTACCCATCCCTTACACTTACTGCCACAGGTGTCTTGAACAAGGGTTACAATCATTTGGACACTTACAACAGAGATGAGAAGAAATGTCTTCACCCAGAGGCTGGCAAATCTTTGGAATATTCTAAACGTAAGGCTGAAGAGGCTCAGTCATTAAGAAATATATTCTTTGATGTAAAAGAAGTCAAGTAGTTTGGGGATTGTGCTGTGATTTTATTGAATTGCAGTGCAAGCATGAGGGGCTGAATGGACCACCATAGTTTCTGTTTTATGTTCATATGTTCCCTTCCCTTATCTCTGTTCCAACCTCTCATCTTCCCTCATTTTCTCTCACTCACTTCTCCCTTCTCTCACTCTGACGCTTCTTTCTCCTATTTTGATTTCCCCTTTCTCATTCTTACGCCACCCTCCCCCCATTCACTACGTTTTCCAACCCTTCTTAAAAATCAATTGAAAAAAAATGATGTTGGATTTGATTTTACATTAGACCAAAAGACCAAAACATAGGATTTTCATAGCTCAGAATAAAAAGTTACTTATGATTAATTTATTTGATCCCAATTAGTTATTTTGACTCAAAAATGTTAACTTTGCTTCAAATGGTTCTATATGATTGCTAAGTGATTCAGTATGATTTACTATGAGGAAAAAGTATGCCATCTTTCAGAGGATTTGAGATTTGATTTTTTTTTCTCCTATCAGTTATAGTAAATAGATTAAATGTTTCATTTCCTTTATTGCTATCAATTCTGCCCCCAAAATCTTGTGAAATCAAAAAAATATCAAAGTTCATGAGTGTACTTACTTGTTAATCCTTGATTTATAAATCTAACACTTTATATTTGCCAATATGCTTACTGTGCACCATTCAAAATTGGGAGCGGCCCTGTTCGGAGAGAGGCCCCGTTGAGGTAAATTGCTGTGTGGAGGGCAAGTGTGTGCCTTTGGATCAGGAGTCTTTGGCGAGAAGGCTGAGGCAAGGAGGCCAATACAGAGGCGGATGGGAGGATATGGTAGAGCCTGCTCTTGTGTGCGAACTGTGATTTTTTTCCTCTTGGTTCAGACGCAGTGATGATGGCAGGTAAATTGGTACAATGCTCCTCCAGCAGAATGTGGGAAGTCAGGGAAACTGCTGGTGTCTCTGATGACTACACCTGTACTACACATTGTGTCCAGGTGCGGCTCCGTAAAGACAGTGTTAAGGAACTGGAGCTGCAGCCGGAAGACGTCAGGACCATCTGGGAGAATAAGAGCTCCTTGGATAAGATTTATAGGGAGGTAGGGATCCCCAAGGTCCTGGAAGAGAGAAGGTGGGTGACGACGAGGAAGGGAAATAGACAGGGAGTGCAGTTTAACCCCCTTGTGGTCATCCCCTTTCAAACAGGTGCACCCTTTTGGATGCTGTCTGGGGGGGGGAGGGGGGGGGAGGGGGGGGGGGGAGGGATTTGACACATCAGGATTGAGCAGCAGTACCAGGCAGGACCATGGCACCGATCCTGGCTCTGAGGCACAGCAGGGAAGGGTAATGTCAGGCAGAGCCCTGGTGGTTGGTAGGTGACTCTTTAGTTAGGGGCACAGATAGGAGATTCTGTGGCGGCAGTTGATGCTCCAGGATAGTGTGTTGCCATCCTGGTGCCAGGTTCCAGGATGTCTAAGAAAAGCTGCATGACATTCTCAAGGGGGGGGGGGGGGGGGGGAACCAGAAGTTGTTGTGCATGTTGGCATAAATTACACTGGCAGGAGAATGAATGAGGTATGGCAAAATTAGCATAAGGAGTTAGGTAAAAGGCTAAAAAGCAGGACCTCCAGGGTAGTGATCTCTGGTTTATTTCCAGTCCCACATGCTAGTGAGGATAGTAACAGGAAGATAGGGCAGATGAATGTGGAGCTGAGGAATTGGTACATGGGACAGGGGTTCAGATTTTTGAACCATTGGGATCTCTCTGTGGCAGAAGCGACCTGTACAAGTGGGATGGTTTGCTTCTGAACTAGAGGGGCTCCATATCCTGGCAGGCAGGTCTGCTAGTGCTACACGTTTTAAATTACATTGGCAGGGGAGTGGGATCTCATGCAAGACCGAGGCAGATGAGAGGTTGGAAATCGTTATTTATTGGTGATGAAAGAAAATTCAGTGGGACAGAATCGGCGCGAGCATGACAGAGAACGAGAAAGGACTGTAGGTTTGAATTGCACTTATTTTAATGCGAGAGACTGGATTGATAAGGCAGATTAACTCGCATGGATAGATATGGGTGCTTGGGACATTGCAGCCATTACGGAAACCTGGTTAAGCGAGGGACAGGATTGGCAGCTTAATTTTCCAGGGTACGGATGCTACAGGAGAGACGGGGTAAAAGAGAAGGGGTGGTGCTTTATTGATGTTATGGCAGTGGCTTCTCCGTGGATTGTCACCTTGTCGTGGTGGAGAAGCTTGTGTGGACCTGAGATCCTGAGAGCGATGCCGTCTGAAGTTATACTCCTGGTAGGGCCACCCATGGTGGTAAGGTTGAGGGGGAGGTCTCTGACAAAGAGCAATCTAACCAAGACCTCAACGGTGGAACAGGCGGAGGATGATGGCTGACCTTTGTGGAGCGTCACAACAGCTGGGAAGGCGGATGAAGGCTGCAGCAGAAAAGGGTCTCTGGTCGTCTTGGACTCCAGGCCACTAGATCCTGACCCAGATCCGTCAAGGACCATGGGATCGCTGTCTGTGCACCAGTCTCCCCACGTTAGCACCCTGGAGACACCCATGGTCAGCCATGACTGAAGGGGGCCTAAGAATATGGCAGTGGTCAGAGATGACATTACTGATGGTTTGTGCAGTGAGGCTATATGTGCGGAGCTGAGAAATAAGAACAGGATGATCACCTTGTTGGGGGTGTACTACAATAGGCATCAGGATTAGAAGAGCAAATATGTCAGGAGATTGCAGGCAGCTGAATGACGAATAAGGTTGTGGTATAGAATTTTATGTTTCCCATTATTGACTGGGACTGTCATGGTGCAACAAGTTTAGATGAGGCAGAATTGATCAAATATGTTCAGAAAGGTGTCCTCTGGCAATATGGAGAGAGTCCTACACTGGAGAGGGAAACGCTTAATCTAGTCATAGGAAATTGGGAGGGGCAAGTGGGTGAAGTGTTCGTGGATGAGCCTTTTGGGACCAGCGACCACTGTTCTATTAGGTTTAAGAGAGTTATGGATAAAGACGGGGCAGGCCCATGAGTTAAAATTCTAAACTGGGGCAATGGCAACTTTGAAGGTATTATATATATAGTAACTCGCTCAAATTGATTGGAGCAGGTTGTTTGAAGGAAAAGGAATGTCCGGAAAATGGGATGTTTTTAAAAGTGCGCTGACAAGAGTTTAACATACATGTTCCTATTAGAGTGAAGGAAGCTTGGATGATGAGAGAAATTGAGAATAAAACTCAAGGATAAAAAGGAAGCATGGGGCAGGAAGAGGAAGTTGTGATCAAATGTTTTCCTGGAGGAATTCCGGGAACTGGGGCGCATGCTACATTAGGAAATCAGGAGGGCAAAAAAGGGGGCAGGAGATGGCTTTGGCAATAATATTAAGGATACTCAAAAGAAGACCCCTCAGTAATCAGCTCTGTGTTGAGCCACAGGTGGGAAAGATCCTCAATGAGGATTTCTCATCTGATTTTACCAAGGAGAAAGACATGTAGACGGGAAATTGGGGCAATGAATGGAAATGTCTTGAGGGCAGAGTCAATATTACGGTCGAGGTGGTGTTGAACGTCCTAACATGTATGAAGGTAGACAAATCTCCCGGGCCTGATCAGATATATCCAAAGACATTGTGGGAAACTAGTGAAGAAATTAATTGCAGGTGCCCTGGCTGAGATTCATTATATACGGGCAAGGTGCCAGAAGACTGGAGGGTGGCAAAAATGTTGTGCCTCTATTTAAGAAGAGCTGGAGGGAATAGCCTGGGAACTTGAGTCCAACATCAGTGGTTGGAAAGTTACAGGAGAGAATTCTGAAAGGTACATGCATTTTTGTAGACAAGTTCTGATTAGGGACAGTCAGCAAGGTTTTGTCCGTGGGTGATCGTGTCTCACAAACCTAACTGAGTTTTTGGAAGATGTAAGCAAAAAGATTGATAAGGCAGACTGTAGACATTGTATGTATGTATTTTAGCAAGGCATTTGACATGGTTCCATATGGTAGGCTGCTTTAGAAGGTTAGATTGCCTAGGATCCAAGGAACTAGCTGAGTGGATAGAAAATTGGCTTCATGGAGGGAAGTAGAGGGTGGTGATGGAAGGTTGTTTCATGGATTGGAGACCTGTGACGAGTGTTATGCCTCAGGGTTCAGTGCTGGGCCCATTGGTGTTTGTCATCTATATCCATGATTTGAGGGTGGTATTGCAGATAATGAAGATGGCTGACAAAAATTGCAACAGAATCTTGATTGGTTGGGAAGGTGGGCTGAGAAATGGTTACTGGAGTTTAATACAGAAAAGCACGTGGTGTTGCATTATGGGAAGTCTAACCAGGGCAGGACCTTCACGATAAATGGCAGGGCTCTGGGGAGTGTTGTAGAGCAGAGGGATATAGGAGTGCACGTACACGAGGCTGACCTACCGGACGTGAGCACACAGTTAGCTGCAGACTCCGCCCAGGACAGGAAGGCTCTGCAGGAACGGAAGGGAGTCACGACCGCGGTGCCACAGGTGCTGTCGCCGAGGGAGGACGGACGAGCCGCGGCTCGAGAGACTAACAGAGGCAAAGAGGTTTGCCACGCACTGCAAGGGAGCAGTGGACCAGACAGGAAGAGCGGACGGAATTACCACTAGACAGCCAAACCAGTAGGTAATTTACGGCTGGGGTGAGTACTTTCCCATTTATAGGAGGTAGGATTATATAAATAAAGGGTGTATCAATACAGTAGGGGATTCTTAAATAGGACCAGTTAATTACTTATATAAGATGGGCGGTCAGGAGATGTGCCAATACTGCGAGATGTGGGAATTTGTCGACACCATTGAAGTAGAAGATCCCTACAGCTGCAGTAAGTGTTTGAGGCTAGAGGAACTCCAGCTCCGCATTGATGAGCTGGAGACCCAACTTCATACGCTGCGGTACATCAGGGAGGGGGAGTATTACCTGGATGTTTTGTGCCAGGGGATGGTCACACCGACCAGTTTAACTAATTCAGTAGGCAGTGAGCAAGGAAAGGAAGGTGTGGCCATAAGCGAGGCAGGTAGGGGGAACCAAGAGGAGATGTGGCAGGAGCCACAGCCCTTGTCCCTGACAAGCATGACCGAGGCTCTTACTCAATGTAAGGACGGGATCAGGGGCTGTGGGAGGGATGAGCAACCTGGCTGCAGCACCGTGGATCAGGAGGCCATTCAAGAGGGGGGAGTTAGAAGAAATGCCGTAGTGATAGGGGATAGTATTATTAGGGGGGTAGATAGGGTTCTCTGCGGCCAGCAGAACATGTCCCGAAGGCTGTGTTGCCTACCCGGTGCTAGGGTTAAGGATATCTCTGCGATGCTGGAGAGAAATTTGCAGTGGGAGGGGGAGGATCCAGTGGTCGTGGTCCATGTGGGGACCAATGACATAGGAAGGACGAGGAAGGAGGATCTGCTGAAGGAGTTTGAGCAGTTAGGGAATAAATTAAAAAGCAGAACCTCGAGGGTACTGATCTCCGGATTGCTACCTGAGCCACGGGCCAAATCGGCGAGGGTACGTAAAATTAAAAAGCTGAATGCGTGGCTCAAAGACTGGTGTGGGAATAATGGGTTTGGTTTCTTGGGCCACTGGCACCAGTACTGGGACAGGGGGGATCTGTTCTGTAAGGACGGACTTCACCTGAACGGTGCTGGGACTGGGGTCCTGGCAAATCATATAACTAGGGCAGTAGAGAGGTCTTTAAACTAAGTAGCGGGGGGGAGGTATCAAGGGGGGTAATAACGGCAGGGGTAGAGGAAATAGAGCAGGGTATCAGTGGGGAAGCGGAAAGTCAAAAAGTGACAGGAGACAGAATGTGTGAAGATAAAGCTCTAGATGTAAAAGGGGCAAAAACGGAAAGGAAGGGTAGTAAAAATCATCTGAAAGTGCTTTATCTAAATGCACGGAGTATTCGTAATAAGATAAATGAATTAACGGTGCAATTAAGTATATATAGTTATGATATTGTGGCCATTACGGAGACATGGCTGCAAGGGGATCAGGACTGGGAGTTAAATATAGAGGGGTACTCGACAATTAGGAAAGATAGACAGGAAAGAAAGGGAGGAGGGGTGGCCCTTTTAATAAGGGAGGGAATAACGGCAATAGAGAGGAAGGATATTGCGTTGAAGGATCAGGATAGTGAAACAGCTTGGGTACAGATAGAGAATAACAAGGGAAAAAAAAACACTAGTGGGTGTAATTTATAGACCTCCAAATAGCTGTGACGCTGTTAGTCAGAACATAAATCGGCAAATAGTTGACGCATGTAAAAAGGGAACTGCTGTAATCATGGGGGACTTCAATTTTCATATTAATTGGGCAAACCAAACTGGGCAGGGTAGACTAGAGGAAGAGTTTATAGAATGTATTAGAGACGGGTTCCTAGAACAGCATGTCACAGAACCGACAAGGGGGGAGGCAATCTTGGATCTGGTCCTGTGTAATGAAGCAGGATTAATTAAAAATGTCATAGTTAGGGACTCGTTGGGAACAAGTGACCACAATATGGTCGAATTCCATATTCAAATAGAAGGGGAGCAGGTTGAAACTCAGGCTAGGGTGCTTAGTCTAAATAAGGGGGATTATGAAGGTATGAGGAATGAGCTGATCAAAGTTGACTGGGATAGCAGACTCAAGAATAAGACGGTACATGAGCAGTGGTGTACGTTTAAGGGTCTATTGTATAACCTTCAAGAAAAATTTATTCCTATGAAGAAAAAAAGGGGTAAGGGTAAGAACAGTCAGCCATGGCTCAGTAAAACTATAAAGGATAGTATTCGGCTGAAGGCAAGGGCATATAAGGTAGCCAGAGATAGTGGGAGGGTAGAGGATTGGGAAGCATTTAAAGGTCAGCAAAAAATAACTAAGAGATTAATTAAGACGGGGAAAATAGACTATGAAAGGAAATTAGCAAACAACATAAAAACTAATAGTAAGAGTTTTTATAGCTATATAAAAAGAAAAAGGGTGGCTAAGGTGAACGTTGGTCCATTGGAGGGTGAGACTGGAGAGTTGTTGGTGGGGAACATGGAAATGGCAAAGGCATTAAACGAGTATTTTGTATCAGTCTTCACTATAGAAGACACAAAAAATATTCCAACGCTGGATAAACAGGGGGCGGTAGGAATGGAGGAGCTAAATACTATTAAGATCACCAAGGAGGTGGTATTAGGGAAATTAATGAGACTGAAGGAGGATAAATCCCCTGGGCCTGATGGATTACATCCAAGGGTCTTGAGGGAGATAGCGGTGGGGATTGTGGATGCATTGGTGATAATTTTCCAAAACTCCCTGGAGGCAGGAACGGTCCCAGTGGATTGGAAAATGGCCAATGTAACACCTATATTTAAAAAAGGAAGTAAACAGAAGGCGGGTAACTATAGACCGGTTAGTCTAACATCGGTGGTGGGTAAAATGTTAGAGACAATTATTAAAGAAACACTAACGGGGCACTTGGATAAACATGACTTCATCGGACAGAACCAGCATGGTTTTGTGAAGGGGAAGTCCTGTTTAACGAATCTGCTCGAATTCTTTGAGGAAGTAACAACCCGGGTGGATAAAGGGGAACCGGTGGATGTGGTATACTTGGACTTCCAAAAGGCTTTTGACAAGGTGCCACATAAGAGACTATTGCTAAAAATAAAAAATTATGGGATTGGGGGTAATATATTAGCATGGGTAGAGGATTGGCTAACAAATAGGAAGCAGAGAGTGGGGATAAATGGTTCATACTCGGGATGGCAACCGGTAACTAGCGGGGTTCCGCAAGGGTCGGTGCTGGGACCCCAGTTGTTCACAATTTATATAAATGATTTGGAGGAGGGAACCAAGTGTAATATATCAAAATTTGCGGACGATACAAAAATGGGAGGAAAAGTAGGGGATGAGGAGGATAGGAAGAGTCTGCAAAAGGATATAGATAAGCTAGGTGAGTGGGCAACAACTTGGCAGATGAAGTTTAATACTAATAAATGTGAAGTCATTCACTTTGGGAAAAAAAATGATAGGGCAAGTTATTTTCTAAATGAGGAGGAGCTGCGTTGTAATGCAACGCAAAGGGATCTAGGGGTATTAGTACATGAATCACTAAAAGTTAGTATGCAGGTGCAGCAAGCAATCAGGAAGGCCAATGGAGTTTTGGCCTTTATTGCTAGGGGGATTGAGTATAAAAACACGGAGGTCTTGCTGCAGCTGTACACAGTATTAGTGAGACCACATTTGGAATACTGTGTACAGTTCTGGGGTCCATACTTAAGAAAGGATGTACTAGCCCTGGAGGCAGTGCAGCGAAGGTTTACAAGATTAATTCCTGCAATGAGGGGATTGACATATGAGGAAAGGTTAAGTAGGCTGGAACTCTACTCTTTGGAGTTTAGAAGAATGAGAGGCGATCTCATTGAAACATATAAGATCGTGAGGGGCCTTGATCGGGTGGATGCACCGAGGATGTTCCCAATGATCGGGGAAACTAGAACTAGGGGACATAGTTGCAGAATAAGGGGGGGCTCTTTTAAAACGGAGATGAGGAAGAACTTCTTCACCCAGAGGGTGGTTAATTTATGGAATTCACTGCCCCAGGGAGCAGTGGAAGCAGAAACTTTAAATATATTTAAGACTAAAATAGATGGTTTTTTAGCTGCCAAGGGGATAAGGGGCTATGGGGAGAGGGCAGGGATATGGACCTAGGTATGGTTAGTATAGTAAGACCTGAGTGATCTCCTGGACAAGTGTCGATCGCCTGGATTGGGGTCGGAGAGGAATTTCCCGGATTTTTTTCCCGAATTGGACCTGGGTTTTTATCCGGTTTTTTGCCTCTCCCAGGAGATCACGAGGTTTTTGGGGTGGAGAGGGGTGATAGCGGTATAAAGGGGAGGGTAGTGTCTTGTGTTCTGTGTCTTGTGTCTACTGTTTGTGGGTAAGTGTGTCTGTTTAGTGTTCAGCCATGAGCGAATGGCGGTGCGGGCTCGACGGACCTGGTGGTCTACTCTCGCACCTACTTTCTATGTTTCTATGTTTCTATGTTTCTATGTTACATAGTTCCTTGAAAGTGGCGTCACATATAGATAGGGTAGTCAAGAAGGCTTTCGGTGCATTAGTCTTCATCGGTCAGAGTATTGAGTATGGAAGTTGGGATTACAATTGTGTTACAATTGTACAAGACACTAGTGAGGCCACATTTGGAGTATTGTGTTCAGTTTTGGTCACTATGTTATAGGAACGATGTGCTAAACTGGAAAGGGTGCAGAGAAGATTCATGAAGATGTTGTCAAGACACGAGGACCTGAGCTATAGGGAGAGATGAGCAGGCTAGGACTTTATACCTTTGAGCACAGGAGGATGAGGGGTGATCATGTAGAAGTGTATAAGATCATGAGAGGAATAGATAGGGCAAATGCACTAAGTCTTTTACCCAGCGTAGGGGGAAACAAAAAACAGGATACAGGTTTCGGTGAGGTGGGTGGGGGGGGGGGGGGGGAAGATTTAATAGGAACCTAAGGGGGAACTTTTTTTTTTACACAAATGGTGGTTGGTGTTGAAACGAGCTGCGAGAGGAGGTTGTTGAAGCAGATACTATCTCAATGTTTAAAAAAGATTTGGACAGGTACATGAATACATGAACGGTTGTTATGGGAGATTTCAACATGCAGGTCTACTGGGAAAATCAGGTTGGGACAGGATCCCAATAAAGGGCGTTTGTGGAGTGCCTCCGTGATGGATTCTTAGAGCAGCTTGTATTGGAGCCTATCAGGGAGAAGGCAGTTCTGGTATTAGTGTTATGTAATGAACTGGATTTGATAAAGGAACTTGAGGTTAAGGAGCCATTAGGAGGTAGTGATCATAATATGGTCAAGTTTAATCTACAACTGGAGAGGGAGAAGGGTAAATCGGAGGTGTCGGTGTTACAGTTGAATAAAGGGGACTATGGAGCCATGAGGGAGGAGCTGGCCAAAGTTAACTGGACAAATACCTTAGCAGGGATGACAGTGGAACAACAATGGCAGGTATTTCTGGGAATAATACAGAAGGTGCAGGATCAGTTCATTCCAAAGAGGAAGAAAGATTCCAAGGGGAGTAAGGGGCGACCGTGGCTGACAAGAGATGTCAGGGACAGTATAAAAATAAGAGAGAAGTACAACGTAGCAAAGATGAGCGGGAAGCGAGAGGATTGGGTAATGTTTAAAGAGCAACAGAAGAGAACTAAAAAGGCAATACGGAGAGAAAAGATGAGGTACGAAAGTAAGTTAGCCAAGAATATAAAACAGGGTAGTAAAAGCTTCATTAGGTATGTGAAGAGGAAAAAATTAGTTAAGACCAAAGTTGGACCTTTGAAGACTGAAAAAGGTGAATTTATTATGGGGAACAAGGAAATGGCAGATGAGTTGAACAGGTACTTTGGATCCGTCTTCACTAAGGAGGACACAAACAATCTTCCTGATATACTCGTGGCCAAAGGATCTGGGGTGACGGAGGAACTGAAGGACAGCCACATTAGGCAGGAAATGGTGTTGGGTAGACTGATGGGACTGAAGGCTGATAAATTCCCAAGGCCTGATGGTCTGCATCCCAGGGTACTTAAGGAAGTGGCTCTAGAAATCGTGGATGCATTGGTGATAATTTTCCAATGATTTATAGATTCAGGATCAGTTCCTGTGGATTGGAGGATAGCTAATGTTATCCCACTTTTTAAGAAAGGCGGGAGAGAGAAAACGGAGTTATAGATCAGTTAGCCTGACATCAGTGGTGGGGAAGATGCTGGAGTCAATTATAAAAGATGAAATAGCCGCACATTTTGATGAAATAGCGGCACATTGCAAGTCAGCATGGATTTACGAAGGGAAAATCATGCTTGACTAATCTTCTGGAATTTTTTGAGGATGTAACTAGGAAAATGGACAAGGGAGAGCCAGTGGATGTAGTGCACCTGGACTTTCAGAAAGCATTTGATAAGGTCCCACATAGGAGATTAGTGGGCAAAATTAGGGCACATGGTATTGGGGGTAGAGTGCTGACATGGATAGAAAATGGGTTGGCAGACAGGAAACAAAGAGTAGGGATTAACTGGTCCCTTTCAGAATGGCAGGCAGTTACTAGTGGGGTACCCGCAAGGCTCGGTGCTAGGACTGCAGCTCTTTACAATATACATCAATAATTTAGATGAAGGGATTCAAAGTAACATTAGCAAATTTGCAGATGACACAAAGCTGGGTGGCAGTGTGAACTGTGTGGAGGATGCTATGAGAATGCAGGGTGACTTGGACAGGTTGGGTGAGTGGGCAGATGCATGGCAGATGCAGTTTAATGTGGATAAATGTGAGGTTATCCACTTTGGTAGCAAAAACAGGAAGGCAGATTACTATCTAAATGGTGTCAAGTTGGGAAAGGGGGAAATACAACGGGATCTGGGGGTCCTTTTTCATCAGTCAATGGAAGTAAGCATGCAGGTACAGCAGGCGGTGAAGAATGGCATGTTGGCCTTTATAACAAGAGTTGAATATAGGAGCAAGGAGGTCCTCTGCAGTTGTATAGGGCCCTGGTGAGACCACACCTGGAGTATTGTGTGCAGTTTTGGTCCCCTAATTTTATGAAGGACATTCTTGCTATTGAGAGAATGCAGTGTAGGTTTACAAGGTTAATTCCCGGGATGGCGGGGCTGTCATATGCTGAGAGAATGGAGCGGCTGGGCTTGTATACTCTGGAGTTTAGAAGGATGAGAGGCTATCTTTCAGCATAATAGTATAAGGGGTAAGAGTGTTGTAAAAACAAGCCTGAAGGCTTTGTGTCTCAATGCAAGGAGCATTCGTAATAAGGTGGATGAGTTGAATGTGCAGATAGCTATTAATGACTATGATATAGTTGGGATCACGGAGACATGGCTCCAGGGTGAATTTCCCTGAGGGGATCAATAAAGTATTTATTACTAGGGTGACCAAGGCTGGGAGCTGAACATCCAGGGATATTCAATATTCAGGAGGGATAGACAGAAAGGGAAAGGAGGTGTGGTAGCGTTGCTGGTTAGAGAGCAGATTAACGCAATAGAAAGGAAGGACATTAGCTTTGAGGATGTGGAATCGATATGGGTAGAGCTGCGAAACACTAAGGGGCAGAAAACGCTAGTGGGAGTTGTGTACAGGCCACCTAACAGTAGTAGTGGAGTTGGGGGTGGCATCAAACAGGAAATTAGAAATGCGTGCAACAAAGGTAAAACAGTTATAATGGGTGACTTCAATCTACATATAGATTGGGTGAATCAAATTGGCAAGGGTGCTGAGGAAGAGGATTTCTTGGAATGTATGCGGGATAGTTTTCTAAACCAACATGTAGAGGAACCAACGAGAGACTGGGTATCGAGTAATGAGGAAGGGTTAGTTAGCAGTCTTGTTGTGCGTGGCCCCTTGGGCAAGAGTGACCATAATATGGTTGAGTTCTTCATTAGGATGGAGAGTGACATCGTTAATTCAGAAACAAGGGTCCTGAACTTAAAGAAAGGTAACTTTGAGGGTATGAGACGTGAATTGGCCAAGATAGACTGGCGATTGATTCTTAATGGGTTGACGGTGGATATGCAATGGAAGGCATTTAAAGACTGCATGGATGAACTACAACAATTGTTCATCCCAGTTTGGCAAAAAAATAAATCAGGGAAGGTAGTGCATCCGTGGATAACAAGGGAAATCAGGGATAGTATCAAAACAAAAGATGAAGCGTACAAATTAGCAAGAAAAAGCAGCCTACCAGAGGACTGGGAGAAATTCAGAGACCAGCAGAGGAGGACAAAGGGCTTAATTAGGAAAGGGAAAATAGATTATGAAAGAAAACTGGCAGGGAACATAAAAACTGACTGCAAAAGCTTTTATAGATATGTGAAGAGAAAAAGATTAGTTAAAACAAATGTAGGTCCCTTGCAGTCAGAAACGGGTGAATTGATCATGGGGAACAAAGACATAGCAGACCAATTGAATAACTACTTTGGTTCTGTCTTCACTAAGGAAGACATAAATAATCTGCTGGAAATAGCAGGGGACCGGGGGTCAAATGCGATGGAGGAACTGAGTGAAATCCAGGTTAGCCGGGAAGTGGTGTTAGGTAAATTGAATGGATTAAAGGCCGATAAATCCCCAGGGCCAGATAGGCTGCATCCCAGAGTACTTAAGGAAGTAGCCCCAGAAATTGCGGATGCATTAGTGATAATTTTTCAAAACTCTTTAGATTCTGGAGTAGTTCCTGAGGATTGGAGGGTAGCTAATGTAACACCACTTTTTAAAAAGGGAGGGAGAGAGAAAACGGGGAATTACAGACCAGTTAGTCTAACGTCGGTAGTGGGGAAACTGCTAGAATCAGTAATTAAAGATGGGATAGCAGCACATTTGGAAAGTGGTGAAATCATTGGACAAAGTCAGCATGGATTTGTGAAAGGTAAATCATGTCTGACGAATCTCATAGAATTTTTCGAGGATGTAACTAGTAGAGTGGATAAGGGAGAACCAGTGGATGTGTTATATCTGGACTTTCAGAAGGCTTTCGACAAGGTCCCACATAAGAGATTAGTATACAAACTTAAAGCACACGGTATTGGGGGTTCAGTATTGATGTGGATAGAGAACTGGCTGGCAGACAGGAAGCAAAGAGTAGGAGTAAACGGGTCCTTTTCACAATGGCAGGCAGTGACTAGTGGGGTACCGCAAGGCTCAGTTCTGGGACCCCAGCTATTTACGATATATATTAATGATTTGGACGAGGGAATTGAATGCAACATCTCCAAGTTTGCGGATGACACGAAGCTGGGGGGCAGTGTTAGCTGTGAGGAGGATGCTAGGAGGCTGCAAGGTGACTTGGATAGGCTGGGTGAGTGGGCAAATGCATGGCAGATGCAGTATAATGTGGATAAATGTGAGGTTATCCACTTTGGTGGCAAAAACAGGAAAGTAGATTATTATCTGAATGGTGGCCGATTAGGAAAGGGGGAGATGCAACGAGACCTGGGTGTCATGGTACACCAGTCATTAAAAGTAGGCATGCAGGTGCGGCAGGCAGTGAAGAAGGCGAATGGTATGTTAGCATTCATAGCAAAAGGATTTGAGTATAGGAGCAGGGAGGTTCTACTGCAGTTGTACAGGGTCTTGGTGAGACCACACCTGGAGTATTGCGTACAGTTTTGGTCTCCTAATCTGAGGAAAGACATTCTTGCCATAGAGGTAGTACAGAGAAGGTTCACCAGACTGATTCCTGGGATGTCAGGACTTTCATATGAAGAAAGACTGGATAGACTCGGTTTGTACTCGCTAGAATTTAGAAGATTGAGGGGGGATCTTATAGAAACGTACAAAATTCTTAAGGGGTTGGACAGGCTAGATGTAGGAAGATTGTTCCCGATGTTGGGGAAGTCCAGAACAAGGGATCACAGTTTAAGGATAAGGGGGAAATCTTTTAGGACCGAGATGAGGAAAGCTTTTTTCACACAGAGAGTGGTGAATCTCTGGAATTCCCTGCCGCAGAAGGTAGTTGAGGCCAGTTCATTGGCTATATTTAAGAGGGAGTTAGATGTGGCCCTTGTGGCTAAAGGGATCAGGGGGTATGGAGAGAAGGCAGGTACAGGATACTGAGTTGGATGATCAGCCATGATCATATTGAATGGCGGTGCAGGCTCGAAGGGCCGAATGGCCTACTCCTGGACCTATTTTCTATGTTTCTATCTTATTGAAACATATAAGATTATTAAGGGTTTGGACACGCTAGAGGCAGGAAACATGTTCCCATTATTGGGGGAGTCCAGAACCAGGGGCCACAGTTTCAGAGTAATGGGTAAGCTATTTAGAACGGAGACGAGGAAACACTTTTTCTCACAGAGAGTTGTGAGTCTGTGGAATTCTCTGCCTCAGAGGGCGGTGAAGGCCGGTTCTCTGGATACTTTCAAGAGAGAGCTAGATAGGGCTCAGGGGATATGGGGAGAAGGCAGGAACGGGATACTGATTGTGGAAGATCAGCCATGATCTCATTAAATGCGGTGCAGGCTCGAAGGGCCGAATGGCCTACTCCTGCACCTATTGTCTATTGAATAGGATGGGTTTAGGAGGATGTGGCCAAACACAGGCAGATGGGATTAGTGTAGATGGGCATGTTGGTTGGTATGGGCAAGTTGGGCTGAAGGGGCTGTTTCCCCACTCTGTGACTATGACTCTAAATTTTCTGCACTACTAACACTGACATTAGTTGTTAACATTGTAAAAAGGTTTTATGCAGGGTCAGCAGAAGTACCTGTATGAAACAAGTTGCAGATCTGAAACCCTTGCAAATCAGTGTTATAACAACAATGTTAAGATCCTGATTGCGTAAGTGAGGGACATGTGGGCATGTGCTAACCAGTTAAAGAGTAAGCCCTTAATCTGGAATGCCATAAAAATCATATTACTTTATTTTTGTGGAACAGAGGTTCTCCTGAGAGAGAAAAAAACAAATAGTCCAATTTTGGAAGTCACACTGGTTCATTTGTACTTTGTTCTACTTTAGGGAAACGTTTAGATGCGTTATCAAAGTATTGGAAATCACAATAAATTTAAGGAAAACTTGATAAGAAGATGAAGATGAAAAGAATAAAATAATGTGTTAATAATGTTATTTGTACTAGACATTTGGAAGGAACATAGCATTAACCATTTGGGCTAAATAGTATAATTCTAGACTGTAGATAACACAATTTGACAAGATCTTAATTAAAAAAATACTTATAATTCACTCTTGTTCTCTTTTCACAATAAATCTGCAAATTAATCAAATGGGTGCAGAGCAAAGATGCATCACTTGGTATGCATCAATTAAATTGTATTGATTCAAACAAAGACATGGTGGAGCACAGCACAAGAAGAGGCCCCTCGGCCTATGATACCAAAATAAACCAATCCCATCTACGTGCACATGATTTATATGCCTCCATTCCTTGCATGTCAATGTGACTGTCTAAATACCTCTTAAGGATTGCTATTGTATCTGCTTCCACCACCTCCCCTGGCAAGATCTTCCATTCATGTATGAAAAAACATAAATCTACTATGAACTTTCTCCCTCTCACCTCTGCTATACCCTCTGGTATTTGACATTTCAAATCTGATGAAAAAGGCTAACCATATTCCCGATCTATGCCTCTCATACTTCTATCCGGTTGCACCTTAGCTTCTGTTGAAATTGAGATAAACCTAACTTTGTCCCACCTCTCTTCACAGCTCTTCGTCTCCAACCCAGAAAACATATTGGTAAACCACTTCTGGACTTTAAAAATACTGCACATCCTTCCTGTGATACAGTGACCAGAAATGCATGCAATACACCAAATGTGGCATAATGAAAGTTTCATATAGTTGTAACACAACCTCCTTACTTTTAGACTCAAGATCCCGATTGATGAAGGCCTTATGCCTTCCTTAGCATCCTAACCACTTGGGTTTCCATTTACAGGGAGCAATGCACTTCCACCCCAAACTTCCTCTGTTCAAACTTCTTCCACAGATGTTCCAAAGGGTGCTACCATTTATACTTTCCTCTTATATTTGATCTCCTAAAGTGCAATGCTTTACGTTTTCTGGTTCAATCTTCACTGCCATTTCTCTGCCTGTATTTCCAACTAGCACATATCTTGGTGCCTCCTTTGACACCTTTTCACCAATCACAACTTTGCCAATATTTTTGTTGTCCGCAAACTTTCTCAATAGCCTACTGACATTTTCAGCCATAT
The DNA here is from genome assembly GCF_010909765.2 of Amblyraja radiata. NCBI lineage: Eukaryota > Metazoa > Chordata > Chondrichthyes > Rajiformes > Rajidae > Amblyraja > Amblyraja radiata. The sequence continues at coordinate 8,127,960 of NC_045963.1, read as the reverse complement.
AATTTTGTATGTATCACAAACAGCAGAGGTCCCTGTATTGATCGCTGTTGAACACCGCTGAACACAAACCTCTAGACAGAATCATTCACCTCCACCTCTACCTGAGTGGTTCAATGGCCAAGCCACTTTTGAATCCAGTATATCAAGTCATCAGGATCCCATGTACCTTCATCTTCTGTACCAGCCTACCATGAAGGACCTTATTGGATATTTTGCTATTAATCTCCTTCCACCTCCTTCTCAAAAACCCCAGTCAGGTTCATTAAACATGACTTCTCCTGCACAAAGCTGACAATTCAGAATATGTCCAAGCTTTTCCAAATATGAATAAATCCAAACCCTAAGAATTTTCCAAATAATTTCCCCGCCACGTGATACATTTTGTGAGAACTAATAAGGATAGGACATGCACAGTAATTGGTGGGGTTCTTAATGTACAAATCCGATAATCCCAGAAATATAGCAGCACAGGTAGATAAGGGGGTGAAGAAGGCATGTGGGATACCTGATACCTTTATTTGTCAGGGTGTACAATATAAGAGCAGGGAGTTATGGTACAACCTTATAAAATATTAATTCTGCCACATTTTCCCAGGAGTTGGTGAGGATGTTGTATTTATTCAAGGAGGCCTTCAGCAACTATTACACAATGACTGGGCACAGTAAGTATTGCATTTTAATCGAAATACAAATTAGCAATGTATGTTTTTATGTTCTCAAATTTTAGAATTTCATTATTATGTTTAAAGAATTGTTCATTAATCGACTAGAACTGATCCCAGGTTGCAACAGGCCTAGCCCTCAATGCATGGACTCTGCACCTTAGTTTCAGTTTGTGGCTGATAACCATCATGTGACAAGTTGTGTAATGAGCAGTACGATATATTAGATTGTAGATTTCCAGGAAATGCAAATAAGAGGTGGAACATTCCAGTTCTTTTAATTTGGAACAGAAATTGAAATTCTGACTTTGAGTAACTTCAAAATGACCTATTTTTGAATTTTTGTCTCAAGTAACCGGATTATTCCAGATGACCATTTTTTGAACTTGGAACCAAAGAGTTTTAATTCTTGCTAAAGGAATGAAGTATAGAGGGATATTTACTAAGGCCATTGAAGCTTTCATCACCAAAATAATTTTGACAGATATGAGTATCTAGGAAAATGGAGCAGTCATGTAATTAGGCTCGAGCTACAGTGTAACCAGTATTTATCTGAACTGGCAAAACAGAATAAAGTTGAAAATCTCACTTTTAGATGAGTCATTCAGCATGGAAACCGCCCTTTCCCCCACTGAGTACACAGTGACAATCAAGCCCCCATTTACATTAATCTCCCCACACTCTCCTCTACTTTCACCAAATTCTACCACTTTACTACAAGCCAGGTGCAATTTAGATTGGCCAGTTAACTACCAGTTTGCACATCTTTTGGATGTGGGAGGTAACCCAAATCCCCAGAGGAAATCCACGTGGACGTATAAAGATCATGCAACTATATCGTTAGGACCCGAGGTAAGGATTAAATACAGGTTGCTGGAACTGTGATGTAGCGGTTCTACCAGCTGCACTACATCCTTATGTTATGATAACTCACCTTTGAGGGCAGGCTAAGTGAAGTAAAAATGCAGTGTATTGATTAGCCTACATTAAAAAAAATTAAATGCTGATGCGCATAAGCATTACTTTATAAATACAAAATAAAACCTATCGGAAGACAGCTCAGAAAAAAACAAGAACTACAATTATTTGGGTGGAGCTAAGAAATAACAAGGTTCAAAGAAATTGTAAGTTTTATATGGGCACCAAGCCATGATGGTAATGTGAGATATAGCATAAATCATGAAATTAAAAGCATATATATATAAAACAAGAGGCATACGATTATTATGTGGGACTTTAGTCTACATGTAAAAATTACATTAGCAAACTAAATTAGCAACAATTATGTGGAGAATTAATTCATTCTAAAATCAGTATGTTAAAGAATCAACGAGGAAAAGAACCAATTTGGATCTAATATAGACACAAAATGCTGGAGTAACTTAGCAGGACAGGCAGCATCTCTGGTGAGAACGAATGGGTGACGTTTTGGGTCGAGACCCATCTTCAGACCCTTCTTCATCCACAGAAAGGCAGAGCACCATAAAGGTAGACTCTATGGTACTACATCTTTTGAGATAAAGCATATTCAAAAATCCAGCATCTGCAGTTCATTCCTACACAATTTGGATCTAATATTGTGTAATGAGAACGAGTTAAGTGCGGATGCAAACGCTTTAGGGAACAGTGACCATATTTCAATTATGTAATCACTTTCAAACTGAAACCATCGTAAATTTGAATAAAGCAGGAAGTTTGAGTTTGCTTTCATAGATTGGATGCTACCTTAATAATATTAAACCAGCAATGGCTAACTTTTAAATTCTTAATACATGGACTACAAGTAATACTTTTTTTAAAGTGGTCCAGTTGTGGCTATCAGCAAAAAATAGATAGTATTAGATCACTGGAAAAGGCTTGAACATTACTTTAAAAAAAAACTCAAGGCCTGAGGACCGCAGCTTTCAGTCCCATTAATTTCTCGATCACTTGTTTCAAAGTTAATATTAATGATCTAAAATTGCTACTTTTCATTTGACTTGGTTTCCTCAAATTTTACAAACTTTTCTGAAGACAATCATGGTTTTGCAGCGGTAGAGTTGCTGCCTCACAGCGCTTACATCGCCAGAGACCCGGGTTCGATCCTGACGACAGGTGCTATCTGTACGGAGTTTGTACGTTCTCCCATGGGTTTTACTCTGGGATCTTCGGTTTCCTCCCACACTCCAAAGACGTACAGGTTTGTAGGTTAATTAGCTTAGAATAAATGTAAAATTGTCCCTAGTGTTTGTATAGGGTAGTGTTAATGTGTGGGGATCACTGGTTGGTGCTGACTTGGTGTGTCGAAGGACCTGTTTCCGTGCTGTATCTCTAAACTAAACCACACCAAAAAATGTGTTTAATTGCTCTGGTCCCCGTAATACATATGCACATTTTACACCATAATGGACATATTTGTTTGCCTTAATCTTTTTCTTTTTGCATACTTGAAACTTTTACAGTCCTTTTTTCTGTTACATGGAAGTTTCACTGTCTATTTTTGCTCTCTTAAGCAATCTCATGATCCCTTTTTGCTTCAAATCATCAGGCTTATTTCTGATTCTGACAACTTTGTTTGACTCCATTTGTTGGCAGAGTTTTAATATATATATTAAAATAACCGGTGTTGTTTTCATAAGCACGTGGGCTTCTCGGGGAAATAAACCATGGTAAGTTCATACGGAAGGTCAAAACAATTAAAAAGGCAAACAGTATTGTTATATTCCGGACGGCAGAATGAAGAGACTTACACACTGGTTGCCTGGATCACGAGAGAGAGATTTATTACCCAGCATTCCCTGCTTATATTGAACACAAACTCATTTACATACACATGAATATGTATGAATACATTACAGTGCTCTTCTTTTTTAAAGTATTAAATCTAAGTACACTGTTACAATTTTGTTGTTGTGATACTTGATTTAAACCAGTATTTATGAAATCTTAATTGATAAACATAATATATTTATTTTACATATCTACACATTTTAGCAACTGTACTGCTAGACTCAACAACAACTTCATCAACAAGTTCGCTGATAACACAACAGTGGTGGGTCTCATCAGTGACAATGATGAGTCGGCGTACAGGATGGAGGTGGAGCTGCTCACAGGATGGTGCAAATCCCACAACCTCATTCTCAACGTGGGAAAAACTAAGGAGATGGTAGTTGACTTCAGGAGGGCGGGAAAACAACACCATACATCTCTGCACATCGATGGAGCTGATGTGGAAAGGGTCAGAAGCGTGAAGTTCCTAGGACTCCACCTGTCAGATGACCTGACGTCCACGACCAACACCACAGCACTGGTCAAGAGAGCCCAGCAGCGACTACACCCTCTCCGAAGACTACGGAAAGTAGGTTTCCCCACTACACACCTACGAACTTTTTATAGGGGACAATCGAGAGCACATTAACCTACGGCATCACTTCCTGGTTCGGGAGCTGCAAGGCGTACGAATGGCACCAACTAGACAGGATTGTGAAGACCGCCAGCAGGATTATTGGTGCTCCACTCCCTTTCCTGCTGGACATATACAGGAAGAGATGTATCAGCAGAGCCATCTCCATCATCAAAGACCCCTACCACCCATCGCATCACATATTCTCCATTCTGCCATCTGGGAAGAGGTACAGGAGCATTAGCTGCAAAACCAGCAGGATGCTCCTCAGCTTCTTCCCGCAGGCTATAAGACTGATAAACGGACTTTGCCCCCTGCCAAAGTATCGCGCACCAACCACCAACCTGGACACACTGCAGCAGAGCCACTGTCGTGCCGCTGCCGATCGGAACGCCTGTTGATGTTTAGTAGAGAGTAGAGTGTTTAATTTGTTCATGATATATGTATTTTTATTTCTAATTATTTTTTACTGCACACTAAATGGACACTGGTTGAGCAACGTTTATTTGTTTCCTCTGGGTATGTGAGTACTCAGGAAAATGACAATAAAGATATACTACTATACTATACTACTAATACTAATTTTTATTTTACTTGTGCAGTGAGTTATTTAACTTACAACCCTAACTTGACTGCTGGTTTACGGATCCTGCCTGATCGTCTAACAGTAACAGGTTTAGGTGTTGACCCAACTGTAGGTTTGTTTGGCTCTGTTTCAGTACCATGACTTTGACCAGAGGATTCTGTTTCTTTGTCTGTACTAACTGAACTTTGTGTTTCAATCACAGTGGTCTCTTCCAACTCACTCTCAAATAAAAACTCAGGGATTAGGACTCCATGCTCAGTTTTTGGTTCATCTTTGGCTGGAATCATTTGATCAACATGAACACTTTTGATCCATCTCCTACTTCAACTAAGTATCTTTTCGTTCCACACACTTCCACTATTTCCCCAACATCCCATTTGTCTCGACTGGACTTATTGGGAGGACTGAGAACACGAACTTGCTCATCTGGCTTGAAGTTCCTCTCCTTTTTGTGGGAGTCAAAATGGTGTTTTGGACAACCGTTTTTGCTCAACTCTCAAGGCCAAATTGGGTTGAACTAGACTTAGGTGTATTCTTAGTCTAAATTCTTCATCAACTGAATCAGGTGAGTAACCTGTTGTTGGGTGTTGTGTGGTTCTGTACTTCAGCAAGAAACTAGCCAAACGATGCTGAGCTTTGAACTACCCTGCAAACCTGTTTCTTGAGAGGATCTTTGACAACTCTAACAGACATTTCCACCCCGTTGGAGGCTGGATGGTATGGGGGAACAAGTGTGTGTTTTACACCATTCCGTTGCATGAACTCTTTGAGCCGTTCTGAATGAAACTGAGGGCCATTATCAGAAACAAGTTCAGAAATATCAAGCAAAAATTGATCTCAACTCATCTATGGTACACTCAAGAGTAGTGCTTGACCCCATATGCTTCACCTCAATCCATTTGGAATGACTATAATAATAATAATAATAATAATAATAATAATAAATTTTATTTGCGGGCGTCTTTCAAAGTCTCAAGGACACCTTACAGAAATTAACAAGAGAGAAAAAACATATAGTCGGAGTAAAATAAATAATAAGGACATCACCAATACACAAATTAAAGACAGAATTCGCTCCAAAGACAAAAAATCAAAAACACAATGTGAAGAGAGAGCAGCGGCAGCTAAACCGCGCCAGCGTACACTCTCCCTTCCGACAGCCATCTTGGACACAAACTAACATATTCACTTACACACAAAAAATCATCCCCCCACAATGGATACCACTGTGGGGGAAGGCACAATGTCCAGTCACCATCCCCAGTTCTCCCAAAGTCAGGCCTATTGAGGCCTCCGCTATTGCCTCTACGGAGGCTCGATGTTCCTGGCCGTTCTGGCCGGGTGCTGTTGCCCCAGCGTCGGGAGAGTCCTTTCAGCGGCTGGGCCACCTGGAACGGCCGCTTCCTAACTGGGGACCGCAGCTTCCGAAGCCGACAAGGCCGCGCCGGTTTGGAACTCCCAGGCTCCCGATGTTAAAGTCGGCGCCGCCCGCTCCGCTCCGCAGACCCGCAGCCTGGAGGTGTTGAACTCGGCGGTCACAGCTCACCAGAGCGTCGATCCAGCGCGGCGACCCAGGCAAAGCATCGCCCGCTCCGCGATAGCGCTCCAGCGCTGTGCCGCCACCGAAGCCGAGGTGCTGGGCGGTCACCGCCAGGAAACGGCGCTCCACGCCCGCTGGTAGTCCACGAGGACGGGTCAACGGGGCAGCCCTGAGAAAAAGCTGCCTCACCGACCAGGTAGGGACCTAGAAATATTGTTACCCCCTACCCCCCACATTAAAAAGTCTATCTCTCCCACAAACAAAACACAGGACTCACTAAAACTACAAAAAAAAAGTGAATTAAACAGACGGCTGCTGGTTAGCAGCCATTCCCCAAGATGGCTCCTCCTCCTCTGACTATCTACTGGTACCAGAAAGTGATCATTACCCTTTTCACAAAAATCTCCATGAACTCTCAGAAAAGGTCTACTTGGTCATGACCAGGGTTGCAGTGGTGTTTTTGGTGGTTTACTCTGGCAATTTTGGCAGACACTACATTTGCTCACCAGTGACTCGATGACACTGTCAATACCAGGCCAATACATAAAACTTCTGGCAATTGACTTCATGCTTACTATGCCAGGATGTTCGGCATGAAGTTAATTCATAATTTTGTTTCTTAAAGACTCTGGTACAACCACTCCGTAACCCCACTTAAGGCATCCCTGCTCACATGATAATTCATGGCATCGATTATGGAAAGGCTTCAGCTCCGAGTTCAGAACTGAGTTCAATCCACTATTGATTTCAAATGTTGCAGTCACTGGAAAGTCTTCATCTACAACTTGCAGTGTGGAGATTGAGTTCTCACTTCCCACGTCAGAGTTGCCACGGGGCAACTGGGACAATGCATCTGCAACTGCGTTACACTTGGAGCTTCTGTAGATAGATAGATAGATATAATTTATTTGCCACACAACCAGGGTTGGTGGAAATTTGGGTTGTCAGCAGCAGTACAATAATAAAGAACACACAATAAAACTAACACAAACATCCACCACAGCATTCATCACTGTGGTGGAAGGCACAAAAATTTGGCCAGTCCTCCTCCATTTCCCCCCCGTGTACAGGACCAGAGTCCAGTCAGTCCAGGATCGGCTCTTCCTCACCGGAGACCGCGGCTTTAGATTGTTGTAGGCCGCAGGCCGGCGGTCGAGATTTAATGTCCCCGCCGCAGCCAGAAGCACCGTAGACTGCAGGGCCGGCGGTCGAAGCTCCCCTCCAGGGGTGATGATAAGTCCATGCCGCACCCGCGGTAGAAGTTGGCCGCGGGCCGGCAGTGATGGCTTCTTCTTCCCCCGGGTCCCCAACGTGAGATCCCGGGCTGTAGACGCTGCACCAGCTGGAGCTCTGCAGACCGCGGCTTCAGGCTGCGACATCAGGCTGCCGGCTGCCCCGGGCCAGCGAAACGGAGCGCTCCCCTCCAGCGAGCCCCAGCGAGGGTCGCCCGCTCCACGCCAAGAGTCCACGCTGCGCCCGCCGCTGAAGCCCCGGGCGCGTCTCCGGGAAAGGCCGCGTCGATCCTTGATGTTAGGCCACGGGGGAGGCGACCTGGAAAAAGTCGCCTCTCCATGGAGGAGGCGACCAAAGCGGTTTCCCCCTTACCCCCCCACACCACCCCCCACACAAAACACATGAAGAAACATTAAATACAGACTTTAAAACATACTAAAAAAAAAAAAAAATCTGGAAAAACTGACGCGCTGCTGACATGGCTGCACACAGAGGAGCGCCCCCTACAGGTACTCAACCTTGTAGTCATACTGGGACAGCAGAATTGCCCAGCGCTGCATCCTTGATGCTGCTGTGGAAGGTATAGCTGACTTGGGACCAAGTATCACTAGTAGTGGCTTGTGATCAGTCACTAGGGTGAATGGTCTGCCGAGAAGAAACTGATGAAATTTCTTGATTCCGAACACAATGCTGAGTGCTTCCTTTTCTATATGTGCATAATTGCGCTCACTCGGTGATAGGGTGCGGGATGCAATAGCAATAGGCTTTTCCTGTCCGTCATGGGAGATCACTGCACCTACACCAGAACTTGAAGTATCACAAGCAAGTTTCATCTTGCGTATTGTGTCGTAGTGAACAAGGACTTTGTCACTTGTCAAGTTTTCCTTGCAGACGTCATATGCACGTTGCTGTTCCTTTCCCCACATCCATTTCACATCTTTTTGTAGCAGATGATGTAGTGGCTTTAGCACAGTTGCTAAATCTGGAAGGAATCGTGCATAGAACTGCACCATCCCAAGGAATGATCGTAGCTCTGACACATTGTTGGGTTTTGGAGCATTCACTATTGCTTCCACTTTCGCCTTCACAGGGCGAAGTCCGTTGGCACCTACTTTGAGTCCAAGGTAGACCACCTCTGACTGTGCAAATGCACATTTACTTTGTCGCAGTTTGACTGTGGCAGTTCAGTCGTGTGAGAACTTGCTTGAGGATTTCCAGATGTTCTACCGTGCCCTCTGTGAATATCAGTAGGTCATCCTGGTTGCACATACAGTGCGGAATGCCTTGTAACATTTTGTCCATGACAGGCTGGAAGATTTTCTGGGAGGATTTCACACCATAGGGCAGCTTTGTTTATAAATACAAGCCCTTATGTCTGTTGACAGTCAAGTACCGCTGACTTTCCTTGTCAACATTGGGTTGGGCGTAAGCGTGAGACAAATCCAGTTTAGTGAAGACTCTTGCTCCGCTAAGATGTTGCGAGGTTGGTAACGGATATTGTTCGTCGTCAACAGCTTGATTGATTACATAGAAACATAGAAACATAGAAATTAGGTGCAGGAGTAGGCCATTCGGCCCTTCGAGCCTGCACCGCCATTCAATATGATCATGGCTGATCATCCAACTCAGTATCCCGTACCTGCCTTCTCTCCATACCCTCTGATCCCCTTAGCCACAAGGGCCACATCTAACTCCCTCTTAAATATAGCCAATGAACTGGCCTCGACTACCCTCTGTGGCAGGGAGTTCCAGAGATTCACCACTCTCTGTGTGAAAAAAGTTCTTCTCATCTCGGTTTTAAAGGATTTCCCCCTTATCCTTAAGCTGTGACCCCTTGTCCTGGACTTCCCCAACATCGGGAGCAATCTTCCTGCATCTAGCCTGTCCAACCCCTTAAGAATTTTGTAAGTTTCTATAAGATCCCCTCTCAATCTCCTAAATTCTAGAGAGTATAAACCAAGTCTATCCAGTCTTTCTTCATAAGACAGTCCTGACATCCCAGGAATCAGTCTGGTGGACCTTCTCTGCACTCCCTCTATGGCAATAATGTCCTTCCTCAGATTTGGAGACCAAAACTGTACGCAATACTCCAGATGTGGTCTCACCAAGACCCTGTACAACTGCAGTAGAACCTCCCTGCTCCTATACTCAAATCCTTTTGCTATGAAAGCTAACATACCATTCGCTTTCTTCACTGCCTGCTGCACCTGCATGCCCACTTTCAATGACTGGTGTACCATGACACCCAGGTCTCGCTGCATCTCCCCTTTTCCTAGTCGGCCACCATTTAGATAATAGTCTGCTTTTCTGTTTTTGCCACCAAAATGGATAACCTCACATTTATCCACATTATACTGCATCTGCCAAACATTTGCCCACTCACCCAGCCTATCCAAGTCACCTTGCAGTCTCCTAGCATCCTCCTCACAGCTAACACTGTCCCCCAGTTTAGTGTCATCCGCAAACTTGGAGATATTGCCTTCAATTCCCTCATCCAGATCATTAATATATATTGTAAATAGCTGGGGTCCCAGCACTGAGCCTTGCGGTACCCCACTAGTCACTGCCTGCCATTGTGAAAAGGACCCGTTTACTCCTACTCTTTGCTTCCTGTTTGCCAGCCAGTTCTCTATCCACATCAATACTGAACCCCCAATGCCGTGTGCTTTAAGTTTGTAAGCTAATCTCTTATGTGGGACCTTGTCGAAAGCCTTCTGGAAGTCCAGATACACCACATCCACTGGTTCTCCCCTATCCACGCTACTAGTTACATCCTCGAAAAATTCTATAAGATTCGTCAGACATGATTTACCTTTCATAGATCCATGCTGACTTTGTCCAATGATTTCACCACTTTCCAAATGTGCTGCTATCCCATCTTTAATAACTGACTCTAGCAGTTTCCCCACTACCGATGTTAGACTAACTGGTCTGTAATTCCCCGTTTTCTCTCTCCCTCCCTTCTTAAAAAGTGGGGTTACGTTTGCTACCCGCCAATCCTCAGGAACTACTCCAGAATCTAAAGAGTTTTGAAAGATTATTACTAATGCATCCACTATTTCTGGAGCTACTTCCTTAAGTACTCTGGGATGCAGCCTATCTGGCCCTGGGGATTTATCGGCCTTTAATCCATTTAATTTACCCAACACCACTTCCCGGCTAACCTGGATTTCACTCAATTCCTCCAACTCCTTTGACCCGCGGTCCCCTGCTATTTCCGGCAGATTATTTATGTCTTCCTTAGTGAAGACGGAACCAAAGTAGTTATTCAATTGGTCCGCCATATCCTTGTTCCCCATGATCAACTCACCTGTTTCTGACTGCAAGGGACCTACATTTGTTTTAACTAATCTCTTTCTTTTCACATATCTATAAAAACTTTTGCAGTCAGTTTTCATGTTCCCTGCCAGTTTTCTTTCATAATCTATTTTTCCTTTCCTAATTAAGCCCTTTGTCCTCCTCTGCTGGTCTCTGAATTTCTCCCAGTCCTCCGGTATGCTGCTTTTTCTGGCTAATTTGTACGCATCATCCTTCGCTTTGATACTATCCCTGATTTCCCTTGTTATCCACGGATGCACTACCTTCCCTGATTTATTCTTTTGCCAAACTGGGATGAACAATTTTTGTAGTTCATCCATGCAGTCTTTAAATGTCTTCCATTGCATATCCACCGTCAACCCTTTTAGAATTAATTGCCAGTCAATCTTGGCCAATTCACGTCTCATACCCTCAAAGTTACCTTTCTTTAAGTTCAGAACCATTGTTTCTGAATTAACAATGTCACTCTCCATCCTAATGAAGAACTCAACCATATTATGGTCACTCTTGCCCAAGGGGGCACGTACAACAAGACTGCTAACTAACCCTTCCTCATTACTCAATACCCAGTCTAAAATAGCCTGCTCTCTCGTTGGTTCCTCTACATGTTGATTTAGATAACTATCACGCATACATTCCAAAAAATCCTCTTCCTCAGCACCCCTGCCAATTTGATTCACCCAATCTATATGTAGATTGAAGTCACCCATTATAACGGTTTTGCCTTTGTCGCACGCATTTCTAATTTCCTGTTTGATACCATCTCCAACTTCACTACTACTGTTAGGTGGCCTGTACACAACACCCACCAGCGTTTTCTGCCCCTTAGTGTTTCGCAGCTCTACCCATACCGATTCCACATCCTGCAAACTAATGTCCTTCCTTTCCATTGCGTTAATCTCCTCTCTAATCAGCAACGCTACCCCACCTCCTTTTCTTTTCTCTCTATCCCTCCTGAATATTGAATATCCCTGGATGTTCAGCTCCCAGCCTTGGTCACCCTGGAGCCATGTCTCCGTGATCCCAACTATATCATAGTCATTAATAGCTATCTGCACATTCAACTCATCCACCTTATTACGAATGCTCCTTGCATTGAGACACAAAGCCTTCAGGCTTGTTTTTACAACACTCTTACCCCTTATACAATTTTGTTGAAAAGTGGCCCTTTTTGATTTTTGCCCTGGATTTTCCGGCCTGCCACTTTTACTTTTCACCTTGCTACCTATTGCTTCTACCCTCATTTTACACCCCTCTGTCTCTACGCTCACACATTTAAGAAACCCTTTCGCTTTAACTCCATCCTCCACTAGCCCATTCGACACCCCACCCCCCTTATTCAGTTTAAAGGGGGGTGGGGTGTCGAATGGGCTAGTGGAGGATGATTGTGACTTTGTAATCACCACATAGTCGAACAGTTTTGTCGGCATTGGGTACGGCCACAATTGGTGTGGCCCAGTTACTCTGGTCTGTCTTCACGAGTACTCCTGTCGAGTTCTTCCTCCACTTGTTGCTTTAGTGGATATGGTACAGGTCTTGGTCGACAATACACAGATCTCACATCTTGCTTAAGTCAAATGTGTGCAGAGTACCCTGTTATTCTCGTGTAACTGTCGGCAAATATTTCTGCATGTTTGCTTATGACGTTTTCAAGACGTGATTTTGACAAATCGACGCGGAAAATGTTCTTCTAGTCTAACTCTATTCTACTCAGCCAACCCTTTCCAAGGAGGGTTGGTTTATTTCTGTAGCTGGCCACTATGATGGGCAGTGTTACTGACTGACCATTATGCTGAACTTTACAGTTAATTTGTCCGCATTTCTCCAAAACTTCGCCCGAGTAGGTTCTCAGCTTGACCTTACTCTCAAACAATGGTGTCTGTGGGAAGTTTGTTTCGTACAGGTCTCTGCTCATGACCAAACAATCTGCTGCCGTGTCAATATACATATCGATTAACTGTTCATTAATCAATAGTTTAGTTCGAAAGTCCTTGCCTTGGCTGGTTGTAGGCCTATCGATGTTGGTTGCATAAATGGTGCACAACCCAAATTCATTTCCATCTGGGTTCATCTCCAAGTTATGAACTCCTTTCTGGCGTTGTTGCTTGTTTTCCACAGGTTGTCGGTTTCCTGTTTTAAGCTTGGCCTGACATGCTGAGGCGATATGGCCTTTCTTATGGCAGTTATAGCACTTGGCCATTTTGAACTGACAAAATTGGGAGTGATTTACGTTGCAACAATAACAACTGTCTCCCTGCCATACTGTGGTTTTGGTTTAGCGCCTCTAGGTTTGGCCATAGGCACTGCCTTGTGACTGTAAACGGCCACTGCAGTCTGTGGTGGATGAAACTCGCGAGCATTCTTTGATGCCATCCCCATTGTGGTAGCAATCTTGCATGCTTTCTCGAATGTAAGATCGGGAGTGTTCATGAGTTTGGACTGAATTCGTTCATTCACTAGATCACAAACAAATCTGCTGCGTAGTGCGCGCCCGAGAAAGTTACAGTGCAAAATTACGTTTGTCAAGGCAACAATGTACTCATTGATTGTCCCATTCTGCTTCTGGCTTCTAGTTCAGAACTTATAGCTTTCTGCAATTTCCAGAGGCTTTGGGTTGAAGTGCTCCTCCAACTTCTTCTTAATGTCATTGAATGGCATGTCTTTTGCCTTTATGGGTGCAAGGAGATTCACGAGTGTGCCGTACACTTCAGGACCGATCTCCGTGAGCAGAATCGCTTTCATGCGTTCGCAAACGGCCTTATTTGTTTCAGTCACTACCTCTCCTTCACCACTAATCTCCATTATATTGTTTGCCGTGAAAAACATGTTCGCTCTCTCCATATAGGAGCTGAACGGCTCTCTACTCTTGTCGAAAGTGCCAAGGTTTCCGATGTAGCCTGTGGACACCGCCATCGTGTTGTTCTCTTTTTTTTTAAGTCCGCTCAAAAGCCCAGATTTCCTATCTGTTCTGGTGTAGCAATTTACGTAAAACTTAGCTGTACAAAGGCTATACAGCTTGAGGAACTCGACAAAAAAAGTCTAAAATCCTATACAATCCCAAGGACGCCATCTTGCCACATAGACGCAACATAGAGATAGCCTGACAAACTCTCGACGATTTGTACAGCTGCTGTTTTAAACTACAGTTCCATGCATAGAAGGATCTGCAGCCTACCGTGTCCAGCTCACAAACAACTGCGACACAACTCCGTATTTGCTGTTAAAATGTTGCATGTTGCAAAACAGTCCTGCCATGTATTTAAAAGATGAGTTCACAAACTCTATCCCGTCCTCGTCGTCAATTTTGTTATATTCTGGACGGCAGAAAGAAGAACAGGAATTACACACTGTTTGCCTGGATCAAGAGAGAGATTTATTACCCAGCATTCCCTGCTTAGATGGAACACCAACTCATTAACATACACATGAATATGTATGAATACATTACAAGTATTGTTGGCCTTTATTGCAAAAAGACTTGAACACAAGCCCAGAGATATCATGTGCCAATGATTTACCATCCTATTGAAACTTCATTTGAAACACAGTGTACACATGTGGTCTTCCTTCTGAAAAATGGATACACTTGTCACATACCATGACGAAGTCCTGGAATGGTGGATTTATTATATGAAGAAAGATTAAGCACACATGGATCTCATTCAAACATGCAACATTTTTAAGGGGTTCGATAGATGAGGACTTGCTGCTGTAACTCTTGCATGAGATGTCAAGAACCAGGGATTCATTTTTGGAATTAACATATATGTCTTTATTGATACTATCACTTGTAGTAGTGTTATTAATAATACATATTGTGGTTACTCAAATTTTTTTATTTTTTTTTCGTTTCTCTTTTCTTTCTTATATATAATCAAATTATTATTTAATCACTCTCTTAATGATTTATAACTGTTCTATTCTTTCTCTATCATTATTTCTAAAAAAATAGTAGATAAGTATTACTAGTGTTTTACTTGATGCAAATTGAATTAATTTGATATAAAGTTGTTTGAAGCATTGTAATTGATTATCTTTAATAAAAAAATATATTAAAAAAAAAAAAAAAAAAAAGAACCAGGGATTAACCATTCAGGGCAAAGATGGGAAGAGATTTCTTCACACAATGAATAGTATATCTTTGGAATTTCATTACATAAAAGAATCATGGGAATAGTTGCTGAGTAGATTTAAAACAGAGATTGATGGATTATTTGACATCAAGAGAATTAATGGACACTGGGTTACTGCAATAAGGTGGTACTGCTGTAAAAGTCCAGCCATGATTTGAGTGCATGGTGCATTCCTTTGCAAACTATTCCTTTGGTTTATTTATGTTTCATTCGCAAGAAGAGAAGAAGAAGAAGGCACTGAGCCAAATGGCCTATACCTGAACCTTTTGTTAATGTAAAAATAAGGACCTTCAGATGCTGGTTTACAAAAAAAAGACAAAACGTGCTGCAGTGACTCCAGAGAAAATGGATAGGTGATGTTTCAGGTCGGGACTCTTCTTCAGACTGATTGATAGGTGATGTTTCGGGTCAGGAGAAGGATCCTCACCCGAAACGTCACCTATCCATGTTCTCCAGAGATGCCGCCTGACATGATGAGTTACTTCAGCACTTTATGTCTTCTTTTGCTTATGTTCTTATTCTACCATGAGAGGGCAATATTTGTTCTTATTTCTCAGGCACCATTTGGAAGTACTGTTCATTTTTATGCAACACAGAATAACTTAATTGTATATTTAATGCATGTTGTTCAATTGTTTCAAGAGACACTAATTGCACCCGTTATCCTCTATCTGTGTATTGTGGCCGGCATGATTGTAATCATGTAGTCTTTTCTCTGACTGGATAGCAGGTAAACAAAAGCTTTTAACTTTATCTTGGTAAACATGTCAATAATAAACCAAAAACAAATTTGAAGGATGATTTGCACTAGGAAAATAGAAAAGTCCTGAACGTAATTTGCTTTTGAAGCAATATCACTATCAACAAATTTTGTACAAATTTAGAAACTAGTTTTCAGAATTATTGCAATATAGCCAACTGTAATTTAACTATTCAAACTGTAATTCCGGTCCTAATCTTACACCCCTAGTCTGGTTCAGTCAAACACCGAATACGAAACACTGGAATCCAACTTTCTTTGTTATACAACACCAATACAATACCTAGTCCAATACCGCGGGTCCATTCCTTGTCTCTATTCATTCAAGCCCATCAGCCTCATGTGAATAGAACAACTCCAGAAGATTAGCACACTCCAATGCGCTGTTCCAGATCTCTGCCCTCTTTTATACCTTTACGGACGCTTGGCGCGAAAATACATGGGGGAGGGGGGGGGGGGAGGGGGCTTATGGACCCCTACAAGCCACTTATCAATAAGGATTACAAAATACATTGAATGACAGTTACCTAACCCAATCACAAAACATCACATAACATAGTTTTGATAAAAAGCACTTTGTGGGAAACAATTCTGCTAAATAAGGAAACATTACACCAGGTAAAGTAAACAGTTTGGGTAAGGCCCCTCTCCTTGACCAATCACAAGTAAAGGCCCGAAGACCATGCAACATAGTCTGCAACATTATTATAACCCATCATTTCCCAACAAATCACAAGCATGCATTTGCATCAGGACCTAGCTCCTTCTGCAAAATCTCATACATATTAACAATTAAAGGCCATTCAACCAGGCTACAGACACTCTGGAGCCATGATCCTCATGGTCTTTGCAGCTTTTGCAAAAGATGACAAGCAGGTTTTACAGAAGCAGAAATCCTCCATTTTGTCAAGCACCCAAAATGCCTGATATTATCATTCCCCTCTTTTATCATATATGATAACACACAAAGTAAGATGACAACGGTTCCTGTTATACAATTTAACAATGATGGCGATTTAATTTATCAGAACTCTAAGTAACTTCCCGAGTTTTCATGGGCATAGTTTCACAATTTCTGACTGACGAGTCTCCAACTCCCAAGTTTGCATGGGCATGAATCCTCTTTGTCCATCATGTTAGCTTAATGTACTCTTGACACTCGATGGGTATGATGTTCCTATACCTAAGAAATTCCATGACGAAAACAAGTTAACTGCCACTAATACTCTTACAATGGTGAAGATGGACCCACGCATTCCTTCCTTCTACCTTAACAGCAGTTGAGTCATCATGAGAACCTGGTAAGGTCCGTCCCATCGAGCCTCCAAACCTTTCCTTACCCAATTCTTCACTAGTACATAATCACCAGGCTTGACTCTAATGGAAGGAACCAAAGGAGGTAATTTCCTATATGCTGCTCGCACCCTAGAATACAAATCCCTTGGTGCCCGAGTCAAGGTCAAAACGTAATTGGCCATCTCTGTAGTCATGTGATGTAAACTTACGATTTTTGTGGCATTTTGGTTCCACGGGTTCTTGAAGGACGCCCATAAACAATTTCAGCTGGGCTTAGTCTCAATTTCACTGCAGGCGTGACACGCATCTGAAACAAAGCTATAGGGAGTAATTTGATCTAACTAATTCCTGTCTCCACCTTCAATTTAGCTAATTTAGTTTTCAGGGTCTAATTTGCCCTTTTGACAAGTCCAGCAGCCTGTGGTCGATAAGCACAGTGCAGTTGCTGTTGGATGCCCAGCTGTTCACAGAATTCTTTATTAATTTGCCAAATAAAATGAGGACCATTGTCAGAACTAAGCCGAATTGGGATACCGAATCTAGGTATAATTTCTCGCTTAAGCACCTTGACTACAGTAGCCGCTTTGTTATCAAGTGTTGGATAGGCCTCAATCCATCTGCTGAATACATCGACAATCACAAGTACATATCTATATCCTTGGCACTTCTCTAGCTCGATATAATGCATTTGAAGAGTTTCAAAAGGACCCATGGGCAAAGGTGTTCTTCCATCCTCACAACCAACTCCTTTCCCAGGATTATATTTCTGACAAATAATACAGCAACTACTCACTTTCTGGGCCAAAGTTTGTAATCTTGGATGCCACCAAGTAGCTGAAAGAACATCACCAATTGCTCTCGCACCACAGTGAGTCGCAAAATGCATACACTCCACAACCCAAACTGCAAGAGGATCTGTCATACAAGTCTGCCCTGCCGGAGTGACCCACAATACAGACATGCAATCTACTGTACATCCAAGCTGTTTCCATAATCTTATATCCCCTTCAGGAGCTTCTTCTTGCAACTGAATAATTCCCTGGATGGTTGGTATTGGCTTTTACGAGGGAGATTTGTTACCTGAACTTTTTATCTGCCTCATTATTTTTGGCACCACCACCTTGCGATCCCGGGATACTTCCTTTGCTGCTTGATCAGCACAACGATTCCCTATGTCTATCAGGGTCTGGCCCTTTGTGTGAGCGCTACACTTCATTACCGAAATGTGAGTTCCTGCCGAGATTAGGAATCCTCTATTCCTCCACAGCTGTCCAAAGTCATGTACTACTCTGAATGCATATCTTGAATCTGTATATATGTTTACTTTCAGATCTCTTCCAACAATATATGCTCTGATTGAAGCGAACAGATCAGCCTGTTGTGCTGAAAAGGGTGACTCAAAAGCAGCTGCCTCTACACTGTTCCCATCCTGGTCTACAATAGCGTACCCAGAAAGTTTCTCTCCCTGGGGCCCAATGGATGCACTCCCATCTACCCTCAGGGTCATATCAGGGTCTTCTATAGGAGTGTGGCGGCTCCCAAGGGTCGGGCCATCCTAACTGTCGAACCCCTCGGCACGGGAGTGGTTCAGTCCGGAGGCGGCCCTTAACCAGAGGGTTTAAAGGCAGGGGTTTGGGTGCCATCTTTCTTTCGTGTGGACTTCCCTACAACCGGGAGGAACACAAATAAAGGTGCCTCTCGAAATACCTGACTCCTCTCTTTCGTTTAGAGACCTACGCACCACATTGGTGACCCCGACGTGATTGGGGGTCGATGACCGAAACTGTGGGGTCAGAATATACGGGAACGCGGCCAAGATCCGAGCGAAGCGGGAATCCACGGACGACAGAGGGCGTCACACCGGCTGATCCAAACGTAACGTGATCGGCTCCATCGTAGCGGCGTTGGCCAAGCGCTGACGCCTGACGTCCACCAGGAGTGAATGCGCTCAGAGGAAGTCGGCCCCGAGCAACGGCTGGGAGACATCAGCAATGGTCAACCGCCACGAGAAATGGCAGGAGCCGAACACGATCGGGAACATGCACGCTCCATACGTGCGGATGGGGCTGCCATTCGCCGCGGTGAGGACGGGCCCCCGCTTACCGGAACGAATGTCGGCCAGCGAAGGGGGCAGGACGCTGAGCTCCGCTCCAGTATCAACGAGGAAGCGGGTCCCGGAGCGCCGATCCCAGACGAAGAGGCGGTGAATTCGGCCGGCCGCCGCGGGAACTATTGGCAGCCGGCCCAGGCATTGACCGGTTGAAGCCGGCACACCTGGACATTGACCAGCCGGTGCTAGTTGCCCAACATCGGCCTCGAGGGCGCCCCACCTTCACGGCCCCCTCCGCCTGTCACTCCACCTGTCCTCCCGCCGGTCCCTCGACCTATCCCTCGACCTGTCCCTCCACCTATGCTTCCGCCAGCCCCACGATCAGCTGACTTCCGCACGCGGGCCGGCCGGGTTGTGCGCCCGCCGGTGCGTTTCATGCCTCGGGTCCTGGGGGGGGGGGGGGGTCCTGTGGCGGCTCCCAAGGGTCGGGCCATCCTAACTGTCGAACCCCTCGGCACGGGAGTGGTTCAGTCCGGAGGCGGCCCTTAACCAGAGGGTTTAAAGGCAGGGGTTTGGGTGCCATCTTTCTCTCATGTGGACTTCCCTACAACCGGGAGGAACACAAATAAAGGTGCCTCTCAAAATACCTGACTCCTCTCTTTCGTTTCGAGACCTACGCACCACAGGAGCGTCTTTTCGACCTTTCCTTACAGATGTTTCTTCTTGTATTATGAACAAACAGTCATGTTCTGATTCTGACTGTTCCTCTGGAGGTGAAATGAGGAAAGATGCCGGATTAATAGTTGTACAGAGTCTGAATTGGAGTTTTGGATTGTTCAATAGATAAATTTCATATATGTTTTGATGAGCCATTGACAGATGCTGAGTTTGCAGTTTGAGTTTACACTACTATAGAAACATAGAAACATAGAAAATAGGTGCAGGAGTAGGCCATTCGGCCCTTCGAGCCTGCACCGCCATTCAATATGATCATGGCTGATCATCCAAGATCATATTGAATGGCGGTGCAGGCTCGAAGGGCCGAATGGCCTACTCCTGCACCTTTTTTCTATGTTTCTATAGTAGTGTAAACTCAAACTGCAAACTCAGCATCTGACAATGGCTCAATAAACAAATATGAAATTTATCTATTGAATAATCCAAAACTCCAATTCAGACACTGTACAACTATTAATCCGGCATCTTTCCTCATTTCACCTCCAGAGGAACAATCTATCTCGTCAAGTCAACTCAAGAGTTTATTGCTATGTGTCCCAGATAGGACAATGAAATTCTTGCTTGCTGCAGCACAGCAGAATATTGTAGGCATAATACAGAACAGATCAGTGTGACTATATACCATAGACCATATATATACACATAAATAAACAGATAAAGTGCAATAGGCTGTTATAGTTCAGAGTTTGTACGATGTTGTGTTGAATAGCCTGATGGCTGTGGGGAAGTAGCTGTTCCTGAACCTGGGTGTACCAGATTTCAGGCTGCTGTACCTTCTACCTGATGGCAACGGAGAGATGAGTGTGTGGCCAGGATGGTGTGGGTCTTTGATGATGTTGGCAGCTTTTTTGAGGCAGCGACTGCGATAGATCCCTTCAATGGTGGGGAGGTCAGAGCCGATGATGGACTGGGCAGTGGTCACAACTTTCTGCATTCTTTTCCGCTCCTCGACATTTAAGTTGCCGAACCAAGCCACGATGCAACCAGTCAGTATGCTCTCTACTGTGTACCTGTAGAAGTTCGAGAGAGTCCTCTTTGACATGCCGACTCTCCGTAATCTTCTCTGGAAGTAGAGGTGCTGATGTGCTTTCTTTATAATTGCATCAGTGTGCTGGGACCAGGAAAGATCTTCGGAAATATGCACGCCCAGGAATTTGAAGTTCTTGACCCTTTCCATTATCGTCCCGTAGATATAAACGGGATTGTGGGTCCCTATCCTACCCCTTCCAAAGTCCACAATCAGTTCCTTGGTTTTGCTGGTGTTGAGAGCCAGGTTATTGTGCTGGCACCATTTGGTCAATCGGTCAATCTCACTTCTATACACCGACTCATCACCATCAGTGATTCATCCCACAACAGTGGTGTCGTCGGCGAAATTGATGATGGAGTTCGCACTATGTCCGGCTACGCAGTCATGAGTATAGAGTGAGCACAGTAGGGGGCTGAGCACGCAGCCTTGAGGTGCTCCCGTGCGGATTGTTATCGAGGATGACACATTTCCACCAATACGGACAGACTGTGGTCTGTGGATGAGGAAGTCGAGGATCCAATTGCAGAGGGATGCGCAGAGACCCGGATCTGAGAGCTTGGTAACCAGCTTTTTTTTTTTTTTTTTTTTTTTTTTTATAAATCAAAAATATTTATTCACATATTAAAATAGTATTGACAATACAATAAAACAAAACACCACCATAATACAAGACGAGCTAAACAATTATATTGCAATCCTTGTCAAGGATACATTCAACCCCCCTCGGTGCCCAGCGGTCCCGGAACTCCCTCAGGGTGCCCGTAGACAGGGCGTATTCCCTTTCCATCCGCACCCGGGCACGGACGTATCCCCGGAAAAGGGGCAGGCAGCCGGCTCGGGTAGAGCCCTCCACCGTCTGGCGCCGTGACTCGCGGATGGCCAGCTTGGCCAGGCCCAGGAGCAACCCAACCAGCACATCTTCAGCCCTACCCTCTCCCCTACGCACAGGGTGTCCAAAGATGAGGATGGTGGGTGAAAAATGCAGCCAGAAGGCAAGGAGCAGCCCCTTTAGGTATTGAAACAGTGGCTGCAGCCTCACGCACTCCATGTACACGTGGTACACAGACTCTTCCAGCCCGCAAAAGTGGCAGGCGGCTGGCGAGTCTGTGAACCGCGAGAGAAACAGGTTGCAGGGAACACCTCGGTGCAATACCCTCCACCCCAGGTCCCCAATGTAGAGGGGGAGAATCCCTGCGTAGAGGGACCCCCACCGGGGGCCCCCCTCGCGACCGGAAGGGAACACCGACCGCCACTTGGTGTCCAGGACGGTGGACCAGGGCGAGGAAGTGCAGGGTGTGGAGGAGGAGCCTGTACAGGACACGCCTCCCTGCGTCTCGGAGGGAGACGAAGGGTGTCGAGGAAAGGCGGCTCAAATTGTGTGGGACCGGCTCCCGGGATGGATTACGGCGCCTTGGTCCGATGAGTACTTCCGGCTGAGCGGGGGCTTGCTCAACCACCAGTACTCCACACGTTTGAGCCCCCCGGTCACCCGATGGGGCGGGACAGGGACCGGCTGCTCTCAAGCCCGGGCCGTCACCCTCCGCCGGTGGAGGTGGGGCCTGGTCAACTGGCAACCAGGTTCCAGACTCTCAACAAGTCCCTGTAGAAGCCAGGCATCCCCATCAGGACCGCACGGCTGACCCCCACCATCGGGATCCGCGTACCTCCTTGAAGGCAGCGGCTCCGTTGGAAAAAGTGCGTTGCCAGCACGTGCCACCTGGGAGGATGCCCTGAGTACAGGTATCTCTGCAAGGTCCTGAGGCGGAGAGCCGCCACCTTGGTGCGAATGCACACCAGCGACTGACCGCCCTCCTCGATCGGGAGACTCAGGACCGCTGCAGAGACCCAGTGCTTTCCGTTGCCCCAGAAGAAGTCCACCAACTTCTTCTGGATGATCCCAGCAAAGGTGGCTGATGGGACCAATGTGGTCAATCTGTACCAGAGCATGGAGGCCACGAGTTGGTTAATGACCAACACCCTGCCCCGGTACGAAAGCACTCTGAGGAGACCCGCCCAGCGCCCCAGCCGGGTGACGACTTTCACCTCCAGCTCCTGCCAGTTCGCCAGCCAGGTCTCCGCACCGGGACTCAGGTAGACTCCCAGGTAGAGGAGGTGTGTGGTACTCCACGTGAAAGACCTCATCTCCTCCGGGAGGGAGTCCACCTGCCAGGGACCCACCAAGAGTCCAGAACATTTCCCCCAGTTGATCCTGGCAGAGGAGGCTGCCGAGAAGACTCGTTGGCACTCATGCATCCTCTGCAGGTCGACGGGGTCGGTGACCATGAGGAGCACGTCATCGGCGTAGACCGAGAGGACCACCTCCATGTCCGGCTCGCGTAGAACCATGCCCGTCAACTTCCTCCGAAGCAGACTAAGGAATGGCTCCACGCAGATGGCGTACAGTTGGCCAGACATGGGGCATCCCTGACGTACTCCTCTGTGGAAGGGAATGGGGGCCGTCAAGGATCCATTGACTTTCACGAGGCACTCTGCGGTGGCGTATAAAAGTCGGATCCGGGACACAAAGTGCGGTCCGAACCCAAACGCCCGCAGAGTCCTCAACAGATACTCGTGATCCACCCTGTCAAAAGCCTTCTCCTGGTCGAGGGAGAGAAAGGCAGTGGGTACACCGGTCTCCTGAGCCAGGTAGACCAGGTCCCGGACCAGATGGATATTGTCCTGGATGGACCGGCCTGGGACCGTGTAAGACTGGTCAGGGTGGATCACTTGAGCCAGCACTGGGCCCAGACGGTTTGCCATTGCCTTGGCAAAGACCTTGTAGGAGGGAGACTGGGCGCCAGTTTTTTAGACGGCGGAGATCGCCCTTCTTGGGCAGAAGGACCACGACAGCCCTTCGCCATGACAGGGGCATCTCTCCGGTCGCCAGGCTCTCCCTCAGTACCATGGTGTAGTCCTCCCCAAGGATCCCCCAGAAAGTGCGGAGGAACTCTGCTGTCAGTCCGTCTAGGCCAGGGGATTTGCCCCTTCAGATCTGATGGAGGGCCGCGGTCAGTTCATCCAGTGTCAGGGGGGCATCCAGACGCTCGGCACCCTCCGGGTCGACCGTGGCTAGACCTTCCCACAGATCACTGCACTCGTCCCCGCCAGAGCTATCTGGTGAGAACAAGGTCCCATAAAAGGAACGAACTGCTGCGTTAATGTCCTCTGGTTCAGTGACGGAGGAGTCATCATCAGCGAGCAGCTCCACTAACTGCTGACGGACTCCCCGCCACTTCTCCAGCGAGTAGAAGAAGGGTGAACCGCGGTCCAAATCGTGGAGCAATTGGATCCGCGACCTCACATACGCGCCTCGAGATTGCTCCAACTGTAGCTCCTTCAGCGCGTCCTTCTTCTCCTGGTATTCCCTCCAGAGTATCGTGTCCCTGACGGTCTGACTTAGACGCAAATCCAAATCGAGCAGCTCGCTCCCGAGCTGTCTGATCTTGGAATCGCGTCTCTTGGTCGACCCTCTAGTGTACTCCTGACAGAAACTCCGGATGTGGGCCTTGCCCACATCCCACCATAGCCGCAGGGAGTGAAATCCTCCCCGCTTCCTCTTCCAGGTATTCCAGAACCTCGCAAACGAGTCCCGGAAGCGGCGATCCTCCAGCAGCCGGTTGTTAAACTGCCAGTACGCGGACCCTCCCCTCGTGCGCAGCGGGTTAAACTCCGCCCACACCAGGTGGTGGTCCGAGCACGGCACCGGCAGCATGGAGGCCGCCGCGACGCGGGAGACGTACGCCCTAGAAATGTACAGGCGGTCGATGCGAGACCCACCCCCCTCTGACCTTCTGGAGAAGGCCCTAGAGTCGGGGTGGAGGTTCCTCCAAGTGTCTACCAAGTCAAAGGAGCCCACGAGCTCCTTCAACTTCTTCACCGACTCCTGACCACGCTGGAGACCGGAACGGTCTCCTTCCTCCAGGGTACAGTTGAAATCCCCCCCGAGGATCACGCAGTCACCAGGGTCGATGGAGCTCAGCAGCGTAGACACCTCCCGGAACAGGCGCGTCTGCAACACGGCAGGCTTGGGGGCGTACACGTTGACAAAATGCAACGGCACGCCATCCAGGCGCACGGCCAAGTGAAGCAAGCGGCCTGGCACCAGTTCCTGGACCTTTAGGATCTCAGGCCGGAAATTCGGGGCCAACAAAATGGCCACCCCACTGGAAATGGAGCTGAGGTGGCTCATGAAGACCTCGCCACCCCACTCCAGGAGCCAAGTGGACTTGTCTCCTGGGGTGGTGTGGGTTTCCTGCAGGAAGCTCACCGCATATTTCCCATCCCTCAGGGTTGAGAGATGGTTAAACCTGCGGAGAGGCCTCCTGCTGCCATTTATGTTGTAACTGGCTATGGTGATCGCCATGTCAGGAGTACACTAGATCCCCTCACCAGTCCCCCGGTCGCTGACAGCAGAGCTGCTCCTCCCCCTCCGGACCCTACATGGATTGGCGGTAGGTTTTGCCTTCCGGATCTTGGCTACAAGGGACGCTCTACGGCTCCCTCTACCCTCAGCAGGAACGACGCTGCTCTCGGCCTTGGCGTCCTTCACCAGGTCGTCCAAAAAGGACCTGAGCTGACGCCGGTCGTTCCCCTTCACCCCCTTTGACCCCTTGCCCCTCACCCTCTTTTTGAGGATGAGTTTTAGCGAGCTAGTGAGCCCTTTTATGTTCGGCCACCGAAGGGAGGCCAGTCTGGGCCGATGTTGGGCTCCTTCGGTGGCCGTGATGAACTCGCGGATCTCCTCCACTGAAATGAGTGGAGTGGCGTCGGGGGGAGCGAGAACATCCATTGACTCATTGCCCGAGGAGTCCCCTTCCACCTGCTCACTGCAGATGGAGTCACCATCCCCAACTCCGGACACACCTTCTGTGCTTAAAACACCCACCTCACCCTGTGCAGCGGTTGCCTCTGCCCCACCCGCTGGTCTCTCCTCCACCTCAGCCCCAACACTGGGATCCGTGGTAGAGGGGCCTTCCCCAGATGTACCCGGGGATTCAAGACCATCGGCAGTGGGGGTGACTATCCCTCCCCCAGTTGGGCCCAGAGAGGACTCTGGTGCATCAGGCTCAGGGAGTCCCTCTGGAGCCAGGTCCTGAGGCAGAGAAGGGCTGGGTTCCCCAACCCCCTCTCCATCTACAGCCTCTAACTCCAGAGGTGTGCTCTGCGCCTCGTCCTGGGTGGGTTGCTTCTGGGCTTCCTCAGGTGCCTGATGCGGGAGTCCCTCCCCAACAGGAATCTCCCCCTGCTCCATAGCACCGGAGTGGTCCCCATCACCACCCTCCCCAGAATCCCCTCCAGAACATGGGACCGGGGCCTGAACCAGAGGGTGGGAGTCTTCCTTCACCACAGTACTCCCCTCCCCCCTGGAGGATTCCCGTTCGTCCCCCTTCTGCTCCTCCCCAGAGAGATGCCTCCTCCTTTTCTTCACAGGGGAGGAGCTCACAGGCTCTGGTGTCGCCTTAACAGCCTTTTCCTGTGGCTCCCCCTCCTCCCGCCCGATCCCCACTGCCCCCGGCTGGATTATGGGGCTTGCGGACTCCCTAATGGGAGGTGACGGGATGGGTAGATTGCTCTTGTCCTTGGGGTTTTTGTTCCCCAGGTGCTTCACCTTCTTTGCCACCTTGCCCCCCTTCTTTTGAACCTCCCCACCCCCACCCACGCTCTGCGCAACCCCAGGGTTCGCTGCCTCAACTACATGGGGGGTGGGAGCAGGGGGGAGAGGGGGGTTAGTGGCACTGGAGGCGGAGGCCCCCGCCCGGGATTTGGGGCAATTCCTCCGAATATGCCCCACTTCCTTACAGGCATGGCACCTTGGGCGCTCCGATGTCCAGAAGATGGTAAAGTCACGCCCATCCTGCTGGACACAGAAGCGCCCATCAACTACCTCCTCCTGGTCCAGCATTATTGACAGCTGGCGCCGGAGGGAAAGAACGTGCCGCAGCTCCTTCCTGCGGAACCCTTGGGATATCGGGGTGATGTCCGTGAGTACCTTCCCCAGGGTGTGAAGGTGGGGAAGGAGGGCCTCGTTTGTGATGCAGGGTGGGACATTGGACAGGACCACCCGCTGCGCAGTGGTCACCAAGGGCTCAACCTGCAAAAACATTCCCCCCACTGTGACCCCTTTACTCACGGCCGCATTCACCCCCTCAACAGGCTCAAGGAAGAGCACGGCCTTCCCAAACATTTTGCCCACATACAGGACACCTGCGGGCTTGGCCGCCACGGCAACGGCAGCCGAGCAGTCCTCCAGGTTGATCTGGGGGGGCAAGTAGCACCTTATCCCATGCTCAAATGGCAGGTTCTTCATGGGGAACCGAGCCCCCAGAGCAGTAGCCGAAGCAGCTGAAGCAGCCGCCTTTGCATAGCTCCTGGAGGGCCCCGCTCCCCCTGAACACTGACCCAGCATAGTATCAGGTGCTACAATTTTAAAACATATCACTGAAACAGAACGACAGTCCAAATGGCACGAGGCCAAGTTCAAAGACAAAAAAAACAAACGACTGGAAGTTCGAGAGAGGGAGGCAAATTGGTGTCGCCTCAAACGCTGATAATGGCAGCTCCCCCGGAAAACTGCTGCGTCACCACCTCTTCGCTGGATTATCTCGGCTCTCCTGCGTTCCCTGGCGAGCTGCTGACCTTCGCAGGCAATCCCAGCTGTTCTTCGCCGCTCCTACAGCAACAAAAAGGGGACTTGCCTGCAGTCTTGTTGTTGGAAGCCTCTTATCTCTCTCGGTCTTGCCGAGAGAAAGGAGGCTTCGTCGTCAGCTCCAAACTCCAAGGCCGCAAAAGAAGGTCGAGATGGTGGAGGTGCAGAAAACCTCCCACACCCCACGAAAACCAGACCGGGCAACGAGTCAGTAAGGGGGTTGTTCTGGACGCAGTTGTACAAGTCCAGAAAGAATTTTCTCCCCTCTTTTGGACACAAAACAGTTTCCTGGCAGGTTGCCAGCCACCGTAGTGGGAGCTACGCAGTCAGTTGATAAGACTGCTCGCAGTCCCAAAACAAGTCTCTGCAGCGTTGCAGCGATACAAAAAGATGTTTAAGGTACCGCTGTATCTCCTCCGAATTCCATAAAGATGTAAAACACACTAGTTCTTTTGTCCGGACGGGAGCTCCTAATCACCACACCTCCTCGCGTAACCAGCTTGGAGGGGATGATGGTATTAAACGCCGAGCTGTAGTGCCTGACATATGAGTTTTTGTTGTCCAAGTGGTCCAGAGCGGAGTGGAGAGCCAGTGAGATCGCATCCACCGTTGACCTGTTGTGGAGGTAAGCGAACTGCAGTGGGTTGAGGTTCTTGTCGAGGTAGGAGTTGATATGCGCCATAATCAACCTCTCAAAGCAGTTCATCACCACAGATGTTAGTGCCACTGGTCGATAGTCATTGAGGCACGTCACCTTGCTCTTCTTGGGCACCGGTATTATTGATGCCCTTTTAAAGCACCTTAGACCTCAGAAGTGAGAGGTTGAAAATGTCCGTAAAAACTCCAGCCAGTTGGTCCGCACAGGTTTTTAGAACACAACCGGGTATACCATCAGGTCCAGGCACTTTCCGAGGGTTCTCCCCACTGAAGGATCTTCTGACATCGGCCTCTGTGACTGAAATCCCAACACAACGAATGGGGCTCGGGAAGGCATATCAGTGTTCTCCCCATCAAAACATGCCTAAAACGCATTGAGCTCAATGGGGAGTGATGCTTCGCTGACATTTGAGCTGCCTCCTGATTTCGCCTTGTAGGAGGTGATGGCATTCAAGCCCTGCCACAGTTGCCGAACATCCGACATCCTCCAGCTTGGAGCAGGTCCCTTTTGGCCTTTTTGATGGCCTTACCAAGGTCGTATCTGGACTTCTTGTATACCTCTGTATCTCCAGTATGCCTGGGATCTGGTCTTCAGAAGAATGCAGATCTCATGGTTTATCCAAGGCTTCTGGTTAGGAAACGCTCAGAAGATTTTTGTTAGATCTCCTGCTGTAGGGTCAGGTTTAGCAGCAGACTGTGGACTATTATAGATTGCTGTTAATATCTGGGTGTATATTAGGTGTTCTCTCGCTATTGGGTCAAGCTTTGAAGAATAATAAGCCATAGGTCTATCGTACAGTGGCCTTCCTAATGCTGGAGCCTGCATTAAAGATCTCTTTAAATTCTCGAAAGTTTTCTGAGCTTCTTTGGACAACTGAAATTCGCCCTCTAGGCTAGTATAAGGAGTCAATTCCTTGATGTAGTGCAATATTAGGGATCCAGGGTCGGCAGTAGTTCACCATACCGAGCCACTATCTCATCTGCTTCGCCTCATTTGGTACAGAAAATTCTCAAATTGGTTCAAGTCTACTGCTTTCTAGACTTCTTTCCGTGGCCGAAATTATTACTCCCAGAAACTTTACTTCTTGTTGTGCCATTAATACTTTGGACTGAGAGACCGCATATCCTAAGGTTGCCAAGTGGTTCAATAATTGAGCATTATCCTCACAATTGCTCTGCTCATCTAAATTAGCCACTAACAAGTCGTCCACATACTGAACTAA
The DNA here is from genome assembly GCF_010909765.2 of Amblyraja radiata. Classification (NCBI taxonomy): domain Eukaryota; kingdom Metazoa; phylum Chordata; class Chondrichthyes; order Rajiformes; family Rajidae; genus Amblyraja; species Amblyraja radiata. The sequence continues at coordinate 8,098,703 of NC_045963.1, read as the reverse complement.
AGTGGATTTCCTTTCAAAACTTAAGGTGCTTATCTGTTCTTGAAGACATCGAGAAAACAAGGTAGGCAAATTAATGAATCCATGAGGTAGTCTTGTCCATGTATATTTTTGTCCCCTGTAAGTAAAGGCAAATAAATACTGGCTGTTTCTGTGCAGAAGTAATGAGAAGAAGGCATGCTGCAGGTCTCTAATTGAAAAAATCTTCACTTCCGCAGGAATCAAAGCTAAAATATGAGCCGGGTTTGGCACCAAGGCATAGAGCGGTTCTACCACTGCATTGACAGATCTTAAGTCCTGAACCAGTCTGTACTGGCCCTCTTTCCCTGCCTTGGGCACTGCAAGGATTGGTGTGTTGCAAATAGACTGGCACCACTAAGATGTCTTGTTCCAGCAACCCCAGAATCAGCTTGTCGATACTAGGAATTGCCTGTTGTTTCAATGGTTACTGCTGTATCGAAGGCAGTGTCACCCCTTTCTGGAGAGCTATCTGGATGGGATCAATGCGAACACATCCTACCTGAGTTGCGTCTTCTGCCCACACCACACCATATACTTGCATACCTCACTCCCCAGATGCTGGCGTAGCTGGGCAACAGCTGTCCTCGGGGTCTGGTAAAAATTAACAGTACATTGGTTAGACAAGTTTTATTCTTCATATATATTTGGATCTGCCAGATTAATTGCTTTTTTTACCATTGCTCCAAAGTCTTTCGCACTTGCTGGAAAATTCACCTTCCTCGTGATGTGTGGAGCAACCTCTGAAGCTTGTTTCCATATGTCTAGGGGTATTGTAACGTACTCTGCAGTTCCTTGTCCTGTTATCCGTGCCAAAATATTCACATTCCAATTTTTCCCTTCTTGAAGTCTGAAAAAGGTTTCTAATTCTTTATTTTTGCCACTTCTATCATAGGCCAATGTAATATGAAGTGGAGGCTCTTCATCTAAGTCTAAGGACCACCATTCGGGTGTCACTGTTGAATAGTATTGCCTTTCCATGGGGTCACTATGGGGTCCATAGGGTCACTATTATTCCACCATCGCTGCATTCAATTTTCAATTGAAATGCGCAGAGCAAATCTCTAGCCATTAAATTGCAATCCAATCCCGTTGTTATTACGAATTTATGTTTTATTGCCTTGCTTCGATACACTCCGATAACTGGCTTAGAGATGGGATACTGGCAAACTTGTCTCTGAAATCCGGACAGGCTCTGAACTTCACTGGACTTGGGAAGGTTATAACTTGAAGAGATGACATGGATGCTCCTGTATCTATCAAAAAAGCGCATATCCTTCCTTCTACTCGCAATGACAGTACAGGTTCTTTGTCAGATTTGCATCCATTCACCATCAAGTTAGCTAATCAGGAACGTGAGAATGGATTATTTTGAGATAGGGATGTCTGTCTTCTCTGCCCCCGATCCACCGCAAGCATAATATTGGTCTGGTCACAATACTCTATTCCCTCTCCAGTGTTGTCTTGGGGAAATTGGTTCTAAGGGAGGTGGTTCATCAGGGTAACCTGGATAATCCGGTTCTGGGCCCCATGTCCAATCTGGCGCATCATGCCTTGCTTTTGTCTGAGGACTATTCCATAAGTCTAAATAAGATCTTGGCGCCTCCTTTTTCGTTACGTATTCAGTTTTTGCTTTAACTACTGGCTGCTTCTCTTGCTTTCTAATATCTTTCCAATGATACCTAACTGCACGAGCCATTTGACTTGCACCACTCTCTGACCAATCCATGTTGTTTGTCTTGATTGCTTCTGCTACATTAGTTGGCAGACAGTATAACAATATTACGCAGTACTGGGGAGAATTCGTCCCATTCGAAAATCTCCTGACTGATCCATATATAGTTCCGAGAACCTTTCTAAAAACTCATTTGCTCCCTCTCCTTTCTTTGATCTAACATCCAGAATCCTGGCAATGTCTATTGGCTTTTAGAGGGTAGTGGCAAGGGCAGTAAAATTGCATCTTCCCTTGCATTATTATCAGCGATTACATTGGCCAGTGCCTCATGAGTTGGATGTCCTAAAGTAGCTCGGAACCTGGTATGCTCTGTTGGAGTTATGATCTGTTGTATTACAGCCCACAAATCTCTCAAATCCGCTTGATACACACACATAGTGGTCCGGAGATAGTCCACAAAAGAAGCAGGTGATTTCTTTCTGTCAGGTATTTTACTGAGTACTGCCATAATTTCATTTGGTTTCCATGGGGAATACACATCATGCTTCGAGGATTGTCTGCATTAGCCGGATCAAAGGCTGGGTTAGGCATCTCCCTAACTGGGAACTGACGGGATAGTTGCTCTTCCTTCATATTTCAAGCTATTCAGACTTCACTCACAAAATTCCTAAGACTAAAGGGCCTGTCCCACGAGCAGGCGACCTGCATGCGGCAAGCGCGACCAAACCGGAAGCGGGGGCCGCGCGGAGGTCGAGTGATCCCCGTACAGGGCCGGTCACACCAGCATGCGCCTGCATGCGGCGAGCGTGACCAAATCGGAAGCGGGGGCCGCACGGAGGTCGAGTGAGTGACGTGAAGTTCGAGCGAAGTCCGCGCGTGACGTAAGGCGTCAAGACGCTGCGCACGGCCGTCGAGGCGGTGCGCACGGCGTCAGGGCGGCTGCGGGCCGGCAGGCCGTTGCCGCGCGGAATTTTTGAACACGGTCAGTTTTTCGGAGCCCCGCGCAATGTCGGGACCAGCTACGCACAACTCCATACGGCTCCGGTGATCGAAGTGGGACCGGCCCCGCGAGGCCGTACGGCTCAAGCGACCACGTTAGGTCGCGCTTGCCGCATGGAGTCGCATGCTCATGGGGCAGCCACTTTAACAAGTTCACTCACAAAACAATGGCCAAAATGCCAACAATGGCCAAACGCACCAGTAAAGGGCCTGTCCCACTTGGGCCATCACTTACGCGACAGGCCGGTAGTGACTGACGCGCGGCGGTCCCGCGAGAGTCGCTCGCGTGATCATGCGTCCGCACAACCGTCTGGAGCACGTGACATCATTTGAATAGTAACTCAACGGGACTGGCAGAGAGAAGGAATGGATGATGTTTCGGGTCGAGACTCTTCAGTTTGAAAGAAGGGTCTTGACCCGAAACGTCACACATTGCTTCTCTCCAGAGATGCTGCCGGTCCCGCTGAGTTACTCCTGCATTTTGTGTCTATCTCCAATCATCTTGGCCCCGTTCTGGGAGTAGGAGTGGGGGCGGATCCGGATCTGCAATGGCCGTGAGCCCCAGGCCAAGTTCGATGATCGTTTGCCTGCTTCTGCTGCTGTTGGAGGTGAGACGTTGCCCCGCAACAGGGTCTTGGGCCTGTCCCACTTTGGCCATCAGTTACGCGACAGGCACATGAAGATTTCGTTCAGGACGAAGTCCACACTCCTCCACACCAATCCATGCGCCCGTCCCGTGCTACCCACGTGCTACCCACACGCTAGCAGGTCGCGTAAATGGCGCGTGAAAGACAGCCAAGTGAACAGGCCCCTTTAGTCTCTCATATAACCAATCTATCTCCTTTCAACCGGGTACCCAAGAATCTTTTACCCAAATCTCACACACAGAAATCACACAAGCTTTTAAATCGGTAAACACTCTCAGCTCAAGGTGGAGACCACCTTCTCAACAGTACAATCAAACACACTTCAGCAGCAAATCTCCTACACTTAAATACGTCAATCCAAACAAAAGCAGATAAAGTTGTAAGACGCAAGCAAAATCGCTCTTAAACAAGAAATAATACTTCTAATAACTATCATGCAAAAACACACTGCAACATAAAATACAAGCGTCCGACTAATAAGCATTCGATACAATACAGTTCTAAAGTATATCACAATATTCTAAATTACCCCAAATCGCGCTATATTAACCAAAGGGACCTCCCCTACGGATATGGGTCTTTCCCGTCAAAGTACCTTTTCGCTTGACGGTACTATTCCCTTCAAGGTACTTCTTCCTCTACACAATCACTATATCTCAATTACAGAGTTATATATGTATACGGAGTTATATACAATTACGGCACTATATTACAATTTTACAAGATCAAAACGGATCTCTATACAATAACCAGTACCCTTCAATATGAAGCCCTGAATTTGGTGACATTTAAATCGGAACATTTAGATCACTGTTCCAGATAATAGACGCATCTCCACCCTCTCAGTGTTGACTTTAAGTATACTCAGCCAATCTATACTCCAACACTGAGTTCCCAGTACTGTTCCGGCCTTAAACCACACGCAGGCGTCGCCTCGAACCCCCTAGGCCTCAAACCCTTCCACCAGTGGCGGACTGACCAGGGTGTCAGCTTGCCCGATGGCAAGTGGGCCCCTAATGAAGTGGGCCCCCTATATCAAGTGGGCCCCTGATGAAGTGGGCCCCCTTTGTCTTCTGGCAACCAATATTTTTAGACCTAGTTCGCCACTGCCTTCCACCCGTTAAATAATGGTCTTCAGCACGTACCCGCTTTGTGCTGTTTCTCGATGCCGATCTTTAAAATGTCTCTTCCCAATCGCACTCTCAGCACTGACGCAGTACTTCCCCTCTTAGAACTGTTCCCTCTCAGTCCTGTCTATGAGGATACCTCGAAATCTATATCCCAGGCTGAGTGGGGCCTCAAACCCCAGGGTCCACAAACCCTCAAACCTCGGGCCAAACCAGTGGGTTCCGATTGCAACAGCTGTTGACTGCCAAAGGTGTGGGGCCTTTAACCCGCTAGAGAACAGCCTTCTGAGCCCAACTCCCACCGTCCGTGGGGCCTCTAACCCCCTAGGCAGGGACTCAAACCCTCTAGGGCCTCAAACCCTCGCCCTCAAGTGCTTCGTCAGACTAGTAATCTTATCGATCTCGTCGAGAATCCAAACAAAAGCACGCGATGACCGATTCGTCTCAGATCAGCAGAGCAGGGAAAACCGATGCGAAAGTCGCACCGTGGCGTCGATTTGTCCTCTCGCAATCCGACACAACTCAATTCCCTGACCGCAAATTTATGTTTGGCAATCCGTTGAGGTCCCGGACGAGCCCCCAATGTAATTCCGGTCCTAATCTTACCCCCCCCCCCCCCCCCCTAGTCTGGTTCAACCAAACACCGAATACGAAACACTGGAATTCAACTTTCTTTATTATACAACACCAATACAATTCCTAGTCCAATACCGTGGGTCCGATCCTTGTCTCTACTCATTCGAACCCATCAGCCTCGTGCGAATGGAACAACTCCAGAAGATCAGTACACTCCAATTAGCTATCCCAGAAGATCGGCACACCCCAATGACACACCTCTTTTATACCCTTACGGTCCCTTGGGGCGAAAATATATGGGGGGGGGAACCCCTACAAGCCAATTATCAATAAGGATTACAAAATACATTGAATGACAGTTCCCTAACCCAATCACAAAACATCACATAACATAGTTTTGATAAAAAGCGCTTAGTGGGAAATAATTCTGCTAAGTAAAGAAACATTATACCAGGTAAACTATTTGGGTAAGGCCCCTCTCCTTGACCAATCACAAGTAACGGCGCGAAGACCATGGAACATAGTCTGCAACATAATTGTAACCCATCATTTCCCAACAAATCACAAGCATGCATTTGCAACAGGACCTAGCTCCTTCTGCTAAATCTCATAAATATTAACAATTCAAGGCCATCTCGACATTCATTCAACCTCCATTCAACTTCGTCCCAGGCTACAGACACTCTGGAGTGTCTGTAGCCTCATGGCCTTTGCAGCTTTTGCAAAAGATGTCAAGCAGGTTTTACAGAAGCAGAAATCCTCCATTTTGTCAAGCACCCAAAATGCCTGATATTATCAAAACCAGTAACTAGTCACTGTGCAAAAATGAAATGAGTACACTCCCAGGTGAGGCACATGGAAGCGGGGTAGGTTAATTACCTAAAATTGGAGAATTCAATGTTCATGCCATTAGGTTGTAAGCTACTCAAATGGTACACAAGGTGCTATTTCTCCACTTTGCGCATGGCCTCACTCTGGCAATGGAGGCAGCCCAGGACAAAAAGGTCAGAATGAGAAGGGGCGTTAAAATGGTTAGCAACCAGGAGATTTAGTAAGCCTTGGCAGACCAAGCACACATGTTTGGCGAAACGGTGGTCGAGTCTAACTTGGTCTCGTCGAAGTAATGGAGGTCACATCGGGAATATCCGATGCATTAGATGAGTTTAGAAGGGGTGCATGCAAGCCAGTTTTTCCTTGGATGGAAGTGAGGCAGGAGATGTGGTTGCAGGGAAAAGTAACTGGGGAGGGGGTGGTGTGGGAGGGAAGGGAGGAGTGAACCAAGGAGTTGCGGAGGGAGCAATCTCTGCAAAAGACGGAAAGGGGTGGGGATGGAAAAATATGACTGGTGATGGGGTCACATTGAATGCGGCAGAAATGCGAGAATAATGTGTTGGATGTAGGGCAAGGACCAAGGAACTCTATCCTTGCTCCCTGTTGGGGGAGGGGAAGTGAAAGTAGAACTCCAGGACACAGAGGAGATATGGGTCAGGGATCCATCTGTGACAGCAGGGGAGAAACCACATTTATGAAAGAAAGAGAACATCTCAGATGTCATAGAATGGAAAGTATCGTCTTGGGAGCAGATGTGGTGGAGGTGGGAAAATTGAGAGTAGGGGATTGTTCCCGCCACAATTCCGAGGTTCCGATGTTCACAATTCCGAGGTTCCGAGGTTCACATCCCTTCCAACTGAAAATACCCTCTCCCCAAGTACTTTCCCCTGCAACCACAGGAGATGTAACACATGTCCCTATATCTCCTCCCTCACATCTATCCAGGGACCCCAGCAATCCTTCCTGGTGAGAGGTTCATGTGTACCTCCTATAACCTCAACTAGAGCATCCACTGTCCCCGATAGCGTTTGGTCTGCCAAGGCCTAGTGGATTTCCTGGTTGCTAACCATTTTAACTCCCATTCTCATACTGATCTTTCTTTCCTGGGCCTCCACCATTGTCAAAGTGAGGCCACGTGCAAACAGGAGGAACAGCACCTCATATTCAACTTGGGTAACTTTCAACCTAATGGTATGAGCATTGAATTAGAAACATAGAAAATAGGTGCAGGAGTAGGCCATTCAGCCCTTCGAGCCTGCACCGCCATTCAATATGATCATGGCTGATCATCCAACTCAGTATCCTGTACCTGCCTTCTCTCCATACCCCCTGATACCTTTAGTCACAAGGGCCACATCTAACTCCCTCTTAAATATAACCAATGAACTGGCCTCAACTACCTTCTGTGGCAGAGAATTCCACAGATTCACCACTCTCTATGTGAAAAATGTTTTTCTCATCTCGGTCCTAAAAGATTTCCCCCTTATCCTTAAACTGTGACCCCTTGTTCTGGACTTCCCCAACATCGGGAACAATCTTCCTGCATCTAGCCTGTCCAACCCCTTAAGAATTTTGTAAGTTTCTATAAGATCTCCCCTCAATCTTCTAAATTCTAGCGAGTACAAGCCGAGTCTATCCAGTCTTTCTTCATATGAAAGTCCTGACATCCCAGGAATCAGTCTGGTGAACCTTCTCTGTACCCCCTCTATGGCAAGAATGCCTTTCCTCAGATTAGGAGACCAATACTGTACGCAATACTCTAGGTGTGGTCTCACCAAGACCCTGTACAACTGCAGTAGAACCTCCCTGCTCCTATACTCAAATCCTTTTGCTATGAATGCTAACATACCATTTGCTTTCTTCACTGCCTGCCGCACCTGCATGCCTACTTTCAATGACTGGTGTACCATGACACCCACGTCTCGTTGCATCTCCCCTTTTCCTAATCGGCCACCATTCAGATAATAGTCTACTTTCCTGTTTTTGCCACCAAAGTGGATAACCTCACATTTATCCACATTATACTGCATCTGCCATGCATTTGCCCACTCACCCAGCCTATCCAAGTCACCTTGCAGCCTCCTAGCTTCCTCCTCACAGCTAACGCTGCCCCCAGCTTCGTGTCATCCGCATACTTGAAAATGCTGCATTCAATTCCCTCGTCCAAATCATTAATATATATTGTAAATAGCTGGGGTCCCAGCACTGAGCCTTGCGGTACCCCACTAGTCACTGCCTGCCATTCTGAAAAGGACCCGTTTACTCCTACTCTTTGCTTCCTGTCTGCCAGCCAGTTCTCTATCCACATCAATACTGAACCCCCAATACCGTGTGCTTTAAGTTTGTATACTAATTTCTTATGTGGGACCTTGTCGAAAGCCTTCTGAAAGTCCAGATATAACACATCCACTGGTTCTCCCTTATCTACTCTACTAGTTACAACCTCGAAAAATTCTATAAGATTCGTCAGACATGATTTACCGTTCGTAAATCCATGCTGACTTTGTCCAATGATTTCACCACTTTCCAAATGTGCTGCTATCCCATCTTTAAGAACTGACTCTAGCAGTTTCCCCACTACCGATGTTAGACTAACTGGTTTTCTCTCTCCCTCCCTTTTAAAAAAGTGGGGTTACATTAGCTACCCTCCAATCCTCAGGAACTACTCCAGAATCCAAAGAGTTTTGAAAAATTATCACTAATGCATCCACTATTTCTGCGGTTACTTCCTTAAGTGGGATGCAGCCTATCTGGCCCTGGGGATTTAATCCATTCAATTTACCTAACACCACTTCGCGGCTAACCTGGATTTCACTCAGTTCCTCCATCTCATTTGACCCCCGGTTTCCTGCTGTTTCCGGCAGATTATTTATGTCCTCCTTAGTGAAGACAGAACCAAAGTAGTTATTCAATTGGTCTGCCATGTCTTTGTCCCCATGATCAATTCACCTGTTTCAAACTGCAAGGGACCTACATTTGTTTTAACTAATCTTTTTCTCTTCACATATCTATAAAAACTTTTGCAGTAAGTTTTTATGTTCCCTGCCAGTTTTCTTTCATAATCTATTTTCCCTTTCCTAATTAAGCCCTTTGTCCTCCTCTGTTGGACTCAGAGAACTGGAAATTCATTCTCCCAGTCCTCTGGTAGGCTGCTTTTTCTGGCTAATTTGTATGCTTCATCTTTTGTTTTGATATTATCCCTGATTTCCCTTGTTATCCACGGATGCACTACCTTCCCGACCCTAAACTTCACCTATCCATGTTCCCCAGAGATGCTGCCTGACCCGCTGAGTTACTCCAGGACTTGTGTTTTTTGCCTCTCATTAATCTCTGCTCCAAGGAGGACATCCCAGTTTTTCTAGTTGATCCATAACATTGAAATTTCAACTCCACAATTATTCTATAAATCTTTCTTGCTCTCATTGTTTCATTCTTAAACTGTGATCCTCAGAGATGGGTGCAATACGTCAGTTGTGGGCAAATCCATACTTCACAAAGACATCCTTGCTTTTGAACTTAGCAGCTTCAGTTGCATTGGCTATGGTCGTAAATGTTTATGTTGAAATCACTTCTTTTTTTAAAGTGTTTGGCTGTGTATGTCCTGCAACTCATTAGAATTGTACCATTAATTAATGCATTAATTCTCCTATTTTCATCTATCCTATGCTTGCTTATTCCACTAGTCTGTCTGTATCCTATCTTGAATATCTAAGATATTAATGTACATCAAAAGGACAGAGGTCTCAGACTGCTAGGGATCTGCCCTTCCTGATATCCTGTTAAAAATATAAACTTTCACTGCCACTGTTTCTTGTTCCTATGATAAATCTATGCTGCAACTGCCCCAACTTGGGTTTCATCCTGGTGAAAACATCTGTAGGGGGCGCTGCTCTGGCAGCAGCCATGTCATGCAGCTCGTCAGTTTTTCAACCTTTTTTTATTTTTTTAGTATGTTTTAAAGTCTGTATTTAATGTTTCTTTGTGTGTTTTATGTGGGGGGTGGTGTGGGGGGGTGAGGGGGAAACCGCTTCGGTCGCCTCCTCCACGGAGAGGCGAGTTTTTCCAGGTCGCCTCCCCCGTGGCCTAACATCAAGGATCGACGCGGCCTTTCCCGGAGACACGCCCGGGGCTTCAGCGGCGGGCGCAGCGTGGACTCTCGGCGTGGAGCGGGTGAGCCCTCGCTGGAGGGGAGCGCTCCGTTTCGCTGACCCGGGGCAGCCGGCAGCCTGAAGTCGCAGCCTGAAGTCGCGGTCTGCAGAGCTCCAGCTGGTGCGGCGTCTACAGCCCGGGATCTCACGTTGGGGACCCGGGGGAAGAAGAAGCCATCACTGCCGGCCCGCGGCCAACTTCTACCGCGGGTCCGGCATGGACTTACCATCACCCCTGGAGGGGAGCTTCGACCGCCGGCCCTGCAGTCTGCGGTGCTTCTGGCTGCGGCGGGGACTTTAAATCTTGACCGCCGGCCTGCGGCCTACAACAACTTAAAGCCGCGGTCTCCGGTGAGGAAGAGCCGATCCTGGACTGACTCTGGACTCTGGTCCTGACCACGGGGGGGAAATGGAGGAGGACTGGCCAAATTTTGTGCCTTCCACCACAGTGATGAATGCTGTGGTGGATGTTTGTGTTATAGTTTTATTGTGGTTGTGTGTTCTTTATTATTGTATCGCTGCAGACAACCCAAATTTCCACCAGCCTGGCTGTGTGGCAATAAATTATATCTAATCTACTCTAATCTAATCATGCAGCAGTTTTTTGAAATACCAACAGCAATATTAAAAATAACCAATGTGGTTAAGTAAACACAATCTGCCCTTAACAAATTTGTGCTAGCTTACCTTTATTAATTTGCACTTATGCAAGTGATACATTTTTTCCGAACGTCTTTTGAAAATGACAAATCATCTTTTCCAAACAAGCCGGTAACATTTAAAAGTCCATTTAATTTCCCATTGAATGTATTCAATTTATTATTGTCGTAACCATGACCTTTCAGTTGGTTCCACCATCACTTTTGTCATTCAGAGTACAGGAAGGAAATAGAAAGCTTGGTAACATGGTGCCAAGACAACCACCTCCCCCTCAATGTCAGCAAAACAAAAGAGCTAGTTATTGACTTCAGGAAGTGAGGTGGTGTAAACACCCCAGTCAGCATCAAATGTGTTGAAGTGGACATGGTTGAGAGCTTCAAGTTCCTAGGGGTAAATATCACCAACAATTTGTCCAGGGTCAAACACATTGAAGTTACAGACAAGAAAACACCAACACATCTAATTCCACAGAAATTTTGCAAATGATTCTCACCAACTTCTAGAGGCCCCATAGAAAGTATCTTTTCAGGTTGGTTTGGCAATAGCTCTTCCTATTCCTTCCAGCTCTGCAAGGAATTATAGAGTTGTGGATGTGGCCCAGTACATCACACAAACCAGCCTCCTCCCCATCGACATTTATACTTCACGCTGCCATGGGAAAGCATATAATCAAGGACCATTTTACATAGATAGACAATAGGTGCAGGAGTAGGCCATTCGGCCCTTCAAGCCAGCACCGCCATTCAATGTGATCATGGCTGATCATTCACAATCAGTTCATCGTTCCTGTCTTCTCCCCATATCCCTTGATTCTGCTAGCCCTAAGAGCTCTATCTAACTCTCTTTTGAATGCATCCAGTGAATCGGCCTCCACTGCCTTCTGAGGCAGAGAATTCCACAAATTCACAACTCTGTGTGAAAATGTTTTTCCTCATCTCAGTTCTAAATGGCCTACCCCTTATTCTTAAACTATGGCCCCAGGTTCTGGACTACCCCAACATCGGGAACATGTTTCCTGCATCTAGCGTGCCCAATTCCTTAATAATGTTATATGTTTCTATAAGATATCCTCTCATCCTTCTAAATTCCAGTGAATACAAGCCCAGTCGCTCCATTCTTTCTTCATATGACATTCCCGCCATCCCAGGAATTAACCTGGTGAACCTACGCTGCACTCCCACAATAGCAAGAATGTCCTTCCTCAAATTAGGAGACCAAAACTGCACACAATACTCCAGGTGTGGTCTCACCAGAGCCCCGTACAACGGCAGAAGGACCTCTTTGCTCTTATACTCCACTCCTCTCATTATGAAGGCCAACATGCCATGACCTTTCTTCACTGCCTCCTGTACCTGCATGCTTACTTTCAGTGACTGATGTACAATGACACCTAGGTCTTGTTGTACTTCCCCTTTTCCTAACCTGACACCATTCAGTCTGAAGACGGGTCTCGACCCGAAACATCACCCATTCCTTCTCTCCAGAGATGCTGCTTGTCCCGCTGAGTTACTCCAGCATTTTGTGTCTACCTTCGATTTAAACCAGCATCTGCAGTTCTTTCTGACACCATTCAGATAATAATCTGCTTTCTTGTTCTTGCCACCAAAGTGGATAACCTCACATTTATCCACATTATACTGCATCTGCCATGCATCTGCCTACTCACCCAACCTGTCCAAGTCATCCTGCATCCTCATAGCATCCTCTTCACAGTTCACACTGCCACCCAGCTTTGTGTCATCTGCAAATTTGCTAATATTACTTTTAATTGCTTCACCCGGTCATTCCCTCTTCTCCCCTCTCCCGCCAGGCAGAAGATAAAAAGCTTGAAAGCACGTACCACCAGATTCAGGAACAGCTTCTTCCCAGTTGTTATCAGACGGTCCTCCCATAAACTAGGATGTAGTCCCAATCTCCCAATTTATCTCATTGCAGACCTTGAGCTTTCTTTTTATCTTCACATTCTCTATAACTGTAACGTTATAAATGATATATACTATCTTATGCACTTTGGCATTTTTCTTTTTACCTACCCGTTGCACTCATGTATTGCTTGATTGTACTAACATACTGTATGATTTACTGCATGGCACAAAAACAAAGTTTTTCATGTATCTTGGTATGTATGACAATAATAAGCTAATATCAATATTAATTGTACATTTACTTCTACACCAATACGTTTTTGTTTTCTCTGCCCCCCTCTCTTGTTTATCTTCATCTCTTCTCACTCATGAAGGTCATCAATCTGAAATATTGAATCGTTCTATCTTCACAGATATTGCCTGATCTGTTGACTGCTCTTCCCCAGCATTCCTCCATTAACACTTACCTCACTTCATTTCTCTGAATCAAATTTTGCAATGCTGCTTTCCCTGTTGGGCCAGAAGCTTAACAATGATGGCAGTGGAGTTTGTTGGTGGTGCCCACTGAATGGCCTACAGCAGCAAGCAGTTCGCTGCAGCCTGCAGCAGCTGCTCGGAGCATCCGTGAAAGGACCCAACGGCATCATGCTGGGCCGGGCTGGCCTCTTCTTCATTGATCTAGTACCACCAGGAAACCGGGGATTAAAGTGAGAAAATAAATTGCATATCTCCTTCGGCCAAGATTGAAGCTTTCAAGACTGGAGAGTCGGAAATTGCAAGATGGCGCTGGAACATGGAGAATCTTCCTGTGCAGTTACAGAAGACAATCTACGTACAATTGTTTATTTATTTTTCTTGTGTATGATTGTATAGTATGATTTGACATGGTGGCATGCATGGCAAGCTCTTCACTGTATCTCAGTGCCTGTGACAATAAGAAAGTAAACTAATAATGAAACTCTTCTGAATAGATTCCCTATTGCTCTTCACATTATCAATTATTATCCCAGTCTATATTAGGATAGTTGAAATCAATGTTACCACAACATGGACTTCTGACACAACTCTGTAAAGTTCATTGTAAGATTTCCTCTATATTCTTCCTACTACAGACACTCCCTGACTTCAGTAAGGGTTAAGTTCTGTAAACCTTTAGGTAAGTCCGATTTTACACGTCAGAATCACCTTAAAACTAGGCCGAAACAGAGAACTGCAGATGGTGGTTAATACACAAAACAACACAAAATATTGGAGTAACTCAGCAGGTCAGGCAGCATCACTGGAGAACATGAATAGCCGTTGCTTTGTCCACTCAGCTGCTCCCTCCTCCACCGTCGCTTCCTCCTCCTTCTCTCGCGGAATTACCAACGGGTCTCAGCCAGGTGTTGCTCTCCACCGCCTCCCTTGTTCTCAGCTACCTTCTCAGTGTCGCTCCGAAAGTGGCCAAAACTGGAAGAGCACCAAGCTCGGGCGATGCTGTTATATCTATGAAGTGGACAGGAAGCCCTTCCCATCTACCCATTGCTAAATTGTGTTTCTCACTTTTGTTAATCCCTCAGACTACAACAAAACTAACCTGTCCCCCCCCCCCCCCCCGCTAAACCTACTGGGTCCCAACCTAATGGCTGCAAAGCATCCAGATCCCTCTGTGTTGCGAGCCCAGGCTTGGATGAACTTGCCCAATTCTCCATCTAGTTGCAATTTAACATTTCTCTACAAAGTAGAGTTGCCAATGAAAAGGTTTCAGCAAGAATCCGTGGTTTATTAGATTGCTCTGAAATGATTCTATAAACGTGGCTTCAATAACACGGGTAATTCAGGAAACATTATGCACGATTTTTGTCACCATTGTAAGAAATGGCTGCATGTGACAGCAGTTGCGCACTGCTACCATAACGCAACTGAAATTCAGCAGTGGACAAATGTTTACATAAGTACGAGTTTACGCAAGTCGCCTATTATGTAAGTTGACGAGTGCCTGTATTAAGAAGGCACTTGCTTTTGCTTTAGATATGAAAATATGCTTACCATATACTGTTAGAAAGAACATCCTGTGTCTCAGGCAATATAAACATTAATCAGTACTGACACACCCACTCCTTTCTTCCTCATTTTATATTCTTAACATTGCTTCCAAGAATATTTACTGATCAATCCTGTTCCTTTTTGAAGTGATCTCAGTTACTCCCATGGTATTTATACTTCCTCATGACTCTCTAAGCCTTATTTAACATTATATTCAGGATTTGAAATCTTGGGTTTTGGTTAGAATCAGCTGCAAGAGAGCCAATTCTGATCATTCCTGAACCGGGAGCCAAAAATTGCAATTGGCATTTTAATTTTTGCAAATGACCGGAGCTCTTTTGCATTTTAAATACTATTTCAACAAAATTACCATATACATACTGCGGGCTTTAATGTGAAAAAACTGTTGTTGAGACATGAGGAAACATTGGGCAGATGTCAAAAAGGTTGGTAAATTAATATCTTAAACATGGAGGTTACAGAGGAAATTCGAGAACTTAAGGCGTCTGTAACAGAGGGCAGCTTTGTCAATAGTGAAATAATTACATATTCACCTGCCTTCCCTCTGACCCCCAACCCCCACCCTTGCCTTGTGTTCACCATCCCCTCTGACATCCCCCTTTCCGATACCCAACGGTCTGTCCTCAGCAGAGGCCTCACCTTTGTTCCCCTCCGTCCCCACCTCAATGAGTTCCATGTCCGCCACGATGTGGAGCTCTTCTTCCGTTGCCTCCGTATCCAAGCTTTTTTCCATGAGAAGGAGTCCTCACCTCCTAGTGATGACCCCTTCTCCAGTCTCCAATGGACCCCCTTCTCCTGGACTACCCCACCCCCCCCCCCACCCCACCCCCCATAGCCATCTACTTCTTAGACCTGTTCATTTCAAACTGCCAGCGGGACAGCAACCACCTCAACTTTTCCACTCCCCTTACTCACTCTAACCTCTCCCCCCCTGAATGTACAGCCCTCCATTCACTCTGCAACAACCCCGACTGGGCAATCAAACCCGCCGACAAGGGAGGTGCCGTGGTAGTCTGGCACGCTGACCTCTACTGGGCTGGGGCCAGGGGACAACTCTCAGACACCTCCTGCTACTTATCCTTGGACCATGACCCCACAGACGAGCGCCAGGCCATCATCTCAAGCACCATCACTGGCTTCATCGCTTCCGGCACCCTGCCTGCCCAAGCCTCTAACCTCATCGTTCCACAACCCCGCACAGCCCGATTTTATCTTCTCCCCAAAATCCAAACCTGACTGTCCTGGCAGACCCATTGTTTCTGCTTGCTCATGTCCCACCACACTTATTTCCACATACCTTGACTCCATCCTATCCCCCCTGGTCCAATCCCTCCCCACCTATGTCCAAGACAGCTCACACGCTCTTTGTCTCCTTCACGACTTCCGTTTCCCAGGCCCCCACCCCTCATCTTCACTATGGATGTCCACTCACTCTACACCTCCATCCCCCACCAGGAGGGTCTTAAAGCCCTCCGTTTCTTCCTCGACTGTAGAACCAACCAATTTCCATCTACCGATACTCTCCTCCGCCTAGCGGCGATGGTCCTCATCCTTAACAACTTTTCCTTTGACTCCTCCTATTTCCTCCAATTCTAAGGCGTAGCTATGGGCATGCGCATAGGCCCCAGCTATGCCTGCCTCTGTAAGGAATGTCGAACAATCCCTGTTTGAGGCTGACCGTAGCCCTATCCCTGAACTCTACCTCGGCTACATTGACGACTGCATCGGGGCTACCTCCTGCACCCATGCAGAACTCACTGATTTCCTCCATTTCACCAATTTCCATCCGGCACTCAAATTCACCTGGACCATTTCAGACATCTCCCTACCGTTCCTTGATCTCACCAACTCCATCGCAGGTAACAGACTACTGACCGACATCTACTACAAACCCACTGACTCCCACAACTATCTTGACTACACTTCTTCCCACCCTGCTTCCCTGTAAGGACTCTTATCCCCTACTCCTAATTCCTCCGTCTATGCTACATCTGCACCCAGGATGAGATGTTCCAAACCAGGGCATCGGAGATGTCCTCATTCTTCAGGAAACGATTCTATTATAGATGAGGCTCTCACCAAGGTCTCCTCTATATCCCGCAGCTCCGCTCTCACTCCCCATCCCCCTACTCGTAACAAGGACAGAGTCCCCCTTGTCCTCACCTTCCACCCCATCAGCCGTCACATACAACATATAATCCTCTGACTTTCGTCACCTCCAGCGAGATCCTACCACTGGCCACATCTTCCCATCTCCTCCCCTTTCTACTTTCTGTAGAGACCGTTCTCTCCATAACTCACTGGTCAATTCGTCCCTTCCCACCCAGACCAACCCCTCCTCTGGTACTTTCCCCTGCAACCACAGGAAATGCTACACTTGTCACTTTACCTCCCCCCTCGACTCCATCCAAGGACCCAAACAGTCTTTCCAGGTGAGGCAGAGGTTCACCTGCACCTCCTCCAACCTCATCTACTGCATCCGCTGTCGTAAGTGTAACCTTCTCTACATCGGCGAGACGAAGCGTAGTCTCAGCAACCGTTCCGCCCAACACCTCCGCTCAGTCCGTACTAACCTACCTGATCTCCCAGTTGCCCAGCACTTCAACTCCCCCTCCCATTTTGAATCTGACCTTTCTGCCCTGGGCCTTCTCCATTGCCAGAGTGAGGCCCAGCGCAAATTGGAGGAACAACACCTCATATTTTGCTTGGGTAGTTTACACCCCAGCGGTATGAACATCGACTTCTCTAATTTCAGGTAGTTCTTGTTTTCTCCCCCATTCCCCTCGCCCTCCCCAGCTCTCCCACATAGCCTACTGTATCCGCCTCTTCCTTTCTTTTTCCCATTCCCCCCCCCCCCCCCCCCGACATCAATCTGTGGAAGGGTCTCGACCCGAAACATTGCCTACTCCTTTTCTCCATAGATGCTGCCTCACCCGCTGAGTTTCTCCAGCAATTTTGTTGTCTTCTTTTAATTACATTTCAAAATGATCAAGAGGCCAGAATTTGAGAAGAACCGGCTTCTGTAAGGGTAGTTGGGCTGAAGGAAATTTAGAGGTTGGATAGGCTGAGGGCATAGAAAGTTTTGAGTATGAAGTTGAGAATTTCAAAATCTCTGTTTAAATATTTTGTGCTTTGTTTCAATACAGGCATTGCTAGAAATTAATGCATAGCTACATGCCACAAAGATTCCTTCAATGTCAACATTTACAGAGAATTTGGCTATCAAATTGAGAAAGACTAAGATATTTGAACAAAAACTGCTGCAAAAACCAGGTCAGGCAGCGTCTATGGAAGGAAATGGACAGATAACATTTCTGGTCAGGACTTTTTTTATATTACAATTTTTATTGGATACTTGACCAAGTGGAACCCGTTGGGTCCCGTCCCCCAAGGCCGGCTGGGGGGGGGGGGGGCTGTGTCACAGGGGAGGGCTGGTCCCCGAATGCAATACTCCACCACTCACCCATAGATCCCAATACTCATCACTCCCTAGAGAGGGAGGGGGGTAGAGAGGGAGAGGGGGTAGAGAAGAAGGGGGTAGAGGGAGAGCGAGGGGGTGGAGAGGGAGGGGGAGGGTGTAGAGAGGGAGTCGCCGGGCTCGGTTCGCGACAGGAGCCTCCCCACCAGGCACCGCGCTGCGGGCAGACGTGGACCCGAGCGAGGCCACGTGAGGGCGTGAACCCGAGGACCTCGAGCGAGGCCGTATGCGGGGGTGGACCCGAGGACCCCGAGCGAGGCCGCGGGAAGGCATGTGTGAAACTGGCGCCAACCTGAACCATGGTGCCCACCCACCTCATTGTGACGTCGTATCTTTAAAGATGGCGGTCAGAATGAAGCATCAAGGAGTGCATCAAGCAGTGAGAATGAAGCAGGTCAACCGTTGGGTAGGTGGTGAAGCGTTTGAGGAATGTTTTGGAAAAAGCGGCCTGCCCAATGATGGCACTCGAAGCTCGTGGAATATTCTGTGTGTGAAACGGGCACCGACCCAAGCCATCATGCCCACCCACCTCATTGTGACGTCATCAGTCGAAGCTTAAAAGGCAGTTTTGTCTTTTTAAAAAAAAAACTTTAATCACCGATAAGTCGTGAAATATCGCATCAAATCTTAAGTGAAGCTGATCACTGCTTAGAGGGGACAAATGTGAGAGAATATGTTAAAAATATATTGTTACCGCGTAGCGTTTTAGCGAAAATATAAAGACACACACATATACACACATACATACAAGATGAGAGTTTTAAAGTTAAAGAGATTATTGGATAATATTCTGCATAAATTACATTCCATGCAAGCACTAGCAAAGTATTAGCAAGCATCTACATCGGCTGCAAAAAAATATTGCCGGCATTAACATCAGTATCACAAGACAAACTTGCCAGACATGATTAAAGCCCCTTAAATTCAGTATTAAAAATAGATCTGTTTTATCATCAAATTAAATAATCTATCATTAATTCTACAATTTGCCTCTTTGATCATATCAAATCATAAAAATAGTACCCATTGGGATAAAATGTAATTCTGTTTTTTTAAATCTTAATTTATGTAGTTAGTCATTCATGTCAAATTCTTCAATCTTCTTGCCATTTTACAATCACTCAGCTTCAGATTCTTGGTCTTCATTTTCTTCGACTCCCCTTGATTCCTTATCTTCAATATCTTCTTGGAAGTCAAAGTCAAGTCCATCAGTTTCCACTTGAGAACTAGAGAAACAAGTTTAAGACCTATGAAATTAGTCTCCACCGTTCCATTCTTAGTACCGATAGCCAAAGCCTTTACAAATGAACAAAACTGAATTATAGTCACAAGACATCAATCTCAGAAAAATATGTTGTTGAATGTGCTACAGATTATCTGTTTTTCACCTGATAAGGAATCATATTATATTTACCAAAATAGGTCTGTTGGATTCCAAAGCTTACATAATTTAGCCCACTGAAAGTAACAAATATTTTGCTGATCTTACTCAACAGTAAATTGTTACTTAGATCACGTGCATGGCCAACAAAACTTAAAATGCTTTGTCATACACCAATAATTGATCTCCGTATACCAAAATTATATACAAAAAATTAATTTAAAAAATGTTAAATCCACAATATTCATTACAGTTCACTCAAAAATCTTATTTGCTATTTAATCCAATGTTGTT
Source organism: Amblyraja radiata (assembly GCF_010909765.2). Lineage (NCBI taxonomy): Eukaryota > Metazoa > Chordata > Chondrichthyes > Rajiformes > Rajidae > Amblyraja > Amblyraja radiata. The sequence goes on along the minus strand of NC_045963.1, from coordinate 8,078,961 downwards.
TTGTGGAATAAGAAAAATGATCCAATCTAAAACTGCAATATTTCTTTAGGAAGGGATGGAATTTTAATGATGTTACACATTAATTCACCAGTAAGTTTAACTTTGGATGGTTTCCACTGCACTTATTTAAGAATACAAACATACAATTTTTTATTTACAAATTTAAAGGCAAACTGTGGAATCCCAGTTTAATAATTTAATAAAGCAATTCCAAATTCATAATACCCCACCAATTATTGAGCCACAACAAGAAGGCATCTTAGAAGTAGGTCATAAACCTCAAAACTAAAATTACCTTTCTTCATATATACTGCTTACATCTTCATTTTCCACAGACTCTCTACCACTTGACTGTAAAACTGAGTGATTTTGCCAGGAAACAAATTCCTTCTTAAATCTTCGTTCGTTTTGTGCTGCTGTACGGTATCGCTCTGCTGGTCTTTCATCATTTCTCTGCATATAATAACAGTTAACGGTTCAGATCTTTAATGAATTATTGCAAATTTAATGACAATTGCAAATTCACACCAAGGACAATACACAGTGCCCTCCATAATGTTTGGGACAAAGACCATTTATTTATTTGCTTCTGTACTCCACAATTTGAGATTTGTAAATTTGCAATATAACTTTCTTCAAAATTAATCATTCATTCATTCCTTTTAGTTTATAAATAACATAGCAAAATAGCATGCCTATAACACAAATAAAAATAATGCACAAATCTTTAACCCAATGAAACACTGGCTTTGGATCTTGCTGCCAAATGAAAGCAAATTTAAGACTTCTAATCATAAACTTTCTTTTTAAAACTGCCAAAATAAAAATGAGAATAAATGTAGCATAAGATCCAAAACTCAATTAACTAGATGTGAGGGCTGCAATTAGAATGTGATGGGGAAAGCAAATGTCTTTTAAATAGAAAGGAGTTTAGTTTAATGTTTTATTTGAGGTATGCCTTTAGGCTTTTTTAGACAATTTAGAAAAAAAGTTCCAAACCAGCGTTTCTTTTGGGTAAATGTGTTTTTTTTTTAAATTTGGGTTAAAGGCATGTTATATCACATTGAAGAGACGGCCAAGAAGGCAGGCTAATGCCTCTACTTTCTTAGGAGACTGTGGAAATTCAGCATGCCTCCAATGATTCTTACAATCTTCTACTGATGCACCATAGAAAGCATACTGTTGGTTGCATCACAGCTTGGTTTGGGAACACTCTGCCCAAGACAGCAAGAAATTGCAATGGGTTGTGGATGTAGCGCAGTACATCACACAGACCAGACGCCCACCATTAACTCCATCTGTACTTTACGATGCCTTGGGAAAGTAGCCAACCTACAGGGCCTGTCCCACTTTCACGACCTAATTCACGACCTCTGCCGAGTTTGCCCTAGACTCATACTCGCAGCATGGTCGTCACGAGGTCGTAGGTAGGTCGTGATGCTAGTCGTAGGTACTCGTGGCGTCAAGTAGGTCAGGGCGTTTCTCTAGCCTGATGAAAAATGTCCACGAGTAAAAAAGATTGTGAAAGTGGGACAGGCCCTTAATAATCAGTCTTGCCCCACCCTGGTCATTCCTTCTTCTCCCTGCTCCAGTCGGGCACAAGATACAGAAGCTTGAAAGAGTGCACCGCCAGACTCAGGAACAGCTTCTTCCCCCCCCATTACCATAAGCTGGGGTACAGTCTGATTCACTACTACCCCATTGCTGCACTTGGACTTTGATTTATGGGACTGGCATGCTACAAATGCTGAAAAATATATTCTGCTCTCTGTATTTTACCCTTGCTCTTCCTATTATACTTGAGTTTGGCTTGACTGTAATGATCTGATCTGATAATATAATATGGATAACATGCAAAACAAAGCTTTTCGCTGTACCTTCACTGAACTCCTCACACTTGCCGCATCCCTCTCCCCACGTCTGCTGCTACTTGGTGACTTAAATATTCATATGGACTCCCCCACCTGCAAGCTCGCATCTGAATTCGCCTTTTTACTTGACAACTTCTCTCTCACTCAGCACGTCACCTTTCCCACCCATGACAAAGGTCACATCCTTGACCTGGTCTGCTCCACAAATCAACCGGTACTCGACCTCCATCCATGCCTCTTCCCCCTCTCTGATCATAAGCTTATACGGTTCACCATCCCTTCTCCGACACCTCGCCCCCGCTTCCTCCGAGAAATCACCTTCCGTAATCTAAAATCCATTGATCCCCACCATCTCTCTGACCTGCTCTCCGCCACTCTCCCCCTGGACTCAACCCATATCTCACCTGATGATCTCACAAACCATCTCAACTCCACCTTGTCTACCTCCCTTAACACTCTGGCCCCCCTCAAAACAAGAACCGTAACTTTCAACACATCTTCACCCTGGTACACACCTGCACTTCGTAAGCTGAAACAGACTGGTCGCCGACTTGAACGACTCACAAAGAAATCATCTCTCACAGTCCACCATGAAGCTTACAAACTCCACCTCACTGCCTACAAAGATGCCCTCATTGCTGCAAAATCTGCCTACCTCTCCTCCATATTCACCGACCCCTGCCTAAACCACAGAACCCTCTTCTCCACAGTGGGCAACCTCCTCAAGCCTCGAGCCAACACTCTCCCTACCTCTACTCCGGATCTCTGCAACTCATTCCTCCACTTTTTCGCTGATAAAATCAGCACCATCTATCAATCTTTATCCCCTGTACCCGACTCCCCAGCATCTACTCCACCACCTACCAAGGCCCCTCCTTTCAACATCTCCACTGACCTCCTTACCCCTCCTCCACACTGCTTCCTCTCCCAGTTTGACCTGGTCACCCCTACTGAAATCTCCAAACTCATCAGCTCTTCCAAACCCACTACCTGCTCCCTCGACCCTCTCCCCACTCCCCTGCTGAAGTCCTGCCTCCCCGTTCTCTGCCCCTACCTCACTAATCTCTTCAACTCCTCATTGTCCCAAGGAATTGTCCCCTCCGCTTTCAAAACTGCTGCTGTCACACCAATCTTAAAGAAACCTGGTCTTGATCCCTCCTCTCTCATTAACTACCGCCCAATCTCAAACCTCCCCTTTCTTTCAAAAACCCTGGAGCGTATCGTTGCGTCACAACTTCATTCCCACCTCCTTGCGTATAACCTACTTGAACCCCTCCAATCTGGCTTTCGCCCCCTCCATAGCACAGAAACTGCTCTCCTCCAAAGTCCTCAACGACCTCCTCACCTCTGCTGACACTGGTTCCCTCAACATCCTCATCCTCCTCGACCTGAGCGCAGCCTTTGATACAGTGAACCATAACATCCTGCTCACCAGACTCAAAGACCTCGGCATTGAAGGTTCTGCACTCAGCTGGCTCCGTTCCTACCTTTCCCACAGATCCCACTTCATCTCTCTCCATAACCACACCTCTGCTACAGTCACTCAAGGCGTTCCCCAAGGCTCCGTACTCGGCCCCCTCCTCTTCATCATCTACATCCTCCCCCTTGGTCAGATACTCCGCCACTTCAACCTGGACTTCCACTGTTACGCCGATGACACCCAGATCTACCTCGGCACCAAATCCCCCCACAACCCCCCCCCCCTCTCCCATATCAACTCCTGTTTGTCAGCTATAAAAACCTGGATGCAACATAACTTCCTCAAACTCAACAGCGATAAGACAGAATTCCTCCTCATAGGCTCCAAATCCACACTCAGCAAAATCAATAACCCCACTCTCACCATCGACGGCACCACTGTCTCCCCATCTCCCCAGGCCCGCAACCTTGGCGTGATCTTTGATTCCACCCTCTCCCTTGAGCCTCACATCCGCCATGTCATTAAAACCTCCTTCTTTCACCTCCGCAACATCGCCAAACTCAGACCCTCTCTCACACCTCCCGCTGCTGAAAGACTCATCCATGCCTTCATCTCCTCCCGACTGGACTACTGCAACTCACTTCTCCTTGGCATCAGCTCCACCTACATCAACCGACTCCAACTGGTCCAGAACGCAGCCGCCCGACTCATCACCCACACCAAATCCTGGCATCACATCACTCCAGTCCTCAAACAACTTCACTGGCTTCCCATCTCCCACCGGATCACCTACAAAATCCTGGTCCTCACCTACAAAGCCCTCCACCATCTGGCCCCCCCATATCTCACTGACCTCCTCTCCCCCTACCAACCCTCACGGTCCCTCAGATCCACATCAGCCGGTCTCCTCTCCATCCACAAGTCCAACCTCCGCAGTTTTGGGGACAGAGCCTTCTCCAGGGCAGCTCCCAGGCTCTGGAACTCCCTCCCCCAACTGATCCGCAATTCCGTGTCCCTCACCATCTTCCAGTCCCGCCTCAAGACCCATCTCTTCACCTCTGCCTATCCTTAGCCCCACGTCCCCCTCCCTTTTCATCTGTGCTTGAATTGCCTCATATTGTGTTTTGAATTGAATTCTGTCTTTAATTTGTGTACTAGTCATGTCTCTACTATTTATTTAATTCCCCTTACATGTTTTTCCTCTACTTGCTAAATTTTTGTAAGGTGTCCTTGAGACTCTTGAAAGGCGCCCATAAATAAAATTTATTATTATTATCTTGGCACACACGTGAGAATAATAAACATACACCTGAACCTATTTACTACATCTTTACATCCGCCCCATAGCAGGAGCGTCCACGTCGCGGGGCTGGAAACTGGAAGTATCCTGAGCTAATTCTGCTACCACCATCATCTATTGCGACAAGCGATGGCTCCCACTGATTGTCGCCAGAAGCTTGCGTCCTTTTCAGGACGGACGATGACAGCGAGGCCAACATTTGTAACAAGATGGACACGAAAAGAAGAAGACTGGTTTTTAATCCCTCTGAAAGACCCCAGAGTTATTTAAAAATGATTAACCGATTTTATAGCTGACCAAGCTGAGAAGGGGCTTTTCCAGTACAAAGATTTTAAGGAAGCTTTTGGGGATGTGGTTTCCACAGTTTGCTATTGGAGATCCTGCTGCTGTTCAAGCTATGTCAATGGTGTACGGGATACTTGGGGCCTGCAACACTAGCTTCAACGCATCAACAATTTCCAGTCTAATATGATTCACACTTACACTTTCAAGATATGCAAGTCCTGAAAATTAACCAGAGAAAATGTTAGAATATATAACATGCAATCCTTAAGCTGTACAAAATATGTTAAGAGCTTACCTGTGCCAGTACTTCTAGGAGAAAGGGCCTCCTGTTTACTCTTTCCTGCATCTCATCGTGCTCTAAAAAATTGTTTGTTGTCCTTTTTCTTTGGTGATTTCTGGTCAGACACAATGGGGCAAATTTGCAAAATCCCCCAAAAAGATGCAGGCATTGAAACATTATTAATCTGTAACCAATGACTGAAATACAAGACAACAAATCTGTGCTTCTCGTACACTTGCATAATTTTTGAGTTATTCTTTGTTACAAACATCAGTAGAAAGTCATTAGTATCAACATGGATTTGGAACCACCTCTCTGCCTGGGGAGGCATTAATGCAAAATCAACTGCCATCATCAATCGGCCAGTGTAGCCACAGCCACTGGCAGAGATGTCTGTTCATTTGTCAAGACCTCAAGACCACAACATCAAGTTTGTGGTTCGCTGATCTGAATTAAACCTGCTGTCCAGTGTATGTCAGAGGTACATCAACATAAAGAAGATCTCGAAGCACTAGAGCAGGACCATAAATCCTCTAAATCCACTGGCAGGCCAGCCAAACAAACCATTGTCTGTTTTCTAACAGGCCAATATCCCCAGTATTAGTCAGTTCCACAGTTTCAAACAATGTATCCCTCTTGGGCTCACACCGCTAGCCAACAACCGGCTTATCAGGGAACCTCTAGAGTCTGAAGACCCGAAACGTCACCCATTCTTTCTCTCTAGAGACGCTGACTGTCCCGCTGAGTTACTCCAACATTTTGTGTCTATCTTCGGTGTAAATCAGTATCTGTAGTTACTTCCTACACATTATCAGGTGACCTCCTGAGGCCAGCCCCGATTTGTCCTTATTTTATTCCTTTCATTTCCAGCTCCCCCCACCCCCACCCACTCACTTAGTCTTAAGAAGGTTCCTAATCCAAAATGTCACCTATCCATTTTCTCCAGATATGCTGCCTGACTCGCTGAGTTGCTCCAGCATTTGGTGGGGGGGTATGGGGGTAGGGGGGGTGTGGGGGTAGAGGGGGTGTGGGGGGGTCGGGGTTTGTGAGGGTAGGGGGGGGTGTGGGGGTGGGGGGGGGCGGGGGTAGGGGGAGTGGGGGAAGGAGGTTGGGGGAAGGGATCAGGGAGGGGCGGTGGGGGAAGGGGGGTGTGTGGGTGAAGGCTGAAAGGGGGGGTGGCTGAAGGGGGGGTGGCTGAAGGGGAGGGGGTGACTGAAGGGGGGGGGGTGGCTGAAGGGGAGGGGGGTGGCTGAAGGGGGGGGGGTGGCTGAAGGGAGGGGGGTGGCTGAAGGGGGGGTGGCTGAAGGGGGGGTGGCTGAAGGGGAGGGGGGTGGCTGAAGGGGGGGGGTGGCTGAAGGGGGGGGGGGTGGCTGAAGGGGAGGGGGGTGGCTGAAGGGGGGGGGGGTGGCTGAAGGGGGGGGTGGCTGAAGGGGGGGTGGCTGAAGGGGAGGGGGTGGCTGAAGGGGGGGTGGCTGAAGGGGGGTGGCTGAAGGGGGTGGCTGAAGGGGGGTGGCTGAAGGGGGGGTGGCTGAAGGGGGGGTGGCTGAAGGGGTGGTGGGGGAAGGGGTGGTGTGGGAAGGGGCGTGTGGGAAGGGGCCTGTGGGAAGGGGGGATGGTCACATCAGACGCACCTCGCACTCCGCTCACCCCGCACTTTCGGCCTCACGCAGCAGGTCCCGGTCCCACTCCGACTTCACTCAGAGGCTTCCGGTTCAACTTAACACTACCCGCACGCTGCTCACAGACTCAGCACTGCCTCCGGGGTTTTATTCTCCATGGGTGCCGGAAGGACGTTACCTTCATGGTGACTGACAGGCGAGAAGACCAATCTGCTGATCTCACGGTTTTTTAAACTTTCATAACGTTTCTACCATTTCACCGATCGGAACAAAACTTGGTGCGCTTGGAGAAGAGAACGGTGAGTAAGGTAGTGAAAAAATCCTAGCGATATAGGTTACCATTTTTGCGATTTTTTTTTTTTTTAAACGCAAACCGGAAGTGGTCAAGATGAGAGTTTTAGTAATAGTATAGATAGATGGCGGACAAAGGATCAGTGCACTGATCATCTTCTGACACTGTACTGAACTTTAACCCAGAAAAATGTGTAGGAAGAAACTGGTTTAAACGGATATAGACACAAAATGACTGAAGAAGGGTCTCGACCGGAAACACCACCCATTCCTTCTTTCCAGAGATTCTGCCTGTCCTGTTCAGTTACTCCAGCATTTTGTGTTTATTAACCCAGAAAATGCAGACTGGAGCCCCAGGTGGTTCCGGTTGGAGGCCGCTCCACGGTGCTAGGCCCCAACGACAACGGAGACCCGACAGAGAAAAGGTCAGGTCCTCCGTACAGGGAAAAGATTTTTAAAGTTTCCCCACCCCCCGACCCCCCCCACCCCCCCCCACACATACCCAGTTAAAAAAAAGACTATAAACTACACTCAAACAAGACAAAAAATAAAACGACAGACAGACTGCAGAGGCCGCTGCGACGTGAGACGCGCCGCCCACCCACCCATATGGAGGCGAGGACCAGGGGAATTCTATCTTTGTTTCTTCTGGATGAGGCAGAAATAGAGCAGTACTGCACGACGCAATGGCGCAGTGGTAGAGCTGCTGCCTTACAGCGCCAGAAACACGGATTTGATCCTGACTACTGATGCTGACCATACAGAGCATGTATGTTCTCCCTGTGACCGTGTGGGTTTTCTCTAGGTGCTCCGGTTTCCTCCCACATTCCAAAGACATGCAGGTTTGTAGGTTAACTGGCTTCTCTAAATTGTCCCTTGTGTGTTGGATAGAACTAGTTTAAGGGTGATTGTTGGTCGGCGTGGATTCGTTAAGCCAAAGAGCTTGTTTCCACGCTAAACTAAACTCTAAACTAGATACAGAGGAGACATGGGTGAGGACTCCATCCATAACAGCAGGAGGACACTACGTTTACCGAAGAAAAAGGACCTTTTGGATGTCCAAAGGTGGAAAGCCTCCTCTTGAGAGCAGATTTTATAAAACATAGAGTGTAAGGGATGGCATCCTTGCAAGACCCAGGGTGTGAGGAGTAGTCAACGTAACTGTGTCACTCAGTCGACATTCATACATAATCTGTCACCTGTGGTGAGAAACAGAGAAATCAAGAAACGGGAGAGAGGTATCAGAGATAGTCCAAGTGAATTTGAGGGCACGGTACACTCACCTCCCATCCCCGTATCTACCATTTTTATTTTACCCTTCCCCCATACTTTCCCTGTCACCTTCTATCCATATTCCTTCCTCCGGCTTTACATTTTACCTCTTTTATTATTATCTGACGCCCTTTTGTCTTCTTTTTACCTTTATCCTTTGTCAATTACTCCATCCATCTGCAATCAAAGCCCCTCACCTTCATCTGCCTATCATGTGCCCTGTTATGTCCATCCCCACCTCTAGTTTATTGCTTTCTTCCCACTACTCCTTTCAGTCTGATAAAGGGTCCTGACCCAAAACATTGTATGTCCATTCCAGTACTTTGGACCTCCACAGGTTGTGTCTGACCCTGACCCAGCACTTTTGTTTTTTTACTCAGCACTTTCAGGGGTGAGATTATACAGATTACAAGATTAGTTTAAAAAAAAATCCAACGTTTTTATTAATTACTTGAATTTAAATTTCCCAGCTTTATGGAATTTGAACATTTATTTTATTAATGGCCCTAATGGCAACTAATCCATTGATTTAAGAAGTGGATTATTTCCTGGGATAATCTAAATATTATTTAGTTCACATCAAACAGACAGACACGTACATCGCAATGATAAGGCACATTGCAGGAATGCATGAATTGCATCAATATGCCTGCAAAGAGCCCGAGTAGTAAGACAAAAACAAGGAGCTGCAGTTGCTGCTTAACAAAAAAAACAGCAAGGTCCTGACCCGAAACGTCACCTCTCTGTGTTCTCCAGAGATGCTCCATGACTTGCTAAATTACTCCAGCACTTTATGGGATTTTGTTTGAGTAATAAGGCAGATGAACCGACAGCACACAGGAATATAGGATTGTTGCTATTAGAGAGGTGTTTGAAAGAAGGGGTGGACTGTCAACTCAACAGGGTATATATAGAATCTTCAGATATGATGGGGAAAGGGTGTAAAAAGGGAATTTGCATTTCAATGTTAATTAAAGAGTCTATTACTGTAATAGTAAGGCAGAATGTGTAGCAAATAGAATATGAGTTTACCTTAGAAACAAAATGGGAGAAGGTGGATTAAAAAAAAAAATCATGTTGTGGGAGTTAAACAGGCTTCTTAAAAGTAAATGAAAATGAAATTGGCCAGTCACAGAGAAACAATACAACTACAACCATCAAGTCTCACAGAAGTCCAGTCAACAGTTCCAAATGGAATATTACTCCAATGCCTGGATAAAAATTGCCCGATTAGAGTCAATGGTTCTTTCAAAACTTCAGACTGGCTATCATAAACCAGCAAACATGGAAGGTTTACTAAACAACAATACTGCTGCACTGTTACTGTTCTTCATAACTGGACTCAGGACCTAGTTTTGCCTAAATTTCCCCACACTAAGCTGGAGAAAGAAAAATTAGATCACTCTCTGTTCAGAGGCCAGTTCAGATCTAAATTGATTATCCCAGTGGAGGCACAAGGAACATTCGATGCTGGAATTTTAAGCAAAACACAAGTGCGAGTGGAACTCAGTAAATCAGGCAGCATCTGTGGAAGGAATGGATAAATTGTGTTTTGGATCAGGACCCTTCTTCAGACCAAATCAGAGTCACAACCCAAAAGGTACTCTATTCATTCCCTCCACAGATGCCTGACTCGCTGAGTTCCTCCTGCAGTTTGCGTTTTATTGAATACTCAATGAAGATACTAGACCTTCAACTTTAATAGATTGTAGCATACCCGGAGTTGTCTGTTAAAGAACGAGGCAGATCCGAAGTTTGTCCAAAGATACTGTTCTTTATTGCTACGTTAATTCTCCTCACTCACCACCCCATGTGCGTGCGCGATTAATACCTTAAATACTCCCCAGGGGCACCCATGACCACACCTTGACACCCTACCTCTCGTCACCGGGACACGTGACCCCCCCCCCCCCCCCAGAACCGGAGGCACAATAACGGACGGGTAGCCAAACGAGGTGGCCGGACCTCGTACATAAGTCCCCACGCAAAAGTTTATTTTCTAGTAAGGACGAACTAGGTGGGACCCTCGACGGCGAGGCTGGGCCACCTCGACTGACTCACTCAGGTCCAATTGGGCCGGCTTCAAACGAGCCACCGACACGGTCTCCCGCCGACCCCCCAATGTCCAATTCATAAGTCATGGGTCCGTGCCGTAGCACCCGAAAAGGACCTTCGTAAAGGCGCTGTAAGGGCGACCTGTGGGCGTCGCGGCGGAGGGAGTCCTTACTGACAGTCTGCAAGAGCCGGCGGCACATGAGATGGAGCGACACCATGCCGAGACATTGGGACAGGAGACAGGGCGCCGACCCTCTCCCGCAGTCAGACCAACATGGATGATGGCGACTCCTGGGGGCCGCCAGCGGTTGGGATAAACTCCCCGGGCACGGTCAGTGGAACGCCGTAAACCAACTCGGCTGATGAAGCCTGCAAGTCCTCCTTAAAGGCGGTGCGGATCCCTAGCAGGATCCACGGCAACTCGTCCATTCAACCAGGACCGGTGAGTCGAGCCTTGAAAGCGTCCTTCAGCCATCGGTGGAAACGTTCCACCAACCCATTCGACTGGGGTGATAGGCCGTTGAGTGGTGGATCTGAGCCCCAACAGGCGTGCCATTGCAGACCACAGCTCGGACGTGAATTGGGCACCCCGGTCGGACGAGATGTCCAGCGGTACCCCGAAATGGGCAACCCAATAGGCCACCAGGGCACGCGCGCAGGACAGGGCCCAGGTGTCAAAAAACGGGATGGCCTCCAGCCACCGGGTGAAACGGTTCACCACCGTAAGCAAGTGTGAATGCCACCGGACAGAAGCAGCGGCCCCACGATATTCATGTGGATGTGGTCGAAACATCGGCGAGGCTCTGCAAAATCTTGAACTCGTGGACCAAACCATGAATGGTGTTGAAAACCCGACGATGCCAGGCCGCCGGAACAATAGGCCGCGGCTGCCCCATGGAGACGTCACACAGGACGGTGATGCCAGCGGAACCCAAAGGCACGTCCTCGAGCACCAGCCCTGTGATGGCAGTTCGGTACACCCTCATCTCCTCGTCCGCTAGCGGCGCCGCCACAGCGGAGTAATCGATTCGCATGGACACGTCGAGAATGGCCATAACAGCCGGGCGGGGCAAGGGGTCCGCGACCAGGTTATTTTTCCCGGCGATGTGGCGGATGTCTGTCGTGAACTTGGAGATAGCGGTGAGCTGGCGCTGATGCCGAGTGGATCAAGGGTCGGCAACCTTGGCGAAGGCGAAAGTGAAGGGCTTATAGTCAGTAAATGCAACAAAGTCCAGGCCCTCCAGGAAATAACGGAAATGCCTAACTCCCAGGTATAAAGCGAGCAGCTCCCGGTCGAAGTGCTATATTTATGCTCCACCGGGTTGAGTTGGCGGCTGAAAAAGGCGAGAGGCCACCAGTGACCGTCAACAAACTGTTCCAACACACCACCAACCGCAGAGTCTGAGGCATCCACAGTTAGTGCTGTAGGGGCATCGACCCGCGGATGTACCAGCATCATCGCCCGAGCCAACGCCTCTTTCGCCCCCTCGAAGGCCGTCACGGCGACGTCAATCCACTTCACGTCCCGCTGCTTGCCCGACAACAGGTGAAATAGAGGCCGCAGTATTCTCCTCGCCGCCAAACACTTATCCGGGTTTATTACCAACCCGACTTTGTACAGGAGCTGGCACAACAACCGGAGATGGGCGCAAACGACTCGCCACCAGGATGTCGTCCAGATAAATGAAGACAAAATCAAGCCCTTACCCCACAGTGTCCATCAGGCGTTGGAATGCCTGTGCGGCATACTTAAGGCCGAAGGGCATATGCACAAATTCGAAGAGCCCGAAGCTCTGACTGGTGATGATAGCTGTTTTGGCACATCCTCCACTCGCACGGGATCTGGTTGTACTTCCTGACCAGGTCAATTTTGGAGAAGAATTTAGCTACAGCTAGATGGACAGAGAAGTCCTGAATGTGTTGGACAGGGTACCGGTCTGCAATCGTGGCGTTATTCAGGCGGCGGTAGTCGCCACAAGGCCTCCAGCCCCCAGAGTCCTTGGGCACCATGTGCAAAGGGGAGGCCCATGGGCTGTTTGATCGTCAAACAATTCCCATTACTTCCATCTTTTGAAACTCCGCATTCGCAAGCTGGAGTTTGTCAGGGGCCAGCCTGCGGGCGCGAAGCGGCGGCCCCGAAGTCAGAATGTGATGATGTACTCCATGCTTCGGGTTGATCAAGTTGATTTGAGGGGTCAGGATAGCCTTGGTACACTGCCAAAATTTGTGCGTAGATATTGTCCACCGCCGCCACCGGGTTGCGAACTGGCACAGCAGACGCAGCAGGGCACTAGGAGATTGCTACGAGCGTCGAAGCATGGACAAGGCGCTGTCCCCTCACGTCCACTAGCAGAGATTGCACCCAAAAAAATCTGCACCCAACAATGGCTGGGACACGTCTGAAAATGGCCAGGAAAAATGGCAAGCGCCAACTATCAAAGGTATGGTGCAGACCTCATACATCTGTATGGGGCCACCATTCGCAGCAGTCAACAAGGGCCCCCCGCTTACCGGCACGGGGGTCCATCCCAGACGGGGTCACCACGCTGACCACGGCCCCCATATCGACCAAAGATCTTTGGCCCAAGTGCCAGTCCCAGGCGTAAAGGCGATGAATCTTGCCGACCGCTGCGGTGATTACTGGCGGCCGGCCTCAGTGTTTCCCAGAAACGCACAGAGTGGACGGCATTGGCGGGCCGCCGAGCCCCAACGCTGGTGGTATAAGCACCATTCCCCTTTAAGGACTTCCCCTTTAAGGGCAGGCTCCAGATGCTCCGCGGAGCCCCTGGTGGGCGTGGTTCTAGGCCGCTGCGCCTTCCTGGGCATTGTGGACACCCAATCCAGCACGCCCACTTCCTGCCGCCTGGCCAGCCACAGTTCGTCGGCATGCTCCCCTAGAGCCCGAGGGTTTTCGAAACTTACCCCTGCGTGGAGTGGGCGGATGTTGGCTGGAAGCTGTTGCAGGTAGGCATATTCAAAAAGCATGCAATGCTGGTGGCTGTCCATAAGCGAGAGCATCTCGCTCATTAGGGCAGATAGTTTCCGGTCACCGAGCCTGCCCATGTTGAAAATGTGGGCCGCTCGCTCCATCCAACTGAGGCCGAAGGTACGGAGCAGCAGAGCCTTCAGGCCACCATATTTATCCTGCACATAGGGATTTATCCACCCGGCCTTTTCCTGGTCGAGCATGCCGACCACATAATGGTATCGGGTCTCGTCGTTCATTACCCCGCGAATGAAGAATTGTTACTCGGCCTGCTGAAACCATACCTGCGGCTGGGCGGTACAGAAGGTCGGCAGCTTCAGGGCGACGGCGCTGAATTGGGCCTGGTCGGCGGCGGCGATGGAGAGTTGGGCGCTGGCGGGACGCATTTTTTCTGCCAGAATTTTTATTCTGGACGTCGGGGTCACCAAATGTAGCGGACGCGGAATTGTCCGTTAAAGAATGAGGCAGACACGAGGTTTGCCCAAAAATACTGTTCTTTATTGTTAGGCTAATTCTCCTCATTGCCCAACCCCGTGCGTGCACAATTAACACCTGATACACAGAGTGGAAGGGCCAGTTTAAATTTGCATTTGATCTCTCAGTATTACGTCCATTTATCAGAATGGGTTCTCAAATCAGAGCAAGTAAAAATGTAAATGATTAAATAACTTTTCTTTTAATACTTTCCAACACACCAATATAATGAATGTAAGTTTAAAAAACGAAATCATATTTTAGTTTTTTATGACTATTAGATTGAAAATTCATTTGCAACAAAAGGCCTTGATGACTTTTAGACAGCAAGCAGTCTAAAACCCATCAGGGCATTTCTTGGTTGGGGCTTCAAGATATGCCACCTGAGGTCTGGCTGTCACCTACAGCCTGCTCCACTTTATTTCACAGGAGGTCTCTTACATATGGAGGGGCTTCCTTGACTCCCTCACTGTGTCAGGTTTAAATTAGTGCAAGAAGGTGGACACCACTGGTGGCAAATGTGGGCAGTGAGCCAGATCCCGTATGATCTGCCCAACAGTAATTCCAATAAGATGGGAAGCAAGAAAATTGTAGAGTAATGCTGAATCAACTAGCTTGATGCAAGTCAAAATCCTTTGCACATTTTCTATTACACAGGGACTCGTTAGGATACAAATGACTAATTTTTGGTAATATTATATTATGCAAACTACCTCATATATTTTTAAAACAATTTTCAAACTAGAAGTAATAATATGTTTCATGTTATTCTTTAATCACTGAATACTGTATATAACCCATTAATTTAATTATGGTAATGTTAGCATGATTCTACAATTAAATTAAATTACCACCGGGTGGCGCCTCGCCAACAGTCTGTCAGTCTTTTCGTTTTTTTGGTTATTTTTGTGTGTTTTAAAAGTATGTGTTAATGTTCCCTGGTTTTTTTATGTGGGGGGTGGGGGAGGGGCCTGGGGAAAACTTTTTTCAATCTCTTACCTTGCCAGAGATGCGATTGTTTTCCGGATCGTATCTCCGGTCGCTCTGCGGCCTAACATCATGGAGCTGGCGGCCTTGCTCGAGACTGACTTTGAGCCCCACCGCGGGGCCGTGGACTTACCATCAGAGCCTGCGATCCCTTGCCTGGGATCGACGCTCCAAACAGATTTCATCATCGAGGAGCTCGCAGTCTCGGGTAGAGATTGATGTCGGGAAGCTCCAACGTCGCAGGAGGTTCGACTAGCCCCGACCCGGGGTCCGATAGCCCGGCACGGGGAAGCTGAGATCCCCCCCCCGATGCGAGAGCTTGATCGCCCTGACGTGGAGGGCTCGACCTCCAGCCACGGGAGCCAAGATCGTCCCGTCAATGGAAGGCTCAAGGCCCCCGACCGCGTGAGAACAAAGAAGTGAAGAGATTGAACTTTTTTTTGCCTTCCATCACAGTGAGGAATGTGGAGGAGTCACTGTGGTGGATGTTCATGTTAATATGTATTTTGTGTGTCTTGTTGCTTTTCATTGGTATGAATGTATGGTAAATCAACTTCTTCGTATGTTGCAAAACATATTTGGCTAATTATGATAACAAGTGTATGTAGAATGATCTAATATTAGTTACCATAGAAAAAAAGATAATTCTGATTTATGGACCATTCTCAGGAATGGATTCCATACGTACAAATGATTACAGAAGTGCACCCCTTGTTGGAAACATTGTGGTAATATTTTCAGTTAAGTGTGCATAAATCTTACCTGACAGCTTCTTTCTTCTTTGAAGCTTCAGTACTCTTTATAATTTCCAAGTCCAAAGATCTCGATGGAGGTAAAGTAATGATAATATGTGATTTTGACTGTTTTCTGCAAGGCCATTCTTGCAACCGAGTTTCATCTGCTGTTGTGTCATTCATAACGTTGTTTTTTGAAAAAACATGCGAAGTATGCAGTTGGAAGGGTTCACATACAGTTGCCAACTTTAATTTCTTTTTCATGAGTTGTCTCTGAGATTTTCTGTGCAAAATCTGAAAATCTGGAACTTTGGCATTATTCTGGGGTTTGAATTTCAGTTTTTTATCTGGCTCACATACCTTTTTTCTTCTTTTCAAAACAGCATTATTAAGCATACTTTGTGGAAGGGATGCACTGTTTAACATTTCTTGAGCTCTCACTTTCATCCTTATTGTTCTGTAGAGCTCCTCCTCTTCAATCCTATCAATGATCTTTTGATCATGAAGATATTTGGGGACAGGTTTTGCTTTAAATGTCTTTGTTTTCTTTACTGAAGATGCAAGGTCGATTATTTGCATGTTTTGAATTTCTTTCTTCTTTTCCTCCCTCTCAATAAAAGCAAATGGTTTTTGCATTGCCAGTAAAATCTCTTTGGTCCTTGCCTTAATAAACTTCCTCCTTTCCTCATTCCGTTCCATTATTTCTTCCATTAATGGGATATAGGTGTGGGCGGGTGCAGGGTTAGCACGGAATAGTTTTTGGCATTCTGCTTCTTCCTCTAATTGTTTTCTTAGCGTATAATTCTCTATTTCCATTTCCGATCTAGACTTGATCTTTTGCTGCTTCTTTTCATCGTCTCTGAGGGTCATTTGGAAAGGTTCTGGTATTGTTATCTTTGGTGACCAGTGTTTGTGCTCCTTTTTAATTATTTTTGTTCTTTGCAAATTAGAACTTCCACGCTTTTCTGGCTTTTCACATGTGGCATACATCTCCAAAGAAAATCCATCCCACATTCCCCGAATTCGATCTCTTCCATGGAATATAAAATTTTCCTCATCTGCTTTCAGATCTTCAGTGGACAATTCCGATAGGTTTAAGGAAACAATACTGTCCACCTCCGTAGACAAATGAGAAAGATGGTCATCATTTTTCTTATCTGAACTCGGTTTGCAGGTTGTACTATAAAAATGTACAAAGCAAAATTATTTTACTTCATTATATTATGGCATATTTATTAAAATGGCTTGCATAACATATTCATATAAGATAACTTCTCAAAACTTAAGCACTGGGAAGTAGATGATGCAGAAAAATAGGATAATTTAGTAGATTACTTTCAGTCAAAGGGTCTTCAAGGTAGAAATCATTTTAGAATAGCAATTTATATAAAGTGCACCCTGAGATAAGGATAAGAGGGGGGAGGGGGAGGGGGGAGGGGGAGGGGGAGGGGGAGGGGGAGGGGGGGAGAGAGAGAGAGAGAGAGAGCGCCTTTTTAATTCAACCCAAACAACCATTTGCAGGCAGTGCTTTTTTACTTCAAACTAACTATATTTTCATTTTCAAACCAAATTAAGGGTAATCACAGTGCTGTAGACATTTGTTCAGTGTCATTCAGAGCTCAGAGTGACAGAGACTAATTGACAGAGCTCCAGCTTGCAGAGACTAATTGAGGCACACCACTTCCTGGTTTTATAGTCCCTTCCCCTGCCTCCAGCGGGGGCAGCAGAGAGAATGGGGAATTTTGTAAAAACATTAATATCTCTGTCATTTTTCATCAACAGGAAAAATCCTCGGCACACATACGGCGGAGGGGGGCTCTGAGCAAGGTGGCCAAGAATGACGGCCGTAGGTGGCGGCGTTCTCTCGGAAATCGCAGCACAGATGGCCAAAACCGGTCAAGAACAGACTTTTAGTAATATACTAGACCAACTGCAGACCCGTCGGGTATGTTCCCCCAACGTGCGGTTGTGGGGGGGGGGGGGGGGAGGCGGCATGCAGCGTCACACACTAACTACCCCCCCCCCCCCGCACTCACACTAATGGAGGGGAGGAGGGGAGAGAGAAATATAGATAGATAGATAAATAAGGATGGAATACTCAGCAGTGGAGTGACCAATCTGGATTCATTGGTAAATGTATCAACAATTTACATATGAAAGGTAAAACCTTCATTATCTCCATTAATAATCTAAATTATTAATATGCAAATTATAAACGGAAGAGTACCAAGAAAAAGGGAAAAAATGTGCGCGTAATGGAGAAATGTTTACAACCATCTAATGAGAGGTATGAAGAGGAAAGAACATAATTGAGCGAATACTGTAAGGTACAAAAAGATTCGCAAATTGGGCCACAGATCATTATAATTACATCTGAATTTGTTGAGGAAAAAAACCCATTAGTGGATCTCAAACAGGAGTGATGCAACGTGCTTCAGTGACACTATCACATTTAGGGGACAGCTCTACCATGGATATTAAGGCAGAGGGATCGATAGTTCTTAAAAAGTGATAGGTTGAATTTTAACTAAAAACAAGGAACTGCAGATACTAGTTTACAAAAAAAGACATAAAGTGCTGGAGTAACTCATCAGGTGAGGCAGCACACTGACTGGTTTGAAGATGGGTCCTGACCCAAAACGGCACTTATCCATGGTCTCCAGAGATGCTGCCTGACCTGCTGAGTTACTCCAGTGTGTTTTTTAGCTTGAGTTTAACAAGGCGAACCAATAGATTGCATTATTAACAAGGAGGAAGACCAGAAGAAGTGGTATACGGAGGCTGATTGCAAGGTGATCAGATAGCACTTAGCAAATCTGTGCAAAGGCTGAGAAAGACCAATGTAGTACAATGAAGGGAGATTCAAGGAGACAGAAGAAGCAAATTCCAACCCAGTAAATGGCCTTGATTTCAAAATAAAGTCTACGAACACTTCAGATATGCAAGGAAGAATAAGGGGGGGGGGGGGGACGGGGACGTGGTAGTCTATATAAAACTAGAAATCTTTGTGTGTCAGGAACGGGGTACTGATTGGGGATGATCAGCCATGATCACATTGAATGGCGGTGCTGGCTCAAAGGGCCAAATGGCCTACTCCTGCACCTATTGTCTATCCTTGTTCAGCTGTTGAATTGCAAATGAGCTCTCAGAATTTGAAACTATAGGATTTCATTTAGCTGTTGTGGCTTTCCAGTAATGGGCTTGTTCGCATTCAGGATCTTGTGGTGAGATAGAACTGAGGCTATCAATTACATGCTGATGTCAGTGCACTGAAGGTAAAGTTGAGAGTTCAAGAAGTCCCTGCTAAAATGTCCCTTCATGACATTTCCCTTCTAAAATGTCCCTTCATAACTTTGCTACTAGGCATATGAAAGTGGTTGTCAGGCTCTGTGCAATCAAGTAGATAAATTAATGAGCAGAGGCATTGTCCAGGAAGAACAGTGACATACCAGCAAGGCAGTGAATGAGCAGAATATAATGATTGTACAGATAGCAGATTAGAAAAAGAAAATGAAAGACAGTGACTGGGAAATGCTGAGAAGCTGGAAGTAAAGTAGGAGGATAAACAGAGTACAAAAATAAGAACTCTGCTCCACGAGTCAACCAACAGAGATCGATATTCAGTTCAAAACTGTTTTGATTTATAACAGGCATTTTCTTTTTGCCTTAAACTTCAGAGTGCGTAATTAATTTTTACCACCACTAAAAGAACCATGCATTTCTTATTTGTCTTTTGTATTATGGTAGATAGCAAGATCAATTTTGTTTCCTTTTGAACATGTGGCCAATGTGCCTACCTGAAGCATACTGGAGTTTCACAGGGATCCTTTGAAGCAATGATCTCACTTCTGACATGCAGTTTACTCTCATACAAATTCTCTAGTTGTGCCATAGCATGAACATGTGCATTTTTCAGATTCTCTATTTGCTTATAGTAATCTTCATTGGACTTGCCACACAAATTGCTGGAGATCAAGGAATCTTCACTGTCCACATGATAAACGTTTTCTTCTGGATCAAAATAATTTTCATTCTTAAAAACAGAAAATTGGTTGTTTTTTCCTGTTTGTCACAATTTACTATTGTCATGTCAACAAAATACTACACTGCCACTACTATGTTATTGTTAGATGAGGAGGGGCAAGAGTATATTTAAAAGAAAACAAACAAAAGATAGCACGTAATATTCCAGAAAATCCAAAGCCAAACAAGCCACACCAGCCAACAAATTACAAACATTCAACCTAAAATGCAGTGAATATTTATTTTCTTCTGCAAAAATTGCATTAAAATAATTCTCAAATTAGTTAAATCATTCAAAATTAAAATATTCTAAATCGAAGGAAGAATATAAATTTAATGAGTCATTCAATGAGTCAGTAAACAGTCCAAGTCCTACACTGGAGGTCAGTGTATGACAATCTAGCCTAATGTTCTTCATAGGAGTATACAACAGGATCTCAATAGTCATTGGGAGACAGAGAAACAGATATGTAGACAGATTACTGAAAGATACAAAAGCAACAGAGTTGTTGTGGTGGGTGACATTAACTTCTCCAAAATTGACAAGGACTTGGTGCAAAAGAGAATCAAGTCAAGGGTGTTTTATTGTCAAATGTCCCAAAACAGAACAGTTAAATTCTTACTTGTAGCAGCAATTTGTGAGGTGTATCCAAGAGTTTTATAAAACCGTTTATGGATAGTCCAACTCGAGGAGGGACGAAACTGGACCTTGTGTTGGGAAAAGATCCTGGCCAAGGATAGTGATCACAACTATCCCTAATCAAAACATTCTTAATACTTATGTAGTTAATAATATCTTTTATATCTTTTATTTATTTAAAAAAATTTTTTATTGCAATGACAATAAAAAATAAGAAATGCATGGTTCTTTTAGTGGTGGTAAAAATATATTATTAACTACATAAGTATTAAGAATGTTTTGATTAGGGATAAGTCTGGACCTGATGAGGAGATACTAAATTGGAGCAACAAGTTGGAGTTACAATGTACAGGTGCACAACTTTTTATCCGGAGTTCCGGAAACCGAAAAGCTCCGAAAATCGGACATTTTTTCCAGGATGTCGTCTGCACACCAAAGCTCGCGTTTGGCGCCAAACTTGACCCGAAACGACCCACGGTCAACCCAGGTCTGTACTACTGTAGCGGCTGCCTCCTTCCCGGAGACCGGGGAGACACTTAAACATCTGTAAATCATTGCTTAAATGTTAGTCAGTTAGTTTGGAGGGCTTTTATGTGAAGAAGGGGGGGGGGGGGTGAAGGGGGAAACTTTAATTCTTAGTCCCCTACCTGGTCGGAGAGGCGGGGAGCGGGCAATGCCTTACCGGGTTGCCGTGCAGTAAGCTCCGGAGCGCTGTGGCCGCCGACTCCCAACATCGCGGAGCTGGGGCTGCGGGCGTCCGGCCGCAGACGGCGCTGGATCTGGAGCGCCGCGCAGCCAGGGGTAGAGTTGCCGGAGTCGGAGCTCCAACCGGCACCGCCCGCGGCCGGACGCCCGCAGTCCCCAGCTCCGCGACGTTGGGAGTCGGCGGCCACAGCGCTCCGGAGCTTACTGCACGGCAACCCGGTAAGGCATTGCCCGCTCCCCGCCTCTCCGACCAGGTAGGGGACTAAGAATTAAAGTTTCCCCCTTCACCCCCCCCACCACATAAAATCCCTCCAAACTAACTGACTAACATTTAAGCAATGATTTACAATGATTCCGCGGTCTCCGGGGAGGAGGCAGCCGCTCCAGACTTTTCAAGTCGCCCGCGCTACCTACCTAATCTACGCTAAAAATCTTCCATTCGGAAATCCAAAAAATTCCGAAATCCGAGAAGTGTCTGGTCCCAAGGCTTTTGGATAAAAGGTTGTGCACCTGTATTAGGCAGGTGCTAGGGAGAATAAATTGGATCTATTTGTTTGTTGGGTAAATTAGCATCTGACATTTCGGGCATACCCTACGGAGACTGTGTGTAGTGACACACCTATTGTTATATTTAGAGACCACAAAAAACCTGAGAGGCAGTGAATTGGGATTATGGATCAGCCATAACAGCCTCACAACAGGGTATCGGTGCAGACCATCTCTAGATGGCTCAGACAGGTTTTGGGAGCTGCAGGGGTGGATACTGACACTTTCAAATCTCATTCCACCAGGGCTGCAGCAACATCGGCAGCAAGAGATATGGAAGTGGTTTAAAGGCCAGTTGATCAAAGTTCAGGATCTGCAGAGTCCAATAAGGAGGAGGAATAATGATGGCATGGTACGGGAACCTTAGATGACCAAAGAGGTTATAAATTTGGTCAAAAAGCGCATGTAAGATTTAAGAAGATTAAATCAGACAGGGCCTTTGAGGGAAAATAAAGCAAGTAGGAAAGAACTCAAGCACGAATTTACAAGGGCCAAAAAATAGCTTTGGCAAGTCGTATAAAGAAAATAGCAAGGATTTTTATAACTACATTAAAAATAAAATGGTAACCAGGGAGAAGATGGGACTACTCAAGGATAAAGGAGAGAATGTGTACTTGGAATCAGAGGATATAGTTGAGGTACTAAACAAGTACTTTGCATCTGTATTCACCAAGGAGAAGGACATGGGGGACAGTGAGATCAATGTGCAAAACGAGAAGGGTCCCGACACGAAAAACCAACCATCCGATTTCTCCAGAGATGCTGCCTGATCCACTGCGTTACTCCAGCATTTTTTGTTCATTTTACCAACATGCAATGACAGTCTCAAATTTAGAAGGTGGTGATGTGGGGGATCTTAAAGAGCATTGCGATGAATAAATTCCCAGGGCCTAATGTGATCTATCCCAGGTTATTAATAGGGGCAAGAGAGGAGAATGCAGGAGCTTTAATGTAGATCTTTGGATCATCAAAGTTCCTCATGATAGGCAGATCTAGAAGATTAAGATGCATGGGATTCACAGTGACTTGGTTGCATGGATTCAGAACTGTTTTACTAATAGAAGACAAAGTGTTGTGATGGAAGAACTTTATTCAGGCATGATGACTGACCAGTGGAGTTCTGCTGAAACCTGTGCTGGGACCTCTGATATATACACACAAATGACGAACATAAATGTCGAAGGATTGGTTAGTAACTTTACACATGACACCAAGGTTGCTAGAGTTACGGACTATGAGGAAAGCTATCAAAACATACACTGGCATATAGATGAGTTGCAGAAATGGGTGGAGAAATGGGAGATAGAGTTTAATCATAGCAAGTGTATAGTGTTACACGTTGGGGGGGTCAAATGTATGGGGAAAGTATAATCAATGGCAAGACCCTTAACAGCATTAATGTGCAGAGGGATCTTGGGGTCCAAATTCATAGCTCCCTGAAAGTGGCAACACAAGTAGATAGAGTGTCAAAAAAGGTGTATGCTGTGCTTGCGTTGTTTGTTCAGGGCAGTGAGTATTAGATTCAGGAAATCATGATGCAGCTTCATAGGACTTTGCTTAGCCTACATATATGGTGTATTGTGTACAGTCTGGTCACTCCAAGGATGTGGAAGCTTTGGAGAGGATGCAGAAGAGGTTTACCAGAATGCTACCTGGATTCAAGGGTATTAGTTATAAGGAGAGGTTAGACAAAAAACTTGAATTAAGCCTGGTGTGTCATAGGCTGGATGGAGACCTGATAGAAGTATATAAAATTATGAGGGGTATAGATAGGGTAGACATAGAACATTTATCACTGAGTGAAATGTTAAAGAATAGAGGGTTATAGCTTTAAGGTGAAAGGGACAATGTTTAAAGGAGATGTAGGGGATTTTTGTTACCCACATAATGTGATGGATGCCTGGAATATGCTGCCAATGGTGGTGGTGGAGGCAGATTTAATCATGCTATTTAAGAGGCTTTCAGAAAGGGTACATGGATATGCAGTAGATGGTGGGGTATTGATTGTATGCAGGCAGATGAGATTAGTTACACTGACATGTTCGGTACAGACATTGTAGGTAGAAGGGCTTGTACCTGTGCTTTACTTTTCTATGTTCTCAGATGTTTTCTAGGCTCGATTGACATTGTCAATTAATAACAGGTTACTTAAAATGGCTTGGACTCACAGATTGTTTTCTACTTAATAAGTAATTGTTTCCCCTATTCAGTTATGTTTGTACTTAAACAATACCTATTTTCTTAAAGCCAAGATAAATTTACAATAAATGTTATCTAGTTAATGCCAAGAATTGCCGTAAAAACATCATGACAATTCGAACTCCATTTTCATTAAAAAGTAGTTAGAATAAATCACCATTATATAGGTATGTTGCAAAGCCTACCTGAAGCGTCGCTGAAAATCTGTCGCTGCGGGTGTGTGCGATTTTGGCGCCGTTTAGAGGGGGGCGGGTTTAAAACGCGATTTTCTCTAGGCTGTTCCAATCGAAGATGTTCAGGCTAGTAAATTATTAACGAAAAATCGCTGAAAGACCCCGTCGCAAAAGCTATTATTAGTTTTAAAGGCCTTGAATAATAGTTATAGTAGTTTAAAAATCAATCTCTAAACCCGCGACCACCAGCAACCGCAGGGTCTCATAAAGCAGACAACTGAAGGTAGGCTGTATATTTTTACATTAAAAAGGGCTTCTTAAGATCCCTTTATACAAAGTTTAATATTGCGAGTAGCTCATTTTGGGCCTATTATATCCCGCAGTATTTTTCTGGGCATTTGGGGCACAAATCTAGCGCAATGTGAACGTTCTAAACCAGCGCGTTCCACAGGGACCCACTGGAAAGCTGATTTAAATTGGGCATTTATTTACAGCAATTGAGCACTGAATTCCTTCCATTTGGCCTATAAATTAATGTAAATGAGATTTAAAAATCATGTTTTATTGTGAATTATTTGTGAATATTATTTGGACATTTAGGCTATTTAAAAATGTTAATCATTTATTAAGAAATGGATAGATGTTTAGATCTAGTAATTGAAGTCTGAAATTAGCTACAATTAGGTAACTAACTAATTATATGCTTTAATTTCAGGTCATCCAAGTAAGATTATTTTATATTTGTTTCAGAATGCTTCAATCTATGATAACTGAAAATTTCATTCAGTTCTCTTAATTTTTAAGAAAGTTGTGGGCTTTTGACTGTTCACAATCACAGCTTTTTTGTTATGTCCATAGAAAATCAATAGGGAACAAGATGCTCATTTCCGATTATGAAAATGGCCATAACTTTTTAAATACTTGAGATATGAAAGTGAATTAGGTGTCAAATTAAACTTATTTTTATGCTTTATCTGATGGGATAAATTGCAGACTTGATTTTTAAAATCTCAAAATTTTATAGATATAATTCCATGACCTTAACAACGACTAAACTCGCAATAAGGATCAAAATTCTAAAAGGAGAAATTTCCATTGTCAAAAAAACATAACACTTAAAGAACCGTGCATAAAAATCTGTTGACATGTAATCTGTTGACATGCCAAAACCCAACAGGGCATTACGAATTAGGCCATTTCAACGCGTTGTTTTAAACGTTAGCGGACAAATACACATCTCTTCGATCAACAACCTCGTTAGCAAATAGGTTTTTTTTATGGGGGAAAATTGTGCCGCTTGCAGAATAGTGACCGTTCCTCGCCCATGTCCCGCCCTGAACTGCCCCCCGCACTCGGCCTCTACCTGCACGCCGGCCGTTCGGCGTCCGGCCATGGCCTCCTCTCTGCCGTGAAAGGTACTGGGTATTCTGGTCTGCGGGCTCACAGGAGTCTTGAAGCAGGAAGAGACGAGAGCAGAGTCTCCATGCGGATTGCAACTCCTCATCGCGGTGCCACCGTCCGCCATTGCCAGCAAAGGCCGTCGACCAGCGCTTAGCAACCGCCGCCAGCGCCCAGTAAAGGCCAGCGCTTAGCAACCGCCGCCAGCGCCCAGTAAAGGCCAGCGCTTAGCAACCGCCGCCAGCGCCCAGTAAAGGCCAGCGCTTAGCAACCGCCGCCAGCGCCTAGCAACCGCCGCCGTCCGCCATTACCCAGCAACAGTCTTCCACCAGCGCCGAGTAACCGCAGCCGCCGTGGCCGGACGCACAGCGCATCGTCTTTCGAAGAACATTCTCCAACAGTGGCTTCAGGTCATTTCCAAATTAAATACTACCAAGCAAGTCAGGCAACATCATTGTGTATAGGGGGGTTGCACGTAAGGTCACTGGGTCATAGGGCTTGACGCACAGAGCCGCTCAATCCATCTGGAGGACATCCGTCACTTCCGGTATATGTTATTAATGCTAGAAACGCGTGCTTTCCTACCTGTTAAAAACCGCCAAAATTTTGATTTTTTGCGCTGAAAAAAATTGTGGACGTTGGGGTAAGTGTGAGAGACACGTACCCAACTTCAGAATTCCAAATGTGAAGCGAAATGAAGGTATAGGGTGATTTCACGAAAGGTCACTGGAGCGTAAATCCCCACTCACGTGACCGAAAATTTTAACTGGGGGACAAGCGTCACTTCCGGTACATGTTAGTGGATGGGAAAACACGCACTTTCACACCCGTTAAAAACATCGAAAACGGCCAGGTTTTGAGCTGCAATTAAGTGAGCCGGTCGGGGTGACCGCGAGGAACAGCTACCTAAATTTACAGTCCAAAAAAAAGATAGAAACTAAGGTAAATACAAGAGCGAGCTGAAGGTGTAAAAAAGGCGGAAGTGCTAGCGGACTTTTTTCTTGGAGATTTAAAGATCCAAAATATCGGGAATTATCGCGTTTGCTCGCTGCATTTCATCAAAAGTGGCATTATTGACTTTTTATCTTTATTCATTTGTTATATGAAAAGTATTAAAAGTTAGAAACCCGTCAGTAAAATTGCAAAATCGCCCATGGTTCTCGGGTGGGTTTTAACATGCAAAATGAAAACGCTTCTGAAGCTCCATTTACCATTTAAATAATCGTAAACTTGCATCTGAGTAAAATTGATTTCCAAACGCATTGAGAGCTTACGATTATTTAAATGGTAAATGTAGCTTCAGAAGCGTGTTCATTTTGCATGTTAAAACCCACCCGAGAACCATGGGCGATTTTGCAATTTTACTGACGGGTTTCTAACTTTTAATACTTTTCATATAACAAATGAATAAAGATAAAAAGTCAATAATGCCACTTTTGATGAAATGCAGCGAGCAAACGCGATAATTCCCGATATTTTGGATCTTTAAATCTCCAAGAAAAAAGTCCGCTAGCACTTCCGCCTTTTTTACACCTTCAGCTCGCTCTTGTATTTACCTTAGTTTCTATCTTTTTTTTGGACTGTAAATTTAGGTCACTGTTCCTCGCGGTCACCCCGACCGGCTCACTTAATTGCAGCTCAAAACCTGGCCGTTTTCGATGTTTTTAACGGGTGTGAAAGTGCGTGTTTTCCCATCCACTAACATGTACC
This sequence comes from Amblyraja radiata, assembly GCF_010909765.2. NCBI lineage: Eukaryota > Metazoa > Chordata > Chondrichthyes > Rajiformes > Rajidae > Amblyraja > Amblyraja radiata. The sequence goes on along the minus strand of NC_045963.1, from coordinate 8,051,993 downwards.
GGAATTGACGCTTGTCCCCCAGTTAAAATTTTCGGTCACGTGAGTGGGGATTTACGCTCCAGTGACCTTTCGTGAAATCACCCTATAGAGAAGCGAGAACTGAAGGGACAACAGCAGCTAAAGTGCTTGGTAAACATTGGCTGTGCAGATATCGGAATTGAAAATATTGGGAATTATCGCGTTTGCTCACTGCATTTCATCGCCCATGGTTCTCGGGTGGGTTTTAACATGAGGCATTATTTGTGTTTTTTTCTTGATTCCTTTGGTATCTAAAAATTCTCAGAAGTGATAAATCTGGCTGTAAATTTTCCTTCAGATGCGTTTTCATTTTGTAGCAATGTTACAAAATTTTGAGATTTTAAAAATCAAGTCTGCAATTTATCCCATCAGATAAAGCATAAAAAGAAGTTTAATTTGACACCTAATTCACTTTCATATCTCAAGTATTTAAAAAGTTATGGCCATTTTCATACTCGGAAATTAGCATCTTGTTCCCTATTGATTTTCTATGGACATAACAAAAAAGCTGTGATCGTGGACAGTCAAAAGCCCACAACCTTCTTAAAAATTAAGAGAACTGAATGAAATTTTCAGTTATCATAGATTGAAGCATTCTGAAACAAATGTAAAATAATCTTACTTGGATGACCTGAAATTAAAGCATATAATTAGTTAGTTACCCAATTGTAGCTAATTTCAAACTTCAATTACTAGATCTAAACATCTATCCATTTCTTAATAAATGATTAACATATTTAAATAGCCTAAGTGTCCAAATAATATTCACAAATAATTCACAATAAAACATGATTTTTAAATCTCATTTACATTAATTTATAGGCCAAATGGAAGGAATTTAGTGTTTAATTGCTGTAAATTAAAGTCCATTTAAATCAGCTTTCTAGTGGGATCCTGTGAACGCGCTGGTTTAGAACGTTCACATTGTGGTAGATTTGTGCCCTCAAATGCCCAGAAAAATACTGCGGGATATAATGGGCCCAAAATTAGCTACTCGCAACATTAAACTTTGTATAAATGGATCTTAAGAAGCCCTTTTTAATGTAAAAATAAACAGCCTACCTTCTATTGTTCCCTGTATGAGATCCGGCCGTTGCCGGCGGTCGCGAGTTTAGAGGTTAATTTTTTAACTACTATAACAATTAGATAAAGCCCTTAAAAGTAATAATAGCTAAAGCGACGGAATCTTCCAGCGATTTTTCGTTAATAATTAACTAGGCTGAACATCCTCGATTTGAACAGTCTAGGGAAAATCGCGTTTTAAACTCGCCCCCTTCTAAACGGCCCAAAATCGCGCACACCCGCAGCGACAGATTTTCAGCGACGCTTCAGGTACGTTTTGCAACATACCTACATTTTGTATGTAAAAACCCACTTGGGAACCATGGGCGATTTAAAAAAATTACAGCCAGATTTATCACTTCTGAAACTTTTTAGATGCCAAAGGAATCAAGAAAAAACACAAATAATGCCTTAGTTGATGAAATACAGTGAGCAAACGGCCAATGTTTGCTAAACACTCTGGCTGTTGTTGTCCCTTCTGGGTATTCTGCTGCTCTCGCTTCTATCTACCATCATTTCTCCTCACTTTTGGAATTCTAAAGTAGGCTAAATGTCTCACACGCTTATCCCGATTTCCATAATTAGTTACAGAGCAAAAATTGACAATTTCAGCGAGTTTTAATGGGCCCGCTACGCTGGAAACAATGGTAAGTGCCTACCTGCAGTTCATCGTGTGTAATCCATTTGGAGTAGCGTAGCAACACTACGGGTCATGGGTCGTGACCCGACTGCCGTGAAACCTCCCTATTGGAAATATTGGGAATTGTCGCATTTGCTCACTGCATTGCATCAACAGTAAGGCATTATTTGTGGGTTTTCTTGATTCCTTTGGTATCTAAAAAGTCTCAGAAGTAATAAATCTGGCTGTAAATTTTGCTTCAGAGGCGTTTTCTTTTTGTATGTAAAAACCCACTTGAGAACCATGGGTGATTTTAAAATTTTACAGCCAGATTTATCACTTTGAAACTTTTTAGATGCCAAAAGAATCAAGAAAAAACACAAATAATGCCTTACTGTTGATGAAATGCAGTGAGCAAACAGCCAATGTTCGCCAAGCACTCTGGCTGTTGTTGGCCCTTCAGCTCTCGCTTCTATCTACCGTCATTTCTCCTCACTTTTGGAATTCTGAAGTAGGCTAAATGTTTCTCACGCTTATTCCAATTTCCATAATTATTTACTGCGCAAAAATTGACAATTTCGGCGGGTTTTAACGGGCCCGCTACGCTGGAAACAATGGTAAGTGCTTACCTGCAGTTCATCGCGTGTACTCCACCTGGCGTAGCGTAGCAACAGTACGGGTTATGGGTCGTGACCCGACTGCCGTGAAACCTCCCTATTCAGTTCTGTGGTCTTGAGAAGTTAAACCAGGCCAGCACAGATACAGACACAGATGCACGTAAGGTCATCGGGTCAAAGGGCGTGACGCACGGAGCGGCTCAATCCTCCTGGAGCACAAGGCAGCTTCTGGCATACACTTGTAACACACGAAACACGTACTTTCTTAAGGGCCTGTCACACTTTCACGACTTAATTCATAACCTCTGCCGAGTTTAAAGGACCAAAAAAAAAATCAAGATCATGGTAATCTACGAACTCCTCCGACCTTCCACGACTATGTTCACGAACTCCTACGAGTATGTCTACGAATTCCCACAACTATTTCGATGCCCTCCTTACGAGTAAGAAGTTGCAATTTCTTTCATCCCAACCATTTTTTTTACTCGTGGACATTTTTTATCGGGCTGGAAAAAACGTCCCGACTTACCTGATGCCACGAGTACCTATGGCTAGCATAATTGGCCGCTACGATATATCTACGAACTCCTACGACCTCCTATGGACTCGTTACGAACATTCTGCGAGTTTGAATCAAGGGGAAAACTCGGGAGAAATCGTGAATAACTCGTGAAAGTGAGACAGGCACTTTCCCTGTTAAAAAAACAGCAAAATGGCCAATTTTTGCACTGCAAAAAATTGTGGAAATAGGGTTAACCATGAGAGTAAAGAAGGCACAACAATGGCTTTACTTCCTAAGATCACTCAGGGAACTCAACTTGCCACAACAGCTGCTAGTGGCATTCTACTGTTGCGCCATAGAGAGTGTCCTGACACATGCATCCTGGTGTGGTATGGCAACAGTTCTGCGGCTGACAAGAAGGCGCTGCAGAGAGTCATCAATACAGCCCAGAAGATCACCAACATACTCCTGCCTGTCCTGGAAGAGATCTATAGCTCTCGTTGCCTGTGGAAGGCATCACGCATCCTAAAGCACTCATCTCGTCCCGCACATCACTTGTTTGTCCTTCTGCCCTCAGGAAAGTGTTACAGGTCCATCAAATCAATCACACACCACAAGATTAACAAACAGTTTCTACCCCAAGGCCATCACCACTCTGAACTGCACTGAACACACAGCCCCCATAGCCAATATTTTGTACTGCCACAACACTATACTGTGAAATATTGTGACTTGACGACGTTTTCTTGCCGATTTTGTTATTCGTTATTTGTTATTATTTATCTGATACGTTGGAGCTCCGCTCAGGCAGTGCGCCGGAATGTTCATTGTATGTATTTACAATAACAATAAAGTATTACTATTATTATTATTTTAAAAATATATGATTTATTGGGACACTGAGAACTGATTATTTTGGATACTTATGTACTATAAGTATGTTAAAGTACTGGTCTTGCAACATCCTTTCATATCTTATTCACAGAGGAACGTGTGATTTAGTCCGATTGAAATAAAGAGGGAAGTGAGTAAATAAAGGAAAAAGAACATAATAATCAGGAGGTAGACAAAAATGCTGGAGACTCAGCGGGTGAGGCAGCATCTATGGAGCAAAGGAAGTAGGGTTGAAACCCTTCTTCAGACTGATGTGAGGGTGGGGGGGAGGGGGGGCGGGGGGGCGGAAAGAAGAAAGGAAGAAGTGAGAAGGGGAGGAGAAAGCAGGGACTGCCTGAAATTAGAGGTCATTGTTCATACCGCTGGGGTGTAAACTGCGCAAGCGAATAATCAATAGGAACTTCAAATTCTTCCTCAACTCAGAGTCACTTCTCAAGGACAGTGAGAGATGACCAATAAGCACTGGCCTTGCTACTCTTGTCTAATCCTTATGAAAGTTCTGTAAAAATATGTATTCAGGATGTACTGGTAATGCTGAATTTATTGACCAAACTTAATCGTTTCAAAGAATGCAGATGGGTCTGATCCTCGTGGTGATGGTTATTCCACAATAATGTGTCATGTCACAGACCAGGTAATATTCTTTCCCCATGTGCAGTGCAAAGCTTTAATTAAAAGCTGACGAATAATAACAATTACAACCATTATGCTGATTCAAATGATAAATCTAATAAGTCATTATTGAATCAAAGTATAATTTTTAAAATTATTTTACAAAGGAATAACAAATGTCCTTATGTATTCAAGAAGGTTAAATAAGATTGTTTCAACAATGGCAATTACTATGAAGTGCAAATGTATATCACTTGTTTCTTTTATACACATTGTACCTCCAAGCATGAAAGTAGCTGTCTGATTTACAACATTGTTATCCGTAAGGAGATTACGCAAAAGGTTCTGATCTTTGGAAAACAATATAACTGAAGATTCGTATGGATTGTACTCTCTTTCCTACACAATACAGAACAAAGGGGAAATCAACATTATGATTAATTCAACTAAAAAGAAGCCTCCCTCAATAAATGTAATGTAGTTTAACATGCTGCCAACATTCACCATCTAAACTTTGACAGGAAGGATACACACTCAAGAAAAGTACTGTTCATTGTGACAAAAAAACCCTGAAGAGTAAATGATACAGGGGCTAGATAAAGCCAAATAGGGCAAGCCTGAGGTTTGGAAAACAGAGCCACAATTTGGTAAAAAATATAAGCAGTTTCCATGGGTCAAGTAAACAGTAATATATATGGAAGTTATGAATAAGGATTTGGCAGTGTACCAAGTGCACTTCAACATGGTTCATCACAGCATGAATTGAGAAAGAGATGGTGTTATTTCTGCATTTTCCTCATTTGGTATTGCAAAAAATGTTGAGTACAAAACAGAATTTTTTTCCACAGCTACTCTTCAGTTCAATAGGTCAGTACCAACTGTTGGGAGAGAAAAATAGTTAATATTTCAGGTCAATGAGTTCTAGGTGTTCCCAGCATTTTCTGTTTAAAAAATAATGTTGACCCCTGGCATCAGCTGGGTTTCTTTTCTTCTCAATGATTCTTGTGTTCCTTTTATTCTGCAAACTACTACTTCTGCTTCCTCAAACAGTATGAGCACCCATCTATCTATATTACTAAAAGTCTGTTCTTGACCGGTTTTGGCGATCTATGCTGCGATTTCCGAGAGAACGCCGCCACCTACGGCTGTCATTTTTGGCCACCTCGCTCAGAGCCCCCCTCCGCCGCATGTGTGCCGAGGATTTTTCCAGTCGATGAAAAATGACAGAGATATTAATGATTTTACAAAATTCCTCATTCTCTCTGCTGCCCCCGCTGGCGGCAGGGGGGATGGACTATAAAACCAGGAAGTGGTGTGCCTCAATTAGTCTGCAAGCTGGAGGAAGGCAGAGGGTCACGTTTCTCTGAGCTGTGAATAACACTGAACACATGTCCACACAACTGTGAGTAAGTACCCTTAATGTGGTTTGAAAATGAAAATACGGTTAAAGTAAAAAAGCACTGGCTGCAAATGTTTGTTTGGGGGGTTTGGGTTGAAATCAAAAGGCACTCTCTCTCCCCCCCTCTCCTCTCCCCCCCCCCCCCCCCCCCCTCCCCCCCCCCCTCCCCTCCCCCCCTCTCCCCCCCCCCCCTCTGCTCTCCCCCCTCTCCTCTCCCCCCTCTCCTCTCCCCCTTCTCTCCCCCTTCTCCTCCCCCTTCTCCTCTCCTCTCCCCTCTCCTCTCCTCTCCCCCCTCCTCCTCTCCCCCCCTCTCCTCTCCCCCCCCCTCTCCTCTCCCCCCCTCTCCTCTCCCCCCCTCTCCTCTCCCCCCCCTCTCCTCTCCCCCCCCTCTCCTCTCCCCCCCTCTCCTCTCCCCCCCTCTCCCCCCCCCCCTCCTCTCCCCCCCTCCTCTCCTCTCCCCCCTCTCCTCTCCCCCCCCCTCTTATCTCCCCCCCCTCTCATCTCCACCCCCCCCTCTCTCTCTCCCCTCTTTTTCTCCCCCTCCTCCCCTCCATCCCCTCCCCCACCGTCCCTCCCTAAACCCCCCTCCCCTCCACACACACTCACCCCTTTCCCTCCACCCTCCCTGCTCCCCACCTCTCCCCCTCCCCTCACCTCACCCCCCTCTCAGCACACCCTCTCTCTCCCCCCTCTCTCCCCCCCCCCCCCCCCCCCCCCCTCTCTCCCCCCCTCCCTCCCCCCCTCCTCCCCCCCCCCCCCCCCCCCCCCCCCCTCCCCCCTCTCTCTCCCCCCCCTCCCCCCTCTCTCTCTCTCCCCCCCCTCTCTCTCTCTCCCCTCTCCCCTCCATCCTCTCCCCCACCCTCCCTCCCTCCCCTATACCCCCTCCCCTCCACACCCCCTACCCTCTTCCCTCCACCCTCCCCCCTCCCTGCTCCCCACCTCTCCCCCTCACCCTCCTCTCAGCACCCCCTCTCCCTCCCCCTCACTCTCACCCTCTCTCTCTCCTCCCCTCCTTCCCCACCTTCCCCCCCTCACCCACCCTCCCTCTTCTCCTCCTCTCCATCCCCCTATCCCTCTTGCCCCTCTCTCTGTGTGTGTCTCTCTCTCTGTCTCTGCCCCTTCTCTCTCTGCCCTCACTCTCTTCCCCCCCCCCCCCTCTCTCTAGATGTGACTGCAAGTTGGGGGCTATGCGTCAGTAGATAGGGTTGTTATGGGGTAAAAGGAGCAAATTAATAATATTAATATAATATCAAGGGGGGTAATTAGCGTGAGTGCAGGGGGGGGGGATAGTTAGTGTGTGTGACGCTGCATGCTGCCTCCCCCCCCACAACCGCACGTTGGGGGAACAGACCCAACGGGTCTGCACTTGGTCTAGTTACATATAAAATTATAATAAACCAGAGGAATAAAATAAGATATTATTGTTTTACCACAATAATGTTATGTTATACAAGTATTTTTAAAATGAGAATATTTTGGGGCCCATGAAATTAAAGATAGGTGGGGGTTGACTATAAATGTGAAATTATAGATGCAGTTCAATCCAAGCCAAGTGTAATTGTTGCGCTTTGAGATGTTGAATGTAAGGGGAAGATACACAGCAAGGCCCAGAACAACACTGATGTACAGAGGGATCTTGGGCTCCGTCCATAGCCCCCTAAAAGTGGCAACACAAGTTGCAAGCGTAGTAAAGAAGGTGTATGGTATGCTTTCGTTGATCAGTTGCAGCATTGAGTCTTAGAGTCAGTAAGTCAAGTAAAATTCAGTGAAGGTTTTAAGAACCACCGGAAAAAAAAGATAAGGAGGGAAATATTTTTGGAAGGGATGTCAGAAATTGACATCCTGGTATATACTGGTGGAGCAAGCAGAGATGGGGATGTGCTGAAGGCTAAAATTGAAAGAGAGGAAGGAACCTTGAGTTACAGAAATACAAATGAGGGAAGACCTGAGTGGAGAAATAAATACTTGTAATACTCAGGTGATCAGACAGCATCTATGGAGAGGGAAACAAAGTTAATGGTTCAGTGAAAATGATCAGCTTCATTGAGAATGCATGTTGACCAATGGAAACTGCAAACCTCGGTAGGCCTACGTAAAGAAACGGGAGAATACCAATATAGCACGATTTAATGAATCTTCATATTATTCCCTATTATTTTTCCTTACTATGAATAAAGTACATGCGCTCTTTTGCGTACCATTGTACGTGGTCCAATGAATCAATAATAATTTTCAAGATCATGTATCTTGCCTCTGTTGATGCTCAGAATAGTTCCATAAACCTAGAACAACGAAACACATCACCTTTGACATTAATGAAGTTTGGAGAATTGACTTTAATTTAGTTTTTAGAGATATAGCATGGAAACAAGCCCTTCGGCCCACCAAGTTCATGCCGATCATTGATCACCTGCTCACACTAGTTCAATGTTATCCTACTTTCCCATCCACTCCCTACACACTCAGGGCAATTTACATAGGCCAAGTAACCCACAAACCAAATCCTAAGGGGAAATCCACGGGGTCATAGGGAGTACGAGAACTTCGCACAGACAGCACTGAACCCAAGGTGACAGATCTCTGGCAACTTTAATCTATTTTACAAAAAACATAATGCAAGTGGACGATAACCCTTGGACATACCCGTTCCACCTTTTCAACAAACAAAGACCAAAGAAAGTTGGGGTCGCTGAGAGAACAAAGAGGCACCTGGCATGGTTGGGGGGGGGGGGGAGGGGGGGGAAAGAGGGTGCTGAGAATAAGAAGGGACCATTGAGGACTACATACATTGAACACTTGTAACTATCTGCGCCTCTTTGCATACATTGTGTATGGTATGCAGAACAAAGAATGTCACTGTTATATAAGAGTCATAAACTCAGAGTGATACAGTGTGGAAATAGGCCCTTTGGCCCAACTTGTCGACAACGGCCAACTAGTCCCACCTACTGCGCTTGGTCCATATCCCTCCAAACTTGTCCTATCCATGTACCTGTTAAACATTGGGATAGCCCCAGCCTCCTCTGGCAGCTTGTTCCATACACCCACCACCCTTTGTGTGAAAAAGTTACCCCTCAGATTCCTATTAAATCTTTTCCCCTTCACCTTGAACCTATGTCCGCAGGTCCTCAATTCCCCTACTCTGAACAAGAGAATCTGTGCATCTACCAGAGCTATTTCTCTCATAATTTTATACATCTCTATAAGATCACCCCTCATCCTCCTGCGCTCCAAGGAATAGAGACCCAGCCTAATCAACCTCTTCCTATAGCCCACACCCTCTAGTCCTGGCAACATCCTCATAAATCTCTGAACCATTTCAAGCTTGACAACATCTTTTCTATAACACGGTGCCCATAACTGAACACAATACTCTAAATGCGGTCTCACCAATGTCTTATACAATGGAATTCTTACTTGCTTTCTGCTCATCAGCACTAATCCCATTTGTTCATTTGAATAAAGTACGAAGATTGGGAATTTTTGGGAAATGGTGTCTTCTCTACAGGTCATTCATTATATGTGTCATAGTGTAGCAGCAGATTATTATATTGTTCAAGAGATCGCTCCGTTATCTCTCTAGCCACTCGGGAGAATGCATGGCATTAGGAGTATGTAGTTTCGATACACATGTAAGCTTTTCCACGTCCTTCAAGTTCAAAGCTTCTCAAAAGATAAATCTTCATAACAGTCTTTTGATTAATACCATCGCACCCGTCCCCTAACCGTAGCCCCCACGAGAGGCGTGGTCCTCCAACTCAACCCGTTGCCGAAGGTAAGACTCAAGCACTCCTCAGCAAAGATCATAGCTCGTGAGCCTCCCCCAGCACTGGAGTTGAAAAAAAAACCCCAATAGCATCTTCCCAATTACAATACCAATTGACCCTCCCCCATCTGTCCTGCCAGGAGCTATGATGGCAACATAAAGGTTCAGTGTTGCTGCCAGTGTTCCTCTCTTGCAACTTCGATATAAACCACACTAACCACCCCCCTAGATATTATATTCATATTAATTTGTTCCATTTACCCCATCCCGCCCTATCCACTGACGCATAGCCCCCAAATCTCTGGCGTGTCTAGAGAGGGAGGGGGTTAGAGAGTGAGGGCAGGAGAGGGACAGAGACAGAGAGGGGCAGAGACAGAGGGGGGGAGAGGGAGAGGGGGAGAGAGGGTAAATCTCTGGCCTGCGACGTCACACACACACTAACCACCCCCCCCCACACACGCACTAACCACCCCCCTTGATATTATATTAATATTATTCATTGGCTTCTTTTACCCCATCCCCGCCATATCCACTCATGCATAGCCCCAGATTAGAGATAGAGATAGAGATAGAGATAGATAGAGATAGAGATAGAGATAGAGATAGAGAGATAGAGATAGAGAGATAGAGATAAAGATAGAGATAGAGAGATAGAGATAGAGAGATAGAGATAAAGAGATAGAGATAGAAATATAGAGAGATAGAGATAGAGAGATAGAGAGAGAGATAGAGAGATAGAGATAGAGAGATAGAGAGATAGAGATAGAGAGAGAGAGATAAAGAAAACCAACATCATGATTTTTCAGAAAAGACCCAGATGTCAGGAAGATAAATACAAATTTACTCTCAATTGTATTGTTATCGAACACACTATGAGCTATACTTACCTTGGCCTAACTGTTTCAGCATCAGGGAACTTCAATATGGCAGTGAATGCACTGAAAGAGAAAGCTCGAAGAGCTCTGTACGCAATAAAAAGAAGATTCTACAACATCCAAATTCCAATTAAAATCTGCCTTAAAATATTTGACAGCCTATTGCGCTTTATGGTAGTTGTGAGATTCAAATTCACAAATGCTCAGAGACAAAGTCAGAGAAACAAGTTTATCTCATTTATTACATTTCTGCGCAGAAAAGGGTGTCTCTCCTCTATCGCCCTCTAGAGTCACACCGAGGATGGAGATGCTTTCTATTTTTATACATTTCATTTTACTATTGTCACACCCTCATCCCTCCCCATTGAGCTTCTTCCAATCATAACATAAAGCCCAGATTCCCACGAGAACATCCTGGAATGCCCACCCAACGTCAAAGACACCTCCCCTATCATGCATTGCATGTGCATTTAAATTAGACATCTTGTCATAGTGGGTGTGTGTACATATTCATGTAAGTTCATTAGGCATGCGTGGATATGTTTGACCTTTTGTACTTTTCCACTCTGCGCTAATTTTCTTAAAACTCCTGCTGAAGTATTTCTATTTGCTACTTTTATCTGGAATTTCTCTCTGTTCTGTATATTGTTACTTTATCTCCTACCAGCAGTATTTCTTTCTAAGTTATATTTCAGAGTTCTAGTATAAATCAACCATCCCTATTAACCCTTTTCTCACAATCCACCATTTTTATTTTTGTTACTAAACTTTTGATTTATACTATATCCTCCTTTTCTAGTGCTAGCAGCAGATTCTTCGCCTCCCTATCCTCCTCTCGCTGGTCATACTGTGTTCTGAAGGCCATCATGACGGCGCTGTTCTTTGTCAGGGCTGTCTCTATCAATCGCTGAGCTAGCCCCCGTGCGCAGGGAATGATACAACATCTGAATAGGCACAAAGTCAATGGTTCCTTCCCTTCACGCACAGTCCACGGGCTGATATTGTCTGGTGGGGCCTCCACAGGACCCTTAAATCGGCTTGCGTGTGTCCACCCTTTTTCTTTTGTTTGTACTGCTGTCTCGGTGATTAGTAACACCAGGTAGGGTCCAGTCCACTTAGGTTGCAGCTTTTCTTCCTTCCATGATTTTATTAATACCCAGTTTCCAGCCTTGACTGAGTGAATCGGGAAGTCCAGTGGTGGGCTCTGGGCCAGCAATCCTTTAATTTTTAATTCTGTAATAGAACGAGATACTGCCAGTAAATAGTTCCTTAAGAAAACATCACTACCCTCTATGGTGGGTATTCCTTCTATCTTTCCCAAATAATAAAGACCTAACTTGTTCAACCTTTCTCTTTAACTTAGGTGCTGAAACCCAGGCAATATCACTATACCATTAGTGTCAACAAGCAGAGATGAAAAGACCTAACTTGTTCAACTTTTCTCTTAGTTGCTGAAACCCAGTCAACATTCTAATTGATCTCCTCTGTACTCTCTATTTTGTTAACCTTTTTCCTATAATTATGCCTACCAAAATTATACACCATACTCCACAATTGACCTCACCAATACCTTGTACAATTTAACATTACAACCCAACTTCTATACACAATGCTCTGATTTATAAAGGCCAACACACCAAAATCTTTCTTTACCATCCTATCTACATGAGATTCCACCTTCAGGGAACTATGCACAGTTATTCCTAGATCCCTCTGTTCAACTTCATTCCTCAATTCACAATCATTTACCATGTACGTCTAATTTGAATTTTTCCTGCCAAGATGTATCACCTCACACTTATCAACATTAAACCCATCTGTCATGTTTCAACCCACTCTTCCAAATGACCTAAATCTCTCTGTACACTTTTAAAATCTACTTCATTATTCACAACACCACCTATCTTAGTATCATCTACATACTTCTTAATCTATCTTACCACACCAATATCCATATTATTGATTCACATGGCAAACAACAGTGGACCCAACACACATCCCCGAGGTACCCCTCATAACAGGGAATGTCGTCATATCCGGGTATGTCATCATACCCGGGTATGTCGTTATATCCGGGTATGTCGCCATATTCGGGTATGTCGTCATATGTGGATATTTCGTCATATCCGGGTATGTCGTCAGAACCGGGAATGTCATCAGATCCGGGAATGTCGTCATATCCGGATATGTCGTCATCTCCGGATATGTCGTCATATCCGGGTATGTCATCATATCCGGGAATGTCGTCATATATGGGTATGTCCTCATATCCGAGAATGTCTTCATATCCGGCTGTGTCGTCATATGCGGGTATGTCACAATATCTGGGAATGTCGTCATAACCGGGAATGTCTTCATAACCGGGAATGTCGTCATATCCGGATATGTCATCATACCCGGGTATGTCGTCATATCCGGGTATGTCGTCATATCCGGGTATGTCGCCATATCCGGGTATGTCGCTACATCCGGGTATGTCATCACATCCGTGTATGTCGCAACATCCGGATTGTTCGCCATACCTGACAATGTCGCCATATCCTGGAAAGTCGCAATATCCAGGAATGTAGTCATATCCATGTATGTCGTCATAAATGGGAATGTCGTCATATCCGGGTATGTCGCCATCTCCGGGAATGTCATCATATCGGTCATTTTGTCATAAACGGGAATGTCGTCATATCTGGGAATGTCGTCATATCCGGGTAGGTCGCCATATCCGGGAAAGGCGTCATATCCGGGAAGGTCGTATATCCGGGAAAGTTGTCATATCCGGGTATGTCGCCATATCCGGGAATGGCGTCATATCCAGGAAGGTCCTCATATCAGGGCATGTCGTCATAACCGGAAGTGTCGTCAGATCCGGGAATGTCATCAGATCCGGGAATGTCATCATATCCGGCTATGTCGTCATATCCGGGTATGTCATTCGGAAACACATTCTGTAAATGGGCTGGATGGTTTGGAGTTTGTAAAATGTGTGCAGGATAGTTTTTTTGCAGCAATACATAGAGGTACCTACTAGAGGAGGGGCAGTGCTGGACCTCCTGTTAGGAAATGAGACGGGACAGGTGGCGGAGGTATGCGTTGGGGAGCACTTCGGGTCCAGTGATCACAATACCATTAGTTTCAATATAATTATGGAGAAGGTCAGAACTGGACCTAGGGTTGAGATTTTTGATTGGAGAAAGACTAACTTTGATGAGATGCGAGATGATTTAAAAGGAGTGGACTGGGACATTTTGTTTTATGGGAAAGATGTAGAAGAGAAATGGTGGACATTTAAAGGGGAAATTTTAAGAGTACAGAATCTTTATGTTCCTGTTCGTTTGAAAGGAAACAGTAAAAATTGGAAAGAGCCCTGGTTTTCAAGGGAAATTGGACATCTTGTTCGGAAAAAGAGGGAGATCTACAATAATTATAGGCAGCATGAAGTAAATGAGGTGCTTGTGGAGTATAAGGAATGTAAAAAGAATCTTAAGAAAGAAATTAGAAAAGCTAAAAGAAGATATGAGGCTGCTTTGGCAAGTAAGGTGAAAGTAAATCCAAAGGGTTTCTACAGCTATATTAATAGCAAAAGGATAACGAGGGATAAAATTGGTCCATTGGAGAAACAGAGTGGGCAGCTATCTGCAGAGCCAAAAGAGATGGGGGAGATATTGAACAATTTCTTTTCTTCGGTATTCACCAAGGAGAAGGATATTGAATTATGTGAGGTAAGGGAAACGAGTAGAGTAGTTATGGATACAATGACTTTCAAAGTAAAAGAAGTACTGACACTTTTGAAAAATATAAACGTGGATAAGTCTCCAGGTCCTGACAGGATATTCCCTAGGACATTGAGGGAAGTTAGTGTAGAAATAGCCGGGGCTATGACAGAAATATTTCAAATGTCATTAGAAACGGGAATAGTCCCCGAGGATTGGCGTACTGCGCATGTTGTTCCATTGTTTAAAAAGGGTTCTAAGAGTAAACCTAGCAATTATAGACCTGTTAGTTTGACTTCAGTGGTGGGCAAATTAATGGAAAAGATACTTAGAGATAATATATATAAGCATCTGGATAAACAGGGTCTGATTAGGAACAGTCAACATGGATTTGTGCCTGGAAGGTCATGTTTGACTAATCTTCTTGAATTTTTTGAAGAGGTTACTAGGGAAATTGACGAGGGTAAAGCAGTGGATGTTGTCTATATGGACTTTAGTAAGGCCTTTGACAAGGTTCCTCATGGAAGGTTGGTTAAGAAGGTTAAACTGTTGGGTATAAATGCAGGAATAGCAAGATGGATTCAGCAGTGGCTGAATGGGAGAAGCCAGAGGGTAATGGTGGATGGCTGTTTGTCGGGTTGGAGGCAGGTGACTAGTGGGGTGCCTCAGGGATCTGTGTTGGGTCCTTTGTTGTTTGTCATGTACATCAATGATCTGGATGAAGGGGTGGTAAATTGGATTAGTAAGTATGCAGATGATACCAAGATAGGGGGTGTTGTGGATAATGAAGAGGATTTCCAAAGTCTACAGAGTGATTTAGGCCATTTGGAAAAATGGGCTGAAAGATGGCAGATGGAGTTTAATGCTGATAAATGTGAGGTGTTACACCTTGGCAGGACAAATCAAAATAGGACGTACATGATAAATGGTAGGGAATTGAAGAATACAGTTGAACAGAGGGATCTGGGAATAACCGTGCATAGTTCCTTGAAGGTGGAATCTCATATAGATAGGGTGGTAAAGAAAGCTTTTGGTATGCTAGCCTTTATAAATCAGAGCATTGAGTATAGAAGCTGGGATGTAATGTTAAAATTGTACAAGGCTTTGGTGAGACCAAATCTGGAGTATGGTGTACAATTTTGGTCGCCCAATTATAGGAAGGATGTCAACAAAATAGAGAGAGTACAGAGGCGATTTACTAGAATGTTGCCTGGGTTTCAACAACTAAGTTACAGAGATAGGTTAAAAAAGTTAGGTCTTTATTCTCTGGAGCGCAGAAGGTTAAGGGGGGACTTGATAGAGGTCTTTAAAATGATGAGAGGGATAGACAGAGTTGATGTGATTAAGTTTTTCCCTTTGAGAATAGGGAAGATTCAAACAAGAGGACATGACTTCAGAATTAAGGGACAGAAGTTTAGGGGTAACATGAGGGGAACTTCTTTACTCAGAGAGTGGTAGCGGTGTGGAATGAGCTTCCAGCGGAAGTGGTGGCGGCTGGTTCGTTGGTATCATTTAAAAATAAATTGGATAGGCATATGGATGAGAAGGGAATGGAGGGTTATGGTATGAGTGCAGGCAGGTGGGACTAAGGGAAAAAAGTTGTTCGGCACGGACTTGTAGGGCCGAGATGGCCTGTTTCCGTGCTGTAATTGTTATATGGTTATATGGTTATATGTCGTCATATCCGGGTATGTCGTCATATCCGGGTATGTTGCCATATCCGGGTATGTTGCCATATCCAGGTATGCCACTACATCTAGGTATGTCATCACATCCGTGTATGTCGTAACATCCGGGTAGTTCACCACATCCGGGAATGTCGCCATATCTGTGAATGTCGCCATATCCGGGAAGGTCGCCATATCCGGGAATGTCGCCATAATCCTGGAATGTCGCCATACCCGGGTATGTCGCCATACCCAGTTATGTCGCCATATCCGCCAATGTCATCATATCCGGGAATGTCGTCATATCCGGGTATGTCGCCATATCCGGGTATGTCATCATATGCGGGTATGTCGTCATATCCGGGTATGTCGTAATATCCGGGTATGTAGCCATATCCGGGTATGTCGCCATATCCGGGTATGTCGCCATATCCGGGTATGCCATCTCCGGGAATGTCGCCATATCCAGGTATGCCGCTACATCTGGGTATGTCATCACTTCCGTGTATGTTGCAACATCCGGGTAGTTCGCCATATCTGGGAATGTCGCCATATCTGGGAATGTCGCCATATCCGGGAATGTCGCCATATCCGGGAATGTCGCCATAATCCGGGAATGTCGCCATACCCGTGTATGTCGTCATACCCGGTTATGTCGCCATATCCGCCCATGTCGTCATATCCGCGAATGTCGTCATATCCGGTTATGTCACCATATCCGCGAATGTCGCCATATCCGCAAATGTAGTCATATCCGCGAATGTCGTTACATCTGGTAAGGTCATCATATCCGGGAATGTCGTAATATCCAGTAATGTCATCATATCCGGATATGTCGTCATATCTGGGAATGTCATCATAGCCGGGTATATCCTCATATTCGGGAATGTAGTGATATCAAAGGTTCAAAGGTTGATTTATTGTCAAATACATCTAGATGTAGTGAAATTCTTTTGGCCAATGCAGCACATAAAAAAGAATACAAACATAACAATAATAAATAGCTTTAACATAAAAACATCCCCCTACAATGGTTCCCATTATGGGGGAAGGCACAAAGTCCAGTCCCATCCCCAATGTCCACCCATAGTCGGACCTATTGAGGCCTCCACAGTTGCCTCTACGGAGGCCCGATGTTCCAGGCCGTCCTCGCCGGGTGATGATGTTCCGGCGTCGGGAGAGTCCTCTCAGCGGCATGGGAACCCTGGAACGGCCGCCTCCTTACTCGAGACCGTGGCTTCCGGAGCCGACAAGGCCGCGCCGAATGGAGCTCAGCTGGCGATCTCGTCGCGAGATCCCAGGCTCCCTGTGTAAAGTTCAGCGCCGCCACCCGCAGCTCCGCGATGTTTTAAACGCCGGTCCCTGCTCACCGGAGTTCCAGCGCGGCGACCCAGGCAAGGCACCGCCTGCCCCGCAATAGCGCTCCAGCGCTGCACCGCCATCCTCAGACCCGCAGCTCCGCTGCCGCCGATGCCGATGCCGCCGCCGCCGATGCCAAGGCTCCGGGCGGTTCCCTCGCTCCTCGGACCCGCAGCTCCGCAGCCGCCGCCGCCAATGCCGATGCCGAGGCTCCGGGCGGTCCCCTCAGGAAATGCCGCTCCAGGCCCGCTGGTAGGCCGCGAGGACGGGTCGAAGGTGCAGCCCGGAGAAAAGCTGCATCTCCGACCAGGTAGGGACCCTGAAAATTAGTTTCCCCCTTCCCCCCCCCCCTCCCCACACATAAAAAAGCTAGAACTCCTGAAAACTAAACACTAAACTAACTAAAAATAAGAAAAAAGAAATGAAAAAACAGACAGCTGCAGGCTAGGCAGCCATACCCCCTACAGGTCGGCGCCAGATATCCGGGTCTGTCTTCATATCCGGGTATGTCGCCATATCAGGTATGTCGTCATATGCGGGTATGTCGTCATATGCGGGTATGTCGTCATATGCGGGTATGTTGTCATAACCGGAAATGTCGTCATATCCGGGTATGGCGTCATACCCGGGTATGTCGTCTTATCCGGGTATATCGCCAGATCCGGGAATGTCATCATATCCGAGTATGTCCTCATATCCGGGAATGTCATCATATCCGGGAAGGTCGTCATATCTGGGTATGTCATCGTAACTGGGAATGTCGTCATATCCGGGTATGTCGTCATATCCCGGTATGTCGTCATATCCGAGTATGTCGTCATATCTGGGAATGTCGTCATATCCGGGCATGTCGCCGTATCCGGGAATGGCGTCATATCCGGGTATGTCGTCATATCCGGGTATGTCGCCAAATCCGGGTATGCCGTCATGTGCGGGTATGTAGTCATATCCAGGTATGTCGTCATATCCGGGAATGTCATCATATCCGGGAAGGTCGTCATATCCGGGTATGTCGTCGTAACAGGGAATGTCGTCATATCCGGGAATGTCGTCATATCCGGGTATGTCGCCATATCCGGGAATGGCGTCATATCCGGGAAGGTCGTCATGTCTGGGTATGTCGTCAGAACCGGGAGTGTCGTCATATCCGTGTATGTCATCAGATCCGGGAATGTCGTCAGATCCGGGAATGTCGTCAGATCCGGATATTTAGTCATATCTGGGTATGTTGTCATTTCCGGGAATGTCGTCATATCCGGGTATGTCCTTATATCCGGCATGTCCTCATATCCGGGTATGTCATCATATCCGGGTTTGTCGTCAGATCCGGGAATGTCGTCATATCCGGGTATGTCCTCATATCCGGGAATGTCATCATATCTGGGAATGTCATAATATCTGGGAATGTCATCATATCTGGGAATGTAGTCATATCCGGGTATGTCGTCATATCCGGGAATGTCATATCCGGGAATGTTGTCATATCCGGGTATGTCATCATATCCGGGAATGTCGCCATATCCGGGAATGTCATCATATCCTGGTATGTCATCATATCCGGGAATGTCGTCATATCCGGGAATGCCGTCATATCCGGATATGTGGTCATATACGGGAATGTCATCATATCCGGGTATGTCGTCATATCCGGGAATGTCGCCATATCTGGGCATGTCGTCATATCCGGGTATGTCGTCATATCTGGGAATGTCATCATATCCGGGTATGTCGCCATATCCGGGAATGGCGTCATATCCGGGAAGGTCGTCCTGTCTGGGTATGTCGTCAGAACCGGGAGTTTCGTCATATCCGGGTATGTCATCATATCCGGGTATGTCGTCATATCCGGGTATGTCGTCATATGCGGGTATGTCGTCATATCCGTGTATGCCGTCAGATCCGGGAATGTCGTCAGATCCAGTAATGTCGTCAGATCTGGATATGCCATCATATCCGGGTATGTTGTCATATCCGGGAATGTCGTCATATGCGGGAATGTAGTCATATCCGGGTATGTCTTCATATCCGGGTATGTCATCATATCCGGGAATGTTGTCATATCCGGGTATTTCATCATATCCGGGAATGTCGCCATATCCGGGAATGTCCTCATATGCGGGTATGTCGTCATATCCAGGCATGTCGTCATATCCGGGCATGTCGTCAGATGCGGGAATGTCATCATATCCGGGTATGTCTTCATATCCGGGTATGTCGTTAAATCCGGGTATGTCGCCATATCCGGGTATGTCATCATATGTGGGTATGTCGTCATATCCGGGTATGTAGCCATATCCGGCTATGTCGCCATATCCTGGTATGTCGCCATCTCCGGGAATGTCGCCATATCCAGGTATGTCGCTACATCCGGGTATGTCATCACATCCGTGTATGTCGCAACATTCGGGTAGTTCGCCATATCTGGGAATGTCGCCGTATCTGGGAATCTCGGTGGGCGGTGCGACTCTCGTCAGCAGCGGCCTCTGCAGTCCGTCTGTGTTTTATTATTTTTTGTCTCGTTTTTATGTAGTTTTTGTTTTGTTTTTTGTTGGGGTATGTGTGTGGGGGGGTGGGGGTGGTGTGGGGGGGAGGGGGTAACTTTAAAATCTTTCCCCTGCACGGGAGACCCGACCTTTTCTTTGTCGGGTCTCCGTTGTCGTTGGGGCTGCAACGTGGAGCGGCCTCCAACAGGAGCGACCTGGGGTTCCAGCTGCGGAGCTGCCGACTACTCACCGTCACGGGGCTGGCCGAGTCCGGAGCGGGTGGAGCTGTGGTGGACGCTGCTGCCACCCGACCTCTGGAGATTCGGAGGCTGCAACTGCTGGTTTGGCGGACTGCGGCATCGGGAGCCCGTGGGTCCCTGCTGGGTGACCGCTTTTCGGGGCTTCCGCAATGGCGACTTCTCCCGCCCGAGTTGCGGGGTTGAAGATTACCTGAGCGGGGCTTTACACCATCGCCCCGCGCGGCTTGGAATGGCCGCGGGACTCTGCGAGCGCACGCCGGGGGCTCTAACACCAAGACCCGGTGCGCGACCTTGCATCACCCGGCGTGGCTTTAATGGCCGCAGGACAATCGCCATCGCCAGCCGGGGGCTTTGACTTTGACTCTAACTCTGACTCTGACATCGGGGGGGAGAGTGCAGTGGAGAGATAAGTTTTTTTTGCCTTCCATCACAACGATGTGATGGATGTTTGTGTAAACTGTGTTGTGTCTCGGGTCTTTTTGTTTTGTAATGTATGGCTGCAGAAACGACATTTCGTTTGGACCTCAAGGGGTCCAAATGACAATAAATTGAATTGTATTGTATTGTATTGTATATCCGGGAATGTCGCCATATCCGGGAATGTCGCCATAATCCGGGAATGTCGCAATACCCGGGTATGTCGCCATACCCGGTGATGTCGCCATATCCGCGAATGTCATCATATCCGGGAATGTCATAATACCCGGGTATGTCGCCATACCTGGTTTTGTCGTTATATCCGGTTATGTCACCGTATCAGCGAATGTCGCCATATCCGCAAATGTCGTCATATCCGCAAATGCCGTTACATCTGGTAAGGTCATCATATCCGGGAATGTCGTAATATCCAGGAATGTCGTCATATCCGGATATGTTGTCATATCCGGGAATGTCATCATATCCGGGTATTTCCTTATATCCGGGAATGTCGTGATATCCGGGTATGTCGTCATATCTGGGTATGTCGCCATATCAGGTATGTCGTCATATGCGGGTATGTCGTCATATCCGGAAATGTCACCATATCTGGGAATGTCATATTCGGGAATGTCGTCATATCCGGGAAGGTCGTCATATCCGGGTATGTCGTCATAACCGGGAATGTCGTCATATCCGGGTATGTCGTCATACCCGGGTATGTCGTCATATCCGGGTATATCATCAGATCCGGGAATGTCATCATATCCGAGTATATCCTCATATCCGGGAAAGTCATCATATCCGGATATGTCGTCATATCCGGGTATGTCGTCATATCTGGGAATGTCGTCATATCCGGGAATGTCGCCATATCTGGGAATGGCGTCATATCCGGGAAGGTCGTCATGTCTGGGTATGTCGTCAGAACCGGTAGTGTCGTCATATCCGGGTATGTCATCATATCCGGGTATGTCATCATATGCGGGTATGTCGTCATATCCGTGTATGTCCTCATATCTGGGAATGTCGTCATATCCGGGTATGTCGTTAAATCCGGGTATGTCGCCATATCCGGGTATGTCGTCATATGCGGGTAAGTCGTCATATCCGGGTATGTCGTTAAATCCGGGTATGTCGTCATATCCGGGTATGTCGCCATATCCGGGTATATCACCATATCCGGGAATGTCGCCATATCCAGGTATGCCATCACATCCATGTATTTTGCAACATCCGGGTAGTTCGCCATATCTGGGAATGTCATCATATCTGGGAATGTCGCCATATCCGGGAATGTCGTCATATCCGGGAATGTCGTCATATCCGGGAATGTCGTCATATCCGGGAATGTCGTCATATCCGGGAATGTCGTCATATCCGGGAATGTGGTCATATCCGGGAATGTGGTCATATCTGGGAATGTCGTCATACCCGGTTATGTCGCCATATCCGGTTAAGTCGCCATATCCGCGAATGTCGCCATATCCGCAAATGTCGTCATATCCAGGATTGTCATCACATCCGGGTATATCCTCATATCCGGGAATGTCATGATATCCGGGTATGTCGTCATATCCGGGTATGTCGCCCTATCAGGTATGTCGTCATATGCGGGTATGTCATCATATCCGGGTATGTCGTCATATGCGGGTTTGTCGTCATATCCGGGTATGTCGTCAGAACCGGGAATGTCGTCAGATCCGGGAATGTCGTCATATCCGGGAATGTCGTCATATTCGGGTATGTCGTCATATCCGGGTATGTCATCATATCCGGGAATGTCATCATATGCGGGTATGTCCTCATATCCGGGAATGTCACCAAATCCGGGAATGTCATCATATCCTGGTATGTCGTCATATCCGGGAATGTCGTCATATCCGGGTATGTCTTCATATCCGGGTTTTACTTCATATCCGGGAATGTCGTCATATCCGGGTATGTCGTCAAATCTGGGTATGTCGCCATATCCTGGTATGTCGCCAAAACCGGGTATGTCGCCATATCCTGGTATGTCGCCAAAACCGGGTATGTCGCCATATCCGGGTGTATCGCCATCTCCGGGAATGTTGCCATATCAGGGTATGCCGCTACATCCGGGTATGTCGTCATATCCGGGTAGGTCGTCATATCCGGGGTATGTCGGCATAACCGGGAATGTCGTCATATCCGGGTATGTCATCATAACCGGGAATGTCGTCATATCCAGGTATGTCGTCATATCCGGGTATGTTGTCATAACCGGGAATGTCGTCATATCCGGGTATGTCGTCATAACCGGGAATGTCGTCATATCCGGGTATGTCGTCATATCCGGGAATGTCGCCTTATCCGGGAATGTCGTCATATCCGGGAATGTCGCCATATCCGGGAATGTCGCCATACCCGGTTATGTCGCCACATCCAGTTATGTCGCCACATCCGCGAATGTCGCCATATCCGCAAATGTCGTCATATCCGCAAATGTCGTCATATCCGCATATGCAGTCATATCCGGGGATGTCGCCATATCCGGGTATGTCGCCATATTCACGTATGTCGCCATAATCTGTGAATGTCGCCATATCCAGGAATGTCGTCATATCCGGGGATGTCGCCATATCCGGGTATGCCATCATGTGCAGGTATTTCATCATATCCGGGAATGTCGTCATATCCGGGAATGTCGTTAAATCCGGGTATGTTGCCATATCCGGGTATGTCGCCATATCCGGGTATGTCGCCATCTTCGGGAATGTCGCCATATCCAGGTATGCAGCTAAATCCGGGTATGTCATCACATCTGTGTATGGCGCAACATCCGGGTAGTTCGCCATATCCGGGTATGTCGCCATATCTGGGAATGTTGCCATATCCAGGAATGTCGCCATATCCGGAAAAGTCACCATAATCTGGGAATGGCGCCATACCCGGATATGTTGCCATACCCGGTTATGTCGCCATCTTCGGGAAAGTCGCCATATCCAGGAATGTCGTCATATCCGGGTATGTCGGCATAACCGGGAATGTCGTCATATCCGGGTATGTCATCATAACCGGGAATGTCGTCATATCCAGGTATGTCGTCATATCCGGGTATGTCGTCATAACCGGGAATGTCGTCATATCCGGGTATGTCATCATATGCGGGTATGTCGTCATATCCGGGTATGTCATCATATCCGGGTATGTCGTCATATCCGGGTATGTAGCCATATCCGGGTATGTCGCTATATCTGAGAATGTCGTCTTATCCGGGAATGTAGTCATATCCGGGTATATTGTCATATCCGGGTATGTCGTCATATCCGGGAATGTCGCCATATCCGGGTATGTCGCCATATCCGGGTATGTCGTCATTACCGGGAATGTCGTCATATCCGAGTATGTCATCAAATCTGGGTATGTCATCATATCCGGGTATGTCGTCATATCCGGGTATGTAGCCATATCCGGGTATGTCGCTATATCTGAGAATGTCGTCTTATCCGGGAATGTAGTCATATCCGGGTATATTGTCATATCCGGGTATGTCGTCATATCCGGGAATGTCGCCATATCCGGGTATGTCGCCATATCCGGGTATGTCGTCATTACCGGGAATGTCGTCATATCCGAGTATGTCATCAAATCTGGGTATGTCGTCATATGCGGGTATGTCGTCATATGCGGGTATGTCGTCATAAATGGGAATGTCATCATATGTCGTCATATCCGGGTATGTCGTTAAATCCGGGTATGTCGCCATATCTGGGTATGTCGCCATATCCGGTTATGTCGCCATCTCCGGGAATGTCGTCAAAACCGGGTATGTCATCATATCCGGGTATGTCGTCATATCCGGGTATGTCGTCATATCCAGGCATGTCATCATATCCGGGTATGTGGTCAGATGCGGGAATGTCGTCATATCCGAGTATGTCCTCATATCCGGGAATATCGTCATATCCGGGTATGTCGATAAATCCGGGTGTTAGGCGCTTCCCCCTCCTGGTGATTGCTATGTACTTACCTTTCTCTGTTTCTATCCCAAGTACAGGCCTCGTGGCTGTGAGTCTGGAATCGAGGGGTTAAAGGCTCCTGTACCCGATTGGCCAAGCTGCGTCAGGTGACGGGTGACTCATCTGAAGTATAAATACCAGAGCTTCCCAGGATTCTCTGATCTTCGTCGTAGACTCTGACTGATGAGCAGACTGTTGGTGTGGGCCGAGGAAGCCTGACCACATGGCATAGAACTTTGTGTATTTTCACCATTCCTTGTTAACAGATATTGAATTGGGACGGATAAGGGCTGACCTTAGAGTTTTCGTGTATTTTGGTTTCAGGGTTGTATCTCTTTGGGCAGGTTTTGGAATCTCCGGTTCGACGGCCCATGGCGTGGCTGGCTGGAGCATTGTTAAATTGTTTGTCGGTTTATCCATATCCCTGACTGGGTTGTTTAAATCAGGTTTGAGTTTTGTGTTCCAATGAATAATTAAAACTGTTTTTTGAACCTGAACCTGGTTTTTGACTTGTGTTACGTGGCTCTGAAGTACTTGCATTCGGGAGTCGTAACAAAATGGGGGCTCGTCCTAAGTTTTGAGGACCCTAGACGTTTTTAGGGGGTATTTTTGGTAGGCTTCTGGACTGAGGAAGTCTGTGTGTTGTGAGGGAATTTTTTCTTCCCTGTTTGTGGTAGCATTTGTGCCCAAGTTTTAGCTGGTGGTTTGGGGCTACATTAGAAATGGAATTTAAGGTGAAAGAATTTGTTGAGGCTCCTAGTCGGGAGTTGTTTGATAGATGTACGAAGGAGCATTTGATTTTGCTGGCTGAGAACTATGCCGTGACTATTGACAAGCATTCAAAGAAACACTCCATTAAATCGGAGTTGTGGGCTGCGTTGGTGGAGGCTGGGGTTTTGCCTGGTGGTGCAGACAGTCCCCCACCTTCTGTTCAGCCAGTTCAGAACATGGAGGCCATCATTAAACTGAAGGAGATGGAGCTTGAGTCACAGAGAATTGCCTCTTTGTTAAAAGAGAAAGAGCTCATGCATGTTCTTGAAACGGCTTGAGCTTGAGGAGGAAACCAAAAGGGCTGAATTTCAGCTGCGGGAAAAAGAAATCGATAATTCCCGGGTTTCTTCAAGGGAACGGGAGTTTGATATGAGCAAGAACATCCGCCTGGTTCCCCCATTTCGTGAGGAGGATGTGGACAAGTATTTCACAGTGTTTGAACGGGTGGCTTTGTCCTTGAAGTGGCCTAGGGACGTGTGGACCTTGCTATTGCAGTGTGTCCTTGTGGGTAAAGCACGGGAGGTGTACTCGTCTTTATCTGTTGAAAGCAGTCTGGACTATGAGTGTGTGAAGTCTACAGTATTAAGGGCTTATGAATTAGTTCCAGAGGCGTACCGGCAGAAGTTCCGGCGCTTTAGGAAGTTTGATAGTCAGACTTATGTGGAGTTTGCTAGGGAGAAGGAGGCACTTTTTGACAGGTGGTGCGCTTCTCAAGGAGTGAAGGATTTTGAGCTACTGCGGGCCTTGATGATTATGGAAGACTTTAAGAACTGTCTCCCTGAGAGGGTTACTACTTACCTTAATGAGCAGAAGGTGAATGAGGTGTCTAAGGCTGCGGTGTTGGCAGATGAGTATGTATTGACTCATAAATCTGATTTTGTTGGGCGATCCTATAGTTTTGGTGCACGGCCGGTTGATCGTGGTGGTGTCGCCGGTGGCAGTGTCAAAGCTGTTTCTGTGCCTGCAAGTGGCAGCACGTTGATACAGGGGGAGGTCCGAGCTGATAGGGTTGACGGAAATGTGAGGACAAATGAAGGTCCTGTGTGCTACTATTGTAGAAGGAGAGGGCACATGTTAAAGTCGTGTCCCGTTCTGAAGCAGAAAAATGCAAAGCCTGTGGCTTTGGTGGGTGCACAGAAGGCACCTGTCGTACCTGAGGTGCCTGAGTCTGATGAGTGTAGGAACTATTCTGCGTTCATCATGAATGGTTTTGTTTCTCTAGAGGATGGGGGTGATAGAGTTCCAGTATCCATCTTGCGTGATACTGGTGCTACTCAGTCCTTTATATTGGATGGTGTACTGCCGTTTTCTGGGGAATCATCGGTTGGGTCAAGTGTCCCAGTGGTAGGATTCGGGATGGATGACATGGTAGTGCCTTTGCATACCGTGCGTCTCGAGTCCGAGTTGGTTTCAGGCCGGGTAACTGTTGGGTTACGGCCGTGTTTTCCCGTTGGGGGAGTTTCTGTGATTTTGGGGAATTACTTGGCAGGAGGTAGAGTTTTAGTCACTCCTGAGGTGACGGCTGTTCCGATGGTGCAGAGTCCTGATAGATTGGCTATGCAGCATCCAAAGGTCTTCGCAGCTTGTGCTGTCACGAGGGCTATGGCTAAGAGCCAGGCGAAGTTTGAGGATGTGGTGGACCTGAGTGAGAGCATTTTTGGGGATCAGGATGATAGATCCTGTGTTGTGAAGGGTGTTTCTCCATCTCAAGATGGGTTAGTGTCTGGAAATGTGCCGGTGTCACTGTCACGTGACCGGCTGGTTGAGGAGCAAAAGAGTGATCCAGGTTTATCTGATCTGTGCGACTGCGCAGTGCCTGAGGGGGATATGGATTCCACAGCAAAGGGGTATTTTCTAAGGGATGGCTTACTGATGCGAAAGTGGTCTCCCTTGGATATATCTGGACATGATGATTGGAGCGTGGTTGATCAGATTGTGATGCCTCGTCGGTATAGGGACGAGATACTCTGTTTGGCTCATGATGGTCCTCTGGGGGGACATTTGGGGGTCAATAAGACGTATGACCGCATCTTACGGAATTTTTTTTGGCCAGGGTTGAAAAAGGACGTGAAACAGCACTGCAGGTGTTGTCACATTTGCCAGGTGGCAGGAAAGCCGAACCAATCGATTGTTCCTGCGCCTTTATATCCAATCCCTGTGGTCGGTGAGCCGTTTGAGCGGATTCTAGTTGATTGTGTGGGCCCTCTACCTCGGACAAGGGTGGGCAACAAGTTTTTATTAACGATTATGTGTGCGACTACCCGCTTTCCGGAGGTGGTCCCTTTGCGTAGAATTACTGCCCCTGAAATTGTTAAGTCTCTCACTAAGTTTTTTTCGTTGTTCGGTTTGCCCAAGGTTGTGCAGAGTGACCAAGGTACCAACTTCATGTCGAAGGTTTTTGGTCAGGTAATGAAGTTGTTAGATATTAAGCATTGTTACTCCAGTGCGTATCATCCTGAGAGCCAGGGAGCTCTCGAGAGGTTTCACCAGACTTTGAAATCTATGTTGAGGACTTACTGCCTGGAGTTTGAAAAAGACTGGGATGAGGGGGTTCATCTAGTTATGTTTGCGGTGCGTGAGGTCGTGCAGGAGTCTTTAGGGTTCAGTCCTGCTGACCTGGTGTTCGCGCATACTGTACGTGGTCCGTTGAGGGTCCTGAAGGAGAAATGGTTGCAGGAGGATACAAAACGTAGTATTTTAGACCACGTCTGTACTTTTCGCTCTAGACTGAGGAGGGCATGCAAACTGGCAATGGGTAATCTTGCCTCTGCTCAGTCTAGGATGAAGGACTGGTTCGACAGGAAGGCTTCTAGTAGGAATTTTTCTCCAGGTGACAAGGTCCTGGTGTTGTTGCCTATTCCTGGTTCCAGTCTGCAGGCTCGGTATAGCGGTCCCTATCAGGTGGTTAAGAAGGTTGGTGAGAGGGATTACGTTATTGGTACCCCTGATCGGAGGCGTAAGACTCAGCTCTGTCATGTTAACATGATGAAACAGTACCATGAGCAGGAGCCTGTGGAGGTTGATGGGTCGGAGCTATGTCCTTCTAAGCCTGTTTTGGCTGCAGTGGTGCTGCCCCCTGACACGGGTGGTGATGTGGGGGAGGCACGGTTGTCTGTGGCAGTAACGCAGGGAAAGCTGAGTAACTCTGAGGCTTTGGAGACGCTTCCCTTGCGGTTGTCTCATTTGACTGGCATATCCGTGGCAAGGATGATGTATTGGCTGATGCATTGTCGCGCCAGTGATGTCTGTGCTACTGAATAGTTGCTGAAATTTGGTGGTGTTTTTTAGTTCATTTTCAGAAACTTATTCAGTATCTTTGGGTGGGGGTGTTAGGCGCTTCCCCCTCCTGGTGAATGCTATGTACTTACCTTTCTCTGTTTCTATCCCAAGTACAGGCCTCGTGGCTGTGAGTCTGGAATCGAGGGGTTAAAGGCTCCTGTACCCGATTGGCCAAGCTGCGTCAGGTGACGGGTGACTCATCTGAAGTATAAATACCAGAGCTTCCCAGGATTCTCTGATCTTCGTCGTAGACTCTGACTGATGAGCAGACTGTTGGTGTGGGCCGAGGAAGCCTGACCACATGGCATAGAACTTTGTGTATTTTCACCATTCCTTGTTAACAGATATTGAATTGGGACGGATAAGGGCTGACCTTAGAGTTTTCGTGTATTTTGGTTTCAGGGTTGTATCTCTTTGGGCAGGTTTTGGAATCTCCGGTTCGACGGCCCATGGCGTGGCTGGCTGGAGCATTGTTAAATTGTTTGTCGGTTTATCCATATCCCTGACTGGGTTGTTTAAATCAGGTTTGAGTTTTGTGTTCCAATGAATAATTAAAACTGTTTTTTTGAACCTGAACCTGGTTTTTGACTTGTGTTACGTGGCTCTGGAGTACTTGCATTCGGGAGTCGTAACACCGGGTATGTCGCCATATCCGGGTATGTCATCATATGCGGGTATGTCGTCATATCCGGGTATGTCATCATATCCGGGTATGGCGTCATATCCGGGTATGTAGCCATATCCGGGTATGTCGCCATATCCGGGTATGTCGCCATATCCGGGTATGTCGCCATATCCGGGTATGACGCCATCTCCGGGAATGTCGCCATATCTAGGTATGCCGCTACATCTGGGTATGTCATCACTTCCGTGTATGTCGCAACATCCGGGTAGTTCGCCATATCTGGGAATGTAGCCATATCCGGGAATGTCGCCTTATCCGGGAATGTCGCCATATCTGGGAATGTCGCCATATCCGGGAATGTCGCCATAATCCGGGTATGTCGCCATACCCGTGTATGTCGTCATACCCGGTTATGTCGCCATATCCGCCCATGTCGTCATATCCGCGAATGTCGTCATATCCGGTTATGTCACCATATCCGCGAATGTCGCCATATCCGCAAATGTAGTCATATCCGTGAATGTCGTTACATCTGGTAAGGTCATCATATCCGGGAATGTCTTAATATCCAGTAATGTCATCATATCCGGATATGTCGTCATATCTGGGAATGTCATCATAGCCGGGTATATCCTCATATTCGGGAATGTAGTGATATCCGGGTCTGTCGTCATATCCGGGTATGTCGCCATATCAGGTATGTCGTCATATGCGGGTATGTCGTCATATGCGGGTATGTCGTCATAACCGGAAATGTCGTCATATCCGGGTATGGCGTCATACCCGGGTATGTCGTCTTATCCGGGTATGCCGTCAAATCCGGGAATGTCGTCATATCCGGGTATGTCGTCGTAACTGGGAATGTCGTCATATCCGGGTATGTCATCATATCCCGGTATGTCGTCATATCCGGGTATGTCGTCATATCCGGGTATGTCGTCATATCTGGGAATGTCGTCATATCCGGGTATGTCGCCATATCCGGGAATGGCGTCATATCCGGGTATGTCGTCATATCCGGGTATGCCGTCAAATCAGGGAATGTCGTCATATCCGGGTATGTCCTCATTCCGGGAATGTCGTCATATCCGGGAATGTCGTCATATCCGGGAATGTCGTCATATCCGGGAATGTAGGCATATCCGGGTATGTCGTCATATCTGGGAATGTCCTCATATCCGGGAAGGTCGTCATATCCGGGTATGTCGTCGTAACGGGGAATGTCGTCATATCCGGGTATGTCGTCATATCCAGGTATGTCATAATATCCGGGTATGTCGTCATATCCGTGTATGTCCTCATATCTGTGAATGTCGTCATATACGGGTATGTCGTTAATTCCGGGTATGTCGCCATATCCGGGTATGTCGTCATATATGGATATGTCGTCATATCCGGGTATGTAGCCATATCCTGTTATGTCGCCATATCCGGGTATGTCGCCATTTCCGGGTATGTCGCCATATCCGGGAATGTCGCCATATCCAGGTATGCCGCTACATCCGGGTATGTCATCATATCCATGTATGTCGCAACATCCGGGTAGTTTGCCATATCTGGGAATGTCGCCATATCTGGGAATGTCGCCATATCTGGGAATGTCGCCATATCCGGGAATGTCGCCATATCTGGGAATGCCGCCTTAATCCGGAAATGTCGCCATACCCGGGTATGGCGCCATACCCGGATATGTCGCCATATCCGGCAATGTCGTCATATCCGCGAATGTCGTCATATCCGCGAATGTCATAATATCCGGGAATGTCGTCATATCCGGGAATGTTGTCATATCCGGGAATGTCGTCATATCCGGGAATGTCGTCATATCCATGATTGTCATCATATCCGGGTATATCCTCATATCCGGGAATGTCATCATACTCGTTTATGTCTCCATATCCGGTTAAGTCGCCATATCCGCGAATGTCGCCATATCCGCAAATGTCGTCATATCCGCGAATGTCGTCACATCTGGTAAGGTCATCGTATATGGGAATGTCGTAATATCCAGGAATGTCGTCATATCCGGGTATGCCGTCATATCCGGGATTGTCATCATATCCGGGTATATCCTCATATCCGGGAATGTCGTGATATCCGGGTATGTCGTCATATCCGGGTATGTCGCCATATCAGGTATGTCGTCATATCTGGGTATGTCGTCATATCCGGGAATGTCACCATATCTGGGAATGTCGTCATATTCGGGAATACCGTCAAATCCGGGAAGGTCGTCATATCCGGGTATGTCATCATAACCAGGAATGTCGTCATATCCGGGTATATCGTCATACCCGGGTATGTCGTCATATCCGGGTATATCGCCAGATCCGGGAATGTCATCATACCCGAGTATGTCCTCATGTCCGGGTATGTCCTCATATCCGGGAATTTCATCATATCCAGGTATGTCGCCATATCCAGGTATGCCGTCATGTGCGGGTATTTCGTCATATCCTGGAATGTCGTCATATCCGGTAATATTGCCATAACAGGTATGTCGTCATATGCGGGTATGCCGTCATATCCGGGTATGTCGTCATATCCGGGAGTGTCACCATATCTGGGAATGTCTTCATATTCGGGAATGTCGTCATCTCCGGGAAGGTCGTCATATCCGGGTATGTCATCATAACCGGGAATGTCGTCATATCCGGGTATGTCGTCATATCCGGGTATGTCGCCAGATCCGGGAATGTAGTCATATCCGGGTATGTCCTCAAATCCGGGAACCTCATCATATCCGGGTATGTCGCCATATCCGGGTATGTCGCCATATCCGGGTATGCCGCCATATCCGGGTATGCCGTCATGTGCGGGTATTTTGTCATATCCGTGAATGTCATCATATCCGGGTATGTCGTCATATCCCGGTTTGTCGTTATATCCAGGTATGTCGTCAGATCCGGGAATGTCGCCATATCCGGGTATGTCGTCAGATCCGGGTATGTCGCCATATCCGGGTATGTCGTCATATGCTGGTATGTCGTCATATGCGGGTATGTCGTCATATCCGGGTATGTCGCCATATCCGGGTATGTCGTCATATCCGGGTATGTCGCCATATCCGGGTATGTCGCCATATCCGGGTATGTCGCCATATCCGGGTATGTCGCCATCTCCGGGAATGTCGCCATATCCGGGTATGTCCTTATATCCGGTATGTCCTCATATCCGGGTATGTCATCATATCCGGGAATGTCGCTATATCCGAGAATGTAATCATATCCTGGTATGTCGTCACATCCGGGAATGTCGCCATATCCGGGAAGGTCGTCATATCCGGGTATGTCGTCATAACCGGGAATGTCGTCATATCCAGGTATGTCGTCATATCCGGGTATGTAATCATATCCGGGTATGTCGTCATATCCGGGTATGTTGTCAGATCCGGATTGTCGTCATAACCGGGTATGTCCTCATATCCAGGAATGTCGTCATATCCGGGTATGTCGTTAAATCCGGGTATGTTGCTATATCCGGGTATGTCGTCATATGTGGGTATGTCGTCATATCCAGGTATGTCGTCATATCTGGGTATGTTGCCATATCCGGGTATATCACCATATGCGAGTATGTCATTATATCCGGGTATGTCGCCATCTCCGGGAATGTCGCCATATCCGGGTTGCTGCTATATCCGGGTATGTCCTCCTATCCGGGAATGTCGTCATATCTGGGAATGTCGTCATATCTGGGAATGTCGTCATATCCGGGAATGTAGTCATATCCGGGTATGTCGTCATATCCGTGAATGTCATATTATCTGGGAATGTCGTCATATCTGGGTATGTCGTCGTAATCGGGAATGTCATCATATCCGGGTATGTTGTCATATCCCGGTATGTTGTCATATCCGGTTATGTCGCCATATCCGGGTATGTCGCCATATCCGGGTATGTCGCCATATCCGGGTACGTCGCCATATCTGGGTACATCGCCATATCCGGGTACGTCGTCATATCCGGGAATGTCGTCATATCCGGGAATGTAGTCACATCCGGGTATGTCGTCATATCCGGGAATGTCCTCATATCCGGGAAGGTCCTCATATCCGGGTATGTCGTCGTAACGGGGAATGTCGTCATATCCGGGTATGTCGTCATATCCAGGTATGTCAAAATATCCGGGTATGTCGTCATATCCATGTATGTCCTCATATCCGTGAATGTCGTCATATCCGGGTATGTCGTTAATTCCGGGTATGTTGCCATATCCGGGTATGTCGTCATATACGGATATGTCGTCATATCCGGGTATGTAGCCATATCCTGTTATGTCGCCATATCCGGGTATGTTGCCATATCTGGGTATGTCGCCATATCCGGGTATGTCGCCATATCCGGGTATGTCGCCATATCTGGGTACATCACCATATCCGGGTACGTCGTCATATCCGGGAATGTCGTCATATCCGGGAATGTAGTCATATCCGGGTATGTCGTCATATCCGGGAATGTCCTCATATCCGGGAAGGTCCTCATATCCGGGTATGTCGTCGTAACGGGGAATGTCGTCATATCCGGGTATGTCGTCATATCCAGGTATGTCATAATATCCGGGTATGTCGTCATATCCGTGTATGTCCTCATATCTGTGAATGTCGTCATATCCGGGTATGTCGTTAATTCCGGGTATGTCGCCATATCCGGGTATGTCGTCATATACGGATATGTCGTCATATCCGGGTATGTAGCCATATCCGGGTATGTCGCCATATCCGGGTATGTCGCCATATCCGGGTATGTCACCATATCCGGGAATGTCGCCATATCCAGGTATGCCGCTACATCCGGGTATGTCATCATATCCATGTATGTCGCAACATCCGGGTAGTTCGCCATATCTGGGAATGTCGCCATATCTGGGAATGTCGCCATATCCGGCAATGTCGTCATATCCGCGAATGTCGTCATATCCTGGAATGTCATAATATCCGGGAATGTCGTCATATCCTGGAATGTTGTCATATCCGGGTATGTCGCCATAACAGGTATGTCGTCATATGCGGGTATGCCGTCATATCCGGGTATGTCGTCAAATCCGGGAGTGTCACCATATCTGGGAATGTCTTCATATTCGGGAATGTCGTCATATCCGGGAAGGTCGTCATATCCGGGTATGTCATCATAATCGGGAATGTCGTCATATCCGGGTATGTCGTCATATCTGGGTATGTCGTCATATCCGGGTATGTCGCCAGATCCGGGAATGTCGTCATATCCGGGTATGTCCTCATATCCGGGAATGTCTTCATATCCGGGTATGTCGTCATATCCGGGTATGTCGCCATATCCGGGTGTGTCGCCATATCCGGGTATGCCGTCATGTGCGGGTATTTTGTCATATCCGTGAATGTCATAATATCTGGGAATGTCGTCGTATCTGGGTATGTCATCGTAATCGGGAATGTCATCATATCCGGGTATGTCGTCATATCCGGGTATGTCGCCATATCCGGGTGTGTCGCCATATCCGGGTATGCCGTCATATCCGGGTATGTCGTCATATCCCGGTTTGTCGTTATATCCGGGTATGTCGTCAGATCCGGGAATGTCGTCATATCAGGGTATGTCGTTAAATCCAGGTATGTCGCCATATCCGGGTATGTCGTCATATGCTGGTATGTCGTCATATGCGGGTATGTCGTCATATCCGGGTATGTTGCCATATCCGGGTATGTCGCCATATCCGGGTATGTCGCCATCTCTGGTAATGTCGCCATATCCGGGTATGTCCTTATAACCGTCCTCATATCCGGGTATGACATCATATCCGGGAATGTCGCTATATCCGAGAATGTAATCTTATCCTGGTATGTCGTCACATCCGGGAATGTCGCCATATCCGGGTATGTCGTCATATGTGGGTATGTCGTCATTTTCAGGTATGTCGTCATATCTGGGTATGTTGCCATATCCGGGTATATCACCATATGCGGGTATGCCGCTGCATCCGGGTATGTCCTCATATCCGGGAATGTAGTCATATCTGGGAATGTCGTCATATCCGGGAATGTTGTAATATCTGTGAATGTCATCATATCTGGGAATGTCGTCATATCTGGGTATGTCGTCGTAACCGGGAATGTCGTCATATCCGGGTATGTTGTCATATCCCGGTATGTCGTCATATCAGGTTATGTCGCCATATCCGGGTATGTCGCCATCTCCGGGAATGTCGCCATATCCGGGTATGCCGCTACATCCGGGTATGTCGTCACATCCGTGTATGTCGCAACATCCAGGTAGTTCGCCATATCCGGGAATGTCGTCATATCCGGATATGCCGTCATGTGCGGGTATTTCGTCATATCCGGGAATGTCGTCATATCCGGGTATGTTGCCATATCCGGGTATGTCGCCATATCCGTATACGTCGTCATATCCGGGTATGTCGTCATATCCGGGAATGTCGTAATATCCGGGTTTGTCGTCAGATCCGGGAATGTCATCATATCCGGGTAAGTCCTCATTCCGGGAATGTCGTCATATCCGGGAATGTCGTCATATCCCGGAATGTCGTCATATCCGGGAATGTAGTCATATCCAGGCTATTTTAGACTGGGTATTGAGTAATGAGGAAGGGTTAGTTAGCAATCTTGTTGTACGTGCCCCCTTGGGCAAGAGTGACCATAATATGGTTGAGTTCTTCATTAGGATGGAGAGTGACATTGTTAATTCAGAAACAATGGTTCTGAACTTAAAGAAAGGTAACTTTGAGGGTATGAGACGTGAATTGGCCAAGATTGACTGGCAATTAATTCTAAAAGGGTTGACGGTGGATATGCAATGGAAGACATTTAAAGACTGCATGGATGAACTACAAAAATTGTTCATCCCAGTTTGGCAAAAGAATAAATCAGGGAAGGTAGTGCATCCGTGGATAACAAGGAAAATCAGGATAGTATCAAAGCGAAGGATGATGCGTACAAATTAGCCAGAAAAAGCAGCCTACCGGAGGACTGGGAGAAATTCAGAAACCAGAAGAGGAGGACAAAGGGCTTAATTAGGAAAGGAAAAATAGATTATGAAAGAAAACTGGCAGGGAACATAAAAACTGACTGCAAAAGTTTTTATAGATATGTGAAAAGAAAGAGATTAGTTAAAACAAATGTAGGTCCCTTGCAGTCAGAAACAGGTGAGTTGATCATGGGGAACAAGGATATGGCGGACCAATTGAATAACTACTTTGGTTCCGTCGTCGCTAAGGAAGACATAAATAATCTGCCAGAAATAGCAGGTGACCGCGGGTCAAAGGAGTTGGAGGAATTGAGTGAAATCCAGGTTAGCCGGGAAGTGGTATTGGGTAAATTGAATGGATTAAAGGCCGATAAATCCCCAGGGCCAGATAGGCTGCATCCCAGAGTACTTAAGGAAGTAGCTCCAGAAATAGTGGATGCATTAGTAATAATCTTTCAAAACTCTTTAGATTCTGGAGGAGTTCCTGAGGATTGGCGGGTAGCAAACGTAACCCCACTTTTTAAGAAGGGAGGGAGAGAGAAAACGGGGAATTACAGACCAGTTAGTCTAACATCGGTAGTGGGGAAACTACTAGAGTCAGTTATTAAAGATGGGATAGCAGCACATTTGGAAAGTGGTGAAATCATTGGACAAAGTCAGCATGGATTTACAAAAGGTAAATCATGTCTGACGAATCTTATAGAATTTTTCGAGGATGTAACTAGTAGCGTGGATAGGGGAGAACCAGTGGATGTGGTGTATCTGGACTTTCAGAAGGTTTTCGACAAGGTCCCACATAAGAGATTAGTTTACTAACTTAAAGCACACGGCATTGGAGGTTCAGTATTGATGTGGATAGAGAACTGGCTGGCAAACAGGAAGCAAAGAGTAGGAGTAAACGGGTCCTTTTCACAATGGCAGGCAGTGACTAGTGGGGTACCGCAAGGCTCAGTGCTGGGACCCCAGCTATTTACAATATATATTAATGATCTGGATGAGGGAATTGAAGGCAATATCTCCAAGTTTGCGGATGACACTAAGCTGGGGGGCAGTGTTAGCTGTGAGGAGGATGCTAGGAGACTGCAAGGTGACTTGGATAGGCTGGGTGAGTGGGCAAATGTTTGGCAGATGCAGTATAATGTGGATAAATGTGAGGTTATCCATTTTGGTGGCAAAAACAGGAAAGCAGACTATTATCTAAATGGTGGCCGACTAGGAAAAGGGGAGATGCAGCGAGACCTGGGTGTCATGGTACACCAGTCATTGAAAGTGGGCATGCAGGTGCAGCAGGCAGTGAAGAAAGCGAATGGTGTGTTAGCTTTCATAGCAAAAGGATTTGAGTATAGGAGCAGGGAGGTTCTACTGCAGTTGTACAGGGTCTTGGTGAGACCACACCTGGAGTATTGCGTACAGTTTTGGTCTCCAAATCTGAGGAAGGACATTATTGCCATAGAGGGAGTGCAGAGAAGGTTCACCAGACTGATTCCTGGGATGTCAGGACTGTCTTATGAAGAAAGACTGGATAGACTTGGTTTATACTCTCTAGAATTTAGGAGATTGAGAGGGGATCTTATAGAAACTTACAAAATTCTTTAGGGGTTGGACAGGCTAGATGCAGGAAGATTGCTCCCGATGTTGGGGAAGTCCAGGACAAGGGGTCACAGCTTAAGGATAAGGGGGAAATCCTTTAAAACCGAGATGAGAAGAACTTTTTTCACACAGAGAGTGGTGAATCTCTGGAACTCCCTGCCACAGAGGGTAGTCGAGGCCAGTTCATTGGCTATATTTAAGAGGGAGTTAGATGTGGCCCTTGTGGCTAAGGGGATCAGAGGGTATGGAGAGAAGGCAGGTACGGGATACTGAGTTGGATGATCAGCCATGATCATATTGAATGGCGGTGCAGGCTCGAAGGGCCGAATGGCCTACTCCTGCACCTAATTTCTATGTTTCTATGTTTCTATCCGGGTATGTCGTCATATCCGGGAATGTCCTCATATCCGGGAAGGTCGACATATCCGGGTATGTCGTCGTAACGGGGAATGTCGTCATATCCGGGTATGTCGTCATATCCAGGTATGTCATAATATCCGGGTATGTCGTCATATCCGTGTATGTCCTCATATCTGTGAATGTCGTCATATCCGGGTATGTCGTTAATTCCGGGTATGTCGCCTTATCCGGGTATGTCGTCATATATGGATATGTCGTCATATCCGGGTATGTAGCCATATCCTGTTATGTCGTCATATCCGGGTATGTCGCCATATCCGGGTATGTCGCCATACCCGGGAATGTCGCCATATCCAGGTATGCCGCTACATCCGGGTATGTCATCATATCCATGTATGTCGCAACATCCGGGTAGTTCGCCATATCTGGGTATGTCGCCATATCTGGGAATGTCGCCATATCCGGGAATGTCGCCATATCTGGGAATGCCGCCATAATCCGGAAATGTCGCCATACCTGGGTATGGCGCCATACCCGGTTATGTCGCCATATCAGGCAATGTCGTCATATCTGCGAATGTCGTCATATCCGGGAATGTCGTCATATCCGGGAATGTCGTCATATCCGGGAATGTCGTCATATCCGGGAATGTCGTCATATCCAGGATTGTCATCATATCCGGGTATATCCTCATATCCGGGAATGTCGTCATACTCGTTTATGTCGCCATATCCGGTTAAGTCGCCATATCCGCGAATGTCGCCATATCCGCAAATGTCGTCATATCCGTGAATGTCGTCACATCTGGTAAGGTCATCGTATATGGGAATGGCGTAATATCCAGGAATGTCGTCATATCCGGATATGCCGTCATATCCGGGAATGTCGTCATATCCGGGTATGTCGTCATATCTGGGTATGTCGTCATATCCGGGTATGTCGCCAGATCCGGGAATGTCGTCATATCCGGGTATGTCCTCATATCTGGGAATGTCATCATATCCGGGTATGTCGTCATATCCGGGTATGTCGCCATATCCGGGTTTGTCGCCATATCCGGGTATGCCGTCATGTGCGGGTATTTTGTCATATCCGTGAACGTCGTCATATCCGGGTATGTCGTCATATCCCGGTTTGTCGTTATATCCGGGTATGTCGTCAGATCCGGGAATGTCGTCATATCCGGGTATGTCGTCAAATCCTGGTATGTCGCCATATCCGGGTATGTCGTCATATGCTGGTATGTCGTCATATGTGGGTATGTCATCATATCCGGGTATGTTGCCATATCCGGGTATGTCGCCATATCCGGGTATGTCGCCATCTCTGGTAATGTCGCCATATCCGGGTATGTCCTTATAACCGTCCTCATATCCGGGTATGTCATCATATCCGGGAATGTCGCTATATCCGAGAATGTAATCTTATCCTGGTATGTCGTCACATCCGGGAATGTCGCCATATCCGGATATGTCATCATATGTGGGTATATCGTCATTTTCAGGTATGTCGTCATATCTGGGTATGTTGCCATATCCGGGTATATCACCATATGCGGGTATGTCATTATATCCGGGTATGTCGCCATCTCCGGGAGTGTCGCCATATCCCGGTATGCCGCTGCATCCGGGTATGTCATCATATTCCGGGAATGTCGTCATATCTGGGAATGTCGTCATATCCGGGAATGTTGTCATATCCGGGAATGTCGTCATATCCGGGAATGTAGTCATATCCGGGTATGTCATCATATCTGTGAATGTCGTCATATCTGGGAATGTTGTCATATCTGGGTATGTCGTCGTAACCGGGAATGTCGTCATATCCGGGTATGTCGCCATATCCGGGTATGTCGCCATATCCGGGTATGTCGCCATCTCCGGGAATGTCGCCATATCCGGGTATGCCGCTACATCCGGGTATGTCGTCACATCCGTGTATGTCGCAACATCCGGGTAGTTCGCCATATCCGGGAATGTCGTCATATCCGGATATGCCGTCATGTGCGGGTATTTCGTCTTATCCGGGAATGTCGTCATATCCGGGTATGTTGCCATATCCGGGTATGTCGCCATATCCGGATACGTCACCATATCCGGGTACGTCGTCATGTCCGGGAATGTCGTCATATCCGGGTTTGTCATCAGATCCGTGTCTGTCCTCATATTATTATCATAAATTATCATTGCATAGTGGCGGCGCGGCTCTGGCTGCAGCGGCTCTCCGGCAGTCCTGTTTGTTTTGTGTTTTTTGGGTTGTTTATTTTCGTTTTGGTTAGTCTAGTTTTGGTTTTTAGTTTCTGTTTTGGGGGGGGGTTGAAGCGGGGCTTGCTGTCTCTCCCTGCGGGGGAATGCGACTTTTTTGTCGTATTCCCCTTCTCTGCCTCCGTCTGCGCTGAGGCCTAATGGCGGAGCTGTCGACCTCGAGGCTCAGGAGGCAGAGCCCGCCAGGACTCGCACTGAGCTCGCTCCCGTGAGGACGGCCCGGCTCGGGGCTGGAACAGGGCTTCCGTGAGGGGCTGTGACGCTCCCGTGAGGACGGCCAGCCCGAGGAAGGAACGGTGCTCCCGTCGGAGTGGCCGAGCTCGGGGAGGTACGGCGTTCCCAGCCCGAGGGAGGAGCGGCGCCCAGTCGGGGCAGCCCAGCCCGAGGGAGGAGCGGCGCCCAGTCGGGGCGGCCCAGCCCGAGGGAGGAGCGGCGCCCAGTCGGGGCGGCCCAGCCCGAGGGAGGAGCGGCGCCCAGTCGGGGCGGCCCAGCCCGAGGGAGGAGCGGCGCCCAGTCGGGGTGGCCCAGCCCGAGGGAGGAGCGGTGCCCAGTCGGGGCGGCCCAGCCCGAGGGAGGCGCGGTGCCCAGTCGGGGCGGCCCAGCCCGAGGGAGGAGCGGCGCCCATGTCGGGGCGGCCTGGCGCGAGGCTGAGACGGTAACGGCACTCACGTGAGGGCGATCCGGCTCGGGGCTGGAACGGTGCTCCGGTGGCTGGGACGGTGTTCTGGCGGCGGTGGCCTGAGTCCGGGGTTCGGCCGCGGGCCAGCGGCTGCGTCAGCAGGACTGGTGGGCGGCAGCTTCGACCACCCCGGGCCGCGGTGTTTGAGCCGCGGGACAGTTGTAACATCGCCCGAGGGGTATCGCCTCAGCGCAGAGGGAGAAGAGGAGGGAAGAGACTGGAGACCTAAGACTTTTGCCTCCATCACAGTGAGGAGATGTTGGGTGGACTCACTGTGGTGGATGTTAATATGTGTTTATTGTTGTTTTTTATTGTATTGTATTGTATGTATGACTGCTTCAATTTCGTTCAGACTTCGGTCTGAATGACAATAAAGGCTATCTAATCTAATCTAAAAAAAAAAAATATCTGTGAATGTCGTCATATCCGGGTATGTCGTTAATTCCGGGTATGTCGCCATATCCGGGTATGTCGTCATATGCGAATATGTCGCCATATCCGGGTATGTCGTCATATCCGGTTATGTCGCCATATCCGGGTATGTCGCCATATCAGGGAATGTCGCCATATCCGGGAATGTCGCCATATCCAGGTATGCCGCTACATCCGGGTATGTCATCACATCCATGCATGTCGCAACATCCGGGTAGTTCGCCATATCTGGGAATGTCGCCATATCTGGGAATGTCGCCATATCCGGGAATGTCGCCATATCCGGGAATGTCGTCATATCCGGGAATGTCGTCATATCCAGGATTGTCATCATACCCGGGTATATCCTCATATCCGGAATGTCGTCATACTTGGTTATGTCGCCATATCCGGTTAAGTCGCCATATCCGCGAATGTCGCCATATCCGCAAATGTCGTCATATCCGCGAATGTCGTCACATCTGGTAAGGTCATCGTATATGGGAATGTCGTAATATCCAGGAACGTCGTCATCCCGATATGTCGTCATATCCGGGATTGTCATCATATCCGGGTATATCCTCATATCCGGGAATGTCTTCATATCCGAGTATGTCATCATATCCGGGTATGTCACCATATCCGGGTATGCCGACATGTGCGGGTATTTCGTCATATTTGGGAATGTCGTCATATTCGATTATGTCACCATATCCGGGTATGTCGCCATATCCGGGTACATCGACATCTCCGGGAATGTCGCCATATCCGGGTATGTCGCCTTATCCGGGTATGTTATCACATCCGGGT
Organism: Amblyraja radiata; assembly: GCF_010909765.2. Classification (NCBI taxonomy): domain Eukaryota; kingdom Metazoa; phylum Chordata; class Chondrichthyes; order Rajiformes; family Rajidae; genus Amblyraja; species Amblyraja radiata. Next base: position 8,010,002 of record NC_045963.1, on the reverse strand, counting down.
ATGTCGCCATCTCCGGGAATGTCGTCATATCCGGGTATGTCGTCATATCCGGGTTTGTCGTCAGATCCGGGAATGTCGTCATATCCGGGAATTTCATCATATTAGGGAATGTAGTCATATCCGGGTATGTCGTCATATCTGGGAATGTCGTCATATCCGGGAATGTCATCATATCCGGGAAGGTTGTCATATCCGGGTATGTCGTAACCGGGAATGTCGCCAGATCTGGGTATGTCGCCATATGCGGGTATGTCCTCATATCCAGGAATGTCATCATATCCAGGTATGTCGCCATATCCAGGTATGCCATCATGTGCGGGTATTTCGTCATATCCTGGAATGTCGTAATTTCCGGGTATGTCGCCATATCAGGTATGTCGTCATATGCGGGTATGCCGTCATATCCGGGTATGTCGTCATATCCGGGAGTGTCACCATATCTGGGAATGTCTTCATATTCGGGAATGCCGTCATATCCAGGAAGGTCGTCATATCCGGGTATGTCATCATAACCGGGAATGTCGTCATATCCGGATATGTCATCATATCCGGGTATGTCGTCATATCTGGGTATGTCGCCAGATCCGGGAATGTCGTCATATCCGGGTATGTTCTCATATCCGGGAATGTCATCATATCTGGGTATGTCGTCATATCCGGGTATGTCGCCATATCCGGGTATGCCGTCATGTGCGGGTATTTTGTCATATCCGTGAATGTCGTCATATCCGGGTATGTCGCCATATCCGGGTATGTCGCCATATCCGGCTATGTCACCATCTCCGGGTATGTCGCCATATCCGGGTACGTCGTCATATCCGGGTATGTCATCATATCCCGGTTTGTCGTCATATGTTGGTATGTCGTCATATGCTGGTATGTCGTCATATGCGGGTATGTCGTCATATCCGGGTATGTTGCCATATCCGGGTATGTCGTCATATCCGGGTATGTTGCCATATCCGGGTATGTCGCCATATCCAGGTATGTCGCCATCTCCGGGAATGTCGCCATATCCGGGTATGTCCTTATATCCGGTATGTCCGGATTTTTGTCGCCGTTGTCTTTTTGCGCCCGTCGTCTTTTTGCGCCCGTCGTCTTTTTGCGCCCGTCGTCTTTTTGCGTTCGTCGTCTTATTGCGTTCGTCGTCTTTTTGCGTTCGTCGTCTTTTTGCGTTCGTCTTCTGTTAGCGTTTGCTTTTGTCTTTTTGCGTTTGTCTTTTTGCGTTTGTCTTTTTGCGTTTGTCTTTTTGCGATTATCGTTTTGCGTTTGTCTTTTTGCGTTTGCGTTTTCTTTTTGCGTTTGCGTTTTCTTTTTATGTTAGTCGTCTTCTTGCGTCCGTCGTCTTTTTGCGCCCGTCGTCTTTTTGCGAGCGTCGTCTTATTGCGCCCGTCGTCTTTTTGCGAGCGTCGTCTTATTGCGCCCGTCGTCTTTTTGCGCCCGTCGTCTTTTTGCGCCGTCGTCTTTTTGCGCCCGTCGACTTTTTGGGCCGTCATCCTTTTGCGCAGTCGTCCTTTTGCGCCCTCGTCCTTTTGCGCCCGTCGTCCTTTTGCGTCCGTCGTCTTTTTGCGGCCCGTCGTCTTTTTGCGCCCGTCGTCTTTTTGCGCCCTTCGTCTTTGTGCGCCCGTCGTCTTTGTGCGCCCGTCGTCTTTGTGCGCCCGTCATCATATCCGGGTATGTCCTCATATCCGAGAATGTCGTGATATCCGGGTATGTCGTCATACCTGGGTATCTCACCATATCAGGTATGTCGTCATATGCGGGTATGCCGTCATATCCGGGTATGTCGTCATATCCGGGTATGTCGCCATATCCGGGTATGTCGCCAGATCTGGGTATGTCGCCATATCCGGGTATGTCCTCATATCCAGGAATGTCATCATATCCAGGTATGTCGCCATATCCAGGTATGTCGCCATATCCAGGTATGTCGCCATCTCCGGGAATGTCGCCATATCCGGGTATGTCCTTATATCCGGTATATCTGGATTTTTGTCGCCGTCGTCTTTTTGCGCCCGTCGTCTTTTTGCGCCCGTCGTCTTTTTGCGCCCGTCGTCTTTTTGCGTTCATCGTCTTATTGCGTTCGTCGTCTTTTTGCGTTCGTAATCTTTTTCCGTTCGTCGTCTGTTAGCGTTTGCTTTTGTCTTTTTGCGTTTGTCTTTTTGCGTTTGTCTTTTTGCGTTTATCTTTTTGCGTTTGTCTTTTTGCGTTTGTGTTTTCTTTTTACGTTTGTATTTTTGCGTTTGCGTTTTCTTTTTGCGTTTGCGTTTTCTTTTTGCGTTTGCGTTTTCTTTTTGTGTTAGTCGTCTTCTTGCGTCCGTCGTCCTTTTGCGGCCGTCGTCGTTTTGCGCCCGTCGTCTTTTTGCGCCCGTCGTCTTTTTGCGCCCTTCGTCTTTGTGCGCCCGTCGTCTTTGTGCGCTCGTCGTCTTTGTGCGCCCGTCATCATATCCGGGTATGTCCTCATATCCGGGAATGTCGTGATATCCGGGTATGTCGTCATATCCGGGTATGTCACCATATCAGGTATGTCGTCATATGCGGGTATGTCGTCATATCCGGGTATGTCGTCATATCCGGGAGTGTCACCATATCTGGGAATGTCTTCATATTCGGGAATGCCGTCATATCCGGGAATGCCGTCATATCACGGAAGGTCGTCATATCCGGGTATGTCGTCATATCCGGGTATGTCACCATATCAGGTATGTCGTCATATGCGGGTATGTCGTCATATCCGGGTATGTCGTCATATCCGGGAGTGTCACCATATCTGGGAATGTCGTCATATCCGGGTATGTCGCCAGATCCGGGAATGTCGTCATATCCGGGTATGTTCTCATATCCGGGAATGTCATCATATCTGGGTATGTCGTCATATCCGGGTATGTCGCCATATCCGGGTATGCCGTCATGTGCGGGTATTTTGTCTTATCCGTGAATGTCGTCATATCCGGGTATGTCGCCATATCCGGCTATGTCACCATCTCCGGGTATGTCGCCATATCCGGGTACGTCGTCATGTCCGGGTATGTCATCATATCCCGGTTTGTCGTCATATGTTGGTATGTCGTCATATGCGGGTATGTCGTCATATCCGGGTATGTTGCCATATCCGGGTATGTCGTCATATCCAGGTATGTTGCCATATCCGGGTATGTCGCCATATCCGGGTATGTCGCCATCTCCGGGAATGTCGCCATATCCGGGTTTGTCCTTATATCCGGTATGTCCGGATTTTTGTCGCCGTCGTCTTTTTGCGCCCGTCGTCTTTTTGCGCCCGTCGTCTTTTTGCGCCCGTCGTCTTTTTGCGTTCGTCGTCTTATTGCGTTCGTCGTCTTTTTGCGTTCGTCATCTTTTTGCGTTCGTCTTCTGTTAGCGTTTGCTTTTGTCTTTTTGCGTTTGTCTTTTTGCGTTTGTCTTTTTGCGTTTATCTTTTTGCGTTTGTCTTTTTGCGTTTGCGTTTTCTTTTTGCGTTTGCATTTTCTTTTTGCGTTTGCGTTTTCTTTTTGTGTTAGTCGTCTTCTTGCGTCCGTTGTCTTTTTGCGCCCGTCGTCTTTTTGCGCCCGTCGTCTTTTTGCGAGCGTCGTCTTATTGCGCCCGTCGTCTTTTTGCGCCCGTCGTCTTTTTGCGCCGTCGTCTTTTTGCGCCCGTCGACTTTTTTGGCCGTCGTCCTTTTGCGCCCATCGTCCTTTTGTGCCCGTCGTCCTTTTGCGGCCGTCGTTTTTTTGCGGCCCGTCGTCTTTTTGCGCCCGTCGTCTTTTTGCGCCCTTCGTCTTTGTGCGCCCGTCGTCTTTGTGCGCCCGTCGTCTTTGTGCGCCCGTCGTCTTTGTGCGCCCGTCATCATATCCGCGTATGTCCTCATATCCGAGAATGTCGTGATATCCGGGTATGTCGTCATATCTGGGTATCTCACCATATCAGGTATGTCGTCATATGCGGGTATGCCGTCATATCCGGGTATGTCGTCATATCCGGGAGTGTCACCATATCTGGGAATGTATTCATATTCGGAAATGTCGTCATATCCGGGAAGGTCGTCATATCCGGGTATGTCGTCATAACCGAGAATGTCGTCATATCCGGGTATGTCGTCTTATCCGGGTATGTCGTCATATCTGGGTATGTCGCCAGATCCGGAATGTCGTCATATCCGGGTATGTCCTCATATCAGGGAATGTCATCATATCCGGATATGTCGTCATATCCGGGTATGTCGCCATATCCGGGTATGTTGCCAGATCTGGGTATGTCGCCATATCCGGGTATGTCCTCATATCCAGGAATGTCATCATATCCAGGTATGTCGCCATATCCAGGTATGCCGTCATGTGCGGGTATTTCGTCATATCCTGGAATGTCGTCATATTCGGGTATGTCGCCATATCAGGTATGTCGTCATATGCGGGTATGCCGTCATATCCGGGTATATCCTCATATCCGGGAGTGTCACCATATCGGGGAATGTCTTCATATCCGGGTATGTCGCCAGATCCGGGAATGTCGTCATATCCGGGTATGTTCTCATATCCGGGAATGTCATCATATCTGGGTATGTCGTCATATCCGGGTATGTCGCCATATCCGGGTATGCCGTCATGTGCGGGTATTTTGTCTTATCCGTGAATGTCGTCATATCCGGGTATGTCGCCATATCCGGCTATGTCACCATCTCCGGGTATGTCGCCATATCCGGGTACGTCGTCATGTCCGGGTATGTCATCATATCCCGGTTTGTCGTCATATGTTGGTATGTCGTCATATGCGGGTATGTCGTCATATCCGGGTATGTTGCCATATCCGGGTATGTCGTCATATCCAGGTATGTTGCCATATCCGGGTATGTCGCCATATCCGGGTATGTCGCCATCTCCGGGAATGTCGCCATATCCGGGTTTGTCCTTATATCCGGTATGTCCGGATTTTTGTCGCCGTCGTCTTTTTGCGCCCGTCGTCTTTTTGCGCCCGTCGTCTTTTTGCGCCCGTCGTCTTTTTGCGTTCGTCGTCTTATTGCGTTCGTCGTCTTTTTGCGTTCGTCATCTTTTTGCGTTCGTCTTCTGTTAGCGTTTGCTTTTGTCTTTTTGCGTTTGTCTTTTTGCGTTTGTCTTTTTGCGTTTATCTTTTTGCGTTTGTCTTTTTGCGTTTGCGTTTTCTTTTTGCGTTTGCATTTTCTTTTTGCGTTTGCGTTTTCTTTTTGTGTTAGTCGTCTTCTTGCGTCCGTCGTCTTTTTGCGCCCGTCGTCTTTTTGCGCCCGTCGTCTTTTTGCGAGCGTCGTCTTATTGCGCCCGTCGTCTTTTTGCGCCCGTCGTCTTTTTGCGCCGTCGTCTTTTTGCGCCCGTCGACTTTTTTGGCCGTCGTCCTTTTGCGCCCATCGTCCTTTTGCGCCCGTCGTCCTTTTGCGGCCGTCGTTTTTTTGCGGCCCGTCGTCTTTTTGCGCCCGTCGTCTTTTTGCGCCCTTCGTCTTTGTGCGCCCGTCGTCTTTGTGCGCCCGTCGTCTTTGTGCGCCCGTCGTCTTTGTGCGCCCGTCATCATATCCGCGTATGTCCTCATATCCGAGAATGTCGTGATATCCGGGTATGTCGTCATATCTGGGTATCTCACCATATCAGGTATGTCGTCATATGCGGGTATGCCGTCATATCCGGGTATGTCGTCATATCCGGGAGTGTCACCATATCTGGGAATGTATTCATATTCGGAAATGTCGTCATATCCGGGAAGGTCGTCATATCCGGGTATGTCGTCATAACCGAGAATGTCGTCATATCCGGGTATGTCGTCTTATCCGGGTATGTCGTCATATCTGGGTATGTCGCCAGATCCGGAATGTCGTCATATCCGGGTATGTCCTCATATCAGGGAATGTCATCATATCCGGATATGTCGTCATATCCGGGTATGTCGCCATATCCGGGTATGTTGCCAGATCTGGGTATGTCGCCATATCCGGGTATGTCCTCATATCCAGGAATGTCATCATATCCAGGTATGTCGCCATATCCAGGTATGCCGTCATGTGCGGGTATTTCGTCATATCCTGGAATGTCGTCATATTCGGGTATGTCGCCATATCAGGTATGTCGTCATATGCGGGTATGCCGTCATATCCGGGTATATCCTCATATCCGGGAGTGTCACCATATCGGGGAATGTCTTCATATCCGGAAATGTCGTCATATCCGGGAAAGTCGTCATATCCGGGTATGTCGTCATAAGCGGGTATGTCGTCATATCCGGGTATGTCGCCAGATCCGGGAATGTCGTCATATCCGGGTATGTCCTCATATCCGGGAATGTAATCATATCCGGGTATGTCGTCATATCCGGGTATGTCGCCATATCCGGGTATGTCGCCATATCCCGGTTTGTCGTCATATCCGGGTATGTCGTCAGATCCGGGAATGTCGTCATATCCGGGTATGTCGTTAAATCCGGGTATGTCGCCATATCCGGGTATGTCGTCATATGCGGGTATGTCGTTATATCCGGGTTTGTTGCCATATCCGGGTATGTCGTCATATCCGGGTATGTTGCCATATCCGGGTATGTCGCCATATCCAGGTATGTCGCCATCTCCGGGAACGTCGCCATATCCGGGTATGTCCTTATATCCGGTATGTCTGGATTTTTGTCGCCGTCGTCTTTTTGCGCCCGTCGTCTTTTTGCGCCCGTCGTCTTTTTGCGCCCGTCGTCTTTTTGCGTTCGTCGTCTTATTGCGTTCGTCGTCTTTTTGCGTTCGTAATCTTTTTGCGTTCGTCGTCTGTTAGCGTTTGCTTTTGTCTTTTTGCGTTTGTCTTTTTGCGTTTGTCTTTTTGCGTTTATCTTTTTGCGTTTGTCTTTTTGCGTTTGTGTTTTCTTTTTACGTTTGTATTTTTGCGTTTGCGTTTTCATTTCGCATTTGCGTTTTCTTTTTGCGTTTGCGTTTTCTTTTTGTGTTAGTCATCTTCTTGCGTCCGTCGTCTTTTTGCGCCCGTCGTCTTTTTGCGCCCTTCGTCTTTTTGCGCCCGTCGTCTTTTTGCGAGCGTCGTCTTATTGCGTCCATCGTCTTTTTGCGCCCGTCACCTTTTTGCACCCGTCATCTTTTTGCGCCCGTCGACTTTTTGGGCCCGTCGTCCTTTTGCGCCCGTCGTCCTTTTGCGCCCGTCGTCCTTTTGCGGCCGTCGTCGTTTTGCGCCCGTCGTCTTTTTGCGCCCTTCGTCTTTGTGCGCCCGTCGTCTTTGTGCGCTCGTCGTCTTTGTGCGCCCGTCATCATATCCGGGTATGTCCTCATATCCGTGAATGTCGTGATATCCGGGTATGTCGTCATATCCGGGTATGTCACCATATCAGGTATGTCGTCATATGCGGGTATGCCGTCATATCCGGGTATGTCGTCATATCCGGGAGTGTCACCATATCTGGGAATGTATTCATATTCGGAATTGTCGTCATATCCGGGTATATCGCCAGATCCGGAATGTCGTCATATCCGGGTATGTCCTCATATCCGGGAATGTCATCATATCCGGGTATGTCGTCATATGCGGGTATGCCGTCATATCCGGGTATGTCGTCATATCCGGGAGTGTCACCACATCTGGGAATGTATTCATATTTGGAAATGTCGTCATATCCGGGTAGGTCGTCATATCCGGGTAGGTCGTCATATCCGGGTATGTCGTCATAACCGAGAATGTCGTCATATCCGGGTATGTCGCCATATCCGGGTATGTCGCCGTATCCGGGTATGCCGTCATGTGCGGGTATTTTGTCATATCCGTGAATGTCGTCATATCCTGGTATGTCGCCATATCCGGGTATGCCGTCATGTGCGGGTATTTTGTCATATCCGTGAATGTCATCATATCCGGGTATGTCGTCATATGCTGGTATGTCGTCATATGCTGGTATGTCGTTAAATCCGGGTATGTTGTCATCTCGGGTATGTCCTCATATCCAGGAATGTCATCATATCCAGGTATGTCGCCATATCCAGGTATGCCGTCACGTGCGGGTATTTCGTCATATCCTGGAATGTCGTCATATCCGGGTATGTCGCCATATCAGGTATGTCGTCATATGCGGGTATGCCGTCATATCCGGGTATATCGTCATATCCGGGTATGTCCTCATATCCGGGAATGTCATCATATCCGGGTATGTCGTCATATCCGGGTATGTCGCCATATCCGGGTATGTCGCCATATCCGGGTATGTCGCCATATCCGGGTATGCCGTCATGTGCGGGTATTTTGTCATATCCGTGAATGTCGTCATATCCGGGTATGTCGTCATATGCTGGTATGTCGTCATATGCTGGTATGTCGTAAAATCCGGGTATGTCGCCATATCCGGGTATGTCGTCATATGCTGGTATGTCGTCATATGCTGGTATGTCGTCATATGCTGGTATGTCGTCATATGCGGGTATGTCTTTTTGCGTCAGTCGTCTTTTTGCGTCCGTCGTCTTTTTGCGTCCGTCGTCTTTTTGCGTCCGTCGTCTTTTTGCGTTTGCGTTTGCGTTTGTCGTTTGCGTTTGTCGTTTTGCGTATGCATTTGTCGTTTTGCGTTTGCGTTTGTCTTTTTGCGTTAGTCGTCTTTTTCGTCCGTCGTCTTTTTGCGGCCGTCGTCTTTTTGCGTTTGCGTTTGCGTTTGTCGTTTGCGTTTGTCGTTTTGCGTATGCATTTGTCGTTTTGCGTATGCATTTGTCGTTTTGCGTTTGCGTTCGTCTTTTTGCGTCAGTCGTCTTTTTGCGTCCGTCGTCTTTTTGCGTCCGTCATCTTTTTGCGCCCGTCGTCTTTTTGTGCCCGTCGCCTTTGTATCCAGGTATGTCGCCATATCCAGGTATGCCGTCACGTGCGGGTATTTCGTCATATCCTGGAATGTCGTCATATCCGGGTATGCCGTCATGTGCGGGTATTTTGTCATATCCGTGAATGTCGTCATTTTTGCGCCCGTCGTCTTTTTGCGCCCGTCGTCTTTTTGCGTCCGTCTGGGAATGTCGCCATATCCGGGTATGTCCTCATATCCAGGAATGTCACCATATCAGGTATGTAGTCATATGCGGGTATGCCGTCATATCCGGGTTTGTCGTCATATCTGGGAGTGTCACCATATCTGGGAATGTATTCATATTCGCAATTGTCGTCATATCCGGGAAGGTCGTCATATCCGGGTATGTCGTCATAACCGGGAATGTCGTCATATCCGGGTATGTCCTCATATCCAGGAATGTCATCATATCCAGGTATGTCGCCATATCCAGGTATGCCGTCACGTGCGGGTATATCGTCATATCCGGGTATGTCCTCATATCCGGGAATGTCATCATATCTGGGTATGTCGTCATATCCGGGTATGTCGCCATCTCCGGGTATGTCGCCATATCCGGGTATGCCGTCATGTGCGGGTATTTTGTCATATCCGTGAATGTCGTCATATCCTGGTATGTCGCCATATCCAGGTATGCCGTCATGTGCGGGTATTTTGTCATATCCGTGAATGTCGTCATATCCGGGTATGTCGTCATATGCTGGTATGTCGTCATATGCTGGTATGTCGTTAAATCCGGGTATGTCGCCATATCCGGGTATGTCGTCATATGCTGGTATGTCGTCATATGCTGGTATGTCGTCATATGCGGGTATGTCTTTTTGCATCAGTCGTCTTTTTGCGTCCGTCGTCTTTTTGCGTCCGTCGTCTTTTTGCTAGTGGGTCCTCACCTTTCACCCCACTAGCCGCCAAATACAACACATAATCCTCCGCCATTTCCGCCACCTCCAACGTGACCCCACCACTCGCCACATCTTCCCATCTCCCACCATGTCTGCCTTCCGCAAAGACCGCTCCCTCCGCAACTCCCTCGTCAATTCTTCCCTTCCCTCCCGCACCACCCCCTCCACGGGCACTTTCCGTTGCAACCGCAAGAAATGCAACACCTGTCCCTTCACCTCCCCCCTCGACTCCATTCAAGGACCCAAGCAGTCGTTCCAGGTGCGACAAAGGTTCACCTGTATCTCCTCCAACCTCATCTACTGCATCCGCTGCTCTAGATGTCAGCTGATTTACATCGGGGAGACCAAGCGTAGGTTGGGCGATCGTTTCGCCGAACACCTCCGCTCAGTCCGCAATAACCTACCTGAACTCCCGGTGGCTCAGCACTTCAACTCCCCCTCCCATTCCCAATCCGACCTCTCTGTCCTGGGTCTCCTCCATTGCCAGAGTGAGCAACAGCGGAAATTGGAGGAACAGCATCTCATACTCCGTCTGGGGACCTTGCGTCCTTATGGCATTAACATTGAATTCTCCCAATTTTGCTAGCCCTTGCTGTCTCCTCCCCTTCCTTAACCCTCTAGCTGTCTCCTCCCACCCTCCCATCCGCCCGCCCTCGGGCTCCTCCCCCTCCTCCCCTTTTCCTTCTTTCTCCCACCCCCCATCAGTCTGAAGAAGGGTTTCGGCCCGAAACGTCGCCTATTTCCTTCGTTCCATAGATGCTGCTGCACCCGCTGAGTTTCCCCAGCAATTTTGTGTCCCTTCGATATTCCAGCATCTGCAGTTCCCTTTTGAACACGTCTTTGTGCGCCTGTCGTCTTTGTGCGCCCGTCGTCTTTGTGCGCCCGTCATTTTTGTGCGCCCGTCGTCTTTGTGCGCCCGTCGTCTTTGTGCGCCCGTCGTCTTTGTGCGCCCGTCGTCTTTTTGCGCCCGTCGCCTTTTTGCGCCCGTCGTCTTTTTGCGCCCGTCGTCTTTTTGCGCCCGTCGTCTTTTTGCGCCCGTCGTCTTTGTGCATTTGCGTTTGCGATTGTCGTTTTGCGTTTGCATTTGTCGTTTGCGTTTGTCTTTTTGCGTTAGTCGTCTTTTTGCGGCCGTCGTCTTTTTGCGTCCTTCGTCTTTTTGCGTCCTCCGATTTTGTGTGTCCGTCGTCTTTTTGCGCCCGTCGTCTTTTTGCGCCCGTCGTCATTTTGCGCCCCTCGTCTTTTTGCGCCCGTCGTCTTTTTGCGCCCGTCGTCTTTTTGCGCCCGTCGTCTTTTTGCGCCCGTCGTCTTTTTGCGCCCGTCGTCTTTTTGCGCCCGTCGTCTTTTTGCGCCCGTCGTCTTTTTGCGCCCGCCGTCTTTTTGCGCCCGCCGTCTTTTTGCGCCCACCGTCATTTCGCGCCCCTCGTCTTTTCGCGCCCCTCGTCTTTTCGCGCCCGTCGTATTTTTGCGTCCGTCGTCTTTTTGCATTTGCGTTTGCGTTTGTCGTTTTGCGTTTGCATTTGTCGTTTTGCGTTTGTCGTTTTGCGTTTACGTTTACGTTGCGCCCGATGCCTTTTTGCGCCCGTCGTCTTTTTGCGCCGTCATCTGTTTGCGACCGTCGTCTTTTTGCGCCCGTCGTCTTTTTGCGCCCGTCGTCTTATTGCGCCCGTCGTCTTATTGCGCCCTTTGTCTTATTGCGCCCTTTGTCTTATTGCGCCCGTCGGCTTTGTGCGCCCGTCGCCTTTTTGCGCCCGTCGACTTTTTGCGCCCGTCGTCTTTGTGCGCCCGTCGTCTTTTTGCGCCCGTCGTCTTTTTGCGCCCGTCGTCTTTTTGCGCCCGTCGTCTTATTGCGCACGTCGTCTTATTGCGCCCGTCGTCTTTGTGCGCCCGTCGTCTTTTTGCGCCCGTCGACTTTTTGTGCCCTTCGTCTTTTTGCGCCCTTCGTCTTTTTGCGCCCGTCGACTTTTGCGCCCGTCGTATTTTTGCGCCCGTCGTCTTTTTGCGTCCGTCGTCCTTTTGCGCCCGTAGTCTTCATGCGCCCGACGCCCTTTTGCGCCCGTAGTCTTCATGTGCCCGTCGTCCTTTTGCGCCCGTCGTCCTTTTGCGCCCGTCGTCATTTTGCGGCCGTCGTCATTTTGCGGCCGTCGTCTTTGTGGGCCCGTCGTCTTTTTGCACCCGTCGTCATTTTGCGGCCGTCGTCTTTGTGGGCCCGTCGTCATTTTGCGGCCGTCGTCTTTGTGGGCCCGTCGTTTTTGTGCGCCCGTCGTCTTTTTGCGTTTGCTTTTGCGTTTGCGTTTGTAGTCATGGTATGTAGTCATATGCGGGTATGCCGTCATATCCGGGTTTGTCGTCATATCTGGGAGTGTCACCATATCTGGGAATGTATTCATATTCGCAATTGTCGTCATATCCGGGAAGGTCGTCATATCCGGGTATGTCGTCATAACCGGGAATGTCGTCATATCCGGGTATGTCCTCATATCCAGGAATGTCATCATATCCAGGTATGTCGCCATATCCAGGTATGCCGTCACGTGCGGGTATTTCGTCATATCCTGGAATGTCGTCATATCCGGGTATGTCGCCATATCAGGTATGTTGTCATATGCGGGTATGCCGTCATATCCGGGTATATCGTCATATCCGGGTATGTCCTCATATCCGGGAATGTCATCATATCTGGGTATGTCGTCATATCCGGGTATGTCGCCATCTCCGGGTATGTCGCCATATCCGGGTATGCCGTCATGTGCGGGTATTTTGTCATATCCGTGAATGTCGTCATATCCTGGTATGTCGCCATATCCGGGTATGCCGTCATGTGCGGGTATTTTGTCATATCCGTGAATGTCGTCATATCCGGGTATGTCGTCATATGCTGGTATGTCGTCATATGCTGGTATGTCGTTAAATCCGGGTATGTCGCCATATCCGGGTATGTCGTCATATGCTGGTATGTCGTCATATGCTGGTATGTCGTTAAATCCGGGTATGTTGTCATCTCGGGTATGTCCTCATATCCAGGAATGTCATCATATCCAGGTATGTCGCCATATCCAGGTATGCCGTCACGTGCGGGTATTTCGTCATATCCTGGAATGTCGTCATATCCGGGTATGTCGCCATATCAGGTATGTCGTCATATGCGGGTATGCCGTCATATCCGGGTATATCGTCATATCCGGGTATGTCCTCATATCCGGGAATGTCATCATATCCGGGTATGTCGTCATATCCGGGTATGTCGCCATATCCGGGTATGTCGCCATATCCGGGTATGTCGCCATATCCGGGTATGCCGTCATGTGCGGGTATTTTGTCATATCCGTGAATGTCGTCATATCCGGGTATGTCGTCATATGCTGGTATGTCGTCATATGCTGGTATGTCGTTAAATCCGGGTATGTCGCCATATCCGGGTATGTCGTCATATGCTGGTATGTCGTCATATGCTGGTATGTCGTCATATGCTGGTATGTCGTCATATGCGGGTATGTCTTTTTGCGTCAGTCGTCTTTTTGCGTCCGTCGTCTTTTTGCGTCCGTCGTCTTTTTGCGCCCGTCGTCTTTTTGCGCCCGTCGTCTTTTTGCGCCCGTCGTCTTTTTGCGCCCGTCGTCTTTTTGCGCCCGTCGTCTTTGTGCATTTGCGTTTGCGATTGTCGTTTTGCGTTTGCATTTGTCATTTGCGTTTGTCTTTTTGCGTTAGTCGTCTTTTTGCGGCCGTCGTCTTTTTGCGTCCTTCGTCTTTTTGCGTCCTCCGATTTTGTGTGTCCGTCGTCTTTTTGCGCCCGTCGTCTTTTTGCGCCCGTCGTCTTTTTGCGCCCCTCGTCTTTTTGCGCCCGTCGTCTTTTTGCGCCCGTCGTCTTTTTGCGCCCGTCGTCTTTTTGCGCCCGTCGTCTTTTTGCGCCCGTCGTCTTTTTGCGCCCGTCGTCTTTTTGCGCCCGCCGTCTTTTTGCGCCCACCGTCATTTCGCGCCCCTCGTCTTTTCGCGCCCCTCGTCTTTTCGCGCCCGTCGTATTTTTGCGTCCGTCGTCTTTTTGCATTTGCGTTTGCGTTTGTCGTTTTGCGTTTGTCGTTTTGCGTTTACGTTTACGTTGCGCCCGATGCCTTTTTGCGCCCGTCGTCTTTTTGCGCCGTCATCTGTTTGCGACCGTCGTCTTTTTGCGCCCGTCGTCTTTTTGCGCCCGTCGTCTTATTGCGCCCGTCGTCTTATTGCGCCCTTTGTCTTATTGCGCCCGTCGGCTTTGTGCGCCCGTCGTCTTTTTGCGCCCGTCGTCTTTTTGCGCCCGTCGTCTTTGTGCGCCCGTCGTCTTTTTGCGCCCGTCGTCTTTTTGCGCCCGTCGTCTTTTTGCGCCCGTCGTCTTATTGCGCCCGTCGTCTTATTGCGCCCTTTGTCTTATTGCGCCCGTCGGCTTTGTGCGCCCGTCGTCTTTTTGCGCCCGTCGACTTTTTGCGCCCTTCGTCTTTTTGCGCCCGTCGACTTTTTGCGCCCGTCGTATTTTTGCGCCCGTCGTCTTTTTGCGTCCGTCGTCCTTTTGCGCCCGTAGTCTTCATTCGCCCGTCGTCCTTTTGCGCCCGTCGTCATTTTTCGCCCGTCGTCTTTTTGCGCCCGTCGTCCTTTTGCGCCCGTAGTCTTCATGCGCCCGTCGTCTTATTGCGCCCGTCGTCTTATTGCGCACGTCGTCTTATTGCGCCCGTCGTCTTTGTGCGCCCGTCGTCTTTGTGCGCCCGTCGTCTTTGTGCGCCCGTCGTCTTTTTGCGCCCGTCGACTTTTTGTGCCCTTCGTCTTTTTGCGCCCTTCGTCTTTTTGCGCCCGTCGACTTTTGCGCCCGTCGTATTTTTGCGCCCGTCGTCTTTTTGCGTCCGTCGTCCTTTTGCGCCCGTAGTCTTCATGCGCCCGACGCCCTTTTGCGCCCGTCGTCTTTTTGCGCCCGTCGTCCTTTTGCGCCCGTCGTCCTTTTGCGCCCGTCGTCATTTTGCGGCCGTCGTCATTTTGCGGCCGTCGTCTTTGTGGGCCCGTCGTCTTTTTGCGCCCGTCGTCATTTTGCGGCCGTCGTCTTTGTGGGCCCGTCGTCATTTTGCGGCCGTCGTCTTTGTGGGCCCGTCGTTTTTGTGCGCCCGTCGTCTTTTTGCGTTTGCTTTTGCATTTGCGTTTGTAGTCATGGTATGTAGTCATATGCGGGTATGCCGTCATATCCGGGTTTGTCGTCATATCTGGGAGTGTCACCATATCTGGGAATGTATTCATATTCGCAATTGTCGTCATATCCGGGAAGGTCGTCATATCCGGGTATGTCGTCATAACCGGGAATGTCGTCATATCCGGGTATGTCCTCATATCCAGGAATGTCATCATATCCAGGTATGTCGCCATATCCAGGTATGCCGTCACGTGCGGGTATTTCGTCATATCCTGGAATGTCGTCATATCCGGGTATGTCGCCATATCAGGTATGTTGTCATATGCGGGTATGCCGTCATATCCGGGTATATCGTCATATCCGGGTATGTCCTCATATCCGGGAATGTCATCATATCTGGGTATGTCGTCATATCCGGGTATGTCGCCATCTCCGGGTATGTCGCCATATCCGGGTATGCCGTCATGTGCGGGTATTTTGTCATATCCGTGAATGTCGTCATATCCTGGTATGTCGCCATATCCGGGTATGCCGTCATGTGCGGGTATTTTGTCATATCCGTGAATGTCGTCATATCCGGGTATGTCGTCATATGCTGGTATGTCGTCATATGCTGGTATGTCGTTAAATCCGGGTATGTCGCCATATCCGGGTATGTCGTCATATGCTGGTATGTCGTCATATGCTGGTATGTCGTTAAATCCGGGTATGTTGTCATCTCGGGTATGTCCTCATATCCAGGAATGTCATCATATCCAGGTATGTCGCCATATCCAGGTATGCCGTCACGTGCGGGTATTTCGTCATATCCTGGAATGTCGTCATATCCGGGTATGTCGCCATATCAGGTATGTCGTCATATGCGGGTATGCCGTCATATCCGGGTATATCGTCATATCCGGGTATGTCCTCATATCCGGGAATGTCATCATATCCGGGTATGTCGTCATATCCGGGTATGTCGCCATATCCGGGTATGTCGCCATATCCGGGTATGTCGCCATATCCGGGTATGCCGTCATGTGCGGGTATTTTGTCATATCCGTGAATGTCGTCATATCCGGGTATGTCGTCATATGCTGGTATGTCGTCATATGCTGGTATGTCGTTAAATCCGGGTATGTCGTCATATCCGGGTATGTCGTCATATGCTGGTATGTCGTCATATGCTGGTATGTCGTCATATGCTGGTATGTCGTCATATGCGGGTATGTCTTTTTGCGTCAGTCGTCTTTTTGCGTCCGTCGTCTTTTTGCGTCCGTCGTCTTTTTGCGTCCGTCGTCTTTTTGCGTTTGCGTTTGCGTTTGTCGTTTGCGTTTGTCGTTTTGCGTATGCATTTGTCGTTTTGCGTTTGCGTTTGTCTTTTTGCGTTAGTCGTCTTTTTCGTCCGTCGTCTTTTTGCGGCCGTCGTCTTTTTGCGTTTGCGTTTGCGTTTGTCGTTTGCGTTTGTCGTTTTGCGTATGCATTTGTCGTTTTGCGTATGCATTTGTCGTTTTGCGTTTGCGTTTGTCTTTTTGTGTTAGTCGTCTTTTTCGTCCGTCGTCTTTTTGCGGCCGTCGTCTTTTTGCGGCCGTCGTCTTTTTGCGGCCGTCGTCTTTTTGCGGCCGTCGTCTTTTTGCGCTTGTCGTCTTTGTGCGCCCGTCGTCTTTTTGCGTCAGTCGTCTTTTTGCGCCCGTCGTCTTTTTGCGTTTGCGTTTGCGTTTGAATTGCGTTTGTCGTTTTGCGTTTGCGTTCGTCTTTTTGCGTCAGTCGTCTTTTTGCGTCCGTCGTCTTTTTGCGTCCGTCGTCTTTTTGCGCCCGTCGTCTTTTTGTGCCCGTCGCCTTTGTATCCAGGTATGTCGCCATATCCAGGTATGCCGTCACGTGCGGGTATTTCGTCATATCCTGGAATGTCGTCATATCCGGGTATGCCGTCATGTGCGGGTATTTCGTCATATCCTGGAATGTCGTCATTTTTGCGCCCGTCGTCTTTTTGCGCCCGTCGTCTTTTTGCGTCCGTCTGGGAATGTCGCCATATCCGGGTATGTCCTCATATCCAGGAATGTCACCATATCAGGTATGTAGTCATATGCGGGTATGCCGTCATATCCGGGTTTGTCGTCATATCTGGGAGTGTCACCATATCTGGGAATGTATTCATATTCGCAATTGTCGTCATATCCGGGAAGGTCGTCATATCCGGGTATGTCGTCATAACCGGGAATGTCGTCATATCCGGGTATGTCCTCATATCCAGGAATGTCATCATATCCAGGTATGTCGCCATATCCAGGTATGCCGTCACGTGCGGGTATTTCGTCATATCCTGGAATGTCGTCATATCCGGGTATGTCGCCATATCAGGTATGTTGTCATATGCGGGTATGCCGTCATATCCGGGTATATCGTCATATCCGGGTATGTCCTCATATCCGGGAATGTCATCATATCTGGGTATGTCGTCATATCCGGGTATGTCGCCATCTCCGGGTACGTCGCCATATCCGGGTATGCCGTCATGTGCGGGTATTTTGTCATATCCGTGAATGTCGTCATATCCTGGTATGTCGCCATATCCGGGTATGCCGTCATGTGCGGGTATTTTGTCATATCCGTGAATGTCGTCATATCCGGGTATGTCGTCATATGCTGGTATGTCGTCATATGCTGGTATGTCGTTAAATCCGGGTATGTCGCCATATCCGGGTATGTCGTCATATGCTGGTATGTCGTCATATGCTGGTATGTCGTCATATGCGGGTATGTCTTTTTGCATCAGTCGTCTTTTTGCGTCCGTCGTCTTTTTGCGTCCGTCATCTTTTTGCGCCCGTCGTCTTTTTGTGCCCGTCGCCTTTGTATCCAGGTATGTCGCCATATCCAGGTATGCCGTCATGTGCGGGTATTTCGTCATATCCTGGAATGTCGTCATATCCGGGTATGCCGTCATGTGCGGGTATTTTGTCATATCCGTGAATGTCGTCATTTTTGCGCCCGTCGTCTTTTTGCGCCCGTCGTCTTTTTGCGTCCGTCTGGGAATGTCGCCATATCCGGGTATGTCCTCATATCCAGGAATGTCACCATATCAGGTATGTAGTCATATGCGGGTATGCCGTCATATCCGGGTTTGTCGTCATATCTGGGAGTGTCACCATATCTGGGAATGTATTCATATTCGCAATTGTCGTCATATCCGGGAAGGTCGTCATATCCGGGTATGTCGTCATAACCGGGAATGTCGTCATATCCGGGTATGTCCTCATATCCAGGAATGTCATCATATCCAGGTATGTCGCCATATCCAGGTATGCCGTCACGTGCGGGTATTTCGTCATATCCTGGAATGTCGTCATATCCGGGTATGTCGCCATATCAGGTATGTTGTCATATGCGGGTATGCCGTCATATCCGGGTATATCGTCATATCCGGGTATGTCCTCATATCCGGGAATGTCATCATATCTGGGTATGTCGTCATATCCGGGTATGTCGCCATCTCCGGGTATGTCGCCATATCCGGGTATGCCGTCATGTGCGGGTATTTTGTCATATCCGTGAATGTCGTCATATCCTGGTATGTCGCCATATCCGGGTATGCCGTCATGTGCGGGTATTTTGTCATATCCGTGAATGTCGTCATATCCGGGTATGTCGTCATATGCTGGTATGTCGTCATATGCTGGTATGTCGTTAAATCCGGGTATGTCGCCATATCCGGGTATGTCGTCATATGCTGGTATGTCGTCATATGCTGGTATGTCGTCATATGCGGGTATGTCTTTTTGCATCAGTCGTCTTTTTGCGTCCGTCGTCTTTTTGCGTCCGTCGTCTTTTTGCTAGTGGGTCCTCACCTTTCACCCCACTAGCCGCCAAATACAACACATAATCCTCCGCCATTTCCGCCACCTCCAACGTGACCCCACCACTCGCCACATCTTCCCATCTCCCCCCATGTCTGCCTTCCGCAAAGACCGCTCCCTCCGCAACTCCCTCGTCAATTCTTCCCTTCCCTCCCGCACCACCCCCTCCACGGGCACTTTCCGTTGCAACCGCAAGAAATGCAACACCTGTCCCTTCACCTCCCCCCTCGACTCCATTCAAGGACCCAAGCAGTCGTTCCAGGTGCGACAAAGGTTCACCTGTATCTCCTCCAACCTCATCTACTGCATCCGCTGCTCTAGATGTCAGCTGATTTACATCGGGGAGACCAAGCGTAGGTTGGGCGATCGTTTCGCCGAACACCTCCGCTCAGTCCGCAATAACCTACCTGAACTCCCGGTGGCTCAGCACTTCAACTCCCCCTCCCATTCCCAATCCGACCTCTCTGTCCTGGGTCTCCTCCATTGCCAGAGTGAGCAACAGCGGAAATTGGAGGAACAGCATCTCATACTCCGTCTGGGGACCTTGCGTCCTTATGGCATTAACATTGAATTCTCCCAATTTTGCTAGCCCTTGCTGTCTCCTCCCCTTCCTTAACCCTCTAGCTGTCTCCTCCCACCCTCCCATCCGCCCGCCCTCGGGCTCCTCCCCCTCCTCCCCTTTTCCTTCTTTCTCCCACCCCCCATCAGTCTGAAGAAGGGTTTCGGCCCGAAACGTCGCCTATTTCCTTCGTTCCATAGATGCTGCTGCACCCGCTGAGTTTCCCCAGCAATTTTGTGTCCCTTCGATATTCCAGCATCTGCAGTTCCCTTTTGAACACGTCTTGTGCGCCTGTCGTCTTTGTGCGCCCGTCGTCTTTGTGCGCCCGTCGTTTTTGTGCGCCCGTCGTCTTTGTGCGCCCGTCGTCTTTGTGCGCCCGTCGTCTTTGTGCGCCCGTCGTCTTTTTGCGCCCGTCGCCTTTTTGCGCCCGTCGTCTTTTTGCGCCCGTCGTCTTTTTGCGCCCGTCGTCTTTTTGCGCCCGTCGTCTTTGTGCATTTGCGTTTGCGATTGTCGTTTTGCGTTTGCATTTGTCGTTTGCGTTTGTCTTTTTGCGTTAGTCGTCTTTTTGCGGCCGTCGTCTTTTTGCGTCCTTCGTCTTTTTGCGTCCTCCGATTTTGTGTGTCCGTCGTCTTTTTGCGCCCGTCGTCTTTTTGCGCCCGTCGTCATTTTGCGCCCCTCGTCTTTTTGCGCCCGTCGTCTTTTTGCGTTTGCTTTTGCGTTTGCGTTTGTCGTTTGCGTTTGTCGTTTTGCGTATGCATTTGTCGTTTGGCGTTTCCGTTTGTCTTTTTGCGGCCGTCGTCTTTTTCGCCCGTCGTCTTTGTGCGCCCGTCGTCTTTTTGCGCCCGTCGTCTTTTTGCGCCCGTCGTCTTTTTGCGCCCGTCGTCTTTTTGCGCCCGTCGTCTTTTTGCGCCCGCCGTCTTTTTGCGCCCACCGTCATTTCGCGCCCCTCGTCTTTTCGCGCCCCTCGTCTTTTCGCGCCCGTCGTATTTTTGCGTCCGTCGTCTTTTTGCATTTGCGTTTGCGTTTGTCGTTTTGCGTTTGCATTTGTCGTTTTGCGTTTGTCGTTTTGCGTTTACGTTTACGTTGCGCCCGATGCCTTTTTGCGCCCGTCGTCTTTTTGCGCCGTCATCTGTTTGCGACCGTCGTCTTTTTGCGCCCGTCGTCTTTTTGCGCCCGTCGTCTTATTGCGCCCGTCGTCTTATTGCGCCCGTCGTCTTATTGCGCCCTTTGTCTTATTGCGCCCGTCGGCTTTGTGCGCCCGTCGTCTTTTTGCGCCCGTCGACTTTTTGTGCCCGTCATCTTTGTGCGCCCGTCGTCTTTTTGCGCCCGTCGTCTTTTTGCGCCCGTCGTCTTATTGCGCCCGTCGTCTTATTGCGCCCTTTGTCTTATTGCGCCCTTTGTCTTATTGCGCCCGTCGGCTTTGTGCGCCCGTCGTCTTTTTGCGCCCGTCGACTTTTTGCGCCCTTCGTCTTTTTGCGCCCTTCGTCTTTTTGCGCCCGTCGACTTTTTGCGCCCGTCGTATTTTTGTGCCCGTCGTCTTTTTGCGTCCATCGTCCTTTTGCGCCCGTAGTCTTCATTCGCCCGTCGTCCTTTTGCGCCCGTCGTCATTTTTCGCCCGTCGTCTTTTTGCGCCCGTCGTCCTTTTGCGCCCGTAGTCTTCATGCGCCCGTCGTCTTATTGCGCCCGTCGTCTTATTGCGCACGTCGTCTTATTGCGCCCGTCGTCTTTGTGCGCCCGTCGTCTTTTTGCGCCCGTCGACTTTTTGTGCCCTTCGTCTTTTTGCGCCCTTCGTCTTTTTGCGCCCGTCGAATTTTGCGCCCGTCGTATTTTGCGCCCGTCGTCTTTTTGCGTCCGTCGTCCTTTTGCGCCCGTAGTCTTCATGCGCCCGACGCCCTTTTGCGCCTGTAGTCTTCATGTGCCCGTCGTCCTTTTGCGCCCGTCGTCCTTTTGCGCCCGTCGTCATTTTGCGGCCGTCGTCATTTTGCGGCCGTCGTCTTTGTGGGCCCGTCGTCTTTTGCGCCCGTCGTCTTTTTGCGGCCGTCGTCTTTGTGCGCCCGTCGTCATTTTGCGGCCGTCGTCTTTGTGGGCCCGTCGTTTTTGTGCGCCCGTCGTCTTTTTGCGTTTGCTTTTGCGTTTGCGTTTGTCGTTTGCGTTTGTCGTTTTGCGTATGCATTTGTCGTGTGGCGTTTCCGTTTGTCTTTTTGCGGCCGTCGTCTTTTTCGCCCGTCGTCTTTGTGCGCCCGTCGTCTTTGTGCGCCCGTCGTCTTTTTGCGCCCGTCGCCTTTTTGCGCCCGTCGTCTTTTTGCGCCCGTCGTCTTTTTGCGCCCGTCGTCTTTTTGCGCCCGTCGTCTTTTTGCGCCCGTCGTCTTTGTGCGCCCGTCGTCTTTGTGCATTTGCGTTTGCGATTGTCGTTTTGCGTTTGCATTTGTCGTTTGCGTTTGTCTTTTTGCGTTAGTCGTCTTTTTGCGGCCGTCGTCTTTTTGCGTCCTTCGTCTTTTTGCGTCCTCCGATTTTGTGTGTCCGTCGTCTTTTTGCGCCCGTCGTCTTTTTGCGCCCGTCGTCATTTTGCGCCCCTCGTCTTTTTGCGCCCGTCGTCTTTTTGCGCCCGTCGTCTTTTTGCGCCCGTCGTCTTTTTGCGCCCGTCGTCTTTTTGCGCCCGTCGTCTTTTTGCGCCCGCCGTCTTTTTGCGCCCACCGTCATTTCGCGCCCCTCGTCTTTTCGCGCCCCTCGTCTTTTCGCGCCCGTCGTCATTTCGCGCCCCTCGTCTTTTCGCGCCCCTCGTCTTTTCGCGCCCGTCGTATTTTTGCGTCCGTCGTCTTTTTGCATTTGCGTTTGCGTTTGTCGTTTTGCGTTTGCATTTGTCGTTTTGCGTTTGTCGTTTTGCGTTTACGTTTACGTTGCGCCCGATGCCTTTTTGCGCCCGTCGTCTTTTTGCGCCGTCATCTGTTTGCGACCGTCGTCTTTTTGCGCCCGTCGTCTTTTTGCGCCCGTCGTCTTATTGCGCCCGTCGTCTTATTGCGCCCTTTGTCTTATT
This sequence comes from Amblyraja radiata, assembly GCF_010909765.2. Lineage (NCBI taxonomy): Eukaryota > Metazoa > Chordata > Chondrichthyes > Rajiformes > Rajidae > Amblyraja > Amblyraja radiata. Next base: position 7,987,726 of record NC_045963.1, on the reverse strand, counting down.
GCGCCCTTTGTCTTATTGCGCCCGTCGGCTTTGTGCGCCCGTCGTCTTTTTGCGCCCGTCGACTTTTTGCGCCCGTCATCTTTGTGCGCCCGTCGTCTTTTTGCGCCCGTCGTCTTTTTGCGCCCGTCGTCTTATTGCGCCCGTCGTCTTATTGCGCCCGTCGTCTTATTGCGCCCTTTGTCTTATTGCGCCCGTCGGCTTTGTGCGCCCGTCGTCTTTTTGCGCCCGTCGACTTTTTGCGCCCTTCGTCTTTTTGCGCCCTTCGTCTTTTTGCGCCCGTCGACTTTTTGCGCCCGTCGTATTTTTGTGCCCGTCGTCTTTTTGCGTCCGTCGTCCTTTTGCGCCCGTAGTCTTCATTCGCCCGTCGTCCTTTTGCGCCCGTCGTCATTTTTCGCCCGTCGTCTTTTTGCGCCCGTCGTCCTTTTGCGCCCGTAGTCTTCATGCGCCCGTCGTCTTATTGCGCCCGTCGTCTTATTGCGCACGTCGTCTTATTGCGCCCGTCGTCTTTGTGCGCCCGTCGTCTTTTTGCGCCCGTCGACTTTTTGTGCCCTTCGTCTTTTTGCGCCCTTCGTCTTTTTGCGCCCGTCGACTTTTGCGCCCGTCGTATTTTTGCGCCCGTCGTCTTTTTGCGTCCGTCGTCCTTTTGCGCCCGTAGTCTTCATGCACCCGACGCCCTTTTGCGCCCGTAGTCTTCATGTGCCCGTCGTCCTTTTGCGCCCGTCGTCCTTTTGCGCCCGTCGTCATTTTGCGGCCGTCGTCATTTTGCGGCCGTCGTCTTTGTGGGCCCGTCGTCTTTTTGCGCCCGTCGTCATTTTGCGGCCGTCGTCTTTGTGGGCCCGTCGTCATTTTGCGGCCGTCGTCTTTGTGGGCCCGTCGTTTTTGTGCGCCCGTCGTCTTTTTGCGTTTGCTTTTGCGTTTGCGTTTGTCGTTTGCGTTTGTCGTTTTGCGTATGCATTTGTCGTTTGGCGTTTCCGTTTGTCTTTTTGCGGCCGTCGTCTTTTTCGCCCGTCGTCTTTGTGCGCCCGTCGTCTTTGTGCGCCCGTCGTCTTTTTGCGCCCGTCGCCTTTTTGCGCCCGTCGTCTTTTTGCGCCCGTCGTCTTTTTGCGCCCGTCGTCTTTTTGCGCCCGTCGTCTTTTTGCGCCCGTCGTCTTTGTGCGCCCGTCGTCTTTGTGCATTTGCGTTTGCGATTGTCGTTTTGCGTTTGCATTTGTCGTTTGCGTTTGTCTTTTTGCGTTAGTCGTCTTTTTGCGGCCGTCGTCTTTTTGCGTCCTTCGTCTTTTTGCGTCCTCCGATTTTGTGTGTCCGTCGTCTTTTTGCGCCCGTCGTCTTTTTGCGCCCGTCGTCATTTTGCGCCCCTCGTCTTTTTGCGCCCGTCGTCTTTTTGCGCCCGTCGTCTTTTTGCGCCCGTCGTCTTTTTGCGCCCGTCGTCTTTTTGCGCCCGTCGTCTTTTTGCGCCCGCCCTCTTTTTGCGCCCCTCGTCTTTTCGCGCCCCTCGTCTTTTCGCGCCCGTCGTATTTTTGCGTCCGTCGTCTTTTTGCATTTGCGTTTGCGTTTGTCGTTTTGCGTTTGCATTTGTCGTTTTGCATTTGTCGTTTTGCGTTTACGTTTACGTTGCGCCCGATGCCTTTTTGCGCCTGTCGTCTTTTTGCGCCGTCATCTGTTTGCGACCGTCGTCTTTTTGCGCCCGTCGTCTTTTTGCGCCCGTCGTCTTATTGCGCCCGTCGTCTTATTGCGCCCTTTGTCTTATTGCGCCGTCGGCTTTGTGCGCCCGTCGTCTTTGTGCGCCCGTCGACTTTTTGCGCCCGTCGTCTTTGTGTGCCCGTCGTCTTTGTGCGCCCGTCGTCTTTTTGCGTCCGTCGTCCTTTTGCAACCGTAGTCTTCATGCCCGTCGTCTTTTTGCGCCCTTCGTCTTATTGCGCCCGTCGTCTTATTGCGCCCGTCGTCTTATTGCGCCCGTCGTCTTATTGCGCCCGTCGTCTTTGTGCGCCCGTCGTCTTTTTGCGGCCGTCGTCTTTTTGCGCCCGTCGTCTTTTTGCGCCCGTCGTCTTTTTGCGCCCGTCGTCTTTTTGCGCCCGTATGTGTTTACGTTTGCATTTGCGTTTGTCGTTTTGCGTTTGCGTTCGTCTTTTTGCGTCCGTCGTTCTTTTGCGCCCGTAGTCTTCATGCGCCCGTCGTCCTTTTGCGCCCGTCGTCCTTTTGCGCCCGTAGTCTTCATGCGCCCGTCGTCCTTTTGCGCCCGTCGTCCTTTTGCGCCCGTCGTCATTTTGCGCCCGTCGTCTTTGTGGGCCCGTCGTCTTTTTGCGGCCGTCGTCGTTTTGCGCCCGTCGTCTTTGTGCGCCCGTCGTCCTTTTGCGCCCGTAGTCTTCATGCGCCCGTCGTCCTTTTGCGCCCGTCGTCATTTTGCGCCCGTCGTCTTTGTGGGCCCGTCGTCTTTTTGCGGCCGTCGTCGTTTTGCGCCCGTCGTTTTTGTGCGCCCGTCGTCTTTTTGCGTTTGCGTTTGGGTTTGCGTTTGCGTTTGCGTTTGTCGTTTTGCGTATGCATTTGTCGTTTTGCGTATGCATTTGTCGTTTTGCGTATGCATTTGTCGTTTTGCGTATGCATTTGTCGTTTTGCGTTTGCGTTTGTCTTTTTGCGTTAGTCGTCTTTTTCGTCCGTCGTCTTTTTGCGGCCGTCGTCTTTTTGCGTCCGTCGTCTTTTTGCACCCGTCGTCTTTTTGCGCCCGTCGTCTTTTTGCGCCTGTCGTCTTTTTGCGTTTGCGTTTGTGTTTACGTTTGCATTTGCGTTTGTCGTTTTGCGTTTGCGTTCGTCTTTTTGCGTCAGTCGTCTTTTTGCGTCAGTCGTCTTTTTGCGTCAGTCGTCTTTTTGCGTCAGTCGTCTTTTTGCGTCAGTCGTCTTTTTGCGTCAGTCGTCTTTTTGCGTCCGTCGTCTTTTTGCGTCCGTCGTCTTTTTGCGTCCGTCGTCTTTTTGCGTCCGTCGTCTTTTTGCACCCGTCGTCTTTTTGCGTCCGTCGTCTTTTTGCTCCCGTCGTCTTTTTGCGCCTGTCGTCTTTTTGTGCGCCCGTCGTCTTTTTGCGTTTGCGGTTGCGTTTGCGTTTGCGTTTGTCGTTTTGCGTATGCATTTGTCGTTTTGCGTTTGCGTTTGTCTTTTTGCGGGCCCGTCGTCTTTTTGCGGCCGTCGTCGTTTTGCGCCCGTCGTTTTTGTGCGCCCGTCATCTATTTGCGTTTGCATTTGCGTTTGTCGTTTGCGTTTGTCGTTTTGCGTATGCATTTGTCGTTTTGCGTTTGCGTTTGTCTTTTTGCGTTAGTCGTCTTTTTGCGTCCGTCGTCTTTTTGTACCCGTCGTCTTTTTGCGCCCGTCGTCTTTTTGCGCCTGTCGTCTTTTTGCGTTTGCGTTTGTGTTTACGTTTGCATTTGCGTTTGTCGATTTGCGTTTGCTTTTGTCTTTTTGCGTTTGTCTTTTTGCGTTTGTCTTTTTGCGTTTATCTTTTTGCGTTTGTCTTTTTGCGTTTGTGTTTTCTTTTTACGTTTGTATTTTTGCGTTTGCGTTTTCATTTTGCATTTGCGTTTTCTTTTTGCGTTTGCGTTTTCTTTTTGTGTTAGTCATCTTCTTGCGTCCGTCGTCTTTTTGCGCCCGTCGTCTTTTTGCGCCCGTCGTCTTTTTGCGCCCTTCGTCTTTTTGCGCCCGTCGTCTTTTTGCGAGCGTCGTCTTATTGCGTCCATCGTCTTTTTGCGCCCTTCGCCTTTTTGCACCCGTCATCTTTTTGCGCCCGTCGACTTTTTGGGCCCGTCGTCCTTTTGCGCCCGTCGTCCTTTTGCGCCCGTCGTCCTTTTGCGGCCGTCGTCGTTTTGCAAACGTAAACACAAACGCAAACGCAAAAAGACGACGGCCGCAAAAAGATGACGGGCGCAAAAAGACGAAGGGCGCAATAAGACGACGGGCGCAATAAGACGACGGGCGCAATAAGACGACGGGCGCAAAAGAACGACGGACGCAAAAAGACGAACGCAAACGCAAAACGACAAACGCAAATGCAAACGTAAACACAAACGCAAACGCAAAAAGACGACGGCCGCAAAAAGACGACGGGCGCACAAAGACGACGGGCGCACAAAGACGACGGGCGCAATAAGACGACGGGCGCAATAAGACGACGGGCGCAATAAGACGACGGGCGCAATAAGACGAAGGGCGCAAAAAGACGACGGCCGCAAAAAGACGACGGGCGCAAAAAGACGACGGGCGCAAAAAGACGACGGCCGCAAAAAGACGACGGGCGCAAAAAGACGACGGGCGCAATAAGACGAAGGGCGCAAAAAGACGACGGCCGCAAAAAGACGACGGGCGCAATAAGACGACGGGCGCAAAAAGACGACGGGCGCAAAAAGACGACGGGCGCAAAAAGACGACGGGCGCAAAAAGACGACGGGCGCAAAAAGACGACGGGCGCAAAAAGACGACGGGCGCAAAAAGACGACGGGCGCACAAAGACGATGGTCGCAAAAAGACGACGGCCGCAAAAAGACGACTACCGCAAGAAGACAAACGCAAACGCAAATCGACAAACGCAAATGCAAACGTAAACACAAACGCAAACGCACAAAGAAGAAGGGCGCAAAAAGACGACGGGCGCAAAAAGACGACGGGTACAAAAAGACGACGGACGCAAAAAGACGACTAACGCAAAAAGACAAACGCAAACGCAAAACGACAAATGCATACGCAAAACGACAAACGCAAACGACAAACGCAAATGCAAACGCAAAAAGATGACGGGCGCACAAAAACGACGGGCGCAAAACGACGACGTCTTTGTGCGCCCGTCATCATATCCGGGTATGTCCTCATATCCGTGAATGTCGTGATATCCGGGTATGTCGTCATATCCGGGTATGTCACCATATCAGGTATGTCGTCATATGCGGGTATGCCGTCATATCCGGGTATGTCGTCATATCCGGGAGTGTCACCATATCTGGGAATGTATTCATATTCGGAATTGTCGTCATATCCGGGTAGGTCGTCATATCCGGGTAGGTCGTCATATCCGGGTAGGTCGTCATATCCGGGTATGTCGTCATAACCGAGAATGTCGTCATATCCGGGTATGTCGCCATATCCGGGTATGTCGCCATATCCGGGTATGTCGCCGTATCCGGGTATGCCGTCATGTGCGGGTATTTTGTCATATCCGTGAATGTCGTTATATCCTGGTATGTCGCCATATCCGGGTATGCCGTCATGTGCGGGTATTTTGTCATATCCGTGAATGTCATCATATCCGGGTATGTCGTCATATGCTGGTATGTCGTCATATGCTGGTATGTCGTTAAATCCGGGTATGTTGTCATCTCGGGTATGTCCTCATATCCAGGAATGTCATCATATCCAGGTATGTCGCCATATCCAGGTATGCCGTCACGTGCGGGTATTTCGTCATATCCTGGAATGTCGTCATATCCGGGTATGTCGCCATATCAGGTATGTCGTCATATGCGGGTATGCCGTCATATCCGGGTATATCGTCATATCCGGGTATGTCCTCATATCCGGGAATGTCATCATATCCGGGTATGTCGTCATATCCGGGTATGTCGCCATATCCGGGTATGTCGCCATATCCGGGTATGTTGCCATATCCGGGTATGCCGTCATGTGCGGGTATTTTGTCATATCCGTGAATGTCGTCATATCCGGGTATGTCGTCATATGCTGGTATGTCGTCATATGCTGGTATGTCGTTAAATCCGGGTATGTCGCCATATCCGGGTATGTCGTCATATGCTGGTATGTCGTCATATGCTGGTATGTCGTCATATGCGGGTATGTCTTTTTGCGTCAGTCGTCTTTTTGCGTCCGTCGTCTTTTTGCGTCCGTCGTATTTTTGCGTCCGTCGTCTTTTTGCGTTTGCGTTTGCGTTTGTCGTTTGCGTTTGTCGTTTTGCGTATGCATTTGTCGTTTTGCGTTTGCGTTTGTCTTTTTGCGTTAGTCGTCTTTTTCGTCCGTCGTCTTTTTGCGGCCGTCGTCTTTTTGCGTTTGCGTTTGCGTTTGTCGTTTGCGTTTGTCGTTTTGCGTATGCATTTGTCGTTTTGCGTATGCATTTGTCGTTTTGCGTTTGCGTTTGTCTTTTTGTGTTAGTCGTCTTTTTCGTCCGTCGTCTTTTTGCGGCCGTCGTCTTTTTGCGGCCGTCGTCTTTTTGCGGCCGTCGTCTTTTTGCGGCCGTCGTCTTTTTGCGCTTGTCGTCTTTGTGCGCCCGTCGTCTTTTTGCGCCCGTCGTCTTTTTGCGCCCGTCGTCTTTTTGCGTTTGCGTTTGCGTTTGAATTGCGTTTGTCGTTTTGCGTTTGCGTTCGTCTTTTTGCGTCAGTCGTCTTTTTGCGTCCGTCGTCTTTTTGCGTCCGTCATCTTTTTGCGCCCGTCGTCTTTTTGTGCCCGTCGCCTTTGTATCCAGGTATGTCGCCATATCCAGGTATGCCGTCACGTGCGGGTATTTCGTCATATCCTGGAATGTCGTCATATCCGGGTATGCCGTCATGTGCGGGTATTTTGTCATATCCGTGAATGTCGTCATTTTTGCGCCCGTCGTCTTTTTGCGCCCGTCGTCTTTTTGCGTCCGTCTGGGAATGTCGCCATATCCGGGTATGTCCTCATATCCAGGAATGTCACCATATCAGGTATGTAGTCATATGCGGGTATGCCGTCATATCCGGGTTTGTCGTCATATCTGGGAGTGTCACCATATCTGGGAATGTATTCATATTCGCAATTGTCGTCATATCCGGGAAGGTCGTCATATCCGGGTATGTCGTCATAACCGGGAATGTCGTCATATCCGGGTATGTCCTCATATCCAGGAATGTCATCATATCCAGGTATGTCGCCATATCCAGGTATGCCGTCACGTGCGGGTATTTCGTCATATCCTGGAATGTCGTCATATCCGGGTATGTCGCCACATCAGGTATGTTGTCATATGCGGGTATGCCGTCATATCCGGGTATATCGTCATATCCGGGTATGTCCTCATATCCGGGAATGTCATCATATCTGGGTATGTCGTCATATCCGGGTATGTCGCCATCTCCGGGTATGTCGCCATATCCGGGTATGCCGTCATGTGCGGGTATTTTGTCATATCCGTGAATGTCGTCATATCCTGGTATGTCGCCATATCCGGGTATGCCGTCATGTGCGGGTATTTTGTCATATCCGTGAATGTCGTCATATCCGGGTATGTCGTCATATGCTGGTATGTCGTCATATGCTGGTATGTCGTTAAATCCGGGTATGTCGCCATATCCGGGTATGTCGTCATATGCTGGTATGTCGTCATATGCTGGTATGTCGTCATATGCGGGTATGTCTTTTTGCATCAGTCGTCTTTTTGCGTCCGTCGTCTTTTTGCGTCCGTCGTCTTTTTTTCTAGTGGGTCCTCACCTTTCACCCCACTAGCCGCCAAATACAACACATAATCCTCCGCCATTTCCGCCACCTCCAACGTGACCCCACCACTCGCCACATCTTCCCATCTCCCCCCATGTCTGCCTTCCGCAAAGACCGCTCCCTCCGCAACTCCCTCGTCAATTCTTCCCTTCCCTCCCGCACCACCCCCTCCACGGGCACTTTCCGTTGCAACCGCAAGAAATGCAACACCTGTCCCTTCACCTCCCCCCTCGACTCCATTCAAGGACCCAAGCAGTCGTTCCAGGTGCGACAAAGGTTCACCTGTATCTCCTCCAACCTCATCTACTGCATCCGCTGCTCTAGATGTCAGCTGATTTACATCGGGGAGACCAAGCGTAGGTTGGGCGATCGTTTCGCCGAACACCTCCGCTCAGTCCGCAATAACCTACCTGAACTCCCGGTGGCTCAGCACTTCAACTCCCCCTCCCATTCCCAATCCGACCTCTCTGTCCTGGGTCTCCTCCATTGCCAGAGTGAGCAACAGCGGAAATTGGAGGAACAGCATCTCATACTCCGTCTGGGGACCTTGCGTCCTTATGGCATTAACATTGAATTCTCCCAATTTTGCTAGCCCTTGCTGTCTCCTCCCCTTCCTTAACCCTCTAGCTGTCTCCTCCCACCCTCCCATCCGCCCGCCCTCGGGCTCCTCCCCCTCCTCCCCTTTTCCTTCTTTCTCCCACCCCCCATCAGTCTGAAGAAGGGTTTCAGCCCGAAACGTCGCCTATTTCCTTCGTTCCATAGATGCTGCTGCACCCGCTGAGTTTCCCCAGCAATTTTGTGTCCCTTCGATATTCCAGCATCTGCAGTTCCCTTTTGAACACGTCTTTGTGCGCCTGTCGTCTTTGTGCGCCCGTCGTCTTTGTGCGCCCGTCGTTTTTGTGCGCCCGTCGTCTTTGTGCGCCCGTCGTCTTTGTGCGCCCGTCGTCTTTGTGCGCCCGTCGTCTTTTTGCGGCCGTCGCCTTTTTGCGCCCGTCGTCTTTTTGCGCCCGTCGTCTTTTTGCGCCCGTCGTCTTTTTGCGCCCGTCGTCTTTGTGCATGTGCATTTGCGTTTGCGATTGTCGTTTTGCGTTTGCATTTGTCGTTTGCGTTTGTCTTTTTGCGTTAGTCGTCTTTTTGCGGCCGTCGTCTTTTTGCGTCCTTCGTCTTTTTGCGTCCTTCGTCTTTTTGCGTCCTCCGATTTTGTGTGTCCGTCGTCTTTTTGCGCCCGTCGTCTTTTTGCGCCCGTCGTCATTTTGCGCCCCTCGTCTTTTTGCGCCCGTCGTCTTTTTGCGCCCGTCGTCTTTTTGCGCCCGTCGTCTTTTTGCGCCATTCGTCTTTTTGCGCCCGTCGACTTTTTGCGCCCGTCGTATTTTTGCGCCCGTCGTCTTTTTGCGTCCGTCGTCCTTTTGCGCCCGTAGTCTTCATTCGCCCGTCGTCCTTTTGCGCCCGTCGTCATTTTTCGCCCGTCGTCTTTTTGCGCCCGTCGTCCTTTTGCGCCCGTAGTCTTCATGCGCCCGTCGTCTTATTGCGCCCGTCGTCTTATTGCGCCCGTCGTCTTATTGCGCACGTCGTCTTATTGCGCCCGTCGTATTTTTGCGCCCGTCGTCTTTTTGCGTCCGTCGTCCTTCTGCGCCCGTAGTCTTCATGCGCCCGACGCCCTTTTGCGCCCGTAGTCTTCATGTGCCCGTCGTCCTTTTGCGCCCGTCGTCCTTTTGCGCCCGTCGTCCTTTTGCGCCCGTAGTTATTTTGCGGCCGTCGTCATTTTGCGGCCGTCGTCTTTGTGGGCCCGTCGTCTTTTTGCGCCCGTCGTCATTTTGCGGCCGTCGTCTTTGTGGGCCCGTCGTCATTTTGCGGCCGTCGTCTTTGTGGGCCCGTCGTTTTTGTGCGCCCGTCGTCTTTTTGCGCGCCCGTCGTCTTTTTGCGTTTGCTTTTGCGTTTGTCGTTTGCGTTTGTCGTTTTGCGTATGCATTTGTCGTTTGGCGTTTCCGTTTGTCTTTTTGCGGCCGTCGTCTTTTTCGTCCGTCGTCTTTTTGCGGCCGTCGTCTTTTTGCGTCCGTCGTCTTTTTGCGTCCGTCGTCTTTTTGCGCCCGTCGTCTTTTTGTGTTTGCGTTTGTGTTTACGTTTGCATTTGCGTTTGTTGTTTTCCGTTTGCGTTCGTCTTTTTGCGTCATTCGTCTTTTTGCGTCAGTCGTCTTTTTGCGTCCGTAGTCTTCATGCGCCCTACGTCCTTTTGCGCCCGTCGTCTTTTTGCGCCCGTCGTCATTTCGCGCCCGTCGTCATTTCGCGCCCGTCGTCTTTTTGCGCCCGTCGTCTTTTTGCGCCCGTCGTCTTTTTGCGCCCGTCGTCTTTTTGCGCCCGTCGTCTTTGTGCATTTGCGTTTGCGATTGTCGTTTTGCGTTTGCATTTGTCGTTTGCATTTGTCTTTTTGCGTTAGTCATCTTTTTGCGGCCGTCGTCTTTTTGCGTCCTTCGTCTTTTTGCGTCCTCCGATTTTGTGTGTCCGTCGTCTTTTTGCGCCCGTCGTCTTTTTGCGCCCTTCGTCTTTTTGCGCCCGTCGTCATTTTGCGCCCCTCGTCTTTTTGCGCCCGTCGTATTTTTGCGCCCGTCGTCTTTTTGCGCCCGTCGTCTTTTTGCGCCCGTCGTCTTTTTGCGCCCGTCGTCTTTTTGCGCCCGTCGTCTTTTTGCGCCCGTCGTCTTTTTGCGCCCGTCGTCTTTTTGCGCCCGCCGTCTTTTTGCGCCCGCCGTCATTTCGCGCCCCTCGTCTTTTCGCGCCCCTCGTCTTTTCGCGCCCGTCGTATTTTTGCGTCCGTCGTCTTTTTGCATTTGCGTTTGCGTTTGTCGTTTTGCGTTTGCATTTGTCGTTTTGCGTTTGTCGTTTTGCATTTACGTTTACGTTGCGCCCGATGCCTTTTTGCGCCCGTCGTCTTTTTGCGCCGTCATCTGTTTGCGACCGTCGTCTTTGTGCAGCCGTCGTCTTTGTGCACCCGTCGCCTTTGTGCGCCCGTCGTCTTTGTGCGCCCGTCGTCTTTTTGCGCCCGTCGTCTTATTGCGCCCGTCGTCTTATTGCGCCCGTCGTCTTATTGCGCCCGTCGTCTTATTGCGCCCTTTGTCTTATTGCGCCCGTCGGCTTTGTGCGCCCGTCGTCTTTTTGCGCCCGTCGACTTTTTGCGCCCTTCGTCTTTTTGCGCCCTTCGTCTTTTTGCGCCCGTCGACTTTTTGCACCCGTCGTATTTTTGCGCCCGTCGTCTTTTTGCGTCCGTCGTCCTTTTGCGCCCGTAGTCTTCATTCGCCCGTCGTCCTTTTGCGCCCGTCGTCATTTTTCGCCCGTCGTCTTTTTGCGCCCGTCGTCCTTTTGCGCCCGTAGTCTTCATGCGCCCGTCGTCTTATTGCGCCCGTCGTCTTATTGCGCACGTCGTCTTATTGTGCCCGTCGTCTTTGTGCGCCCGTCGTCTTTTTGCGCCCGTCGACTTTTTGTGCCCTTCGTCTTTTTGCGCCCTTCGTCTTTTCGTCCTTTTGCGCCCGTAGTCTTCATGCGCCCGACGCCCTTTTGCGCCCGTAGTCTTCATGTGCCCGTCGTCCTTTTGCGCCCGTCGTCCTTTTGCGCCCGTAGTTATTTTGCGGCCGTCGTCATTTTGCGGCCGTCGTCTTTGTGGGCCCGTCGTCTTTTTGCGCCCGTCGTCATTTTGCGGCCGTCGTCTTTGTGGGCCCGTCGTCATTTTGCGGCCGTCGTCTTTGTGGGCCCGTCGTTTTTGTGCGCCCGTCGTCTTTTTGCGCGCCCGTCGTCTTTTTGCGTTTGCTTTTGCGTTTGTCGTTTGCGTTTGTCGTTTTGCGTATGCATTTGTCGTTTGGCGTTTCCGTTTGTCTTTTTGCGGCCGTCGTCTTTTTCGTCCGTCGTCTTTTTGCGGCCGTCGTCTTTTTGCGTCCGTCGTCTTTTTGCGTCCGTCGTCTTTTTGCGCCCGTCGTCTTTTTGTGTTTGCGTTTGTGTTTACGTTTGCATTTGCGTTTGTTGTTTTCCGTTTGCGTTCGTCTTTTTGCGTCATTCGTCTTTTTGCGTCAGTCGTCTTTTTGCGTCCGTAGTCTTCATGCGCCCTACGTCCTTTTGCGCCCGTCGTCTTTTTGTGCCCGTCGTCTTTTTGCGCCCGTCGTCATTTCGCGCCCGTCGTCTTTTTGCGCCCGTCGTCTTTTTGCGCCCGTCGTCTTTTTGCGCCCGTCGTCTTTTTGCGCCCGTCGTCTTTTTGCGCCCGTCGTCTTTGTGCATTTGCGTTTGCGATTGTCGTTTTGCGTTTGCATTTGTCGTTTGCATTTGTCTTTTTGCGTTAGTCATCTTTTTGCGGCCGTCGTCTTTTTGCGTCCTTCGTCTTTTTGCGTCCTCCGATTTTGTGTGTCCGTCGTCTTTTTGCGCCCGTCGTCTTTTTGCGCCCGTCGTCTTTTTGCGCCCGTCGTCATTTTGCGCCCCTCGTCTTTTTGCGCCCGTCGTATTTTTGCGCCCGTCGTCTTTTTGCGCCCGTCGTCTTTTTGCGCCCGTCGTCTTTTTGCGCCCGTCGTCTTTTTGCGCCCGTCGTCTTTTTGCGCCCGCCGTCTTTTTGCGCCCGCCGTCATTTCGCGCCCCTCGTCTTTTCGCGCCCGTCGTCTTTTTGCGCCCGTCGTCTTTTTGCGCCCGTCGTCTTTGTGCGTTTGTCGTTTTGCGTTTGCATTTGTCGTTTTGCGTTTGTCGTTTTGCATTTACGTTTACGTTGCGCCCGATGCCTTTTTGCGCCCGTCGTCTTTTTGCGCCGTCATCTGTTTGCGACCGTCGTCTTTGTGCAGCCGTCGTCTTTGTGCGCCCGTCGCCTTTGTGCGCCCGTCGTCTTTGTGCGCCCGTCGTCTTTTTGCGCCCGTCGTCTTATTGCGCCCGTCGTCTTATTGCGCCCGTCGTCTTATTGCGCCCGTCGTCTTATTGCGCCCTTTGTCTTATTGCGCCCGTCGGCTTTGTGCGCCCGTCGTCTTTTTGCGCCCGTCGACTTTTGTGCGCCCTTCGTCTTTTTGCGCCCTTCGTCTTTTTGCGCCCGTCGACTTTTTGCGCCCGTCGTATTTTTGCGCCCGTCGTCTTTTTGCGTCCGTCGTCCTTTTGCGCCCGTAGTCTTCATTCGCCCGTCGTCCTTTTGCGCCCGTCGTCATTTTTCGCCCGTCGTCTTTTTGCGCCCGTCGTCATTTTTCGCCCGTCGTCTTTTTGCGCCCGTCGTCCTTTTGCGCCCGTAGTCTTCATGCGCCCGTCGTCTTATTGCGCCCGTCGTCTTATTGCGCACGTCGTCTTATTGCGCCCGTCGTCTTTGTGCGCCCGTCGTCTTTTTGCGCCCGTCGACTTTTTGTGCCCTTCGTCTTTTTGCGCCCTTCGTCTTTTCGTCCTTTTGCGCCCGTAGTCTTCATGCGCCCGACGCCCTTTTGCGCCCGTAGTCTTCATGTGCCCGTCGTCCTTTTGCGCCCGTCGTCCTTTTGCGCCCGTCGTCATTTTGCGGCCGTCATCTTTTTGCGCCCGCCATCTTTTTGCGCCCACCGTCATTTCGCGCCCCTCGTCTTTTTGCGCCCGTCGTCCTTTTGCGCCCGTCGTCATTTTTCGCCCGTCGTCTTTTTGCGCCCGTCGTCCTTTTGCGCCCGTCGTATTTTTGCGCCCGTCGTCTTTTTGCGTCCGTCGTCCTTTTGCGCCCGTAGTCTTCATGCGCCCGACGCCCTTTTGCGCCCGTAGTCTTCATGTGCCCGTCGTCCTTTTGCGCCCGTCGTCCTTTTGCGCCCGTCGTCCTTTTGCGCCCGTCGTCCTTTTGCGCCCGTCGTCATTTTGCGGCCGTCGTCATTTTGCGGCCGTCGTCTTTGTGGGCCCGTCGTCTTTTTGCGCCCGTCGTCATTTTGCGGCCGTCGTCTTTGTGGGCCCGTCGTCATTTTGCGGCCGTCGTCTTTGTGGGCCCGTCGTTTTTGTGCGCCCGTCGTCTTTTTGCGCGCCCGTCGTCTTTTTGCGTTTGCTTTTGCGTTTGCGTTTGTCGTTTGCGTTTGTCGTTTTGCGTATGCATTTGTCGTTTGGCGTTTCCGTTTGTCTTTTTGCGGCCGTCGTCTTTTTGCGTCCGTCGTCTTTTTGCGCCCCTCGTCTTTTCGCGCCCATCGTCTTTTTGCGCCCGTCGTCTTTTTGCGTCCGTCGTCTTTTTGTGTTTGCGTTTGTGTTTACGTTTGCATTTGCGTTTGTCGTTTTCCGTTTGCGTTCGTCTTTTTGCGTCAGTCGTCTTTTTGCGTCAGTCGTCTTTTTGCGTCCGTAGTCTTCATGCGCCCTACGTCCTTTTGCGCCCGTCGTCTTTTTGCGCCCGTCGTCTTTTTGCGCCCGTCGTCATTTCGCGCCCCTCGTCTTTTCGCGCCCGTCGTCTTTTTGCGCCCGTCGTCTTTTTGCGTCCGTCGTCTTTTTGCATTTGCGTTTGCGTTTGTCGTTTTGCATTTGCATTTGTCATTTTGCGTTTGTCGTTTTGCGTTTACGTTTACGTTGCGCCCGATGCCTTTTTGCGCCCGTCGTCTTTTTGCGCCGTCATCTGTTTGCGACCATCGTCTTTGTGCGCCCGTCGTCTTTGTGCGCCCGTCGTCTTTGTGCGCCCGTCGTCTTTTTGCGCCCGTCGTCTTTTTGCGCCCTTCGTCTTATTGCGCCCGTCGTCTTATTGCGCCCGTCGTCTTATTGCGCCCGTCGTCTTATTGCGCCCGTCGTCTTATTGCGCCCGTCGTCTTTGTGCGCCCGTCGTCTTTTTGCGGCCGTCGTCTTTTTGCACCCGTCGTCTTTTTGCGCCCGTCGTCTTTTTGCGCCTGTCGTCTTTTTGCGCCCGTATGTGTTTACGTTTGCATTTGCGTTTGTCGTTTTGCGTTTGCGTTCGTCTTTTTGCGTCCGTCGTTCTTTTGCGCCCGTAGTCTTCATGCGCCCGTCGTCCTTTTGCGCCCGTCGTCCTTTTGCGCCCGTCGTCATTTTGCGCCCGTCGTCTTTGTGGGCCCGTCGTCTTTTTGCGGCCGTCGTCGTTTTGCGCCCGTCGTCTTTGTGCGCCCGTCGTCCTTTTGCGCCCGTAGTCTTCATGCGCCCGTCGTCCTTTTGCGCCCGTCGTCATTTTGCGCCCGTCGTCTTTGTGGGCCCGTCGTCTTTTTGCGGCCGTCGTCGTTTTGCGCCCGTCGTTTTTGTGCGCCCGTCGTCTTTTTGCGTTTGCGTTTGCGTTTGCGTTTGCGTTTGCGTTTGCGTTTGCGTTTGCGTTTGCGTTTGCGTTTGTCGTTTTGCGTATGTATTTGTCGTTTTTCGTATGCATTTGTCGTTTTGCGTTTGCGTTTGTCTTTTTGCGTTAGTCGTCTTTTTCGTCCGTCGTCTTTTTGCGGCCGTCGTCTTTTTGCGTCCGTCGTCTTTTTGCACCCGTCGTCTTTTTGCGCCCGTCGTCTTTTTGCGCCTGTCGTCTTTTTGCGTTTGCGTTTGTGTTTACGTTTGCATTTGCGTTTGTCGTTTTGCGTTTGCGTTCGTCTTTTTGCGTCAGTCGTCTTTTTGCGTCAGTCGTCTTTTTGCGTCAGTCGTCTATTTGCGTCAGTCGTCTTTTTGCGTCAGTCGTCTTTTTGCGTCAGTCGTCTTTTTGCGTCCGTCGTCTTTTTGCGTACGTCGTCTTTTTGCGTCCGTCGTCTTTTTGCGTCAGTCGTCTTTTTGCGTCCGTCGTCTTTTTGCGTACGTCGTCTTTTTGCGTCCGTCGTCTTTTTGCGTCCGTCGTCTTTTTGCGTCCGTCGTCTTTTTGCTCCCGTCGTCTTTTTGCGCCTGTCGTCTTTTTGTGCGCCCGTCGTCTTTTTGCGTTTGCGGTTACGTTTGCGTTTGCGTTTGTCGTTTTGCGTATGCATTTGTCGTTTTGCGTTTGCGTTTGTCTTTTTGCGTTAGTCATCTTTTTGCGCTAGTCATCTTTTTGCGCCCTTCGTCTTATTGCGCCCTTCGTCTTATTGCGCCCTTCGTCTTATTGCGCCCGTCGTCTTTGTGCGCCCGTCGTCTTTTTGCGCCCGTCGACTTTTTGCGCCCTTCGTCTTTTTGCGCCCGTCGTCATTTTGCGCCCCTCGTCTTTTTGCGCTTGTCGTCTTTTTGCGCCCGTCGTCTTTTTGCGCCCCTCGTCTTTTTGCGCCCGTCGTCATTTTGCGCCCGTCGTCATTTTGCGCCCCTCGTCTTTTTGCGCCCCTCGTCTTTTTGCGCCCCTCGTCTTTTTGCGCCCGTCGTCTTTTTGCGCCCCTCGTCTTTTTGCGCCCCTCGTCTTTTTGCGCCCGTCGTCTTTTTGCGCCCGTCGTCTTTTTGCGCCCGTCGTCTTTTTGCGCCCGTCGTCTTTTTGCGCCCGTCGTCTTTTTGCGCCCTTCGTCTTATTGCGCCCGTCGTCTTATTGCGCCCGTCGTCTTTGTTCGCCCGTCGTCTTTTTGCGCCCGTCGTCTTTTTGCACCTGTCGACTTTTTGCGCCCTTCGTCTTTTTGCGCCCGTCGTCTTTTTGCGCCCGTCGTCTTTTTGCGCCCGTCGTCCTTTTGCGCCCGTAGTCTTCATGCGCCCGTCGTCCTTTTGCGCCCGTCGTCATTTTGCGCCCGTCGTCTTTGTGGGCCCGTCGTCTTTTTGCGGCCGTCGTCTTTTTGCGCCCGTCGTCTTTTTGCGCCTGTCGTCTTTTTGCGTTTGCGTTTGCGTTTGTCGTTTTGCGTTTGCGTTTGTCGTTTTGCGTTTGTCGTTTTGCGTTTGTCGTTTTGCGTTTACGTTTACGTTGCACCCGATGCCTTAGTCTGCCCGTCGTCTTTTTGCGCCCGTCGTCCTTTTGCGCCCGTAGTCTTCATGCGCCCGACGCCCTTTTGCGCCCGTAGTCTTCATGTGCCCGTCGTCCTTTTGCGCCCGTCGTCCTTTTGCGCCCGTCGTCCTTTTGCGCCCGTCGTCATTTTGCGGCCGTCGTCATTTTGCGGCCGTCGTCTTTGTGGGCCCGTCGTCTTTTTGCGCCCGTCGTCTTTTTGCGCCCGTCGTCTTTGTGGGCCCGTCGTCATTTTGCGGCCGTCGTCTTTGTGGGCCCGTCGTTTTTGTGCGCCCGTCGTCTTTTTGCGCGCCCGTCGTCTTTTTGCGTTTGCTTTTGCGTTTGCGTTTGTCGTTTGCGTTTGTCGTTTTGCGTATGCATTTGTCGTTTGGCGTTTCCGTTTGTCTTTTTGCGGCCGTCGTCTTTTTCGTCCGTCGTCTTTTTGCGGCCGTCGTCTTTTTGCGTCCGTCGTCTTTTTGCGTCCGTCGTCTTTTTGCGCCCGTCGTCTTTTTGTGTTTGCGTTTGTGTTTACGTTTGCATTTGCGTTTGTCGTTTTCCGTTTGCGTTCGTCTTTTTGCGTCAGTCGTCTTTTTGCGTCAGTCGTCTTTTTGCGTCCGTAGTCTTCATGCGCCCTACGTCCTTTTGCGCCCGTCGTCTTTTTGCGCCCGTCGTCTTTTTGCGCCCGTCGTCATTTCGCGCCCCTCGTCTTTTCGCGCCCGTCGTCTTTTCGCGCCCGTCGTCTTTTTGCGTCCGTCGTCTTTTTGCATTTGCGTTTGCGTTTGTCGTTTTGCATTTGCATTTGTCATTTTGCGTTTGTCGTTTTGCGTTTACGTTTACGTTGCGCCCGATGCCTTTTTGCGCCCGTCGTCTTTTTGCGCCGTCATCTGTTTGCGACCATCGTCTTTGTGCGCCCGTCGTCTTTGTGCGCCCGTCGTCTTTGTGCGCCCGTCGTCTTTTTGCGCCCGTCGTCTTTTTGCGCCCTTCGTCTTATTGCGCCCGTCGTCTTATTGCGCCCGTCGTCTTATTGCGCCCGTCGTCTTATTGCGCCCGTCGTCTTATTGCGCCCGTCGTCTTTTTGCGTCAGTCGTCTTTTTGCGTCAGTCGTCTTTTTGCGTCAGTCGTCTTTTTGCGTCAGTCGTCTTTTTGCGTCAGTCGTCTTTTTGCGTCCGTCGTCTTTTTGCGTCCGTCGTCTTTTTGCTCCCGTCGTCTTTTTGCGTCCGTCATCTTTTTGCGTTTGCGTTTGCGTTGGTCGTTTGCGTTTGTCGTTTTGCGTATGCATTTGTCGTTTTGCGTTTGCGTTTGTCTTTTTGCGCCCGTCACTTATTGCGCCCGTCGTCTTTCTGCGCCCTTCGTCTTTTTGCGCCCGTCGTCTTATTGCGCCCGTCGTCTTTTTGCGCCCGTCGTCTTTTTGCGCCCGTCGTCTTTTTGCGCCCGTCGTCTTATTGCGCCCGTCGTCTTTGTGCGCCCGTCGTCTTTGTGCGCCCGTCGTCTTTTTGCGCCCGTCGTCTTTTTGCGCCGTCGACTTTTTGCGCCCTTTGTCTTTTTGCGCCCGTCGACTTTTTGCGCCCGTTGTATTTTTGCGCCCGTCGACTTTTTGCGCCCGTCGTATTTTTGCGCCCGTCGTATTTTTGCGTCCGTCGTATTTTTGCGACCGTCGTCTTTTTGCACCCGTCGTCTTTTTGCACCCGTCGTCTTTTTGCGCCTGTCGTCTTTTTGCGTTTGCGTTTGTGTTTACGTTTGCATTTGCGTTTGTCGTTTTGCGTTTGCATTCGTCTTTTTGCGTCCGTCGTTCTTTTGCGCCCGTAGTCTTCATGCGCCCGTCGTCCTTTTGCGCCCGTAGTCTTCATGCGCCCGTAGTCTTCATGCGCCCGTCGTCCTTTTGCGCCCGTCGTCATTTTGCGCCCGTCGTCATTTTGCGCCTGTCGTCTTTGTGGGCCCGTCGTCTTTTTGCGGCCGTCGTCGTTTTGCGCCCGTCGTTTTTGTGCGTCAGTCGTCTTTTTGCGTCAGTCGTCTTTTTGCGTTTGCGTTTGTGTTTACGTTTGCATTTGCGTTTGTCGTTTTGCGTTTGCGTTCGTCTTTTTGCGTCCGTCGTTCTTTTGCGCCCGTAGTCTTCATGCGCCCGTAGTCTTCATGCGCCCGTCGTCCTTTTGCGCCCGTAGTCTTCATGCGCCCGTAGTCTTCATGCGCCCGTAGTCTTCATGCGCCCGTCGTCCTTTTGTGCCCGTCGTCCTTTTGCGCCCGTCGTCCTTTTGCGCCCGTCGTCTTTTTGCGCCCGTCGTCTTTGTGGGCCCGTCGTCTTTTTGCGGCCGTCGTCGTTTTGCGCCCGTCGTCTTTTTGCGCCCGTCGTCCTTTTGCGCCCGTAGTCTTCATGCGCCCGTCGTCCTTTTGCGCCCGTCGTCATTTTGCGCCCGTCGTCATTTTGCGCCCGTCGTCATTTAGCGCCCGTCGTCTTTGTGGGCCCGTCGTCTTTTTGCGTCCGTCGTCGTTTTGCGCCCGTCGTTTTTGTGCGCCCGTAGTCTTTTTGCATTTGCGTTTGCGTTTGCGTTTGCGTTTGTCGTTTTGCGTTTGTCGTTTTGCGTATGCATTTGTCGTTTTGCGTTTGCGTTTGTCTTTTTGCGTTAGTCGTCTTTTTCGTCCGTCGTCTTTTTGCGGCCGTCGTCTTTTTGCGTCCGTCGTCTTTTTGCACCCGTCGTCTTTTTGCGCCCGTCGTCTTTTTGCGCCTGTCGTCTTTTTGCGTTTGCGTTTGTCGTTTTGCGTTTGCGTTCGTCTTTTTGCGTCAGTCGTCTTTTTGCGTCAGTCGTCTTTTTGCGTCAGTCGTCTTTTTGCGTCAGTCGTCTTTTTGCGTCCGTCGTCTTTTTGCGTCAGTCGTCTTTTTGCGTCCGTCGTCTTTTTGCGTCCGTCGTCTTTTTGCACCCGTCGTCCTTTTGCGCCCGTCGTCATTTTGCGCCCGTCGTCATTTTGCGCCCGTCGTCATTTTGCGCCCGTCGTCTTTGTGGGCCCGTCGTCTTTTTGCGGCCGTCGTCGTTTTGCGCCCGTCGTTTTTGTGCGCCCGTAGTCTTTTTGCATTTGCGTTTGCGTTTGCGTTTGCGTTTGTCGTTTTGCGTTTGTCGTTTTGCGTATGCATTTGTCGTTTTGCGTTTGCGTTTGTCTTTTTGCGTTAGTCGTCTTTTTCGTCCGTCGTCTTTTTGCGGCCGTCGTCTTTTTGCGTCCGTCGTCTTTTTGCACCCGTCGTCTTTTTGCGCCCGTCGTCTTTTTGCTCCTGTCGTCTTTTTGCGTTTGCGTTTGTCGTTTTGCGTTTGCGTTCGTCTTTTTGCGTCAGTCGTCTTTTTGCGTCAGTCGTCTTTTTGCGTCAGTCGTCTTTTTGCATCAGTCGTCTTTTTGCGTCCGTCGTCTTTTTGCGTCAGTCGTCTTTTTGCGTCCGTCGTCTTTTTGCGTCCGTCGTCTTTTTGCACCCGTCGTCTTTTTGCGTCCGTCGTCTTTTTGCACCCGTCGTCTTTTTGCGCCTGTCGTCTTTTTGTGCGCCCGTCGTCTTTTTGCGTTTGCGTTTGCGTTTGCGTTTGCGTTTGCGTTTGCGTTTGCGTTTGTCGTTTTGCGTATGCATTTGTCGTTTTGCGTTTGCGTTTGTCTTTTTGCGTTAGTCATCTTTTTCGTCCGTCGTCTTTTTGCGGCCGTCGTCTTTTTGCGTCCGTCGTCTTTTTGCACCCGTCGTCTTTTTGCGCCCGTCGTCTTTTTGCGCCCGTCATCTTTTTGCGTTTGTGTTTGCGTTTGTCGTTTGCGTTTGTCGTTTGCGTTTGTCGTTTTGCGTATGCATTTGTCGTTTTGCGTTTGCATTTGTCATTTTGCGTTTGTCGTTTTGCGTTTACGTTTACGTTGCGCCCGATGCCTTTTTGCGCCCGTCGTCTTTTTGCGCCGTCATCTGTTTGCGACCATCGTCTTTGTGCGCCCGTCGTCTTTGTGCGCCCGTCGTCTTTGTGCGCCCGTCGTCTTTTTGCGCCCGTCGTCTTTTTGCGCCCTTCGTCTTATTGCGCCCGTCGTCTTATTGCGCCCGTCGTCTTATTGCGCCCGTTGTCTTATTGCGCCCGTCGTCTTATTGCGCCCGTCGTCTTTTTGCGTCCGTCGTCTTTTTGCGTCAGTCGTCTTTTTGCGTCAGTCGTCTTTTTGCGTCAGTCGTCTTTTTGCGTCAGTCGTCTTTTTGCGTCCGTCGTCTTTTTGCGTCCGTCGTCTTTTTGCTCCCGTCGTCTTTTTGCGTCCGTCATCTTTTTGCGTTGCGTTTGCGTTGGTCGTTTGCGTTTGTCGTTTTGCGTATGCATTTGTCGTTTTGCGTTTGCGTTTGTCTTTTTGCGCCCGTCACTTATTGCGCCCGTCGTCTTTCTGCGCCCTTCGTCTTTTTGCGCCGTCGTCTTATTGCGCCCGTCGTCTTTTTGCGCCCGTCGTCTTTTTGCGCCCGTCGTCTTTTTGCGCCCGTCGTCTTATTGCGCCCGTCGTCTTTGTGCGCCCGTCGTCTTTGTGCGCCCGTCGTCTTTTTGCGCCCGTCGTCTTTTTGCGCCGTCGACTTTTTGCGCCCTTTGTCTTTTTGCGCCCGTCGACTTTTTGCGCCCGTTGTATTTTTGCGCCCGTCGACTTTTTGCGCCCGTCGTATTTTTGCGCCCGTCGTATTTTTGCGTCCGTCGTATTTTTGCGTCCGTCGTCTTTTTGCACCCGTCGTCTTTTTGCACCCGTCGTCTTTTTGCGCCTGTCGTCTTTTTGCGTTTGCGTTTGTGTTTACGTTTGCATTTGCGTTTGTCGTTTTGCGTTTGCATTCGTCTTTTTGCGTCCGTCGTTCTTTTGCGCCCGTAGTCTTCATGCGCCCGTCGTCCTTTTGCGCCCGTAGTCTTCATGCGCCCGTAGTCTTCATGCGCCCGTCGTCCTTTTGCGCCCGTCGTCATTTTGCGCCCGTCGTCATTTTGCGCCTGTCGTCTTTGTGGGCCCGTCGTCTTTTTGCGGCCGTCGTCGTTTTGCGCCCGTCGTTTTTGTGCGTCAGTCGTCTTTTTGCGTCAGTCGTCTTTTTGCGTTTGCGTTTGTGTTTACGTTTGCATTTGCGTTTGTCGTTTTGCGTTTGCGTTCGTCTTTTTGCGTCCGTCGTTCTTTTGCGCCCGTAGTCTTCATGCGCCCGTAGTCTTCATGCGCCCGTCGTCCTTTTGCGCCCGTAGTCTTCATGCGCCCGTAGTCTTCATGCGCCCGTCGTCCTTTTGCGCCCGTCGTCCTTTTGCGCCCGTCGTCCTTTTGCGCCCGTCGTCTTTTTGCGCCCGTCGTCTTTGTGGGCCCGTCGTCTTTTTGCGGCCGTCGTCGTTTTGCGCCCGTCGTCTTTTTGCGCCCGTCGTCCTTTTGCGCCCGTAGTCTTCATGCGCCCGTCGTCCTTTTGTGCCCGTCGTCATTTTGCGCCCGTCGTCATTTTGCGCCCGTCGTCATTTAGCGCCCGTCGTCTTTGTGGGCCCGTCGTCTTTTTGCGGCCGTCGTCGTTTTGCGCCCGTCGTTTTTGTGCGCCCGTAGTCTTTTTGCATTTGCGTTTGCGTTTGCGTTTGCGTTTGTCGTTTTGCGTTTGTCGTTTTGCGTATGCATTTGTCGTTTTGCGTTTGCGTTTGTCTTTTTGCGTTAGTCGTCTTTTTCGTCCGTCGTCTTTTTGCGGCCGTCGTCTTTTTGCGTCCGTCGTCTTTTTGCACCCGTCGTCTTTTTGCGCCCGTCGTCTTTTTGCGCCTGTCGTCTTTTTGCGTTTGCGTTTGTCGTTTTGCGTTTGCGTTCGTCTTTTTGCGTCAGTCGTCTTTTTGCGTCAGTCGTCTTTTTGCGTCAGTCGTCTTTTTGCGTCAGTCGTCTTTTTGCGTCCGTCGTCTTTTTGCGTCAGTCGTCTTTTTGCGTCCGTCGTCTTTTTGCGTCCGTCGTCTTTTTGCACCCGTCGTCCTTTTGCGCCCGTCGTCTTTGTGGGCCCGTCGTCTTTTTGCGGCCGTCGTCGTTTTGCGCCCGTCGTTTTTGTGCGCCCGTAGTCTTTTTGCATTTGCGTTTGCGTTTGCGTTTGCGTTTGTCGTTTTGCGTTTGTCGTTTTGCGTATGCATTTGTCGTTTTGCGTTTGCGTTTGTCTTTTTGCGTTAGTCGTCTTTTTCGTCCGTCGTCTTTTTGCGGCCGTCGTCTTTTTGCGTCCGTCGTCTTTTTGCACCCGTCGTCTTTTTGCGCCCGTCGTCTTTTTGCTCCTGTCGTCTTTTTGCGTTTGCGTTTGTCGTTTTGCGTTTGCGTTCGTCTTTTTGCGTCAGTCGTCTTTTTGCGTCAGTCGTCTTTTTGCGTCAGTCGTCTTTTTGCGTCAGTCGTCTTTTTGCGTCCGTCATCTTTTTGCGTCAGTCGTCTTTTTGCGTCCGTCGTCTTTTTGCGTCCGTCGTCTTTTTGCACCCGTCGTCTTTTTGCGTCCGTCGTCTTTTTGCACCCGTCGTCTTTTTGCGCCTGTCGTCTTTTTGTGCGCCCGTCGTCTTTTTGCGTTTGCGTTTGCGTTTGCGTTTGCGTTTGCGTTTGCGTTTGTCGTTTTGCGTATGCATTTGTCGTTTTGCGTTTGCGTTTGTCTTTTTGCGTTAGTCATCTTTTTCGTCCGTCGTCTTTTTGCGGCCGTCGTCTTTTTGCGTCCGTCGTCTTTTTGCACCCGTCGTCTTTTTGCGCCCGTCGTCTTTTTGCGCCCGTCATCTTTTTGCGTTTGTGTTTGCGTTTGTCGTTTGCGTTTGTCGTTTTGCGTTTGTCGTTTTGCGTATGCATTTGTCGTTTTGCGTTTGCGTTTGTCTTTTTGCGTTAGTCGTCTTTTTGCGCCCTTCGTCTTATTGCGCCCTTCGTCTTATTGCGCCCGTCGTCTTTGTGCGCCCGTCGTCTTTTTGCGCCCGGCGACTTTTTGCGCCCTTCGTCTTTTTGCGCCCGTCGTCATTTTGCGCCCGTCGTCTTTTTGCGCCGTCGTCTTTTTGCGTCCGTCATCTTTTTGCGCCCCTCGTCTTTTTGCGCCCGTCGTCTTTTTGCGCCCGTCGACTTTTTGCGCCCGTCGACTTTTTGCGCCCTTCGTCTTTTTGCGCCCGTCGTATTTTTGCGCCCGTCGTCTTTTTGCGCCCGTCGTCCTTTTGCGCCCGTAGTCTTCATGCGCCCATCGTCCTTTTGCGCCCGTCGTCATTATGCGCCCGTCGTCTTTGTGGGCCCGTCGCCTTTTGGCGCCCGTCGACTTTTTGCGCCCTTCGTCTTTTGCGCCCGTCGTATTTTTGCGCCCGTCGTCTTTTTGCGCCCGTCGTCCTTTTGCGCCCGTAGTCTTCATGCGCCCGTCGTCCTTTTGCGCCCGTCGTCATTTTGCGCCCGTCGTCTTTGTGGGCCCGTCGTCTTTTTGCGGCCGTCGTCTTTTTGCGCCCGTCGTCTTTTTGCGCCTGTCGTCTTTTTGCGCCCTTGTTTACGTTTGCATTTGCGTTTGTCGTTTTGCGTTTGCGTTCGTCTTTTTGCGTCAGTCGTCTTTTTGCGTCAGTCGTCTTTTTGCGTCCTTCGTCTTTTTGCTTCCGTCGTCTTTTTGCGACCGTCGTCTTTGAGCGCCCGTCGTATTTTTGCGCCCGTCGTCATTTTGCGCCCGTCGTCTTTGCGTTAGTCATCTTTTTGCGGCCGTCGTCTTTTTGCGCCCGTCGTCTTATTGCGCCCGTCGTCTTATTGCGCCCTTTGTCTTATTGCGCCCGTCGGCTTTGTGCGCCCGTCGTCTTTTTGCGCCCGTCGACTTTTTGCGCCCTTCGTCTTTTTGCGCCCTTCGTCTTTTTGCGCCCGTCGACTTTTTGCGCCCGTCGTATTTTTGCGCCCGTCGTCTTTTTGCGTCCGTCGTCCTTTTGCGCCCGTAGTCTTCATTCGCCCGTCGTCCTTTTGCGCCCGTCGTCATTTTTCGCCCGACGTCTTTTTGCGCCCGTCGTCCTTTTGCGCCCGTAGTCTTAATGCGCCCGTCGTCTTATTGCGCCCGTCGTCTTATTGCGCACGTCGACTTATTGCGCCCGTCGTATTTTTGCGCCCGTCGTCTTTTTGCGTCCGTCGTCCTTCTGCGCCCGTAGTCTTCATGCGCCCGACGCCCTTTTGCGCCCGTAGTCTTCATGTGCCCGTCGTCCTTTTGCGCCCATCATCCTTTTGCGCCCGTCGTCCTTTTGCGCCCGTAGTTATTTTGCGGCCGTCGTCATTTTGCGGCCGTCGTCTTTGTGGGCCCGTCGTCTTTTTGCGCCCGTCGTCATTTTGCGGCCGTCGTCTTTGTGGGCCCGCCGTCATTTTGCGGCCGTCGTCTTTGTGGGCCCGTCGTTTTTGTGCGCCCGTCGTCTTTTTGCGCGCCCGTCGTCTTTTTGCGTTTGCTTTTGCGTTTGTCGTTTGCGTTTGTCGTTTTGCGTATGCATTTGTCGTTTGGCGTTTCCGTTTGTCTTTTTGCGGCCGTCGTCTTTTTCGTCCGTCGTCTTTTTGCGGCCGTCGTCTTTTTGCGTCCGTCGTCTTTTTGCGTCCGTCGTCTTTTTGCGCCTGTCGTCTTTTTGTGTTTGCGTTTGTGTTTACGTTTGCATTTGCGTTTGTTGTTTTCCGTTTGCGTTCGTCTTTTTGCGTCATTCGTCTTTTTGCGTCATTCGTCTTTTTGCGTCAGTCGTCTTTTTGCGTCCGTAGTCTTCATGCGCCCTACGTCCTTTTGCGCCCGTCGTCTTTTTGCGCCCGTCGTCTTTTTGCGCCCGTCGTCATTTCGCGCCCGTCGTCTTTTTGCGCCCGTCGTCTTTTTGCGCCCGTCGTCTTTTTGCGCCCGTCGTCTTTTTGTGCCCGTCGTCTTTGTGCATTTGCGTTTGCGATTGTCGTTTTGCGTTTGCATTTGTCGTTTGCATTTGTCTTTTTGCGTTAGTCATCTTTTTGCGGCCGTCGTCTTTTTGCGTCCTTCGTCTTTTTGCGTCCTCCGATTTTGTGTGTCCGTCGTCTTTTTGCGCCCGTCGTCTTTTTGCGCCCGTCGTCTTTTTGCGCCCGTCGTCATTTTGCGCCCCTCGTCTTTTTGCGCCCGTCGTCTTTTTGCGCCCGTCGTCTTTTTGCGCCCGTCGTCTTTTTTGCGCCCGTCGTCTTTTTGCGCCCGTCGTCTTTTTGCGCCCGTCGTCTTTTTGCGCCCGTCGTCTTTTTGCGCCCGCCGTCTTTTTGCTCCCACCGTCATTTCGCGCCCCTCGTCTTTTCGCGCCCCTCGTCTTTTCGCGCCCGTCGTATTTTTGCGTCCGTCGTCTTTTTGCATTTGCGTTTGCGTTTGTCGTTTTGCGTTTGCATTTGCGTTTGTCGTTTTCCGTTTGCGTTCGTCTTTTTGCGTCATTCGTCTTTTTGCGTCAGTCGTCTTTTTGCGTCCGTAGTCTTCATGCGCCCTACGTCCTTTTGCGCCCGTCGTCTTTTTGCGCCCGTCGTCTTTTTGCGCCCGTCGTCATTTCGCGCCCGTCGTCTTTTTGCACCCGTCGTCTTTTTGCGCCCGTCGTCTTTTTGCGCCCGTCGTCTTTTTGCGCCCGTCGTCTTTGTGCATTTGCGTTTGCGATTGTCGTTTTGCGTTTGCATTTGTCGTTTGCGTTTGTCTTTTTGCGTTAGTCTTTTTGCGTTAGTCATCTTTTTGCGGCCGTCGTCTTTTTGCGCCCGTCGTCTTATTGCGCCCGTCGTCTTATTGCGCCCTTTGTCTTATTGCGCCCGTCGGCTTTGTGCGCCCGTCGTCTTTTTGCGCCCGTCGACTTTTTGCGCCCTTCGTCTTTTTGCGCCCTTCGTCTTTTTGCGCCCGTCGACTTTTTGCGCCCGTCGTATTTTTGCGCCCGTCGTCTTTTTGCGTCCGTCGTCCTTTTGCGCCCGTAGTCTTCATTCGCCCGTCGTCTTATTGCGCCCGTCGTCTTTTTGCGCCTGTCGTCTTTTTGCGTTTGCGTTTGTGTTTACGTTTGCATTTGCGTTTGTCGATTTGCGTTTGCGTTTGTCTTCTTGCGGTAGTCGTCTTTTTGCGGCCGTCGTCTTTTTGCGGCCGTCGTCTTTTTGCGACCGTCGTCTTTGTGCGCCCGTCGTATTTTTGCGCCCGTCGTCTTTATGCGCCCGTCGTCATTTTGCGCCCGTCGTCTTTTTGCGCCCGTCGTCTTTTTGCGCCCGTCGTCTTTTTGCGCCCGTCGTCTTTTTGCGGCCGTCGTCTTTTTGCGCCCGTCGTCTTTTTGCGCCCGTCGTCTTTTTGCGGCCGTCGTCTTTTTGCGCCCTTCGTCTTTTTGCGTCCGTCGTTCTTTTGCGCCCGTAGTCTTCATGCGCCCGTCGTCCTTTTGCGCCCGTAGTCTTCATGCGCCCGTAGTCTTCATGCGCCCGTCGTCCTTTTGCGCCCCTCGTCCTTTTGCGCCCGTCGTCCTTTTGCGCCCGTCGTCTTTTTGCGCCCGTCGTCTTTGTGGGCCCGTCGTCTTTTTGCGGCCGTCGTCGTTTTGCGCCCGTCGTCTTTTTGCGCCCGTCGTCCTTTTGCGCCCGTAGTCTTCATGCGCCCGTCGTCCTTTTGCGCCCGTCGTCATTTTGCGCCCGTCGTCATTTTGCGCCCGTCGTCTTTGTGGGCCCGTCGTCTTTTTGCGGCCGTCGTCGTTTTGCGCCCGTCGTTTTTGTGCGCCCGTAGTCTTTTTGCATTTGCGTTTGCGTTTGCGTTTGCGTTTGTCTTTTTGCGTTTGTCTTTTTGCGTTAGTCGTCTTTTTCGTCCGTCGTCTTTTTGCGGCCGTCGTCTTTTTGCGTCCGTCGTCTTTTTGCACCCGTCGTCTTTTTGCGCCCGTCGTCTTTTTGCGCCTGTCGTCTTTTTGCGTTTGCGTTTGTCGTTTTGCGTTTGCGTTCGTCTTTTTGCGTCAGTCGTCTTTTTGCGTCAGTCGTCTTTTTGCGTCAGTCGTCTTTTTGCGTCAGTCGTCTTTTTGCGTCCGTCGTCTTTTTGCGTCCGTCGTCTTTTTGCGTCCGTCGTCTTTTTGCGTCCGTCGTCTTTTTGCACCCGTCGTCTTTTTGCGTCCGTCGTCTTTTTGCACCCGTCGTCTTTTTGCGCCTGTCGTCTTTTTGTGCGCCCGTCGTCTTTTTGCGTTTGCGTTTGCGTTTGCGTTTGCGTTTGTCGTTTTGCGTATGCATTTGTCGTTTTGCGTTTGCGTTTGTCTTTTTGCGTTAGTCATCTTTTTCGTCCGTCGTCTTTTTGCGGCCGTCGTCTTTTTGCGTCCGTCGTCTTTTTGCGCCCGTCGTCTTTTTGCGCCGTCGTCTTTTTGCGCCCGTCATCTTTTTGCGTTTGTGTTTGCGTTTGTCGTTTGCGTTTGTCGTTTTGCGTATGCATTTGTCGTTTTGCGTTTGCGTTTGTCTTTTTGCGTTAGTCGTCTTTTTGCGCCCTTCGTCTTATTGCGCCCTTCGTCTTATTGCGCCCGTCGTCTTTGTGCGCCCGTCGTCTTTTTGCGCCCGGCGACTTTTTGCGCCCTTCGTCTTTTTGCGCCCGTCGTCATTTTGCGCCCGTCGTCTTTTTGCGCCCGTCGTCTTTTTGCGTCCGTCATCTTTTTGCGCCCCTCGTCTTTTTGCGCCCGTCGTCTTTTTGCGCCCGTCGACTTTTTGCGCCCGTCGACTTTTTGCGCCCTTCGTCTTTTTGCGCCCGTCGTATTTTTGCGCCCGTCGTCTTTTTGCGCCCGTCGTCCTTTTGCGCCCGTAGTCTTCATGCGCCCATCGTCCTTTTGCGCCCGTCGTCATTTTGCGCCCGTCGTCTTTGTGGGCCCGTCGCCTTTTGGCGCCCGTCGACTTTTTGCGCCCTTCGTCTTTTTGCGCCCGTCGTATTTTTGCGCCCGTCGTCTTTTTGCGCCCGTCGTCCTTTTGCGCCCGTAGTCTTCATGCGCCCGTCGTCCTTTTGCGCCCGTCGTCATTTTGCGCCCGTCGTCTTTGTGGGCCCGTCGTCTTTTTGCGGCCGTCGTCTTTCTGCGCCCGTCGTCTTTTTGCGCCTGTCGTCTTTTTGCGCCCTTGTTTACGTTTGCATTTGCGTTTGTCGTTTTGCGTTTGCGTTCGTCTTTTTGCGTCAGTCGTCTTTTTGCGTCAGTCGTCTTTTTGCGTCCTTCGTCTTTTTGCTTCCGTCGTCTTTTTGCGACCGTCGTCTTTGTGCGCCCGTCGTATTTTTGCGCCCGTCGTCATTTTGCGCCCGTCGTCTTTGTGGGCCCGTCGTCTTTTTGCGGCCGTCGTCGTTTTGCGCCCGTCGTTTTTGTGCGCCCGTCATCTTTTTGCGTTTGCATTTGCGTTTGTCGTTTGCGTTTGTCGTTTTGCGTATGCATTTGTCGTTTTGCGTTTGCGTTTGTCTTTTTGCGTCAGTCGTCTTTTTGCGTCCGTCGTCTTTTTGTACCCGTCGTCTTTTTGCGCCCGTCGTCTTTTTGCGCCTGTCGTCTTTTTGCGTTTGCGTTTGTGTTTACGTTTGCATTTGCGTTTGTCGATTTGCGTTTGCGTTTGTCTTCTTGCGGTAGTCGTCTTTTTGCGGCCGTCGTCTTTTTGCGACCGTCGTCTTTGTGCGCCCGTCGTATTTTTGCGCCCGTCGTCTTTTTGCGCCCGTCGTCATTTTGCGCCCGTCGTCTTTTTGCGCCCGTCGTCTTTTTGCGCCCTTCGTCTTATTGCGCCCGTCGTCTTATTGCGCCCGTCGTCTTATTGCGCCCGTCGTCTTATTGCGCCCGTCGTCTTTGTGCGCCCGTCGTCTTTGTGCGCCCGTCGTCTTTTTGCGGCCGTCGTCTTTTTGCGGCCGTCGTCTTTTTGCGTTTGCGTTTGTGTTTACATTTGCATTTGCGTTTGTCATTTTGCGTTTGCGTTTGTCTTTTTGCGTCCGTCGTTCTTTTGCGCCCGTAGTCTTCATGCGCCCGTCGTCCTTTTGCGCCCGTCGTCATTTTGCGCCCGTCGTCTTTGTGGGCCCGTCGTCTTTTTGCGGCCGTCGTCGTTTTGCGCCCGTCGTTTTTGTGCGCCCGTCGTCTTTTTGCGTTTGCGTTTGCGTTTGCGTTTGCGTTTGCGTTTGTCGTTTTGCGTATGCATTTGTCGTTTTGCGTTTGCGTTTGTCTTTTTGCGTTAGTCGTCTTTTTCGTCCGTCGTCTTTTTGCGGCCGTCGTCTTTTTGCGCCTGTCGTCTTTTTGCGTTTGCGTTTGCGTTTGTGTTTACGTTTGCATTTGCGTTTGTCGTTTTGCGTTTGCGTTCGTCTTTTTGCGTCAGTCGACTTTTTGCGTCAGTCGTCTTTTTGCGTCAGTCGTCTTTTTGCGTCAGTCGTCTTTTTGCGTCAGTCGTCTTTTTGCGTCAGTCGTCTTTTTGCGTCAGTCGTCTTTTTGCGTCAGTCGTCTTTTTGCGTCAGTCGTCTTTTTGCGTCAGTCGTCTTTTTGCGTCCGTCATCTTTTTGCGTTTGCGTTGGTCGTTTGCGTTGGTCGTTTGCGTTTGTCGTTTTGCGTATGCATTTGTCGTTTTGCGTTTGCGTTTGTCTTTTTGCGCCCGTCACTTATTGCGCCCGTCGTCTTTCTGTGCCCTTCGTCTTTTTGCGCCCGTCGTCTTATTGCGCCCGTCGTCTTTTTGCGCCCGTCGTCTTTTTGCGCCCGTCGTCTTTTTGCGCCCGTCGTCTTATTGCGCCCGTCGTCTTTGTGCGCCCGTCGTCTTTTTGCGCCCGTCGTCTTTTTGCGCCGTCGACTTTTTGCGCCCTTTGTCTTTTTGCGCCCGTCGACTTTTTGCGCCCGTTGTATTTTTGCGCCCGTCGACTTTTTGCGCCCGTCGTATTTTTGCGCCCGTCGTATTTTTGCGTCCGTCGTATTTTTGCGTCCGTCGTCTTTTTGCACCCGTCGTCTTTTTGCACCCGTCGTCTTTTTGCGCCTGTCATCTTTTTGCGTTTGCGTTTGTGTTTACGTTTGCATTTGCGTTTGTCTTTTTGCGTTAGTCGTCTTTTTCGTCCGTCGTCTTTTTGCGGCCGTCGTCTTTTTGCGCCTGTCGTCTTTTTGCGTTTGCGTTTGCGTTTGTGTTTACGTTTGCATTTGCGTTTGTCGTTTTGCGTTTGCGTTCGTCTTTTTGCGTCAGTCGACTTTTTGCGTCAGTCGTCTTTTTGCGTCAGTCGTCTTTTTGCGTCAGTCGTCTTTTTGCGTCAGTCGTCTTTTTGCGTCAGTCGTCTTTTTGCGTCAGTCGTCTTTTTGCGTCAGTCGTCTTTTTGCGTCAGTCGTCTTTTTGCGTCAGTCGTCTTTTTGCGTCCGTCATCTTTTTGCGTTTGCGTTGGTCGTTTGCGTTGGTCGTTTGCGTTTGTCGTTTTGCGTATGCATTTGTCGTTTTGCGTTTGCGTTTTGTCTTTTTGCGCCCGTCACTTATTGCGCCCGTAGTCTTTCTGTGCCCTTCGTCTTTTTGCGGCCCGTCGGTCTTATTGCGCCCGTCGTCTTTTTGCGCCCGTCGTCTTTTTGCGCCCCGTCGTCTTTTTGCGCCCGTCGTCTTATTGCGCCCGTCTTCTTTGTGCGCCCGTCGTCTTGTGCGCCCGTCGTCTTTTTGCGCCCGTCGTCTTTTTGCGCGTCAGACTTTTTGCGCCCTTTGTCTTTTTGCGCCCGTCGACTTTTTGCGCCCGTTGTATTTTTGCGCCGTCGACTTTTTGCGCCCGTCGTATTTTTTGCGCCCGTTGTATTTTTGCGTCGTCGATTTTTGCGTCCGTCGTCTTTTTGCACCGTCGTCTTTTTGCACCCGTCGTATTTTTGCGCCTGTCATCTTTTTGCGTTGCGTTTGTGTTTACGTTTGCATTTGCGTTTGTCGTTTTGCGTTGCGTTTCGTCTTTTTGCGTCCGTCGTTCTTTTGCGCCCGTAGTCTTCATGCGCCCGTCGTCCTTTTGCGCCCGTAGTCTTCATGCGCCCGTAGTCTTCATGCGCCCGTCGTCCTTTTGCGCCCGTCGTCATTTTGCGCCCGTCGTCATTTTGCGCCTGTCGTCTTTGTGGGCCCGTCGTCTTTTTGCGGCCGTCGTCGTTTTGCGCCCGTCGTTTTTGTGCGTCAGTCGTCTTTTTGCGTCAGTCGTCTTTTTGCGTTTGCGTTTGTGTTTACGTTTGCATTTGCGTTTGTCGTTTTGCGTTTGCGTTCGTCTTTTTGCGTCCGTCGTTCTTTTGCGCCCGTAGTCTTCATGCGCCCGTCGTCCTTTTGCGCCCGTAGTCTTCATGCGCCCGTAGTCTTCATGCGCCCGTAGTCTTCATGCGCCCGTAGTCTTCATGCGCCCGTCGTCCTTTTGCGCCCGTCGTCCTTTTGCGCCCGTCGTCCTTTTGCGCCCGTCGTCTTTTTGCGCCCGTCGTCTTTGTGGGCCCGTCGTCTTTTTGCGGCCGTCGTCGTTTTGCGCCCGTCGTCTTTTTGCGCCGTCGTCCTTTTGCGCCCGTAGTCTTCATGCGCCCGTCGTCCTTTTGCGCCCGTCGTCATTTTGCGCCCGTTGTCATTTTGCGCCCGTCGTCTTTGTGGGCCCATCGTCTTTTTGCGGCCGTCGTCGTTTTGCGCCCGTCGTTTTTGTGCGCCCGTAGTCTTTTTGCATTTGCATTTGCGTTTGTCGTTTTGCGTTTGCGTTCGTCTTTTTGCGTCCGTCGTTCTTTTGCGCCCGTAGTCTTCATGCGCCCGTCGTCCTTTTGCGCCCGTAGTCTTCATGCGCCCGTAGTCTTCATGCGCCCGTAGTCTTCATGCGCCCGTAGTCTTCATGCACCCGTCGTCTTTTTGCGCCTGTCGTCTTTTTGCGTTTGCGTTTGCGTTTGTGTTTACGTTTGCATTTGCGTTTGTCGTTTTGCGTTTGCGTTCGTCTTTTTGCGTCAGTCGACTTTTTGCGTCAGTCGTCTTTTTGCGTCAGTCGTCTTTTTGCGTCAGTCGTCTTTTTGCGTCAGTCGTCTTTTTGCGTCAGTCGTCTTTTTGCGTCCGTCGTCTTTTTGCGTCCGTCGTCTTTTTGCACCCGTCGTCTTTTTGCGTCCGTCATCTTTTTGCGTTTGCGTTTGCGTTGGTCGTTTGCGTTTGTCGTTTTGCGTATGCATTTGTCGTTTTGCATTTGCGTTTGTCTTTTTGCGCCCGTCACTTATTGCGCCCGTCGTCTTTCTGCGCCCTTCGTCTTTTTGCGCCCGTCGTCTTATTGCGCCCGTCGTCTTTTTGCGCCCGTCGTCTTTTTGCGCCCGTCGTCTTTTTGCGCCCGTCGTCTTATTGCGCCCGTCGTCTTTGTGCGCCCGTCGTCTTTGTGCGCCCGTCGTCTTTTTGCGCCCGTCGTCTTTTTGCGCCGTCGACTTTTTGCGCCCTTTGTCTTTTTGCGCCCGTCGACTTTTTGCGCCCGTTGTATTTTTGCGCCCGTCGACTTTTTGCGCCCGTCGTATTTTTGCGCCCGTCGTATTTTTGCGCCCGTCGTATTTTTGCGTCCGTCGTCTTTTTGCGTCCGTCGTCCTTTTGCGTCCGTAGTTTTCATGCGCCCGTCGTCCTTTTGCGCCCGTAGTCTTCATGCGCCCGTCGTCCTTTTGCGCCCGTCGTCATTTTGCGTTTGCGTTTGCGTTTGTTGTTTTGCGTTTGCGTTCGTCTTTTTGCGTCAGTCGTCTTTTTTTTCGTCAGTCGTCTTTTTGCGTCCGTCGTCTTTTTGCGTCCGTCGTATTTTTGCGTCCATTGTCTTTTTGCGTCCGTCGTCTTTTTGCGTCCTTCGTCTTTTTGCATCCGTCGTCTTTTTGCGACCGTCGTCTTTGTGCGCCCGTCGTATTTTTGCGCCCGTCGTCTTTTTGCGCCCGTAGTCTTATTGCGCCCGTCGTCTTATTGCGCCCGTCGTCTTTGTGCGCCCGTCGTCTTTTTGCGCGCGTCGACTTTTTGCGCCTGTCGTCTTTTTGCGTTTGCGTTTGTGTTTACGTTTGCATTTGCGTTTGTCGATTTGCGTTTGCGTTTGTCTTCTTGCGGTAGTCATCTTTTTCGTCCGTCGTCTTTTTGCGGCCGTCGTCTTTTTGCGTCCGTCGTCTTTTTGCACCCGTCGTCTTTTTGCGCCCGTCGTCTTTTTGCGCCCGTCATCTTTTTGCGTTTGTGTTTGCGTTTGTCGTTTGCGTTTGTCGTTTTGCGTATGCATTTGTCGTTTTGCGTTTGCGTTTGTCTTTTTGCGTTAGTCGTCTTTTTGCGCCCTTCGTCTTATTGCGCCCTTCGTCTTATTGCGCCCGTCGTCTTTGTGCGCCCGTCGTCTTTTTGCGCCCGTCGACTTTTTGCGCCCTTCGTCTTTTTGCGCCCTTCGTCTTTTTGCGCCCGTCGTATTTTTGCGCCCGTCGTATTTTTGCGCCCGTCGTCCTTTTGCGCCCGTAGTCTTCATGCGCCCGTCGTCCTTTTGCGCCCGTCGTCATTTTGCGCCCGTCGTCTTTGTGGGCCCGTCGCCTTTTGGCGCCCGTCGACTTTTTGTGCCCTTCGTCTTTTTGCGCCCGTCGTATTTTTGCGCCCGTCGTCTTTTTGCGCCTGTCGTCTTTTTGCGCCCTTGTTTACGTTTGCATTTGCGTTTGTCGTTTTGCGTTTGCGTTCGTCTTTTTGCGTCAGTCGTCTTTTTGCGTCAGTCGTCTTTTTGCGTCCTTCGTCTTTTTGCTTCCGTCGTCTTTTTGCGACCGTCGTCTTTGTGCGCCCGTCGTATTTTTGCGCCCGTCGTCATTTTGCGCCCGTCGTCTTTGTGGGCCCGTCGTCTTTGTGGGCCCGTCGTCTTTTTGCGGCCGTCGTCGTTTTGCGCCCGTCGTTTTTGTGCGCCCGTCATCTTTTTGCGTTTGCATTTGCGTTTGTCGTTTGCGTTTGTCGTTTTGCGTATGCATTTGTCGTTTTGCGTTTGCGTTTGTCTTTTTGCGTTAGTCGTCTTTTTGCGTCCGTCGTCTTTTTGTACCCGTCGTCTTTTTGCGCCCGTCGTCTTTTTGCGCCTGTCGTCTTTTTGCGTTTGCGTTTGTGTTTACGTTTGCATTTGCGTTTGTCGATTTGCGTTTGCGTTTGTCTTCTTGCGGTAGTCGTCTTTTTGCGGCCGTCGTCTTTTTGCGACCGTCGTCTTTGTGCGCCCGTCGTATTTTTGTGCCCGTCGTCTTTTTGCGCCCGTCGTCATTTTGCGCCCGTCGTCTTTTTGCGCCCGTCGTCTTTTTGCGCCCGTCGTCTTTTTGCGCCCGTCGTCTTTTTGCGGCCGTCGTCTTTTTGCGGCCGTCGTCTTTTTGCGCCCGTCGTCTTTTTGCGCCCGTCGTCTTTTTGCGGCCGTCGTCTTTTTGCGCCCGTCGTCTTATTGCGCCCGTCGTCTTATTGCGCCCGTCGTCTTATTGCGCCCGTCGTCTTATTGCGCCCGTCGTCTTATTGCGCCCGTCGTCTTTGTGCGCCCGTCGTCTTTGTGCGCCCGTCGTCTTTTTGCGGCCGTCGTCTCTTTGCGGCCGTCGTCTCTTTGCGTTTGCGTTTGTGTTTACGTTTGCATTTGCGTTTGTCGTTTTGCGTTTGCGTTCGTCTTTTTGCATCCGTCGTTCTTTTGCGCCCGTAGTCTTCATGCGCCCGTCGTCCTTTTGCGCCCGTAGTCTTTGTGGGCCCGTCGTCTTTTTGCGGCCGTCGTCGTTTTGCGCCCGTCGTCTTTGTGCGCCCGTCGTCCTTTTGCGCCCGTAGTCTTCATGCGCCCGTCGTCCTTTTGCGCCCGTCATCATTTTGCGCACGTCGTCTTTGTGGGCCCGTCGTCTTTTCGCGGCCGTCGTCGTTTTGCGCCCGTCGTTTTTGTGCGCCCGTCGTCTTTTTGCGTTTGCGTTTGCGTTTGCGTTTGTCGTTTTGCGTATGCATTTGTCGTTTTGCGTTTGCGTTTGTCTTTTTGCGTTAGTCGTCTTTTTCGTCCGTCGTCTTTTTGCGGCCGTCGTCTTTTTGCGTCCGTCGTCTTTTTGCACCCGTCGTCTTTTTGCGCCCGTCGTCTTTTTGCGCCCGTCGTCTTTTTGCGTTTGCGTTTGCGTTTGTGTTTACGTTTGCATTTGCGTTTGTCGTTTTGCGTTTGCGTCCGTCTTTTTGCGTCAGTCGACTTTTTGCGTCAGTCGTCTTTTTGCGTCAGTCGTCTTTTTGCGTCAGTCGTCTTTTTGCGTCAGTCGTCTTTTTGCGTCAGTCGTCTTTTTGCGTCAGTCGTCTTTTTGCGCCCGTCGTCTTTTTGCGCCCGTCGTCTTTTTGCGCCCGTCGTCTTTTTGCGCCCGTCGTCTTTTTGCGCCCGTCGTCTTATTGCGCCCGTCGTCTTTGTGCGCCCGTCGTCTTTGTGCGCCCGTCGTCTTTTTGCGCCCGTCGTCTTTTTGCGCCCGTCGACTTTTTGCGCCCTTTGTCTTTTTGCGCCCGTCGACTTTTTGCGCCCGTTGTATTTTTGCGCCCGTCGACTTTTTGCGCCCGTCGTATTTTTGCGCCAGTCGTATTTTTGCGTCCGTCGTCTTTTTGCGTCCGTCGTCCTTTTGCGTCCGTAGTTTTCATGCGCCCGTCGTCCTTTTGCGCCCGTAGTCTTCATGCGCCCGTCGTCCTTTTGCGCCCGTAGTCTTCATGCGCCCGTCGTCCTTTTGCGCCCGTCGTCATTTTGCGTTTGCGTTTGTCGTTTTGCGTTTGCGTTCGTCTTTTTGCGTCAGTCGTCTTTTTTTTCGTCAGTCGTCTTTTTGCGTCCGTCGTCTTTTTGCGTCCGTCGTATTTTTGCGTCCGTCGTCTTTTTGCGTCCGTCGTCTTTTTGCGTCCTTCGTCTTTTTGCATCCGTCGTCTTTTTGCGACCGTCGTCTTTGTGCGCCCGTCGTATTTTTGCGCCCGTCGTCTTTTTGCGCCCGTAGTCTTATTGCGCCCGTCGTCTTATTGCGCCCGTCGTCTTTGTGCGCCCGTCGTCTTTTTGCGCGCGTCGACTTTTTGCGCCTGTCGTCTTTTTGCGTTTGCGTTTGTGTTTACGTTTGCATTTGCGTTTGTCGATTTGCGTTTGCGTTTGTCTTCTTGCGGTAGTCGTCTTTTTGCGGCCGTCGTCTTTTTGCGACCGTCGTCTTTATGCGCCCGTCGTCTTTATGCGCCCGTCGTATTTTTGTGCCCGTCGTCTTTTTGCGCCCGTCGTCATTTTGCGCCCGTCGTCTTTTTGCGCCCGTCGTCTTTTTGCGCCCGTCGTCTTTTTGCGCCCGTCGTCTTTTTGCGCCCGTCGTCTTTTTGCGGCCGTCGTCTTTTTGCGCCCGTCGTCTTTTTGCGCCCGTCGTCTTTTTGCGGCCGTCGTCTTTTTGCGCCCTTCGTCTTATTGCGCCCGTCGTCTTATTGCGCCCGTCGTCTTATTGCGCCCGTCGTCTTATTGCGCCCGTCGTCTTATTGCGCCCGTCGTCTTTGTGCGCCCGTCGTCTTTGTGCGCCCGTCGTCTTTTTGCGGCCGTCGTCTCTTTGCGTTTGCGTTTGTGTTTACGTTTGCATTTGCGTTTGTCGTTTTGCGTTTGCGTTCGTCTTTTTGCGTCCGTCGTTCTTTTGCGCCCGTCGTTCTTTTGCGCCCGTAGTCTTCATGCGCCCGTCGTCCTTTTGCGCCCGTAGTCTTCATGCGCCCGTCGTCCTTTTGCGCCCGTCGTCATTTTGCGCCCGTCGTCTTTGTGGGCCCGTCGTCTTTTTGCGGCCGTCGTTGTTTTGTGCCCGTCGTCTTTGTGCGCCCGTCGTCCTTTTGCGCCCGTAGTCTTCATGCGCCCGTCGTCCTTTTGCGCCCGTCGTCATTTTGCGCCCGTCGTCATTTTGCGCCCGTCGTCTTTTTGCGCCCGTCGTCTTTTTGCGCCCGTCGTCTTTTTGCGCCCGTCGTCTTTTTGCGCCCGTCGTCTTTTTGCGGCCGTCGTCTTTTTGCGCCCGTCGTCTTTTTGCGCCCGTCGTCTTTTTGCGGCCGTCGTCTTTTTGCGCCCTTCGTCTTATTGCGCCCGTCGTCTTATTGCGCCCGTCGTCTTATTGCGCCCGTCGTCTTATTGCGCCCGTCGTCTTATTGCGCCCGTCGTCTTTGTGCGCCCGTCGTCTTTGTGCGCCCGTCGTCTTTTTGCGGCCGTCGTCTCTTTGCGTTTGCGTTTGTGTTTACGTTTGCATTTGCGTTTGTCGTTTTGCGTTTGCGTTCGTCTTTTTGCGTCCGTCGTTCTTTTGCGCCCGTCGTTCTTTTGCGCCCGTAGTCTTCATGCGCCCGTCGTCCTTTTGCGCCCGTAGTCTTCATGCGCCCGTCGTCCTTTTGCGCCCGTCGTCATTTTGCGCCCGTCGTCTTTGTGGGCCCGTCGTCTTTTTGCGGCCGTCGTTGTTTTGTGCCCGTCGTCTTTGTGCGCCCGTCGTCCTTTTGCGCCCGTAGTCTTCATGCGCCCGTCGTCCTTTTGCGCCCGTCGTCATTTTGCGCCCGTCGTCTTTGTGGGCCCGTCGTCTTTTTGCGGCCGTCGTCGTTTTGCGCCCGTCGTTTTTGTGCGCCCGTCGTCTTTTTGCGTTTGCGTTTGCGTTTGCGTTTGCGTTTGTCGTTTTGCGTATGCATTTGTCTTTTTGCGTATGCGTTTGTCTTTTTGCGTTAGTCGTCTTTTTCGTCCGTCGTCTTTTTGCGGCCGTCGTCTTTTTGCGTCCGTCGTCTTTTTGCACCCGTCGTCTTTTTGCGCCCGTCGTCTTTTTGCGCCCGTCGTCTTTTTGCGTTTGCGTTTGCGTTTGTGTTTGTCGTTTTGCGTTTGCGTTCGTCTTTTTGCGTCAGTCGACTTTTTGCGTCAGTCGTCTTTTTGCGTCAGTCGTCTTTTTGCGTCAGTCGTCTTTTTGCGTCAGTCGTCTTTTTGCGTCAGTCGTCTTTTTGCGTCAGTCGTCTTTTTGCGTCCGTCGTCTTTTTGCGTCCGTCGTCTTTTTGCGTCCGTCGTCTTTTTGCGTCCGTCGTCTTTTTGCACCCGTCGTCTTTTTGCGTCCGTCATCTTTTTGCGTTTGCGTTGGTCGTTTGCGTTTGTCGTTTTGCGTATGCATTTGTCGTTTTGCGTTTGCGTTTGTCTTTTTGCGCCCGTCACTTATTGTGCCCGTCATCTTTCTGCGCCCGTCGTCTTTTTGCGCCCGTCGACTTTTTGCGCCCTTCGTCTTTTTGCGCCCGTCGTCTTATTGCGCCCGTCGTCTTTTTGCGCCCGTCGTCTTTTTGCGCCCGTCGTCTTTTTGCGCCCGTCGTCTTATTGCGCCCGTCGTCTTTGTGCGCCCGTCGTCTTTGTGCGCCCGTCGTCTTTTTGCGCCCGTCGTCTTTTTGCGCGCCGTCGACTTTTTGCGCCCTTTGTCTTTTTGCGCCCGTCGTCTGTTAGCGCCCGTCGTCTTTGCGCACCCGTCCTGGGGTGCACCTCGCTGGAGCTCCTGCTCCAAGAGCCGCTCTATGCGGCTCAGGCGGCTGTCTCTCCCCCGCCTGGGTGGAGAGACGTCCCCGTCCGGTCGGAACCACCGGCCGGACGCCTCTTCCATGGCTTTACTTGCAGCCCGCTGCTCAGGCGCTAGCAGGCTGGGCTCGGCGCGGTGTCGGGGTATAGCGGACCGTCCGCTAAGCGGTCCTACCGCCTTGTTGCTGCCCCCGCCAGATGGAACGCTCCTCCATGGAGTCAAGCGGAGGGCAGGTCTGTTCGGGCGGCTGTCTTTCCCCCCGTGCGGGAGAGGAAAGATGTCCCGTCCGACAAGTCGGAGCCACCGGCCGGACGCCTCTTCCGTGGCAGTACTTCCAGACCGCTGCTTAGGCGCTAGCGGGCTGGGCTCGGCACGGTGTCGGGATAGCGGAGCGACGGGTAAGTGATCCTACCACCTTGATGCTGCCCCCCAGATGGAACGCTCCTCCGTGCAGTCGAGCGGGGGACAGGTCTGTTCTGATGCTGCCCCCCCCCCCCCCCAGATGGAGCACTCCTCCGTGGAGTCGAGCGGGGGACAGGTTTGTTCTAGAGCCTTTCTTCTCTGCCTGAAAGCAGAAGGCTCCCTGTGAAAGAAAACCCGACGTCAGCTTACCTGACGGTCCGTTCTTTCACCTCCGTAGCGGGAGCGCCTGACTCCCGCTGTGCCGCTGTTGCTCTGCTGGACGTAATGCCGCGCATGCGTGCTGAGCGGGTTCTTCACGGAATCATTCACGTGACTCCGAAGTAAAATTAATGAGTTATAAAGACAAAAGTATTAGGGAGGCTAACTATGAAAGTGGTGACAGTAATTTAGCAAGTATAGAAATTTATTGCAAAGAGGAAGAAGTGATGCATGACAAACTTATTCACTAAAATAATTGGAAGATCAAATATTAACTGAGAATACTAACATATTAAAGTGAGCGTAATTACAATAAACTTCCATTTGGTGTATGGAAATCATTACACATACAGAAGGAAGAACCCACTATATTAAAAAAAACATACCAATATCATGTACAAAATCATAAGAGGAATAGATCAGGTAGATGCACCGAGTCTTTTGCCCAGGGTAGGGGAATCTGGGACCATAGGACATAGGTTCAAGGTGCAGGGGAAAAGATTTAATAGAAATCTGAGGGGTAACTTTTTCACACAAAGGGTGGTGGGTGTATGGAACAAGCTGCCAGATGAGGTAGTTGAGACTGGGACTATCCCAATGTTTAAGAAACAGTTAGACAGGTGCATGGATAGGACAAGTTTGAAGGTATATGGACCAAGCACAGGCAGGTGGGACTAGTGTAGCTGGGACATGTTTGCCAGTGTGGGCAAGTTGGGCCAAAGGGCCTGTTTCCGCACTCTATGACTATAACTAATATGGATAATATTCTGAGAAATATTATTGGACATTTGAGACCTGTGATTAATTTATCATGTCGGAACTCCAGGATATATGAAGTGACATGAATAATTACTGAAAGTGCCTCTGGTCACACAAAATGCAACAAGGTCTTTCTGTTTCTACTTTCATAAAGTTGAATAAAAATCAATGGGCCCCACTGTCCTTTAGCTTTCAGACTAATTTCAAGACAAATTGCTGATATCTCCAATCTGACATGGGTCCAAGTGCAAAAAGACTAATTGTTTCCAAATTCCGGTGCATCTTACATAAAAGCGTTCCCCCGCAGCGGTAATTTTGAAACCGAGAAAAGAGATTAGTTAAAACAAATGTAGGTCCCTTGCAGTCAGAAACAGGTGAGTTGATCATGGGGAACAAGGATATGGCGGACCAATTGAATAACTACTTTGGTTCCGTCTTCACTAAGGAAGACATAAATAATCTGCCGGAAATAGCAGGGGACCGCGGGTCAAAGGAGTTGGAGGAATTGAGTGAAATCCAGGTTAGCCGGGAAGTGGTGTTGGGTAAATTGAATGGATTAAAGGCCGATAAATCCCCAGGGCCAGATAGGCTGCATCCCAGAGTACTTAAGGAAGTAGCTCCAGAAATAGTGGATGCATTAGTAATAATCTTTCAAAACTCTTTAGATTCTGGAGTAGTTCCTGAGGATTGGCGGGTAGCAAACGTAACCCCACTTTTTAAGAAGGGAGGGAGAGAGAAAACGGGGAATTACAGACCAGTTAGTCTAACATCGGTAGTGGGGAAACTGCTAGAGTCAGTTATTAAAGATGGGATAGCAGCACATTTGGAAAGTGGTGAAATGATTGGACAAAGTCAGCATGGATTTACAAAAGGTAAATCATGTCTGACGAATCTTATAGAATTTTTCGAGGATGTAACTAGTAAGCGTGGATAGGGGAGAACCAGTGGATGTGGTGTATCTGGACTTCCAGAAGGCTTTCGACAAGGTCCCACATAAGAGATTAGTATACAAACTTAAAGCACACGGCATTGGGGGTTCAGTATTGATGTGGATAGAGAACTGGCTGGCAAACAGGAAGCAAAGAGTAGGAGTAAACGGGTTCCTTTTCACAATGGCAGGCAGTGACTAGTGGGGTACCGCAAGGCTCAGTGCTGGGACCCCAGCTATTTACAATATATATTAATGATCTGGATGAGGGAATTGAAGGCAATATCTCCAAGTTTGCGGATGACACTAAGCTGGGGGGCAGTGTTAGCTTTGAGGAGGATGCTAGGAGACTGCAAGGTGACTTGGATAGGCTGGGTGAGTGGGCAAATGTTTGGCAGATGCAGTATAATGTGGATAAATGTGAGGTTATCCATTTTGGTGGCAAAAACAGGAGAAGCAGACTATTATCTAAATGGTGGCCGACTAGGAAAAGGAGAGATGCAGCGAGACCTGGGTGTCATGGTACACCAGTCATTGAAAGTAGGCGTGCAGGTGCAGCAGGCAGTGAAGAAAGCGAATGGTATGTTAGCTTTATAGCAAAAGGATTTGAGTATAGGAGCAGGGAGGTTCTACTGCAGTTGTACAGGGTCTTGGTGAGACCACACCTGGAGTATTGCGTACAGTTTTGGTCTCCAAATCTGAGGAAGGACATTATTGCCATAGAGGGAGTGCAGATAAGGTTCACCAGACTGATTCCTGGGATGTCAGGACTGTCTTATGAAGAAAGACTGGATAGACTTGGTTTATACTCTAGAATTTAGGAGATTGAGAGGGGATCTTATAGAAACTTATAAAATTCTTAAGAGGTTGGACAGGCTAGATGCAGGAAGATTGCTCCCGATGTTGGGGGAGTCCAGGACAAGGGGTCACAGCTTAAGGATAAGGGGGAAATCCTTTAAAACCGAGATGAGAAGAACTTTTTTCACACAGAGAGTGGTGAATCTCTGGAACTCTCTGCCACAGAGGGTAGTCGAGGCCAGTTCATTGGCTATATTTAAGAGGGAGTTAGATGTGGCCCTTGTGGCTAAGGGGATCAGAGGGTATGGAGAGAAGGCAGGTACGGGATACTGAGTTGGATGATCAGCCATGATCATATTGAATGGCGGTGCAGGCTCGAAGGGCCGAATGGCCTACTCCTGCACCTAATTTCTATGTTTCTATGAGACCGCAGGTAAGTGAATTACTCTGCGGTCGTTTTTTGTTTCCCGCGCTGTTTTTTACATGGCGAAACTGGACAAAAATAGAGTCCACAAGGGCTGTGTCTAAAGCTGGCTGGGGACGACCGCGGAGTTGCGGGCAGCCAGCAGCAGCTGAAGGCACCAGCATCACCATGACAACATCAGCTGTGCCCGACTTAGCACCCGCGCCGGCCAGATCAACACCACGGCCGGGCAGGAAGACTACACAGAACAGAGCTGTTGACTCTGACAAGTCAAAATGGCAAGCGGGGGGAGCATTCCCCTGCAGCGGCAAGTTTTTAAAAACCAAGACCGACAGGTAAGGGAATTACTGCGGTCGTGTTTTGTTTCCCGTGTCTGTTTCTTACAGGGGGAAATTATGGACAAGAGTCCACAAGGGCTGCACTGGCTGGAAAGAACCGCGGAGTAGCGGGCAGCTAGCAGCGGCTGACGGCACCAGATCACCATGAGTGGGATCAGCTGTGCCTGACTTGGCACCCGCGCCGGCCAGATCAACACCACGGCCGGGCGGGAAGGCTATACGGAACAGAGCCGTTGACTCTGACAAGTCGGACTGCAAGAAATGCCGCGGGGACCAGCGTTGCTGAGGTCAAATGGAGCGGCTTATGGAGCAGATGCTCCAACGTGACAGACTCCGGGAGATGGAATCTAGTCACCATGGGTTATACAAAACACTCACAGCAGCACCTTACGTAGGGCTGCACAGTGCATCTCCCTCGACAGAAGGGAGTACTGGGGGTCAATTCTGGGCTGACCCTGAAGAGGGGTTTGCTGAACAAACAACAAGTGTGTGGAGGCGACAACAGGAAGGACCTCCTACACTCAAAGACAGCACCCTTACGCACCCACCAGCAGAGCAAGACAATCAGAAGCTGGTGAAAGCTCAAAGGCCGGACATACAGGACAGCGGTCTTTTTTAGGCCATGGCCCAGACCGGCCTTCGTGGAAAATGCGCAAACCCCAAACCCAAACCCAGACTCCGGCGCCTCAACCTCCTCGAAGACTACACAGGAAGAAGTAAACTTTCCACTGGTAACCATGGAGGTAGGTGGGTCTGGTCCCTTACAAATTATAGGAAGTGTGGATAATACACATATCGGTGGGAGATGACACTTCTTTTGGGAGGCATGGAGTGCATTAACAACAGTTGAATTTGTGCACAAAAATAGCCCCAGGTCAGCATGTACCGAACCGAACGTTCGTACTTTCACGAAAAGAAAAATTGGAAGCACATGCTGAACTGGTGAGACTCCACGCTAAGGGGGTTATTGAAAAAACCCAACATGATTCTCTGGAATTTGTATCTAATATCTTTACCAAAAACAAAAAAGATGGTGGTTGTCGCATCATCATAGATTTGACCAAATTGAATACATTTGTGCAGTATATTCATTTCAAAATGGAAACCTTTGTTACTGCCAAACAATTGATTTCCACAGGCTACTTCATGGCCAGCATCGACCTAAAAGATGCTTACTATTCAGTGCCTATACGGACTGATCA
Organism: Amblyraja radiata; assembly: GCF_010909765.2. Lineage (NCBI taxonomy): Eukaryota > Metazoa > Chordata > Chondrichthyes > Rajiformes > Rajidae > Amblyraja > Amblyraja radiata. The sequence goes on along the minus strand of NC_045963.1, from coordinate 7,944,190 downwards.
TAGACGTTATTTAAAATTCAACTGGATGGGGCAGACCTGGCAGTATAGAGCTCTACCAAATGGCTTAACATCAGCCCCAGGCTGTTTACAAAAATTTTGAAACCAGCTCTAGCGTTCTTCGGAAACAAAAACATATGATCATGGCCTATCTAGATGACATATTGATTGTGGGCTAAACTTTGGAATTAGCCAAACTAGCTGTATCAGCCACCAAACAATTGTTTGAGAAACTGGGGTTTATCATCCATCCAGTTAAATCTAAACTAACGCCTTCCACCATAATGGATTATTTGGGGTTCACTATTGACTCAGTTCACATGTCGGTGACTTTACCAAAGGACAAGGCTACAGTCTTAACTGAGGCCTGCAACAACCTCATTGACATCAGTGAACCATCTATCAGATTGGTAGCAAGGGTGATTGGCAAAAAAGTGGCTGCTTTTCCAGCCACACAATTTGGACCTTTGTATTATCAAAATTTACAAAGGGCAAAAATACAAGCACTCAAAATTAACGCTGGTCATTTCGACAGACCAATGAAGCTACCAATCAAAGCAATTATGGAATTAAAATGGTGGAGGGATAACATTCGGCATTGTTCCAGCCCTATCATTATCAGCAACCCCTCAGTGGTGCTACAAACTGATGCCAGTGCACTTGGTTGGGGTGCTACCAATTCCATCTCCAGCTGTGGAGGTAGTTGGAATGCACAGGAGGCATTATTACTACAGACACTTGGCATAAACTACCTGGAAATGTTGGGTGCGTTCTATGGCCTAAAGTCATACTGTTCTGGAATAAATCACCAGCATGTTAGACTACAGATTGACAATACCACCGTGGTGGCATATATTAACCATATGGGTGGAATCAAATCGACATCATGTGACAATCCGGCTAATACAATTTGGCAATGGTGTATCCAGAGAAATATTTGGATATCAGCTACTTACCTACCAGGTAACCTAAATTCAGTGGATGTTGGATATAAAAGTATTTGCTGATATTGTAGCACGGTATGGAACACCAGATATCGATCTATTTGCAACTAGACTCAATCACCAGTTACCAAACTATGTTTCTTGGGAACCAGACCCTGGGGCATCAGCGATAGATGCTTTTTCGCTGCATTGGGGGAAATTGTTTTTCTATGCATTCCCTCCTTTCTGCCTCATCAGTCGGGCATTACGCAAAATACAACAAGACTCGGCGTCTGGTATTTTGGTAGTGCCCGATTGGCCTACTCAACCAAGGTTCCCTGTGATACTCGACATGGCCTTAGAACCATGTATCACCATCCTGAAATGACCAGATTTGTTGGTTCATCCCGTAACTGGGGATAGCCATCCATGTCATAATACGACAAATTTATTAATTTGTAGAGTTTAAAGAAACCTCTACTGGAACTGGGACTGACGGACCGAACATTGAACATTATCTCAGCGGCTCACAGGCAGTCCACCAAAAAACAATATCTGGTATACATCAGGAAATGGGAGATATATTGTCACAGAAACAACATCACTTACAGCTCGATGAACATAACGTCTGTTCTGGAATTCCTGGCAGGCCTCCATTATGATGAGGGGCTCAGTTACAGTGCCATTAACTGCGCCAGAAATGCCCTTTCAGCATATCTATGGCGAGGATCAGAGCGTCATTCTGTTGGGACTCACCCCCTGGTAACCAAACTTATGAGGGGAATTTTTAATATCAATCCCCCAAGAACCAGGTACTCTCAAATATGGGATGTGAGTATTGTCCTAACGTTGCTAAGGAACTGGTCTCCAGCAACAGCTCTATCCCTGCAAAAGCTGACGCATAAAACAGTCATACTGATGGCTTTGGTCACAGCACAAAGGGTACAGTCTTTACATAAGTTAAGGCTGGACAATATGACTTCTTCAACAAGAAATATAACTTTTCATATTCACGAATTAGTCAAACAGAACAGACCATATAACCATATAACCATATAACAATTACAGCATGGAAACAGGCCATCTCCACCCTTCTAGTCCGTGCCGAACACGTATTCTCCCCTAGTCCCATATACCTGCGCTCAGACCATAACCCTCCATTCCTTTCCCGTCCATATAACTATCCAATTTATTTTTAAATGATAAAAACGAACCTGCCTCCACCACCTTCACTGGAAGCTCATTCCACACAGCCACCACTCTCTGAGTAAAGAAGTTCCCCCTCATGTTACCCCTAAACTTCTGTCCCTTAATTCTCAAGTCATGTCCCCTTGTTTGAATCTTCCCTACTCTCAGAGGGAAAAGCTTATCCACGTCAACTCTGTCTATCCCTCTCATAATTTTAAAGGCCTCTATCAAGTTCACCCTTAACCTTCTGCGCTCCAAAGAATAAAGTCCTAACTTGTTCAACCTTTCTCTGTAGCTTAGATGCTGAAATCCAGGCAACATTCTTGTAAATCTCCTATGTACTCTCTCTATTTTGTTGACATCTTTCCTATAATTTGACGACCAGAATTGTACACCATATTCCAGAATTGGCCTCACCAATGCCTTGTACAATTTTAACATTACATCCCAACTTCTATACTCAATGCTCTGATTTATAAAGGCCAGCACAACAAAAGCTTTCTTTACCACCCTATCTACATGAGATTCCACTTTCAGGGAACTGTGCACAGTTATTCCCAGATCCCTCTGTTCACCTGCATTCTTCAATTCCCTACCATTTACCATGTACGCCCTATTTTGATTTGTCCTGCCAAGATGTAGCACCTCACACTTATCAGCATTAAACTCCATCTGCCATCTTTCAGCCCACTCTTCCAACTGGCATAAATCTCTCTGTAGACTTTGAAAATCTACTTCATTATCCACAACCCCATCTATTTTAGTATCATCTGCATACTTACTAATCCAATTTACCACACCATCATCCAGATCATTGATGCACATGACAAACAACAGTACCCAACACAGATCCCTGTGGCACCCCACTAGTCACTGGCCTCCAACCTGACAAACAACCATCCACCATTACTCTCTGGCATCTCCCATTCAGCCACTGTTGTATCCATCTTGCTACTCCACCATTAATACCCAACAATTGAACCTTCTTAACCAACCTTCCATGAGGAACCTTGTCAAAGGCCTTACTAAAGTCCATATATACAACATCCACTGCTTTACCCTCATCAATTTCCCGAGTAACCTCTTCAAAAAATTCAAGAAGATTAGTCAAACATGACCTTCCAGGCACAAATCCATGTTGACTGTTCCTAATCAGACCCTGTTTATCCAGATGCTTATATATATTATCTCTAAGTATCCTTTCCATTAATTTGCCCACCACTGACGTCAAACTAACAGGTCTATAATTGCTAGGTTTACTCTTATACCCCTTTTTAAACCGGGACCATCAGGCCTCAAAATAGAATTTAGGGCTTACCCTATAGATGATCGTCTCTGTATAATAAGACATTTATTGTTATATATGGAGAACACCAAAAACATCAGAGGCTATGAGATGGCACTACTAATCAACCACAAGCAACCCCACAAAAAAGTGTCAGTTCAAACTATTTCCAGATGGCTGAAACAGCTTTTAACAACAGCTGGAGTGGATACTAACATATTCAAATCTCATTCCACCAGGGCTGCAGCTACATCGGCAGCTATGGAGTTGGACGTACGGATGGACCAAATCCTGGAGACAGCAGGATGGTCAAGGGAAAAAACGTTCCAACAATTCTACCATAAACCAATGGTTAAACCTGGAACTTTTGCAGAATCAATTTTAAGTTCTGTAATATGATTTCACCCCATGAAATAGGGGCTATAATTTGTTGTTAATAACTTTATCATGGATTTCAATGTCGGATTCATGTTTAAACATGTTAACACCATTCCTCCCTTAATCAATTAAGGCAGATGTGATGCATGGACTCGTTTCGACGGCATGAAATCACAGAGCTTTGAAATCTTCACGTAGTCACTCACGTGACTCCGAAGTAAAATAATAAGATTAAACGAGAACTTGCCAGTTCGAAGTTTGATCGTTATTTTATGAGGAGTAACGTTGAGGGATTATGTGCCCTCCGCTCCCACCCTTGATCATAAAGTTCAACTGGTATCCTCTTCTCTAATCTTACTATGTTCAGTCATTACTGTTATCTGTGATTTCACATCGCTGCTTTGAAGAATTACACGCATGTGTCCTGGCGGGTTCTTCACGTAATCCCTCAACGTTACTCCTCATAAAATAATGATCAAACTTCGAACTGGCAAGTTCTCGTTTAATCTTACTATTTTATTATGGAAAATAAAACGCTAAGCAAAGTCCCAAGGACATTGTGAGTAAGGTATTTGAAATCATTATAAGGAATATGTGAACATTAATACAGGCTGTGTTTATGCAACTAAGATAAAAAAATAATAGCAAAAAGCCTCAAATTAATATTAAGATTATGAGTAATACTAGTTAGTTTGATAATGATCTATTCCACACTTAGTGCAATGCAAAGAGGATATAGTACTTAGTAAATACAAAACCTGTGAAAATCAAACAAACTTATTGAGTTATGATTTATTATCATTCAGATCCTTGCATTGCCTTTTTTTTTTAAAGCAAGCTAATGATATTCATAGCAAATTGCACATAGTCAGGGTTGGAATTGTCAGTTTGTCATGGCATCTTACAATTGAATCAGAATACTTGTCCTCATTGGATTTCATTCATGTACTGGTAAAGCAATGAGAATAGTGTTGAAGGCGGCAAGAAATTGCAAAGAATTATGGATGTAGCTCAGTCAATCACCTAGCAGACTCCACACCATGGACTCCATCTACACTTCATGCTGCCTTCGAAAAGTAAGAAACATCATCAAAATTAGACAAAAAATGCCAGAGTAACTTAGTGGGTCAGGCAGCATCTCTGGAGAACATGGATAGGTGACGTTTCAGGTCGGGTCCCGTCTTCAGAGAGGAGGAGAACTTCTTTAAAGTAGAAATTAGTTGAGGAGATAGAAACATAGAAACATAGAAAATAAGTGCAGGAGTAGGCCATTCGGCCCTTCGAGCCTGCACCGCCATTCGATATGATCATGGCTAATCATCCAACTCAGTTTCCCATCCCTGCCTTCTCTCCATACCCCCTGATCCCTTTAGCCACAAGGGCCACATCTAACTCCCTCTTAAATATAGCCAATGAACTGGCCTCAACTACCTTCTGTGGCAGAGAATTCCACAGATTCACCACTCTCTGTGTAAAAAATGATTTTCTCATCTCGGTCCTAAAAGACTTCCTTATCCTTAAACTGTGACCCCTAGTTCTGGACTTCCCCAACATCGGGAATAATCTTCCTGCATCTAGCCTGTCCAACCCCTTAAGAATTTTGTAAGTTTCTATAAATCCCCCCTCAATCTTCTGAATTCTAGCGTGTACAAGCCGAGTCTATCCAGTCTTTCTTCATATGAAAGTCCTGCCATCCCAGGAATCAGTCTGGTGAACCTTCTCTGTACTCCTTCTATGGCAAGAATGTCTTTCCTCAGATTAGGAGACCAAAACTGTACGCAATACTCCAGGTGTGGTCTCACCAAGACCCTGTACAACTGCAGTAGAACCTCCCTGCTCTTATACTCAAATCCTTTTGCTACGAATGCTAACATACCATTTGCTTTCTTCACTGCCTGCTGCACCTGCATTCCTACTTTCAATGACTGGTGTACCATGACACCCAGGTCTCGTTGCATCTCCCCTTTTCCTAATCGGCCACCATTCAGATAATAGTCTACTTTCCTGTTTTTGCCACCAAAGTGGATAACCTCACATTTATCCACATTCTACTGCATCTGCCATGCATTTGCCCACTCACCCAACCTATCCAAGTCACCTTCCAGCCTCCTAACATCCTCCTCACAGCTAACACTGCCCCCCAGCTTCGTGTCATCCGCAAACTTCGAGATGTTGCATTCAATTCCCTCATCCAGATCATTAATATATATTGTAAATAGCTGGGGTCCCAGCACTGAGCCTTGCGGTACCCCACTAGTCACTGCCTGCCATTCTGAAAAGGACCCGTTTACTCCTACTCTTTGCTTCCTGTCTGCCAGCCAGTTCTCTATCCACATCAATACTGAACCCCCAATACCATGTGCTTTAAGTTTGTATACTAATCTCTTATGTGGGACCTTGTCGTAAGCCTTCTGAAAGTCCAGATATAACACATCCACTGGTTCTCCCTTATCCACTCTACTAGTTACATCCTCGAAAAATTCTATAAGATTCGTCAGACATGATTTACCTTTCATAAATCCATGCTGACTTTGTCCAATGAATTCACCACTTTCCAAATGTGCTGCTATCCCATCTTTAATAACTGACTCCAGAATTTTCCCCACCTCCGATGTTAGACTAACTGGTCTGTAATTCCCCGTTTTCTCTCTCCCTCCCTTTTTTTTAAAAGTGGGGTTACATTAGCTACCCTCCAGTCCTCAGGAACTACTCCAGAATCTAGAGAGTTTTGAAAAATTATCACTAATGCATCCACTATTTCTGCGGCTACTTCCTTAAGTACTCTGGGATGCAACTTATCTGGCCCTGGGGATTTATCGGCCTTTAATCCATTCAATTTACCTAACACCACTTCCCGGCTAACCTGGATTTCACTCAGTTCCTCCATCTCATTTAACCCCCGGTCCCTTGCTATTTCCGGCAGATTATTTATGTCTTCCTTAGTGAAGACAGAACCAAAGTAGTTATTCAATTGGTCTGCCATGTCCTTGTTCCCCATGATCGATTCGCCTGTTTCTGACTGCAAGGGACCTACATTTGTTTTAACTAATCTTTTCCTCTTCACATATCTATAAAATCTTTTGCAGTCAGTTTTTATGTTCCCTGCCAGTTTTCTTTCATAATCTATTTTCCCTTTCCTAATTAAGCCTTTTGTCCTCCTCTGCTGGACTCTGAATTTCTCCCAGTCCTCTGGTAGGCTGCTTGTTCTGGCTAATTTGTGCGCTTCATCTTTTGTTTTGATCTTGCAGTGAAGTAGTAAAATGTTCCTTGTGTCATTATAACCTGTCTCATCCCGGTCATCCCTTCTTCCCACTCCCATTGGGCAGAAATACAGAAGCCTGAATCCACCACCAGACTCAGGAAGAGTTTCTTCCCCTCTGTTATCAGGCTTCTGAGCGATCCTTCCATAAGCTAGGGCACTGTCTGATTCCCATTGTAGACATTGAATTTTGTTTCTAGAGCTGCTGCCCTACATTGCTGAGAACAACATTTTGCTTCAACTATTGTACTTCATTTTGGCTTGTTTGTATTTATGCATAGTATTAACTGATTTAATTGGATAGCATGCAAAATAAAGCTTCTCACTGTACCTGACAATATGTAACAATAATAAATCTAAACCCAAATGTTAAAACCTCTGACTGTGTGGTCTATTAATTCTTTTCACATTCTTACGTCATTCTAAATCAATTCACTTCTTTTGACTGAAGTATTAACAATTATGGACAAACTATTTAAAATAAATCAGCTTCTAGTACAGGATTAGAGAATGTATTTACTTTAATAATCTCAAGACACAAACAAAATTATTTCTGCTGTATTTGCTGACTTTCGTAACTCTAATCATGAATTTAAATATGCTCAGTGTATTCAGGGAGAATAAACAAATATTAAATGGAGTGGAATCAAGGCTACAGACCCTTGAAAGCAAAACCATGTGGAAATCTGGTGTAACATTAAGGCTTCTGAATATTAAAAGAAGTCATGTTGAAACTGCAGAAGACACTCCTTAACTAAAATGTAAAAACACTGCAGAGTTCAGTTTATTATATTCATTTTCACGTGAACTCTGCTGGAGAAATGAAAGAGGTACCACGTGAAACAAAGCAGATAATATGTTGAATTAAATAATTTAATATGAGCATAGACTTTAAACAGAAATTAAAACTGTATGCTGGAGCATTAGAAATCAAGGAGAAATCCTATTAATATTTCAAAATATATGTACAGGTATAGGAATAAATAGTGAAAGACTTTCAATGGTCAGTGAATTATTAACAGTGGAGGCATACATTTAGAATATTAACCAATATTATATTGCATCTTTAAAACTAAAACTCAAATAGAATGGAGGTATGATGGTGAGCAGGCGGAATAAACACATTCCCAAATCTAGACACAGAGTGCTGGAGTAACTCAGCGGGTCAGGCAGCATGTCTGGAGATAAGGAATGAGTGGCAGTTTCGGGTTGAGGTCTGAAGAAGGGTCTCGACCCGAAACGTCATCCATCCTTTTTCTCCAGAGATGCTGCCTGACCCATTGGGCTACTCCAGCACTTTGTGTCTAGTCTTCGGTATAAACCAGCATCCTTCCTTCACATTCCCAAATGTATCAGTTCAGATCAAACATGGGTTGCTGAACGGAACAAATCCAACAAAGGAGAAGTAGACAACGCCTAAAGGTTGAAGATTAAAACTTGTGGAAGCACATTGCAAATTGATGAAGGGGGGGGTTTGAGAGATTGGGAAGAAGAGAGCGTGAGATTTAGGCAGACTGAGTGGAGGTGTTCAGCGAAACTATCACTGGGCCTGCACCTTCTCCGAGCTATTCTACATATTCCTTCATCTACATCTCTTTTGATGTCTCATTTTCACACCTTACCCAACCTTATCTCTGACTCAGTCTGAGTCTCACCCTTTCCCCTGACTCTCAGTCTGAAGAAGGCTCTTGACCCAAAACGTCACCTATTCCTTCTCTCCAGAAATGTTGCCTGTCCCGCTGAGTTACTCCAGCATTTTGTCTCTATCTTCAGTGTAAACCAACATCTGCAGTTCCTTCCTACACTTTACCATGGAAACATGTCCTGATACAATTACAAAGATGCAACCTCGTCATGGACTTCTTATTGAACAGATTTACAGTTCATTTTCAAATGGAAGTTTTTTTTTTCATATAGAGATTGCTCTTGATTGTAAGAGGGAATTACAGAAACACTCGAAAACAAAGTAACAAATAGGGAAAGGAAGGGATGTGTGATGTTTAAGTCATTTCCTTTTCTGGTGGTTTTCCTGGTTCTATAATTAGTCGTGTTGGTCCTGTGCAGCCTCGTGTCATTCTTTGCTGTGCTCCGCGCATCGGCACGGCTGCGTTTTCATTAGTTAACATTACAAAGTGTTCTCGTGTAATCCGTTCCCACTCGAAATGTAGGCAGGTAGAGATTGTTAGCAGCGCAACATTAGTTATTGATCAATATTCCTCAAAGTGGCATTGTGATTAATCCAGGAAGCACCGATATCTTTGAAGTGACCAGCAATAAAGATCACCTCCCTTTGCTCCGAGCCAATAAACTTTACTGTAAAGGCATTACTCATTGAGCGGAGACACAAGTAAACGCAGGTATTGAAATCTCCAGTAAAAAAAGCAAATTGCTGGAGGAACTCAGCGGGTCAGGCAGCATCTGTGGAAGGAAATGGACAGGCGATGTTTCGAATCGAGACCTTTCATCAGTGTGAAACGTCGTTCCCTCCACAGATGCTGCCTGACCCGCTGAGTTCCTCCACCAGTTTTTGTTCTTCGCGCAAAGACATGTTCATTCAGGATGGCCTGTCCCTTTAAAACACGGGTCGACTGGATTCACCCCACCAGACAGCTCAAAACGTGAACCAGCTCTGAACCAAAGATCATGCTCTGACCCCCCACCTCCCACTGCTCCCTCGCCACTCGTCTCTCTCCCTCCTCTCCCCATCTCCTCTCCACCAGGGCCTTTCTTGTTTTCACCTCGAGTTTCACCTCGAGGGAATGGGGAAGGAATGGAGAGGAGGATGAGAGGTGAGGGATAGGGGAGAGAAGGAGAGAGGGAATGGGGAAGGAATGGAGAGGAGGATGAGAGGTGAGGGATAGGGGAGGGAAGGAGAGAGGGAATGGGAAGGAGTGGAGAGGAGGAAGAGAGGTGAGGGGTGGGGAGAGAAGGAGAGAGGGAATGGGGAAGGAGTGGAGAGGAGGAAGTGAGGTGAGGGGTGGGAGAGAAGTATGTGTGTTCTTTCCAGCACAATCTAATCAGTTGTATGCTCGCTGAATAAAACCATCCTTAAGTTATACATCATTTGTAAATCTTGCTTAAACAAATTTAATTTTGTGAAATACTTATTTTAGATAACCCCACCATTACAGACAGATCTCATTCCATTCTTTGGCTATTGGGAAGACTAGACCCATTTTATTGTTGAGAAACAACTCCAGGGACACAAAAACATTAAGTAACATTCCAGGGCTAGAGCAACTGGAATCTTCATATTGCTATTATTTTCCCAAATACTGCAGTTGTGAACAGTGTGATTAGATGAATGAATTACAGAGTGCAAGTGTAATACAAAATCAACTCAAACACAGCATATGAGCCATTTAAAAAGAAATGATTTAAAAAACATTAAAAAATAAAATTACCAGTCAAATTTTATAAACATTTTATTCTTTAAAAAGAACTAACATAATTATGAATCTAACCCTATATCACACACACACAAACTGTTCCCCTGCAACGTTGATTACACTGCGAGTCGGGTCGGGTAGGTTCTGGTTACTGAAATGGACGAAATAAATGAATGGGGAAGGAGTGTAGAGGAGGAAGAGAGGTGAGGGATAGGGGAGAGAAGGAGAGAGGGAATGGGGAAGGAATGGAGAGGAGGAAGAGAGGTGAAGGGTGAGGAGAGAAGGAGAGCGGGAATGGGGAAGGAGTGGGGAACATTGTTAGATTCAAATCAAGTTCAAATTGAGTTTATTGACATGCACAACATGGTGAGGTCCAGCTACAAAATGCTGCCACAGCAACATCTCAGCTGTATAGACTGTTAAACACAGAAACTAAATGTAGGCACAAAATGCTGGAGTAACCGGGTCCACGCCGACCATCGATCACCCGTACACTAGTTCTGTGTCCTGTACACTCGGGCCAATTTATAGAAGCCAATTAATTAATCTCCAAACATGTACGTCTTTGTAAAGTGGGAGGAAACCGGAATACCCGGGGGAAACCCACGCTGTCACAGGGGTAACGTACAAATAATAATGACATAATAAAATGTAGTTTCTCAACAAGCTGCCAATTTCTATTATTCTTGATAAAATGTAATGCCAGTATAAATATTTTGCTATAAACCTGAGGCCCAGTTATTAATCTGAATAATTTAGGCTGTTAAAACAGTATTGATATATTACTTACTGTTATGGGAGGATACGTTAGCAGTATGACCATTTGATGGCCACCTGTGTAGTATGAAGATGAGTCCTGACCCAAAAAGTCAAGTATCCATGTTCTTCAGAGATGCTGCATAACCCACTGAGTTGCTTCAGCACTTTAGAGTCACAGAGGCATACAGGCCTTTTACTCTAAATGGGAACACAATACTCTAAATGTGGCCTCACCAATGTCTTGTACAACCTCAACATAACCTCCCAACTTCTATCCTCAATAGTCTGATGGATAAAGGCTATTGTGCTGAAGGCCTTCTTGACCACCCCATCTACCTGTGATGCTACTTTATGTTGGGGTTTTATTTGTGAAAACCAGCATCTGTAGTTCCTTGAATATCCATTTGATGTTCATTTGAAGGTTAAATATAACCATATAACAATTACAGCACGGAAACAGGCCATCTCGGCCCTTCTAGTCCTGACCTTACTTGATACAAAACTTAAATTTGTGATTTGCCTTTAGAAACATTTGTTGCAGGCAAATACATAACATTATTTACATCAATTGTTCTTACTTTCGATGTGTTTTGGAAAATATAGTTTCAATACTGTAACAGTAAATTGAATGGTGTTGACTGTCTAGTCATGAACTTTTTACATATTTTATCTTTCCATAAAACGTGAGAAGTTTCAGGCTTGTGTGAACTTGGGAATGCAGGTGCAGGATTCCCAAAAAGTTAATCTGCAACTCGAATCGGTTATAAAGAAAGCAATCTATTTCAAGAGGGCTTGTATACAAAAACAGGGATGTAATGTTGAGGCTCTATAAGACGCTGGTAAGGCCACATTTGGAATATTGTGAGCAATTATGGGCCCCATATCTGAGAAAGGATGAGGGATTATGTGAAGAAGACCCCGCTCGTCCGCATGCGCGTCAAACTTCAAAGCAGCGGTGTGAAATCACAGATAACAGTAGTTGAAGTGACATACTAAGATTTAGAGAAGACTAGAACTACCAGGTGACCTTTATGAGAGAGGGTTGGGAGCGGAGGGCACGTAATCCCTCATCGTAACTCCTCATAAAATAAAGATCAAACTTCAAACTGGTAAGTTCTCGTTTAATCTTACTATTTTACTTTCGGAGTCACGTTGTTAGATTCAAATCAAGTTCAAATTGAGTTTATTGACATGCACAACATGGTGAGGTCCAGCTACAAAATGCTGCCACAGCAACAGCTCAGCTGTATAGACTGTTAAACACAGAAACTAAATGTAGGCACAAAATGCTGGAGCAACTCAGCGGGACAGGCAGCATCTCTGGAGAGAAGGAATGGCTGACGTTTCGGGTCGAGACCCTTCTTCAGCCCGAAACATCACCCATTCCTTCTCTCCAGAGATGCTGCCTGTCCCGCTGAGTTGCTCCAGCATTTGTGTCTACCTTCGATTTAAATCAGCATCTGCTGTTCTTTCCTACACAAACACAGAAATGATATGGATAAAACAAGATATTAGTACAACAGATATTGAGGAAAAAATAATGTCTACTTATGCAAGATGTGGCCCATAGTGTAACTGTTTAATTGCACTTACGTGAGGGAGGGAGGGAGGGAGAGGGAGAGGAGGTCTTCAGATTAATTTTAGCATTGTTGGTAGGTGTTGTAGGGAATTTTGAAAATATTAAGTAAGATGAGTAGGAACTCGCATACTGGGAAGCATGATGTGGACAATGGCCAAGAATGTAGTCAGAATAGCAAATCTGAATCATTTTGCTGAAAAGCAGACTTTCTTATCAGTCGGAAGGAAGGATAGTCCTTCACAGTTGTGTCTAGGTTCTTATCTGTTGCAATCTAGCATTGCAGCTGCTCTTGGTCATTATGTTTAGCAGCCAGGTCTCGCAAAGGTTAACCAATTGCCACTTTTACAAGGGGATTCCATTTGGTGGGGGAATCTGGATTTATCATTTTTCGAAGATTTCGAAGCTTGTATTTTTCAGTATTGAATTCTCTTTGCTTGTTTTTGGTTGTGTTGAGTTTTTAGAGGATTAAGTTATAACTGAAACTTTCAACTGAATTGTACATTCTTTCCCAGGGTGAAGTGTGTCACAAATTAAACATGAAGTATGAGGTGTTCTTCCCAACTTTCATAAATGGAGAGGATTTGGTAAAACAGGTTTTTGAAATATCGATGGAGATTGATGTCCTTAAGCCACAAATTGAAAATGAGGTAACTGGAAAAATACGATCCAGCTGAATGGAATGACAGATTGTGACAAGGCCTCATTGATTAAGACAAGGGATTGTAACCGGATGTGTTTTTTTGGTGCTTATTCACCGTGCTCCTGACATAATTTTACTGGCGTGCTGCAAGTCATACTGAGCTCGGGCATTGAGGAAGACAGCACATGGATGCTTGTAAATAGAAACATAGAAAATAGGTGCAGGAGGAGGCCATTCGGCCCTTCGAGCCAGCACCGCCATTCATTGTGATCATGGCTGATCATCCCCTATCAATAACCCGTGCCTGCCTTCGCCCCATATCCCTTGACTCCACTAGCCCCTAGAACTCTATCTAACTCTCTCTTAAATCCATCCAGTGACTTGGCCTCCACTGCCCTCTGTGGCAGGGAATTCTATAAATTCACAACTCTCTGGGTGAAAACGTTTTTTCTCACCTCAGTCTTAAATGACCTCCCACTTTATTGTAAGACTGTGGCCCATGGTTCTGGACTTGCCCAACATTGGGAACATTTTTCTTGCATCTAGCTTGTCCAGTCCTTTTATAATTTTATGTTTCTATAAGAATACCCCTCATCCTTCTAAACTCCAGTGAATACAAGCCTAATCCTTTCAATCTTTCCTCATATGACAGTCCCGCCATCCCAGGGATCAATCTCGTGAACCTACGCTGCACTGCCTCAATCACAAGGATGTTCTTCCTCAAATTAGGAGACCAAAACTGTACACAATACTCCAAGATGTGGTCTCACCAGAGCCCTATACAACTGTAGAAGAACCTCTTTACTCCTATACTGAAATCCTCTTGTTATGAAGGCCAACATTCCATTAGCTTTCTTCACTGCCTGCTGTACCTGCACGCCAACTTTCAGTGACCGGTGTACAAGGACACCCAGGTCTCGCTGTACCTCCCCCTTACCTAACCTAACCCCATTGAGATAATAATCTGCCCCCTTGTTTTTGGCGCCAAAGTGGATAACCTCACATTTATCTATACTATATTGCATCTGCCACGCATCTGCCCACTCACTCAACCTGTCCAGGTCACCCTGCAACCTCCTAACATCCTCTTCACAGTTCACACTGCCACCCAGCTTTGTGTCATCCGCAAACTTGCTAGTGTTGCTCCTAATTCCCTCTTCCAAATCATTAATATATATGGTAAAGAGTTGCGGCCCCAACACCGAGCCTTGCGGCAATCCACTCGCCACTGCCTGCCATTCTGAAAAGGACCCATTCACTCCTACTCTTTGCTTCCGGTCTGCCAACCAATTTTCTATCCATGTCAACACCCTACCCCCAATACCATGTGCTCTAATTTTCGTCACTATTCTCCCGTACGGGACCTTATCAAAGGCTTTCTGAAAGTCTAGATACACTACATCCACTGGCACCCCTTCATCCATTTTACTTGTCACATCCTCAAAAAATTCCAGAAGATTAGTCAAGCATGATTTCCCTTTCATAAATCCATGCTGACTTGGACTGTAATATTGCTAAGTATTAATGTTTGACAGCTGGAAGTGGCCAGCATCAGTCAGAGTATTGAGTATAGTTGGGAGGTCATGTTGCAGTTATATAAGATGTTGGTGAGGCTGCCTTTAGAGTTTTGATTAAGAAAGAACTGAAAAAATGCTGGAAAAATCGAAGGTAGACAAAAATGCTGGAAAAACTCAGCACGTGAGGCAGCATCTATGGAGCAACGGAGTAGGTGACGTTTTGCTTCGAGACCCTTCTTCAGTCTAAAGAAGGGTCTCGACCCGAAATGTCACCTATTCCTTCGCTCCATATATGCTGCTTCACCTGCTGAGTTTTCCCAGCATTTTTGTCTACATTTAAAGTAGTGTGTTCAGTTCTGGGCACCATGTTAAAGGAAAGATGTTAAGTTGGAAAGGGTGCAGAGATGATTTACAAGGATGTTGCCAGGACTAGAGGCGTCTGAGGTATAGGAAGAGGTTGAGCAAGCTGGAACTCTATTCCCTGTAGCACAGGAGGATGAGGGGTGATCTTACAGAGCTGTATAAAATCATGAGCGGAATAGATCAGGTGGACATACAGTATCTTGATCAGAATGGGGGAATTGAGAACCAGGGGGCATAGGTTTAAGGTGAAGGGGCGAAGATTTCATGGGAATCTGAGCGGTAACTTTTTCATGCAAAGGATGGTGCGTGTATGGAATGAGCTGCCAGAGAAGGTAGTTGAGGCAGGGACATTTGTAATGTTTAAGAAGCAATTACACAGGTACATAGATAGGACGGGTTTAGAATAATGTGGGCCAAATGCAGGCAAGTGGAACTGGTGTAGATGGGACATGTTGGTCTATATGACTGACTGTATAAAGGGTGATAGGTGTATGGAATGAGCTGCCAGAGGGATGTAGTTGAGGCAGGGACAACAGTATTGTTTAAGAAGCAATTACACAGGTACATAGATGGGTCGGGTTTAGAGTAATATGGGCCAAATGCAGGCAAGTGGAACTGATGTAGATGGGACATTTTGGCCTGTATGGCTCTGACTGTATAAAGGGTGGTGGGTGGATGGAACGAGCTACCAGGGGGAGGTAGTTGAGGCAGTTGAAACCAAGTCTGCTATTGCATTGGTTAAGAGACATTTGGCAGGTACATGGATAGGACAGGTTTACAGGGATATGGGCCTAATCGCAGGCAGGTGACACTGGTGTAGATGGGACATGTCGGGCCGAAGGGCCTGATTTACGCACAGTATGTACTCTGAGACTTTATTTAAATAATGTTTATTAATTTAAAATATTCAAGAGTTCTTGTGGTCCATTCCATGCTATTTCATAAAACAGTAAAATATTGTTGTCAACATAATATACGTAAAGGAACCAAGTCTGCTAAACAGCTGCTAACATTTTGTTGCTATTTATTTTTTCACAAAGTTTTACATACAACTTTCATGATGTAGTTACCTTATAAATAAATGTAAAAGCATTGGAAACGTGATGTTAAAACTCTCCTCTGAATGATTTTACATTTACTGATTATGCTGGGTTCTATCTAGGCTCCTTGACCAAAATATTTAGAAAAAAACATCATTTTGTCTCTTGTTGACATAGCTTGCTTCGTACTAAATCATGTTTTTTTTTAGCTAAAAATCGTATGTACTTTAGATTTTTTTTTAAATTTTATTTTTTTAAAATTTATTAGAGGTGAGTACAATGCATTGGTACAAAAATTATGTTAACATATTACATTTTCTGTACAACTTCCCTGTTTTTTTTTTTTTTTAAGAGAGAAGTGAGAAAAGAGAGAAGAAAAAGAGGTTGTGAAAAGTGAAGAATAGACTAGTGAGCGTGAGTGAAAAACAGATAAAGAAAAAGTGAAAGAGAAGGAATAAGTGAAGAAGGAAAGCAGGAGGGAGATTATTCAATCGCCACAATGAGATGATTTTTTAAATATTTTAAATCATCTTTCACCCATACCTGAAACTTTTAGTTTTCATGATACTATGTCACCACATGAATCCAAGAAATCAATAAATGGGGACCAACTCCTTAAGAATTGGTCTTGTTTGTCTATTAGGAGGAGTCTCATTTCTTCCAAATGTGCTGTGTCCAGCATATTACTGATCCACATTTTAAATGTTGGTATATTAGCATTTTTCCAAAATGTAAGTATAAGTTTTTTTGCTGTTATTAACCCATAATTGAAAAATGAGTTTTGGTGTGTATTTAATTTGTTCCCATCTCCACTTACTCCAAATATAATCATTTCAGTATTAGGTTCCATTTTTGTCTTAAATAGCTTTGAGAATATATCAAATATGTCACACCAAAATTTATAAAGTTTTGTACAAGAGGCAAATGAGTGCGTAATATTGGCATTTTGAGAAAGACATTTATCACAAATGGGAGAAATATTTGGATAAAATTTATTCAACCTAGTTTTGGAATAATATAATCTATGTAATATTTTAAATTGAATTAAATTATGTCTAGCGTTGATCGAACATTTATGTATATGTATCAAATATTTTTCCCATGTTTCTTTTGAGATTTTTATCATTAATTCTTTTTCCCAGTCTTCTCTAATTGCCTCTGTTGATGGTAATTCTATGTTTAAAATACTGTTATACAAGTATGATATTAATTTTTTTGACTCCGCCTTGATATTCATTACTTCTTCCAGTGGGTCTAAAATTATACTTTGGAATCTTGGTATATATTTCTTCATAAAGTCACATACCTGTAGGTATTTAAAATATTGATTGTTATTCAATTTAAATTTTGATTTTAGTTGTTGAAATGAAAATAAATTTCCCAATTCATACAAATCACCTACCTTTTTAATTCCCACTTTTTCCCATTGTTAGAATAGAATAGAATAGAATAGTTTCTTTATTGTCATTGTAACGTGAACCATGTACAACGAAATTTAAAAATGTCAGCCAGTCAGTGCACCATTCAAACATTTCTAAAAGCTACCGTTTTGTATGAATATAAAAACAACTAAAATAAATATCATGAAAATAGTACGCATAAACACCCAACCCTACATCCTTCTGTCGATTTCACAGTGTACCACAGTCCCTTAGTATGTATCGCCCCTGCGTTCCTTGGCGGCTACATTTAGTGCCTTTATAGCAGTGGGGTAAAAACAGTTTTTAAGTCTGTTTGTCCTTGTCCTTGTAGATCTGTACCGTCTGCCTGACGGCAACAGTTCAAACAGGGAATGTCCGGGGTGGGAAATGTCCTTTATAATATTCGGGGATTTTTTGATGCAGCGTTTATATGTTTTATCCATACCAGATGGTTTAAATACTGGGTTATTCACTATTGGTGTTAGCACTGATAAATTTCTTAATTTTAAAGTTAATTTTATTTGTTTCCAGATTCGTATTGTATTTTGTATAATTGGATTCTTCTTATATAACATATTATTCAGCTTTATTGGGGAAAAGATGATCGCTCCTAGATCATAGAGGGCGCAATCCTCTTTCTCCATTCTTATCCATTCCAACTGTTGAGCAGAACTGTCCAACCAATAAATTATATTCTTAACATGTACTGCCCAATAATAGTATAGAAAATTAGGTAGTGCAAACCCCCCCCACCTCTTTGGGTTTGCACAAGTGATTTATTTTAATTCTATGTGCTTTATAATCCCAAATAAAATTAAAAATATTCGAGTCTAATTTTTTTTTAAAGTGTTTTGGTATATATATCGGTATAGATTGGAATAAATATATTATTTGTGGTAGCGCTATCATTTTTATAGCGTTTATTCTGCCAATTAGTGATAGTGGGAGCGTTCTCCAAAATTTAATCAGGGAATCAAATTTATTTAATAATGGTATAAAATGAGCGTTAAATAATGATTTATATCTTCTAGTAACTTGAATACCCAGATACTTAAATTTTTCCGTTGCAATTTTAAATGGAAATTTTAATAGGTGATTCGCTTTCTGAGGTTTTAATGAAATAATTTCACTTTTATTCCAATTTATTCTATAACCGGAGAAAGAGCCAAATTCCTCTATTAGATTTAATAGATTTGGGATGCTCGTTTGGGAGTTTGTAATATATATAAGTATATCATCTGCATATAGTGATATTTTATTACTAGTATCCTTAGTATTATATCCCTGAATATCCAGATGCCTTCTTATCCTTTTAGCAAGCGACTCTATCATAAGTGCAAATAGCAGGGGTGATAAAACACAGCCCTGCCTATTGCCCCTCGATAATTGAAATTTTGAAGATAATATATTATTAGTTAGTATTCTTGCCTTTGGTTTATCATATAGTGATTTAACCATTCTGATAAAATTATCTCCCATATTAAATTTTTGGAGTACTTTGTATAAATACTGCCATTCTACCTGATCAAATGCTTTCTCTGCATCCAGAGATATAACTGATAAGTCTTCCTTTTCCGTTTTGTATGAATACATTATATTAAAAAGGTGTCTCAAATTGTTAGATGATTGTCTTTTAGGTATAAACCCCGTTTGGTCCGGATTTATCAATTTATTAATATATTTACTCAATCTTCTTGCCAAAGTTCTTGCTAAAATTTTCTGATCTGTATTTAGGAGTGATATGGCTCTATATGAGCCCGGTTCTTCTAAGTCCTTATCTTTTTTAGTTATTAACGTAATTGTGCATTCGGCTAATGTTTCTGGTAATTTATTTTCGGTAAAGGCATACATATATAATTTAAGTAACTGTGGTACCATTAACTCCTGAAAACCTTTATAGAATTCATTATTAAAACCATCCGGTCCTGGCGTTTTCCCATTTTTCAGCTCTTTTATTGTTTCACATTTCTTCCCTTGTGATCTGTGCTCCTAATTCCTCTTGTTCCAAAATATCAAATTTTGGTAGATTACAATTATCTAAAAAACTGCAATTTTATTGTCTTCCATTTTAATTTTAGACGTATATAAGTTTTGATTAAATTGGGCAAACCTTTTATTAATATACTGGGGTAACGTTAATAGTTCCCCATTCTCTGATTTGATTTTAGTAATCGTCTTTTCCTTCTCCTGTTTCTTCAATTGTCTAGCCAGATGTTTATGTGGTTTATCACCAAATTCAAACTGTGCCTGTTTTGTGATCTGAAATAATCTTATTACTCTTGCCGATAATATTCCATTAAGTTTAAATTTCAATAATGTGATCTTATTATGTTTACCTATAGTTGGGTCTTTTGCATTATCTAATTCTAATATTTTAATTTCCTTTTCTATAGTCTCTTTTCCCAAAATGGCGGCGGCACGGGCACACCGCGACGCCCTGTGTCTCCCTAGAATGGGAAAAATAGCGACGATCCCCTTACCTGTTTCAAGGCTGCTCACTCGGAGCAGTCTTGTATCCATCTCGTACAGCCAACAGGAACTGCTGGACTTCGGTTCCTGCGGCTGCAACAACTTTCTGGGCGATCTCCGTCTTCCGTCTGAGCTCATCAGAGCAACAGAGCACCCGACTGGAGACCGCCAGGTGAGTCGCGGGGTTGGAGACCGCCATCCGACCCGCGGAGCCCAACCGACCCTCGGCCCTCACCCGACCCGTGGCCCTCACCCGACCCGCGGCCCTCACCCGACCCTCGGCCCTCACCCGACCCGTGGAGCCCAACCGTCCCGTGGAGCTGGAGAACGCCAGGTGAGCCCCGGAGCTGGAGAACGCCACCCGACCCGTGGAGCTGGAGAACGCCACCCGACCCGTGGAGCTGGAGAACGCCACCCGACCCGTGGAGCTGGAGAACGCCACCCGACCCGTGGAGCTGGAGAACGCTACCCGACCCGTGGAGCTGGAGAACGCTACCCGACCCGTGGAGCTCACCTGACCCTCGCAGCTGGAGAACACCACCCGACCCGTGGAGCTGGAGAACACCGCGGAGCTGGAGACCGCCACCCGACCCGCTGGGCTGGAGAACGCCAGGTAAGCCCCGGGGCTGGAGACCATCAGCAGAGCCGCGGGGCTGAAGAACGCCTGCGGAGTCACGGAGAAGCAGACGCGGAGCAACGGAGCGGCAGAACACCAGCGCGCACCAAGCCAGCTCGGCCGACCAGAAGCACCAACAGACGGCGACGCGTACGAAAACACCGCCGGGGACGCAGAGGTGGGTTAAAGGCCAGGTTAGAGCTAGCCCCACACAGGGTAGCGATTCCTAGCCTTTTCCTCGCCAACGTGCGCTCACTGGCAAACAAAATGGACGAACTCCGGCTAAGGATCACCTCCCACAGCTGGATCAAGGACTGCAACATCCTGATCTTCACGGAAACTTGGCTCAACACTGACGTTCCTGACAGCGCCATCCAGCTATCGGGGCGTCATTTACTCCGAGCGGACAGGACATCAGACTCCGGTAAGACCAGAGGTGGGGGTCTGTGCATTTATGTAAATAAAGCATGGTGCACGGGCTCCACCATCATCGAGAGTCACTGCTCAGCTAACCTTGAGTTCCTCTTGGTTAGATGCAGACCGTTCTATCTGCCCAGAGAGTTCACCTCCACTGTTGTGACTGCAGCCTATATCCCTCCTGATGCTAATGCCAAGCTTGCAATGAAAGAGCTGCAAACTGCCATTAGCAATCAACAGACGCACAACCCCGAGGCAGCCTTCATTGTTGCGGGTGACTTCAATCACTCTAACCTGAAGACTGTACTCCCCAAATTCCACCAACATGTCTCCTTCCCCACTAGAGTAGACAAGACACTGGACAAAGTCTACACCAACATGGCTGAAGCTTACAAAGCCATCCCCCTCCCCCACCTTGGTCAGTCTGATCACGTCTCATTGTTCCTGCTCCCTAAGTACTCCCCACTCATCAGACGGGCTAAACCCACTGTGAGGACAGTTAAAGTCTGGTCAGAGGAAGCGGACTTCACACTTCAGCAGTGTTTTGGAAACACTGACTGGAAGGCGTTTGCAGCCCAGGCCACCCTTGACTCCCACACGGACATTGATTCCTACACATCCTCTGTTCTGGACTTTATAAACTCCACCATCAATAGTGTCACCTCCCTCAAACAGGTGACCATATTCCCGAATCAGAAGCCATGGATGAACAGCGAGGTCAGGCTACTGCTGAAAGCATGGGACACCGCTTTCAGGTCAGGCGATGCTCGAGCCTACAGTTCAGCCAGGGCTAACCTGAAGAGGGGCATCAAGAAGGCCAAGCACTGCCATAAGCTCAGGATTGAGGAGCACTTCAACAACAACTCCGACCCCCGACGCATGTGGCAAGGCATCCAGGCCATCACGGACTACAGACCCTCCAACACCACCCCCATATCCAGCGACGCCTCCTTCCTTGAGGAGCTTAACCACTTCTATGGCCGCTTCGACAGGGACAATCTAGAGACAGCCATCAAGGCTGTGCTCCCTGCCAATCACCAACCCGTCACACTCACCCCCTACGACGTATTCGTGGCACTGAGTAGGACTAATGCACGTAAAGCTGCTGGCCCTGACGGCATCCCCGGGCGCGTGCTCAGGGCCTGTGCTGCGCAGCTGACAGACGTCTGGACTGACATCTTCAACCTGTCACTTGCCCAAGCAGTTGTCCCCACGTGCCTTAAAACCACCTCCATCGTGCCAGTGCCAAAACACTCCACTGCGGCAAGCCTCAACGACTTCCGCCCAGTTGCACTTACCCCCATCATCACCAAGTGCTTCGAGAGGCTGGTCCTGGCACACCTCAAAAGCTGCCTACCCCCCACACTGGATCCCTATCAGTTTGCCTACCGCAAGAACAGGAGTACGGAGGATGCCATCTCAACGGCACTTCACTCCGCCCTCTCCCACCTCGACAACAGAGACACTTATAAGAATGCTGTTCATCGATTACAGCTCAGCATTCAACACCATTATACCATCAAAACTGATCACCAAACTCGGTAACCTGGGCATCGACCCCTCCCTCTGCAACTGGATACTGGACTTTCTAACCAACAGACCCCAGTCTGTTAGGTTAGACAAGCACACCTCTTCAACCCTCACCCTGAACACCGGCGTTCCACAGGGCTGTGTGCTGAGCCCCCTCCTCTACTCCCTCTTCACCTATGACTGCACACCTGTACATGGTACTAACACCATCATCAAGTATGCAGATGATACAACGGTGATTGGCCTCATCAGCAACAACGATGAGTCGGCCTACAGGGAGGAGGTCCAGCACTTAGCAGCATGGTGCGCTGACAACAACCTGGCCCTTAACTCCAAGAAGACCAAGGAGCTCATTGTAGACTTCAGGAAGTCCAGGGGCGGCACGCACACCCCCATCCACATTAACGGGACGGAGGTGGAACGTGTTTCTAGCTTCAGGTTCCTGGGAGTCAACATCTCCGATGACCTCTCTTGGACCCACAATACCTCAACTCTGATCAAGAAGGCTCACCAGCGTCTCTTCTTCCTGAGGAGACTGAAGAAGGTCCATCTGTCTCCTCAGATCCTGGTGAACTTCTACCGCTGCACCATCGAGAGCATCCTTACCAACTGCATCACAGTATGGTATGGCAACTGCTCTGTCTCCGACCGGAAGGCATTGCAGAGGGTGGTGAAAATTGCCCAACGCATCACCGGTTCCTCGCTCCCCTCCATTGAGTCTGTCCAAAGCAAGCGTTGTCTGCGGAGGGCGCTCAGCATCGTTAAGGACTGCTCTCACCCCAACCATGGACTGTTTACCCTCCTACCATCCGGGAGGCGCTACAGGTCTCTCCGTTGCCGAACCAGCAGGCCCAGGAACAGCTTCTTCCCGGCGGCTGTCACTCTACTCAACAATGTACCTCGGTGACTGCCAATCACCCCCCCACCCCCCGGACACTTATTATCACTTATTATTATTTATTCAAATCATTTGCTATGTCGCTCTTCCAGGGAGATGCTAAATGCATTTCGTTGTCTCTGTACTGTACACTGACAATGACAATTAAAATTGAATCTGAATCTGAATCTGAATCTCTTGTTCTATGGAGTTATTTTTATTTTAGTAACTTTGATATGAGATTATAACTCCACGTATAAATGCCGTAAAAGTTTCCCATAATAAAGATGGTGAAATGCCTGGTGTCTCATTTGTATCAAAAAAGAATTTCATTTGTTGTTTTAAATACTCATAACCTTGTGGATTATTAATTAACTATGTATTAAATCTCCAAAACGATTTTATACCTGGCGTTCCCTCTAGTTTTAAAATAAAGGTCAATGGTGAGTGATCAGAAATAATACTATTGTGATATTTAGGGTTAATCGTATAAGGAATTAATTTTGTGTCCACTAAGAAATAATCAATTCTTGAATAAGTTTTATGTACCGCTGAGTAAAATGAGTATTCCCTTCCCGTAGGGTTGACTATTCTCCATACATCTGTTATATTAGTATTTTTTATATATATGTTTAAAAATTCACTAGTTTTAGATTTAACCTTACTCTTCCTTACTTTTATTGATTTATCTAAATATGTATCTATAACACAATTAAAATCCCCCCCTAATATTACATTTTGGTAATTATACTCATCTATTATAACCGTAATTTTCTTTAAAAATTGGGGGTTATCAAAATTTGGTGCATAAATATTTATCAGAGTCAATGGTGTAGAATAAATTTCTCCTGCCACTATAGTGTACCTTCCTTCCTTATCAGATATAGTGTTCTTTGATATAAATGGTATACCTTTCCGAATAATAATAGCCGTGCCTCTAGCTTTAGAAGTAAATGACGAATAATAAGTTTGGCCTATCCAGTTTGCTTTTAGTCTCATCTGTGTTTGTAATTTCACATGCGTTTCTTGTAAAAACGCAATATCCACCTTTAAAGATTTTAATTGAGCCATAATCTTACCCCTTTTAATCGATTCGTTCACACCCCTAATGTTCCAACTATAAAATGTGATTCCTCCAATTCTTTTTCCCCTAATGTCTTGCATTCTTAATTAGTTTTGCTAGTTTTAATTCATGTGGTGTGGTTAAATACCTTGAGGTTTTGGGTGTGGGGTAACCGTCCTCTATTAACATTATTTTACATCTCCTCCGTCTATAGAACCTCCATAAGAAGAAAAAAGAAGTGCGTTGAAAAATAGATAGAAAAAACTGAATACTATTATTAAGTAAACCGTATAACAGTGAATTATAATAATAAAAACAAAGTGATTTTAAGGTATCAAAAAAGAGATACCTTAAATTCTCGTTGCCACGTAAGGTGGGCAGAATATTATTGACTTCCGCTGATGGAATTGTACATTGAGCTCAGCCTCCGAATTAAACTGTCATAGACAATATTATGCCTTTTCCCCTTAATATAGCCAAAAATCTTATCCTACAGAGAAAAAAAATATATATAACCAGTCAAGCCAAAAAAAAAAAACACCAAAATTTCATCATAGAAAATTATCATCATCATTACTTTTCCACGTAATCTCTTAAATACCCAAACTTTAAACCTTCTATAATTCTTATTCCTTACTTACAATCATGAAATCATAAGACATAAGGACAGGCCTTGTCCTTATACTCAGAGATGCACCCAATTACCAGCCTGTTCCAAGGGCTCATTTCTTTATCTTAATAGTAACCATCTTCCTGTCCGAACCTTTGGGACTATTCCAAATCCTTAACACCTCCCCCTTTACTACAGGTTTATAGTATTATAATATTCTTATACATATTTTCATTAGTTATTGAGTATTAGAATACATCCAGGATATATTTCCTTACATTTCAGCTATATTAGAATGATTTAACTTTTAGTAATGACTATCTACTCCCCTATAAAACCTTTATCCGCCAGTCTCAATTAATTAATATGTTTGTTAGTCCTGTTAGTATAATAATATCATGCTTATAAGATAGCTTTAACCTCGAATCGTAATATTAGCTTCATATAATTAGTTAGTTCTTTACTATTTAATTTACATTATAATATTTAAAGCTTTAAATTCAGTCCATAATATCAGTTCTGCTGTTTTTCTACAGCCTGTCATTTTTTCTTCAGTTGTTTATCTTCTACTTTTCCGTTCAAGGTGAAATCTGAACTCTGTCGTTGAAAACACATTCCATTGAGATAAGGATGTCTGGTTAGTGTCTGAAGCAGGTCCGCCATTTTAATTGTAATACAGACTTTTATTGAAAGTTTTAATCCTCATCTTTCTCAATTTTCTGTACGATCTCTTGTGCGTACTTAAGTGCCTTCTCTGGATCCCTGAATGAACGTTGAGTTGTTTTGTACGAAATCATCATATTTTCCGGGTAGACCACGCCGTAGCTCACCCCTCGTTGTCCTTGCAAAGTATTACTTGCTTTTTTGAATTGATTCTTTTTCTTCATTACTTCGCAAGGGTAGTCCCTATAGAATCTCACGGACTCTCCCTCGAATATAAGCCTCTCACCATGTGGTATCATCTTCAGGAGTTTTCCCGGGGTTGAAATATCTAAGAACTTCGCAATAATTTGTCTTGGGGGAGCATTTGTTTCTCTTCGGGGGGGGACCGACTCTGTGAGCCACATTGCATTTTCCTTCAGCTTAAAGACCTCTTTGATTATTTTAGAGACAAGCTCCGGCATATCAATTCCTTGCTCTCGTCCCTCCTTTACTCCTACAATCCTTGTTCAGTCTCCTTGATCTCGCTTCCAAATCTTGACATTTGTCCGTCAATTTAATCAATTGCTCCCGATTATCACTTTGTTCCTTTTTCAAAATCGATATTTCACGATATATCTCCTTCATTTCAGTCGTAATCTCTTCTGTCAAGATATCAGACTTTCATCTCTTCAATCAAGGTATCAAATTTCTTTTTATAATCACTTTCTACTCTTTCAAATTCCAGTGTTGTTCTCTGATCAAAGTCACTGAATTTCTGCTTCAGAGAAGTATACATTTCCCTTGATTCTTCGCGAGCAGTATCAATTTTCTTAGATAAATTAACTTCCAGTTTAGAGAGATTGTTCTCCAGTGTAGTATTAATACTGGCAAACATTTCGGAGAAGTCTTTAGTAAGATCTTTAGTAAGATTAGCTCTTACCGTTTGTTCCAGCTGTTTCAGCTCCTTCTCCTTCTCCTTTTCTTTTGCCTCTCCTCTTGTAGCCATTTCAGATACTGCTTGTTGAAGAATAGGCTCTTCTTCTGAGCTTTCAGTTGTTGATTGAACAGCTTCCAAGTCTTCTTGAACCTGAAGTCTGATAGTAGCTTTCCTGGGTCCTCGTGTGAGTTTTCCTTTTCTAATCTAAAGGTCCCGTTAAACTCCGATTTTTTCGTCGATTTCTGATGACATCACTCCCGCAATGCCAAGCAGCCCTCGGTGAATATTTTTTTAAAATCGTTCCTGACTTTAAAACGGCTTTTTACACGATTTCATGGGAGCTGAGCTCAATGCTGTGTCCTCACCACAACATGGCCATACTGGAAGTCCTGGTACTTTAGATTTAAGGTGCAGTTTTCAGTGATTATCTTGCATGATTTTTTTTTAAACAGGTGCAGAGAGCTGCTACTGAGTTCAGTGAACTGAAACAAAAGTTGGAAAAAAGTACAGGTATATTGAGTGTGTTAACACAATTACTGGAGGTAAATATATTCAAGGACTTCTTATTTTCCCCATTCTGGAATTTTACTTAGTTCTCATCTATACATTTTCCCTCGAATTCATTGCCACAGATGGATGTGGAGGCCATCAATAGATATTTTTAAGACAGAGATAGATAGATTCTTGATTAGTCGGGGGTTATGGAAAGAAGGCTGGAGGATGGGATTGAGGAGGAGCGATAGATCAACCATAATTGAATGGCAGAGTAGATGATGGGCTGAATGGCCTAATTCTGCTCCTGCCACTTACGAACTTCATAATGATTTGGATGAGGGGATTGAAGGCTTTGTGGCCAAGTTTGCGGATGGTACGAAAATAGGTGGAGGGCCAGGTAAAGAACGCAGGGACTCTGCAGAAGGACTTGGATAGGTTGGGAGAGTGAGCAGAGAAGTGGCAGATGGAATACAGCATAGCAAAGTGTGGAGTTGTGCATTTTGGTAGTAGGAATAAATGTGTAGATTATTATTTTCTAAATGGGGAGAGAATTCAGAAATTGGAGGTGGAAATGGACTTGGGAGCGAGCATTGGTGCAGGATTCCCAAAAAGTGAATCTGCGAGTCGAATCAGTATTAAAGAAAGCAAATGCAATGTTAGCATTTAATTTGAGAGGGTTTCTATACAACAAGAGGGATGTAATGCTGAGGCTCTATAAGGCGTTGGTCAGGCCGCATTTGGGATATTGTGAGCAAATTTGGACACCATACCAGAGGAAGGATGTGCTGGCTCTGGAGAGGGTCCAGAGGAGGTTTACAAGAATGATCCCGGTAATGAATAAGTTAACATATGACCGTATGACAGCACAGGGCCTGTACTCACTGGAGTTTAAAAGAATGAGGGAAGACCTCATTGAAACATATAGAATAGTGAACGGCTTGGATAGAGTAGCTGTGGAGAGGATTTTCCCACTAGTGAGAGAGTCTAAGACTGGAGGTCACAGCCTCAGGATTACAGGAAGTTCTTTTAGGAAGCAGATGAGGAGAAATTTATTTTCGCCCTTTTCGACTTTTTCACCACCTGCAATGGGATCCCACCCACTGGCCACATGTTCCCATCTCCTCCCCTTTCGGCTTTCCACAGAGACCGCTCCTCCGTAACTCCCTGGTCAATTTGTTCCTTCCCGCCCAAACCATCCCCTCCCCTGGTACTTTCCCTTGCAACCGCAGGAAATGCTACACTTGTCGCTTTACGTCCCCCTCGACTCCATCCAAGGACCAAAGCAGTCTTTCCGGGTGATGCAGAGATTCACCTGCAACTCCTCCAACCTCATCTATTGCATCTACTGTTCTAGGTGTCAACTGCTCTACATCGGTGAGGGCAAGCGCAGGCTTGGCGATCGTTTCGCCTAACACCTCCGCTCGGTCCGCATTAACCAACCTGATCTCCCGGTGGCTCAGCACTTCAACTCCCCCTCCCATTTTGAATCTGACCTTTCTGGCCTGGGCCTCCTCCATGGCCCACCGCAAATTGGAAGAACAGCACCTCATATTTTGCTTGGGTAGTTTACACCCCAGCGGTATGCACATTGACTTCTCCAATTTCAAGTAGTCCTTGCTTTCTCCCACTTTCTCCTCTCCTTCCCAGCTCTCCCACAGCCTACTGTCTCCGCCTCTTCCTTTCTTCTTCCCGCCCCCCACATCAGTCTGAAGAAGAGTCTCGACCCAAAACATCTCCTATTCCTTCGCTCCAGCATCTGCAGTTCTTTCTTAAACAGGAGAAATGTCTTTAGTCAGAGGTTGGGTAATCTGTGGAATTCCTTGCCACAGAAGGCTGTGGAGGAAAAGTCAGTGGATATTTTTAAGGCAGCAATAGATAGATTATTGATTAGCATGGTGGTCAGAGGTTATGGGGAGAAGGCAGGGGAATGGGGTTAGGATGGAGAGATAGATCAGCCATGATTGAATGATTAAAGGAAAACAAAGTACCTTATGGAGGCTATTTCAGAGTTTATGGCCCTAGGCAGCTGAAGGCCAGACTACTAATGGTGAATTAATGTAAGCCTGGCGATGAACAAAAATACAGTTAATGGGATTGATGGTGGGTTAAAAGGGATAGAGGAAATTGGAGATGGGGTGGGTGGGTTGTTGATGACTAAGAGAAAATTGTTTTCAAATGGGATCATCACATTTCTCAAACATGTTGAGATCATTTTTGCACAACGGTTACCTTGACGTGTGATGAATGTTAACAAATGCACATTTCAAGCTTTGGTGCTCAGAAATATCCCACAATGTATTTGATCAAAAGCTTAATATTTTTTAGGGATAATGCGCTGCATGCATTCTGTGAAGATACTGCTTGTTTCTGCATCTGAAATTTTAACTGACACTTATGGCAAGATAAAAATGTGGAGTTTCAAGAATTTCCTGGTCGCTAAGTTCAATTAGGGTTTGTAAAGTTACAGTGTCTTGTGTTTCTGCTTCTATTTACAAGGCACAGCACAATCTTACCCTACTAAAAATCAAGGAAGGGTATTGAGCTGAAGATGTTGCAAGCACTTGATGCAGAGCTCGTTGTGCAGAAGGATAAATTATTGTATCATTTAGGGGAAGAGTGGAAACAGCTGGCAGTATGGAACCTTCCCCCTTCACCAGCACCAACAAAAGGTGAATTAACACATTTTACTTCTGGAGAAATACTGAAGCCAAGCATCAAGGTGTGAATATCCAGATTAGTTGGGAGTAATTCAATATCTAGTTCCATCAGACTTTATGTATTAAAGGAAAAGGTTGTTTTGATTTGAAGATCATATGATACAACTTTTTTTTCATTGTGTATTTTAACTACAATTCTTACTGAGGAAATGCAGCAACACAGTGATGAGGTGTGATAGGTTTACACTGAATCAATAATTACACTTGTAATACATTTAATAATTACACGTAATTATTAAATCCTGCATCTGCCATTGTAGAAATTATAGAATGTATGACTTCATGGAAGTTGCTGAACGATGTGTGAATTTTGGTTGGAAATTCCCAATCCTACTTAAGATGAATGATATTGCTGGGGTTTCCCAGGTGCACGGGCTTTGGAGATTTTCTAGCATGCGTTATGTCCTGATATCACGACTTTAACAGCTTGCTGGAATAAAACAGCATGGTTTTCTGATGCATTATACTTGCCAAGTACACCATTAATAAATGGAATGAAAATTTGACAAAGGATCAATGTTTTATTTTACCTCCCTTTTCACCCCGATGTCTTGACTGTAGTTGTCAGAAGTTAAATAACTTTTTTTAAACCTTGTTTTTCTCTCTGTATAAAAGCTCCTTGGTTACAATACCATTTATGGATCTGTGAAAACAGAATGTGGCAATGTATTATACTCAGTGAATACATTAGAGCGAGCTTGTACACCAAATTCAATGACTTCTCTTGTGTGTCTCCAATGAAGAAGTAATTCATGGTGTTGAATCCTAGACAACAGGTAACACAGGAGTAGGAACTAATCGCTTGGTTTCCTGCAGCTAAGGATTTGTTCATATGGACTTTGAAAACTGAGCTCCGCTTATGGCTTTGCTATTCTTGGTGAACTGAACAGAAAACTGAAATTCTTTAGTAAGCAATTTACACTTAATTATGACAGATTTTCTGTTACTAGAACGGTGATCATCATCAAGTTTCTACAGCAAGTCACTATAGCGTTTTATTTTCTCAACTGGATGAATATCTTTAAAGGTACTGCACTGGTAGAACATGATTTTATGATTTTTGCATTTTGCACAATTAAAAGAATAAAATGAAAGTTAAAGTTTAAAATGTATTTTCTCCAAATTTTAAATATTGATTCTCGACCCAAAACATTACCCATTCCTTCACTCCAGAGATGCTGCCTGTCCTGTTGAGTTACTCCAGCATTTTGTGTCTACCTTTGATTTAAACCAACATCTGCAGTTCTTTTCTAAACATTTTAACCACTTTTTGTTCTCAGACCTGCAATTTTAATCTTCTACTAAGTCTCTGAGGAGTCTCTTTCAATTGGCATGTTTAACCCTCAAATATTTAATTGTGCAATATTCAAAGGCTTTTAATTTTGCAAATTTTTAATAAAGACCTTCATTACTCTTAAGATCACAACAAATAATGGAGGCTGGCCACAGAGCTTAATTTGAAAGCATTGCAATTCTCAGTTATTTTAAAACCTATTGTTCTACTGCTGACATGCATGGCACCCTGGGGTAGAAACTTACAAAGATTCATAATCATTGTCACAAAATACATTTCTCAATATCTGACCTAAAAGCTAGTCTCTGTTCTGAGGCATTGATCACTAACCTGTTTGCCCCCACCCTGTTTCTTCTCAGCAAAGTTAGAATTTTGGAACACTGTAAATTCTGTATTTCACTGCTCTGCCTTCAAGATATTCTTTGTCAATGCAGCATGATCCAATTAAGTTGTATTACTTTTAATGCAGTCTGCATACGTTTAGCATGGCTGAAAATCTTGCTTGATGATTTCTGAACTTTTCACCTTTTATTCTAAAACTTGGTTTAATGTGCTGATTTTTTTTTTAAAGTTCAGGGAATCAATTTACAGGCATTGTTTTTATACTGATTAGGTCACAGGAGCTGTTTCTAGGAGAAGAGGTTGACATATCAATTATTTGTGTCTTTGCCCAAATGCAAGTTTGCGAGGAATAGATCGTACACAATTGACAATTTGAAACAAAATGTTTGTCTTTATTCTAAGGCCGTTGGTGAGAGGAGGAGTTACCTGGGCGGTGAGTTAAAAATCGAGCGCGGGGCATGCTTTCACAGAGGCCCGGGGAGCCGTTGGTGAGAGGAGGAGTTACCCAATCTGCAGCGTTCCATCTCACTTCCAGAGAAGGGGTCTGGTGGAAGCCTCTGATTGGTGGAAGAGGACCAGAGGTAGCAGCTGATTGGGTGCAACCCCAGGTTTGCATTTCTGCTTTCAGGTTAAGGGTTCTGTGAGTTGAGGGTTCCGTGAGTTGAGGGTTCAGTGAGTTGAGGGTTCTGTGAGTTGAGGGTTCTGTGAGTATAGGGTTCTGTGAGTTGAGGGTTCTGTGAGTTGAGGGTTCTGTGAGTTGAGGGTTCAGTGAGTTGAGGGTTCAGTGAGTTAAGGGTTCAGTGAGTTGAGGGTTCAGTGAGTTGAGGGTTCTGTGAGTTAAGGGTTCTGTGAGTTGAGGGTTCCGTGAGTTGAGGGTTCTGTGAGTTGAGGGTTCTGTGAGTTGAGGGTTCTGTGAGTTGAGGGTTCTGTGAGTATAGGGTTCTGTGAGTTGAGGGTTCTGTGAGTTGAGGGTTCTGTGAGTTGAGGGTTCAGTGAGTTAAGGGTTCAGTGTGTTAAGGGTTCAGTGAGTTGAGGGTTCAGTGAGTTAAGGGTTCTGTGAGTTGAGGGTTCTGTGAGTTGAGGGTGTGAGTATAGGGTTCTGTGAGTTGAGGGTTCAGTGAGTTAAGGGTTCAGTGAGTTAAGGGTTCTGTGAGTTAAGGGTTCTGTGAGTTAAGGGTTCTGTGAGTTGAGGGTTCCGTGAGTTGAGGGTTCCGTGAGTTGAGGGTTCTGTGAGTTGAGGGTTCTGTGAGTTGAGGGTTCTGTGAGTTGAGGGTTCAGTGAGTTAAGGGTTCAGTGAGTTAAGGGTTCAGTGAGTTGAGGGTTCAGTGAGTTAAGGGTTCTGTGAGTTAAGGGTACAGTATTTATTAGTAAAGGTACAGTTTAAAGGATAAAGATTTTTATAGTGTGAGGGAGTTGATCTAATTTGGGAGTAAGATATGTCAGTGGAGATTGGCCCCGTGGTTTGCTCAGCCTGCAACATGTGGGAGATCAGGGATATGGTCGGTGTCCCTGGTGACTACGTTTGCAGGAAGTGTGTCCAGCTGCAGCTCCTGGCAGGCCGCATTGAACGATT
Organism: Amblyraja radiata; assembly: GCF_010909765.2. NCBI lineage: Eukaryota > Metazoa > Chordata > Chondrichthyes > Rajiformes > Rajidae > Amblyraja > Amblyraja radiata. Next base: position 7,910,870 of record NC_045963.1, on the reverse strand, counting down.
GGAGCTGCGGTTGGATTCATACTGGAGCATCCACGATGCTGAGAAAGTCGTGAATAGTATGTACAGTGAGTTGGTCACACGCAGGTAAAAGGTAAGAGGACAGAAAGGGAACTGGTGGCCAATAGCCAGCAAAGCAGTAGGCAGGTAGTGCAGGAGTCCCCTGCGGTCATCTCCCTCCTAAACAGGTATACCATTTTGGATACTGTTGAGGGAGATGGCTCATCAGGGGAAGGCAGCAGCAGCCAAGTTCATGGCACCATAGGTGGCTCTGCAGCACAGGAGGGGAGAAAAAAATGTGGAAGAGCAATAGTAATGGGGGATTCAATTGTAAGGGGAATAGATAGGCGTTTCTGCGGCCGCAAACGAGACTCCAGGATGGTATGTTGCCTCCCTGGTGCAAGGATCTGGGATGTCACTGAACGGCTGCAGAACATTCTGGAGGTGGAGGGTGAACAGCCAGTTGTCGTGGTGCATATTGGCACCAACGATATAGGTAAAAAGTGGGATGAGGTCCTACAAGGTGAATTTAGGGAGCTAGGAGATAAACTTAAAAGCAGGACCTCAAAGGTAATAATCTCTGGATTGCTACGAGTGCCACGGGCAAGTCAGAGCAGAAATAGGAGGATATTGCAGATTAATACGTGGCTTGAAAAATGGTGCAAGGGGGAGGGATTTAAATTTCTAGGGCATTGGAACCAGTTCTGGGGGAGGTGGGACCAGTACAAACAGGACGGTCTGCACCTGGGCTGGAATGGAACCAATGTCCTTGGGGGAGTGTTTGCTAGTGCTGTCGGGGAGGATTTAAACTAATGTGGCAGGGGGATGGGTACAAGAGCAGAGAGGCAGAGGGGTGTAAAATGAGGGTAGAAGCAATAGGTAGCAAGGTGAAAAGTAAAAGTGGCAGGCAGACAAAATCAGGGCAAAAATCAAAAAGGGCCACTTTCCAACATAATTGTATAAGGGGTAAGAGTGTTGTAAAAACAAGCCTGAAGGCTTTGTATCTTAATGCAAGGAGCATTCGTAATAAGGTGGATGAGTTGAATGTGCAGATAGTTATTAATGAATATGATATAGTTGGGATCACGGAGACATGGCTCCAGGGTGACCAAGGTAGGGAGTTGAACATCCAGGGATATTCAATATTCAGGAGGGATAGAGAGAAAGGAAAAGGAGGTGGGGTAGCTTTGCTGGTTAGAGAGGAGATTAACGCAACGGAAAGGAAGGACATTAGCTTGGAGGATATGGAATTGATATGAGTGGAGCTGCGAAACACTAAGTGGCAGAAAACATAGAAACATAGAAAATAAGTGCAGGAGTAGGCCATTCGGCCCTTCGAGCCTGCACCGCCATTCGATATGATCATGGCATGATCATCCAACTCAGTATCCTGTACCTGCCTTCTCTCCATACCCCCTGATCCCTTTAACCACAAGGGCCACATCTAACTCCCTCTTAAATATATCCAATGAACTGGCCTCAACTACCTTCTGTGGCAGAGAATTCCACAGATTCACCATTCTCTGTGTAAAAAAATGATTTTCTCATCTCGGTCCTAAAAGACTTCCTCCTTATCCTTAAACTGTGACCCCTAGTTCTGGACTTCCCCAACATCGGGAATAATCTTCCTGCATCTAGCCTGTCCAACCCCTTAAGAATTTTGTAAGTTTCTATAAGATCCCCCCTCAATCTTCTAAATTCTAGCGTGTACAAGCCGAGTCTATCCAGTCTTTCTTCACATGAAAGTCCTGCCATCCCCGGAATCAGTCTGGTGAACCTTCTCTGTACTCCCTCTATCGCAAGAATGTCTTTCCTCAGATTAGGAACTGTACGCAATACTCCAGGTGCGGTCTCACCAAGACCCTGTACAACTGCAGTAGAACCTCCCTGCTCTTATACTCAAATCCTTTTGCTATGAATGCTAACATACCATTTGCTTTCTTCACTGCCTGCTGCACCTGCATTCCTACTTTCAATGACTGGTGGGAGTTATGTACAGGCCACCTAACAGTAGTAGTGGAGTTGGGGATGGCATCAAACAGGAAATTAGAAATGCGTGCAACAAAGGTAAAACAATTATAATGGGTGACTTCAATCTACATATAGATTGGGTGAATTAAATTGGCAGGGGTGCTGAGGAAGAGGATTTCTTGGAATGTATGCGGGATAGTTTTCTAAACCAACATGTAGAGGAACCAACGAGAGAGCAGGCTATTCTAGACTGGGTATTGAGTAATGAGGAAGGGTTAGTTAGCAGTCTTGTTGTGCGTGGCCCCTTGGGCAAGAGTGACCATAATATGGTTGAGTTCTTCATTAGGATGGAGAGTGACATTGTTAATTCAGAAACAAGGGTCCTGAACTTAAAGAAAGGTGACTTTGAGGGTATGAGACGTGAATTGGCCAAGATAGACTGGCAAATGATTCTTAAAGGGTTGACGGTGGATATGCAATGGAAGGCATTTAAAAACTGCATGGATGAACTACAACAATTGTTCATCCCAGTTTGCCAAAAGAATAAATCAGGGAAGGTAGTGCATCCGTGGATAACAAGGGAAATCAGGGATAGTATCAAAACAAAAGATGAAGTGTACAAATTAGCCAGAAAAAGCAGCCTACCA